>NC_068396.1:2978053-3703053 GCF_023724105.1 Carassius gibelio
TAAAGTAATTACTTTATGTGATTATCGACTCAATGATTTACACTTAGAATACTTCAGAATCCAAACAAGCTTCTTTATCGTATTGTTACACATCAGTTAAAAGACGAAAAAAGGTTCATCAGGCAAAGAAAAAAAATTATTTACTCTTCCTCCACTTTTTCCCTAACAGCTTCTTTCTTTTGTTAAGCACAAAATAATATATTGTGAATAATGTTGGTAACTAAACACATAACGGTAGCCATTGACTTCTATAGTATTTGTTACTTCTATAGTATCTTTAGTATATATAGCAAAGTATTTTTTTATAGTATAACTATGAATGGCTACCATCAAATGTTTGGTTGCCAACATTCTTCAAAATATCTTCTTCTGTTGATAGTAGCTTTTGTCTTAATTAGTGTTTTTTTCATACTATGGAAGTCAATGGCTACCATCAACAGTTATAGGTTACGAACATTCTTTAAAATATTGTCTTTTGTTGACGGTAGCCATTGACTTCCAGAGTATTTTTCCATTCGACAGAAGTCAATAGCTACCATCACCTGCTTGGTTACCAATATTTTTCAACATACCTTCTTTTGGTGACATAACAACCATAGTAAGTCAATGGCTACCGCCAACCATTTGGTTGCCAAGATTCTTCAAAATATTTTCTTTTTTTGATGGAAGCCATTGACTTCTATAGTAATTTTTCCCCTCTCCATACTATGGAAATCAATGCTACTGTCAACTGTTTGGATACCAATATTTCAGAAATTATCTTCTTTTGTTGATGTTAGATTTGGACTTAATCAGTATTTTTTTTCCATACTATGGAAGTAAAAGGCTATACTGACAACTGCTAAGTTATGAATATTGTTCAAAATACCATATTTTGTTGATAGTAGACATTGACTTCCAAAGTATTTTTTCCATACCAATGAAATCACCTGCTTTGCAACCAATATGTTTGAACATCTTCTTTTGGTGATATAACATCTATAGTAAGTCAATGGCTACCGCCAACCATTTGGTTGCCAAGATTCTTTGAAATGTCTTCTTTTGTTGATGAAGCCTTAATATTTTCCCCCATGGCTACCATCAAGTTTTTATTTACCTACATTCTTTTAAACTATCTTCTTTTGTGTTAAACATCTGAAGAAACTCATATATTTGCAAGAACACAATTCTGAGTAAATGATTGAACCTCATCCGATATGAAAAACCATTAAGGAGCAAAATAAGCTTAGAGCGACAAACATCACAAGATGTTTGCTCAGAGCACAGTAGTTAGGAAAACTTCCCACAATGTTTGAGACTTTGAGACAATAGTAAATATTGCAGTTTCCTATTCAAATGCAAAAAAATATATAAAAATCAAAGTTCTTCAAAGGTTGGGCGTGAGAACATCTTACCTTCACAAACAGCTCAATGCTAGGAAAGCCCAGTTTTTTAGCTGCCACGTCAAACCAAGCCATCGTGAAATATGGCTGCATGGCTCAAAACTCAAATCCGCTCTCTCTGCGTGTTTAAAAATGTATTTTGCTTGGTTCTTTGTGCATCCAGAATGACAAGAGTCTGTCTTCATCTTCTGTGGGTGGGAAAAACGCTCAAATGTGACGAGACACTGAGACGTTTGTTCATTGTTATCAGCAATAGAGACGCCGTTCATGAGACGTGTTATGAAAGCATTTTACAGATCAACACTGTAAAAATGTTCTTTATGATGATGGGAGTCTCTATTATGATTTTCAGTGCTATAAAGTATATGCATTACCATATGAAGAGTACTTGCAGTATCTCTGGATTGATTTATTGCTGTGCTACTGTATTTATGAGTCTGATTTCTACCTGAAGATAAGAAATCAGACCAACATAACACCAACAGAGGGCAGAGCTTCATTTTTAAGGGCTACTGCTAATAATCAGGCTTTGTGCTCATGTCAAAGTATGTGTCAGTTTATAAAAAAAAAAAAAAAAGAAATAAAGTTCAGATTATAAAACCTGATTTAATAAGCCACATTTGAATATAAGCATACCTGTAACGGCACAGTAATTACATTATAATAATTCAATTGTAGCATTAACTTCACCAGTGTGGAAATAAACGCCAGCCTAGAAACCACACAGCATCACTATGGTTGAGTTTTGCACATTCAGGAATTATATTACACAAACTGATGCTTGTTTTGATTGGTTAGTGATCTGTAATGTTAGAGTGAGATCGTGGGAGTTCAAGCGCACACAAAGGCCATCTTTGTTACGGGACTCGCTCTGCAGAAACACACGGGTGGGATTTAAGTGAATTTTTACCAGGCTTAACGTCCCGCTGGTCAGCCTCCTTCATTCAACAAGAATTTGGCTGACGTGAGAGCTTTGTCCTGAATGCTTCAAACAATTAAAAATAAAATAAATAAATAAAACTATTGCTGTTTTGCTTGATTAAGAACAACAAAGTTTAACAAACAAAATAAAATACATTTAAAATAAAATATAAAATAAAAACAAATATTAAAAATAATTATAATTTATTTAATTAATTATTTATTATTATTTAAAATATTATGTACTATTAATATTATTACATAATTTATTAAAAAATAATAAATAAAACAAACTACTATTGATGTAGATCGGCTGGTTAAGGACAAAGTTTAACAAATAAATAAAAATTAAAATAAAATACTATACTATAAAATATAAGTTTGCTGTAGGTTTGCTTATTGGAGCACCAAAGCCTAACAAATAAAATAAAATGCATTTTAATGCATTTAAATAAAATAAAATGCAAATAAAATAAAAAATAATACATAAAAATTATTTAAGTAACTAAAGACAAAACTGCTAAATAACTGCTATTGCTGTAGTGTAGGAAACAAAAAACAACAAAACAATTTCAATAAATATACAAATCTCTTACAGTAGTTTTGCTTAATTAAGAGCCATGAAGAAATGAAGTAGAAATAAATAAATACATGAATCGACATATAAAATAAATAAAAATAAAAATAAATAAAACCATCTAATGTTGTAGTTTTAAATAGAAAAAAATTTACACCTGAATACCAGAGCCAAACTATTTTTATCTATAACATTTTAGTATGTTTTATTGCATAATCTTTGGTAAACTTCAGTCTACATAACAGTTGAACAAGTTTGATTAATATTATTGATGAAGAACCACACTCATATTTAAATGTAAATAAATAAATACATGTCTAGACACTTCTATTTGGACTATAATGTTGCATAATCTTTGATAAAGACGTCAAGGCAATAGAAGTTAATTGCAAAAGTGCGACCTAAAGCCAGTTCTTTTCTAATGTTTGTTGATAGGACACTTTATATGGTAGTTTCTATTGGAGCGTTCTAGAATTAAGAAAGAAACACCGCCGTGGGTTGTGTTCAGTTTTATTTTTAGCTCACCAATCAATCCATCAGCTCAACAACAGCCGAGAATAATCTCAATTTACTAAGTGCATTATATCAGCAGCAGCCCACCACAACATGACTTCAGACTTAGGCTTGAACCTTAAGATATACTGTTTATATCAAATCAACCACTGTTTCCAACAGAGTTTAAGCTGTTGCAGTTTCTTGTCAGATCAGTGTTGAATAATAATCTTGCTTTTAAGGCCAGTTAAAGTGCATTGGCTACCAGTATAAGGTATATTTTATTTGTTAATGCACCTGCAACAATAAGCAGCTAAACCGACTTGTTCCAGTAACACTGGCCTGGACTGGGAATTACAGTCTGGTTTTCTAGAAGCAGGTTGACAGACCAGTTGACCAGTAGAGCAAAGACACTAATGCAATTAGGGTTAGTGATAGTAAGACCATCTGCTGAGCAGAAGGACATGCTGTCATTGTAGGAAACTGTACAAGGCCTGATCATTGTCATCCCTAAAATAAGACTCTGTCTGCGTTTCTATTCATATCTGAATTGTGTTTGCCTTTTGACAGTTTATATGTATGTTAAATGTACCACAGTGATCAGTTCCCACCAACATTTTATAATATTTATTTACTATATAGGCCTACTATTATAGTATTGATATTTTTATTAATTAAGATTTTCATTTTATTTAATTTCCTTTGAATTATTTTTATTATTCATAATCTTTTATTTTTAAAATGATAAATTATTAATTGGCAGTTAACTAATAATTGTTATTTTATTTCAATTATCAGTTGGTTTTTAGTTAACAATAACAAAAGGGTACAGTCTTTAAAAACAGTAAAAATGTGTACATTTTAATACAATCTAAAATAAAGTTTTTTTTTTTAAGTAAATATATGTTAAATGTATTTTATTTCAGCATCATTACTCCAGTCTTCAGTGTCACATGATCTTCAGAAATCATGGAAATATTCTGATTTGCTGCTCAAGATACATTTCTAATTATTATTATTGTGTTACAAACATTTAACTGCTCCATATTTTTGTGCAAACTGTGATACATTTGATTTTTCAGGATTCTTTGATGAATGGAATGTTCAAAAGTAGCATTTGTTTGAACACTTTTGTAACATTATAAATATCTACTCTTACTCATGCATCCTTATAAATAAAAGCATTAACTTTTCACTGACTCCAAACTTTTGAACTCAGGGTTATGTAACAACCTTCCTTAAAACTAACTTCTAATACACCTATATACAGATGCATGTAGACCACCATCTGGCTATTAACAGTAGTAGGTACCTTCACATAGAGGGAGATCTGCAGGTCATGGGGATTGCCCTCCTGTTGAGCTGGATTCTCCATCTTTGTCGTATTTTCCGGGGTTTTTTCCTCTCTCTGTTGAACTACAGCAGCTGGAAGCCCAGGGCATCCATTGGACATATTGACCTCTTGAACCTTGGCCTTGATGTTCACCTCCCCTTCACTGCTCCCGCTCACGCCTCTGACCCGACTGCAGAGGGGCTTCGCCGGCTCTTGGAAATGGGCATCTGAGCCCTCGCTGGCCTTCATCCAGGCAGGTATGGTGATTTTACGCCCTGCCTGGGCTTTCCTCCTGGGCTCATCTTCAATGACAGCCTTGAGCTCTTCTAGCCAGTTCCCCGCCCCCTCCTCTACAGGTGCTGCCACTTCTTGTCTTGGCTGTTCCTTTGCATCTCCACCTCCCTCTGCGACCTCTGGTTTGCTATTGCCCAGCTGTTCCTGCTTCTTCCCCACCCCCTCCTCTACAACCTCTGGTTCATCAAGTGGCTGTTCCGCCTTTCTACAGCTTCCCTCCTCCATGAGAAGCTCCTCCTCCTTGACCCGCTCTTCTGTAATCTCTACAACTCTTTGAGCATCATCTTGAATCTTTTCGACGCCTTCTACCTCTTTATCAGCTCCTCTTGTCTCCTCAGCTCCATTGACAATAGGAGATTCGGTATCTCCAACTATGTTTTCACATTTCTCCAGTTTGGTGTCAATCCACTCTAGTCTTTCATACTCTTGGCCGATGCTTTCCTCCAACTGATCTGAATTCTGGACTATCTCTTCTATGGTTCCACCAGTCATATCAGTTGATAGTTGCTCTGTTGCAGACCTTTCTTCTGGTGTATTGTAAGTGGTCTTTTCATCACTACTTGTGTCGAAGGCATCGTTGTGCACTGTCTCTCCAGCTGCTATACAGTCCTCCAATAAAAGCACTTCGGTTGTAGACTGTTCCTCGCTAGCATTATCAAATGTCACACTTTCTTCCTCTTCCCCAAGACTCTGGAAGTCTTCTATCGATTCTCCTTCACTGTTAGAAACCATCCGTGGCTCTTTGTCTACATTGTTTTTTACAACCTCATTATCCACTCTTTCTACCTCTTCGTGCTCCTCTTCTTGTAAAAGTCTGTCGCTCTCCACTTGCTGAATTTGCTCGTCTCTGTACTTGTTTTTTATTTTCTCGAGGAGGCTACAGGTGAACTCTCTTACCTCAGACAGGAGCAGCTCCTGATGTTTCTTGTCCTCCGTCTGCCGTTCGCTCAAGGTTTGCATCTGTGCTTCGTCGTTTTCCATTTCGTCTTCATACAGCGTTGCCAACTTGTGATCTGCGCGGTCCTTGTCCAGTTCTTTCAATGCTCCTCTGAGCTCTTCAGCTTTGTTTCGAAGATCTGGAGCTTGTGTTTGTGTTGAAGCTGGCAGTTCATCTGTAACGTTCAGCTCAGGCGTTGTTAGTTTGATGGCTATGTTCACTTCTTTTTGCAGAACCACGGTTTCTTGGCTAACTTGGTCATCTACACCTTCCATATTATCCTCTTCCTCTGTTTTATGAATGATCACGTCTGTTGAGGGCATTGCGTTGCTTTCTCCACCATCATCATCTCCAATGTTGATATCCTCGTCCACCTCTTCGGCCAGTTCAACCTCATCTTCCTCCTCTTCCTCCAGTCCAGTCCTCCGATCCTCCATCTCCACGCACGACCCTACAGGACTGTGGATGACAGCGCCGTTAGAAATATCCATGTTGAAACTCATATCGTTTTTGGCCTGGGCCATACTTGAGAATTAGAAGAGTGTTTAGAGACTGTGTAGACCTTGTAGAACTAGCACACCAAAGCTCTTCTGTCAACTCCTGCAGTCTATGTTCTGTAAAGGTAACTAGGACTTACTCTCTCTCCCCCTCTTTGTCCTCTGGAGGATTATGGTACATTTCGCATTCTGATCCCCACATGACTTGCCTGCCCTCTCAAATCCGCTCCAATGGGAGCCTGGTCAGCTCAAGATGATCGGTTTAAGGGCAGGGCAGGTATTTAATGTAGTGAATTGGAAGTCAACATCTTGTTTACTACCTTAGAAAAATCAGGAAAAAAAATATTTCAAAATATTGTGTTGTGCTTCAAAGAATACACTTATTTACATGTTTATTTGTTTACAAATAATGTGCAATTAAGTGTCCAAAAACATACCATTTAGTTTGCAAATAAGTATAGTATTTTTATATTATATTCTATATAATTAGTTCCCTTTTTAAAAGTTTGCTAAAGTGAGCTTCCATTTCACATGTAGATGTACAATGTTTTTGGCCAAAAAGAGCTTTATCGTGTGCATTACAAATCTGACCATAAGAGGGCACTCACAGACCACTTAACTGTGATAATCTCTGCATTAATCACATTTATAATACAAGCACTCTACATTTTACACAAACCTAACCATGTTGTCCGGCGACTGCTGCTTTTTTATGTTACATTTTTAAAAATCTGTATCATTTTCACAATGAATACTTGCATCAACCAATGCAACGGTGCTCGTGCGTAAGCGGAAACCATGACGTCATATCAGCTGTTTCGGCCCCCAGTGCAGGTTGTCGCAAGTATAGACGTCATTTTCGTTTCAGAAATACATCACGGGTTAGCTAGCAACACTATGCGGGACATTTCATGTGCACTAGCTTTGCACGAACACTAGCGTGTGTCAGCTTGAGGGTTAGGAGACGCTGTTTTTGCGGAAGGTAGAAAGCAGAGCATGACGCCATGAGCTGAGCGCCCTAACGGTTGAGATCAGAGGCACCGCAGTTGAGATCAAAGGCACCGAACGCCGCGGTTACATTTGTTGCCATGCAGCAGTCAGAGAGCGGCGGAGGGGCGGCGACTTCTGAAGTCCAGCTCAACGACCAGCCCAACGCGCTCATCGCGTGTAAAGTGCCAGAAGAGGTTTTTAATGAGCAGCAGTTAAAGGTAGGCGTGCACTCGCTCTGCTTTTACCCAGATTTTCACCCGCTATACCGCAGCAGTCAAACCCCATTTCGCGGAAGTCAGCAATCGCAATGGAGTAAGGCTTGTGGGCCTTAAGCATTGCACCATCAAAAATCTTTCCATTAGTGTCATGGTAATAGCATTTTTTAATGCACATTGTTTTCTTGGTTGCATATGCAGCACAATAATATAATGTTTTGGACAGTTTACTTTGGGAATGTGATTTATTTTACTAAAATGCACCATGAAGTGCTGTGATACTATACCCTGTTCTCTTGGACTTTGTACTATGGTATTTTGGAAACACATTTTATTTTTTATCTTTTTGGACAGTCCCACAGTAATTTTTTTTATATTTTTATGGTGCACACCTGTAATCTACATTGATTTTGAACAAATCAATGTCCTGCAGATAAACGCTGAAAAGCTTTAGGTTTCAAAGCAGGCATCACAAGTGTATTTGTAAGCATGCATCATGTGTTTAATAGAAAATGCATTATGATTTCACTAATCTTGGTAAAATTTGTAAACCTTGCTCCCTCACAACACTTATCCGCCTCAAAACTTAACAAACCAAACCTACTGTGCCACTGTATGAGCCACACAGAATTCATTTTATGAATCTGCATTAGATGTATAATGTTTCTAAAAGGGATAACAAGAAATTACCTAAAATAATAATTCACTCTAAAATTAAAAGATGTAGATGAGTTTGTTTCTTCATCAGATTTGGAAAAATGTAGCATTGCGTCAGTGTCTCATCAATGGATGCTCTGCAGTGAATGGGTGCCGTCAGAATGAGAGTCCAAACAGTGTTCTGGTCTGAATCAGGAGAGAAATCTGCACGGATCAAGCACCGTCTACAAGCCAAAAACAACTCTAAACAAATATGTGGCTGGATTTTATAAGAAACAACAGGAGATATAACTTTTAAAGGGTTAGTTCAGCCGAGAATGAAAATCTGTCCATCTTCTACTCACCCTCGAAGCATCCTAGAAGCATGTGACTTTCTTCTTTCATGATAATCCAGTCGAAGTTGTATAAAAAATAGTCCTTGCTCTTCCAAGCCTTTCAATGAGGGCAAGCGAGTGTTTGTTTAACTGGAGAAAGTGTTATTTTAGCCAGAAGCAATGGTTTGAAGTTAAAAATGTCTTAATAATGGATTTGTTTATTACAAACACGCAGCTTTTGTTAATTGCCGGACTGGAGTGGTGTGGATTACTTGTGTTTTTATCAGCTTGTTTTGACGGCACCCATTCATTGTAGAATAAGTAATGTAATGCTAAAGTTCTCTTCGGCCCGACCTTCACCTGTTATTGGAAAACTGAGACATATTTAGGTCTATAGCACCAATGATTATCGATTGAAGTGTAATACTAAGTTTGAGCAGAAGCAATCCTGATGCTTGACTCAAAATCTCAGTTTGTGCTTTTCTTAGTCGTGTGACTCTTAACCTCACACAGTCCTTTTTCCATCTTCTCCCTCATTTTCCATTCTAATAATATGACTATGACCCGTTGGGATCTCTGTTTGGTGAGGCTGTTTGAAGCTTCCACAAAGCCATGGCTTATTTTAGCTCCACACCTGCTTTACTGCTACAAAAGGACGTCCAGTGAGGAACCAGACTCCTCGAAATATCCTTGACCTCAGCTGCTCTCATGGAAAAGAAGAGCATTTGTTGCATTGCACTTTTTGAGGTCAAAGGTCGCTCGCTCGCTGTCCTAGCTGATATTTATCTCTTGAAGCCACTTATGAAACATTAGTTTTTCTCTGCCATGCATGAATTTCATCCCTGTATTGTTTGAAATCAGGCTTATTATGTAATATTGCTATTTCCAAAGAGGTCTATTTTTAGCAGGAACTTGGATTAAGTGTAGAATTTGAAACTATCCCATAAAAACAATGGAGAATGTGTTCATGAAGAAGGCCAGGTGTCTGTCAGGCTTACTAAATTATAAATAACCAAGTTGTGCTTTTCCATAAGACAGAGCACTGCACAAATCTGATGTAACGGTTAATTATGGCATTATTAAATATCTCTAATACTGTTTAAAAATGAATTATTGTTCTCTATGAAGTTCAGGTGACTAAATTGTGATGCATTTAAATTAGGTAATGAATTGATTAAATAGAAACTTTTTTCCCTTAAAAAAGGGATAGTTTATTCAATATTGTTATTCCAAACTCGTATGAATTTTTCTATTCATCATAGCACAAAAGAAGGACAAAAAAAAGATAAAGCGTGAAATTATTATTATTATAATTATAATTTTTTTTTTAGGTGGAAACCATGAATCTTTTTATTTTTCAGGATTCACAAACGAATAGAAAGTTTAAAAGAATAGCGTGCATTTAAATAGAAATCTTTTCTAACATTATAAATGTGTTTAACGTCGCCTTTAAACAATTCAGTGCATCCTTGCTTTAAAAAAAAAAGAAAAATCTTACTGACCTCCCATGTGCTATGGTTAAGTATTAGACATGTCAGGTCACTTTATTCCTCACACTTTTATCTCTCTGTCACCTTTCATATCAGAAACTGTGTGTTTGAAGTAATTTTGAAGCTAATGCAAATTTGACTGTATTTCTGCCACAGGGCAGATGACATGAAATACTGCTGAAGTGGATGCATTAGAAGTGAACAGCATGTAGCTACAGTACACACAATGTATTTACTCCTTTATTAAAGTAAATACAGGATAACGGAGGGTTTACATTAATGGCGGAGGGAGGAGAGACGTGAGCACAAGTAATTAAAAATGCTCCAACTACTTTAAAAGATGGAAGCTGGCTTTGACCTGAGCATCACCTGGAGATGACTGTGTCACGCACAATTAAATATTCAGGGGGTAGATATGGGATAATGAAGCCTCGTGAAGCCTCATTTCCTCTGACGGTTTCGGGGAAAGATTCAGAGTTTGTGAGTGTCTCGAAAACAGCGCCATCTGGTGGTTCATAAAAATATATATCAGCCAAAAGCCTGTAAGATAAGCTACGTTGAACGAGGAATCTACCCCGTATTCCACAGATTGATTCAAGTTATGTCACAATTAAAAGCCTAACAGAGTGTGTGTGTGTCTGTTGAATTTCTATAATGATCAAGGAACAAGGAACTTTGGTCTTAAAACATGATGCAACTACAGAAGAGTCAAGTTTTAAAAAGGAAAAATATGGTCATTTTTGAGCGAGATGCTAACGGTCTAATCAGATTCAATGATCTATGCTAAGCTAAGCTAAAAGTGCTACCGCCAGACCCGGACCAACTGTAGGGGAGTTGGAATATGAGCTTACATCCAAAAAAGTGGAGTGTTGCTTTAAATCCCTGCTGTCAAATGTCAGTATAGATCTAATGTAGATATTATGTAAATGGCTCACATGTTCCATCTTCATGCTCTTCTGTGCAGCTGGATATAAATATCATTTGAGGGCTTATGTGTACCACAGCTCACATATCAGCACAACTATCCGCTGTCTCACCTCCACTGCTCTTTGCATAACACCCATCTACTGTCTGCTTCCTTTTGCATTTTTTCCATCAGCTTATTTCGGTTTCATATTTCCATTTTTCCATTGAGTCAGAGATGCGCCGTCCTTCCACAGCAACCACACAAACCGCTGATCGGTGTAATATTTAGACACAGGTTACTGTCTAACCATGGAGTCTGAACCATCAACACTTTCACACACACTAACAAGAGTGTGTTCACAGCAGTCAGCTTGATTTCTGTTGCTGTTTGCTGTAAATGTTTCCCACGGTCATAGAAAACAGAGACAAAGCAGGGAGGTTTCAAATTGTATTTGAATATTGCACAAAACAAATGTTGTTCAGAATCTGTACCAGTGACAGTCAGTTTAGTTTAATCAACCAGTTAATACAATTAATCATTAGCAAATGAATGAGTATGAAAAAGTGTTAATATATGTAGTCTACTTGAACTACCAAAATCCTTTTTAACCAAAATGCACTAATAACCAGCACAAAAGTGGTTCAGGATAACACGCATGACACAAAAATAATGAAAAATACAGTAACTAAATAACAAAAAAGTTAAACACAAAACACCTTAATGTACATCACTGATAAGAAAAAGAATCCGAAGCATTCAAATAATGTAAAAATAAAATAATGGGATTTTTGCGAATGTCCTTTTACTGTAAATTATATTGTAATTCCCATGCAAAAAAACCATAAATTTCTCAGTATTTTTCACTGTATATCATGATCTATGGTACAATTACTTAAAGTTAACTAATTAAGTTATTAACCATTGTTTAGCAGTTTCTAAATATGTTTTTTGCTGTTTTTCACTATGATGTTTTAGTAATTCACTTGGGAAAAACATTTATTTATTTTTTTACCATTTTCTGAAAATGTCCTTTTACTGTTTTTTTCACTGTAAATTAAATAGCAAAACCAATTGCATTATTTTACAGTAAAATATGACATAATACAATCTTAAACTATTTACAGATTTTCGCCATATATGATAGTTTAGTTAACAAGGTTTTTAACATTTTTAACCATATTTTTTATCATTTTCTGCAAATGTACTCTCACTGTTTTTCTCTAGCAAAACCCACAAATGTGCATTATTTCACAGTAAAAGTACATATAATAAGATGTTATTTTTTTGAGTGTACTTTTTTGTAAGTTAAATGGTAAAAAAAAACTTTTTCACGGTTTTTATTTTATTTTTTTTTACAGTAAAATTACATATGCAATGTTAAACCATTTATATTTTTTCCACTGTATATGTAAGTTTACTTAGTTAACCAATTAACAAGTTTTTACCATATGTGGGAATGTTCTTTTACTTTATATAGAAATTCACTTACATAAGTCATACATTTGACAATATATTACAGTAAAATTACAAATAACCAGTTTTTCACCATATATGTGAAGCGTACTTAATAGGGTTAAACCATTACCAGCATTTTCGTAGTGCTTTTCTGTAAAAGTTACAAACTGCTCTTGCTCTATAGGTAGTCTGATTATTATCAAATCGTTTTAATGTCAGGTGTAGTTCCTGCTTTTATGGCAGGAAGTAACAGGTAAAACTTTGTGTGTTAGCAAAGTCACATTGTCCAATAATGGTAAGAAATGCTGTTTGAAAGTGTTTAAATGACAGATGGAGCTCCTAAGATTGCCAAGGCCTTGTGGAAACATGTTGAAGGGAGCGATGAGGATGTTGGACTGTGGCACACAGCTGAATGATGTCATGAGTTTCCAGTTCCTCATTAGGATTAGTCAGCAATGAAGAGAGACCGAGAGAGAGAGAGGGAAATGAAGGGAGAGGCTGAAGGTTAGGAAGGTAAAGAGAGAGAGAGAGAGAGAGAGAGAGAAAGGGGCGGGGCTCAACAGCTCTACTATAAGCAGCAGCAGATAAACCTGCACGTAAAGCCGTGACCTCGCAGCACTGCTGACCGCACGCTAGAAACTTCTGCTTGCACGTTCCTTGGAGGAGTTGCATGCAATTTCCACAGGCTTCATTACAGTCTCTTAGTCTTCTGAAACTGAATTATGCATCTCAAGACTACAAAGTGCAATAACTTCTGCCTGGTTGCTACTACGGTGGAGCATGAGATATTCAGTCGGCCACAGATTCGGGTAATTTTCATTTGGATGCATTTCTCTTTCAGGTTCTGGAGCTAATTTACATTCAGCTAATCATTGCATCTTTTTTTGTCGTTGTTGTTGTTTTTACATTTGGTCTTCCATTAGCTTAAAGGTTTGGCTTCTTTCATTACTCTAATGCAAAAACTAATCTGCTCCTGTTGGTCTGCTGATCTTGAGTTCTTACTTCTCCTGAGTTTAATGGACTGTTTGCTCTAGAGACTATATGAAACGAAAGCATTAGAGGATTGAAGCTTGAAACCGAATGCTTTGTCTACATGATTTATTGAGCTGATTTCTATTTTTGAGTTTCTGGTCAGTAGGATATATTTTTGGAAGGAACTGTATGGGAACTTTCAGCAGGGATGCATTGCATTGATCAAAGGTGACAGGAAAGGCATTTCTAATGTTACAAAAGATTTCAAAAAGACTTTTCTATTCATCAAAGTATCACAAAAAAATAAAATGCATCACCGTTTCCACAAAAAACATGAAGCATTGTATGTTTTACTTCATTAATTAAACTCAATCAGAATTAATTTCTGTCTTAATTGTTTATTAAAACCAAGAAATGAACGCTCCTTACATTAAATGATTGCAGGCAAGTGTGTTGCATTTAATTTCATGATTCGTTTGTTTTCCTTCAGTCCAGTTATTTGACGTTTTTCCTTATTTTGCATCATCCTCAGGAGCAGTTTGAAGCTTTGTTCCGTGCATTTGATCCCAGCACATCATTCCAGTTCTTCAAAAGCTTCAGACGGGTTCGGATCAACTTCACCGATGCGTTGGCGGCAGCCGAGGCCCGAGTCAAACTCCATAAGAGTGACTTCAATGGAAAGGAGATGCGTCTGTATTTCGCTCAGGTAATTAACCAGAACAGAGAAATAATACATGGTTCTCCACGGTGCTCTGAAGACCAGCATGGTCCTTTTTGTTTAGTGATGAGAGGAATTGATTCATTATATTGTATTTATTTTGTATTATATTGTTTATGGATACATAAAGAAATGTTTCATCCAAGATGTAGATGAGTACATGTGACATTACTTGACTTGCTCATCAAAGGATGCTCTGCAGTGAATGGGTGCCGTCAGAATGAGAGCTGTTAAAAACATCACAATAATCCACAAGTAATCATCGCCAATGCAGTCCATCAGTTAACATCTTGTGAAGACAAAAGCTGAGTGTTTGTGTAAAAAAATAAATAAATAATTCAATCAAAATATTTTTAACAATGTTTTGATTCCGGCAATGAGTCGTGTATCTTTGCTTTTGGCTTCACAAGATGGTAACTGGAGTTGTGTAGATTACTTGTGGATGTTTTTATCAGCTGTTTAGACTCTCATTCTGACGGCACCCATTCACTGCAGAGCATCCATTGGTGAGACACGGATGCAATGCTACATTTCTCCAAACCTGATGAAGAAACTCATCTACATCTCGTATGACCAGAGAACATTTAAAGCTATTTTTTTGTGAATGCATGAATTATTAAAATGCACATCTTGAGTGCATGGTCAGTCGCTTTGTATAAATGCATTCAAAATGTAAACACAAATTTGCCTCTTTCTGATTTGCTTGTTTCCACCATTTTTTCCTCTTCTCCCGTCCAGTCAGTGCTTATCGGCAGTACTCGTCTTGAGCCTCCTAAACCAGAGAAGCAGTTCCTCATCTCTCCTCCAGCGTCGCCCCCTGTAGGCTGGGCGCAGTCACTGGACGCTAAGCCTGGCATCAACTTTGACCTGCTGTGTGCTGTGTCTAAACTAGGACCAGGTATAACCCATTTACCTCATTTCAGTGGTATACCTTGAGACTAAAAACTTTTTGAGAGCTGAACTATATATATATCAACAACATATGCTGTGTATAGAGTCAGTATTTTTTATTTTTTTGAAGACGTGAATATTTTTACTTGGCAAAGATGCATTCAATTGATCAGAAGTGACTTTAAAGAAATTTACACTGACAATTTTTTTTTTATAATTAAGATGTTTTAATGTTATTGAAAGAAGTATCTTCTGCTCAACAAGGCTATGTTTAATTGATCAAAAAATACAGTAAAAATAGTGAAATATTATTGCAGTTTAAAACTGCTGTTTTCTATGTGAATCTGTGTTAAACTGTAATTTATTTCTGTGATGCACAGCTGTATTTTCAGCATCATTCCTCCAGTCTTCAGTGTCACATGATCTTCAGAAATCATTCTGATATAATGATTTGCTGCTCAAGAAACATTTCTGATTATCAATGTTGAAAACTGGTGTGATGCACAATATTTCTTTGGAAACTGTGATGCATTATATTTTTTCCAGGATTCACAGATGAATAGAATGGAAAACAAAAATAGCATTCATTTGAAATCAAAATCTTTTGTAACCATATAGATGGCTTTACTGTCACCTCTGATCCTTTTTAACCCAAAAAATCCTGAAAAAAAAGCATTACCGTTTCCGTTTTAATAAATGCATTGTGTATTCTGTATCAATACAATATTAGTTAGTGGAATAATTGATGTTTGCAATGTTTTCATGTACTTTTAGGAGAACAATATGAGATCCACAGTGGAACCACCAACACACCCAGTGTGATCGTACACGTTTGTGAGGACGACGAAGACAGTGAAGACGAGACCGCAGAGGGTGGCAAACGTGCGCGACCCAAGATCATCCAGACCCGCCGTCCAGACAACGTCCCATCCGTCAACCAGTGAGCGGCTAATTCTGGGCCGTTTCGTCTTCGCCACCAACACTGGAATAACTAGGAAGCATGCGGTCATGCAGTTCATCATCCTCACCACCGGGGAGGCTGGCGAGCATCAGATCCTCTTCCTAGTTAGCGAGGGAGTCGACCATCCTCACATCTCGACGTTTCATTTCTAAACATCCATCTCTGATGGAGTCAGGGACTTTTGAGGACTTGGGAGAGTTTCTCTCATCTTACGAATGTCATTATTTGCTTGACGTCACAACTGTGTATTTTAATAATCCGAGAGAAAAGCGTTGGTAAAATCTTGAAGGGGTTTTCGCGTTGCACAAACAAACTGAACATCGTGTCTGGTGTGTGTGTATCGTTCGGGGCCACTAACATGTACTCATCGTCATTATCATGTATCGTTTAGTCAGTTAAGCACTCGTACAGTCTTTGAAAGTCATTATTATCGTTGCTGAAGTTCTTCACGAGCTCCTCCAAGTATTATGCACTTTAAAAATAGAGCCTTATAATGTGGTTAACTGACAACAACATCAAGTACTTGTCTTTGTAAATCGAGCGCAACCGTGAACGCTGACTTTTCCCGCCTTGGAAACGCAAGTGATTTCCCGCTCATTTTCTCCACGTAACACCAGATTTGATTTCATACAGAAATATATTTGAAAATTGGATAAAAAAAGACACTTGTACTAAATTGTGTGCTTGTATTATAAAATTAAATGTTGGCTGTAAATAAATGTTAAAATAGAACAAAAGTATTGACAATATTTGAAAAATTCTAAATGATACATTAAATGTTACATTTAGATTTTGAAAAAAAATTAATATAATTTTCTTCTACAGTGTACTCAACCCTCTTATTTTATTTAGAATTTTAAAAGAAAACCGACAAATTTAAATAGTTGGCTGTATGAATACATAAAATAAATTCATTTAAAACATATTGATTATACATCGAACAGATTTGGTTCAAAATCAGTTTTTACTCAGAAACAAACAATTACAAAGAATCCACAAGTAACTAAATTAAATTGAATTTCTAAGAAGAAAGAAACAAAATAGTATTTATTTTTAACTTTAGAATATTTTATTTTTTCTTACAAAATGTACTCAGAATATTTACAGCTTTAAAAAGTATTTTACAGTTACATAATTGGCTATATTTATAAACTTGAAAAGACTGACTATAAATAATTGGCTGCATGCATCAAAAAAAAGTTAATAAGTATGATTAAAAAGAATTGGTGTCATTTCACCTAGTAAATTTAACAGCCACTACACTTAACCCTTTATATTAAACATTACAATTTGAAGTAGAAAATCTAAACTAAAATAGTGATTTGCGGTGCATTATGGGAGTGAGCAATCACTTTTAACCTGTTTTGTTATGATTCACATTTCCATATTAACAGCGACTTTTTCAGATGAATGAAACCGAATGATTTAAAAGATAAAACGAACCCTCAGAAGCACATATGATCTAAAAAGCCTGTGATTTCTGTGGCAGACGTTCACTGCTGCGCTCTGTGACTTGTTCAATGAACCGCTCTGTTGTGCTCTACTGTCTTTGGAGATGTTGTCCTCTTTTCCATTACTGTAGGAGACGCTCTACTGTCAACCAGTGATTTTAAGCAACCGTAACATATTGTGTATATTTGATGTATTTGAATGTAGCCAACATCTTAAAAAAAAAAACTTGAGGATTTCTATCAACAACAAAATCGTATTCGTTATGTAGTGAAATCTCGAGGGAGGAAGCATTAACCTACCTTTAATAAAACTATCTTGACCAAAGAACTGACTCGAGTGTTTATTCATGTTGTTTGAACCAGTCTTTGACTGACAGAAGATGAGAACTCATTTCATCGCTCAGTCGTTGGCTGTTGCTCATTTTCTGCGTGATAATGCAGGATCAGCAGCTTAAGAATGATCTGCTTCATAATTAAAATTGATTTCAGATGACGTCAGGACAGCAAAATACATCAGGCAATGATGCTTTAAACTTTCTAGAGTTTCTTCTAAATGTGCTCGTGTGTTCTTGAAAACTGAAATACTCTTATAATTCAAGAGCACAATGTATCTGTTATTTCACCCAAGAGCAAAAAAAAAAAAAATATATATATATATAGTATAATGCATAAATATTTTTGCATCATGATCCAGTACAAAAATCTAAATTATTATGCATTATGGTTAAGTATAATTATAGTTAAAACATATTATTAAAGGTTAATTTAAATACCATCTATAATCTATACATATAGAAATTATTTTAACTAACAATAGTTAGGAAATGTTATATATAAAATAGTGCTGTCATACAATTGCATACAAAATAAAAGTTTTTGTTTGCATAATGTACAGTATGTGTGTGTTCTTTGTATATTATGTATACATAAACACACATTATATATTTAGATATATTTACATGTCTATATATTCATGCAATATATATTATAAATACATTTATTATAAACAACCATTTTTTAAATGTGTACATGCATGAATGTGTATTTGTTTATACATATAAATATATAAATCTTTTGGTGGGGATTCATTTTTTCGAATTTGTTCACATTTTATATATTTTTCATAAACTGAGATTTTTTTGGTAATTAGGTTTTATAGCAGGTTTTTTTTTTTAGGTATTGTTTAACAGGTCGATGTAACCTTGTGTTCAGATTTCATTTCTGTAGCTCACAGTTGCTTCAAACAGCAAGAGGATCTGTACAGCGCCACCTGCTGGTTATCCACAAAACTGTGTAATGCCAGTAAAATAATACATGCTTAAAAATCGTATGAAGTCTTTTATACCTGGTTTATTATACACTATTGGTTCATTTGGGTCTGATTCATGAATACCACAATTCTGAACTATTTAAATTATGAACACACAGCATAACTGGATATAAAAACATGTTTATTTACAAGCTTCAGAGAGAATAAATAAAAACGGTGTATAAAAAGCAAGACTTGTGCAGCAGTCCATGTTGCCGAGGCTTTTGCTTCAACATCTGAATCCAAACGTCACAAACACCGCATTTACCCTAAAAGGAGCGACGTATCATGGGGGATACAAATATAAGAGTCAAGTTTTAAAAATAAATCAGGAAATTGTATTGGATGCAAAAAGTTAGTGATGTCTCTTTTTGTTTAACCCTTTTTAGAGTTAAACACACTGTCATTGCTCTGCTCACGTTCTGTCAATCACACGTTTATTCCCCTGCTTTCTCCACACGTCAGTCGTCCTTCTTGTTATCGATGAGCTCCTGCGTTTGCAGAGCGAGTTTCCTCTTCATCTCCATCTCCTGTTTCAGAGCAGCTTCTGCTTTCTTACTCTGGTAGATCTTGGCTCCAGCAAACGCCAAACACAACACGAGCGTCTTCAGTGCCAGGATGTACAGCAGCAGCGGCACATTATCCAGAGCCTGACACACACAGTCACACACACCGTTACAATACAACACACACATCGTATCATTGCCAGACATTATTGTTGTGACTGTAAAATCATCATAACTGAATATGCAATCAAACTAAAAAACAAAAAACACATTGTTACGACTAAAATCATAACTGAATATGCAATCACACTAAAAACAATAAAAACACGTTATTGTTGACTGTAAAATCAAAACTGAATATGCAATTACACACACAAAAAAACATGTTATTGTTACGACTGTAAAATCATCATAACTGAATATGAAATCACAAAACAAACAGACTTTATTGTTATGACGGTAAAATCATCATAACTGAATAAGAAATCACATTAAACAAATCAGATGTCATTGTTATGACTGTAAAATCATCATAACTGAATATGCAATCACACTAAAAAACAAAAAAAAACATGGTTATGACTGTAAAATCATAACTGAATATGCAATCACACACAAAAAAAACTGACATTATTGTTATACTGTAAAATCATCATAACTCAATATGCAATCACACTAAAAACAATAAAAACACGTTATTGTTGACTGTAAAATCAAAACTGAATATGCAATTACACACAAAAAAACTGACATTATTGTTAGACTGTAAAATCATCATAACTCAATATGCAATCACTATAAAAAAAACAGATTTTATTGTTCAACTGTGAATTCATAACTGAATATGCAATCACACTTAAAAAAAATAACAAAAAAAACCCAGACTGTTACATTGTTTTCTAGGGGTGCACCGATATATATCGGCCGATGATTAATGCGCATCTCGTCAGTAAAGCCAAAAAATGAGAATATATATATATATATATTTTTTTTTTCTAATTTTATTTGTATTATCTTGTTATTTTAGTATATAGAATAAAGGTAAGACTCAAGTAATACACCACTGGTAACTGTAAAGGGTCTACTTTTTTGTGTGCACTCACAATATCATCAAAACTATGTGCTTTTGTAAATTAAAGAAAACAAACATGATGCGCTTTCTGCCATCTCGTCTTGAACAGGATCGCTTCACAGACCCAAACTCAGTGAACACATGCCACACATACATGATAAATATATCTATAGAAAGCATTAAATTAAAGCGGCGGTAGGGAACTTTTGACGCTCTAGCGGTTAATAAACAGAACTGCTTGCGTCTTGCGGAAGAACATAGTAGCCGGAACTACTTCTCTCTGTTTATGTCTATGAAGAATCACAAAGGTACTGGGTTACTCCGCCGCGGTATCCCCGAAGCAATCTAAAATAGTCCGAATATAAACACTTATTATAGGTGCACCCTAGTGATTCAGGACAAGCTAAAGACACGGTTTGGAAAATGGATTCATGGTGTACTCGCTTATTATATACATTTTTCTACATTTTGAACACAAACAAGGTTACGGACCGCAGCTCTGATTGGTTATTTTTTACCGGGAGCGATGGAGTTTCTGCAAATAGCAATAGGACACTGGGAGGAGCCAGAGGAGCTTGATTTATACACAGATTATCTGTCTCATATTCTACTGTCAGGACATAATGACAGGTTTAATAAATATGTAAAAAATATTTTTTTACAAAAGTTCCCTACAGCACCTTTAATACTTAAATAAAAAAAAAAATCTAAAACTCTTTCATTTTAATGATAAACCATAAAGACGCACTTCTTTCTAAAGGCGCATCTAATGATTAGATGTCGAGTCAGGATCGGAAACGGCATCCTTGTGACACAGACTTCAAATATCTCCTTTCTGTTTTCCCTTGATACATTTGTTGTAAATACTTTCGCGGCAAGCTTAAGCCTATTGTGTGTATTTGAACGCAGAACTGTTCAGCTGCTGATGGCATGCACCATACTGCTTTAGTGTCTGCACGTGACA
Source organism: Carassius gibelio (assembly GCF_023724105.1). Classification (NCBI taxonomy): domain Eukaryota; kingdom Metazoa; phylum Chordata; class Actinopteri; order Cypriniformes; family Cyprinidae; genus Carassius; species Carassius gibelio. The sequence goes on from NC_068396.1 coordinate 2,999,359, forward strand.
CTAAACACCGTCGGGTCACTCTTGACATTTTGCTCGTGTGGCAGTGGGTGAAATTCCCCCCCCCCCATAAAAGTGAAACTCAGCCTAAGCTATATATATATATGTATTATTACTATTATTGTCACTCACAGAAAGGACCTTCCTTCCCTCATGTCCAGCACATTTTTATGTTTATCTAGAAGGTTCTACTGGGCTGATAGTGTTTCTGCATGACAAGAGCAGCTGCTCACACACACACACACACACACACACACTATATCACTGTAGATTAATCCAGTGACTGGTGCACATTATAATTCAGTGCTACTCATTCAAACAAACAAACAAACAAACCAAAAAACACTAAAGTACTTTGGATTGTAAGGCATATACCATTATAATGTTTTGAACACAATAATCACATTCCAGAATGTTTACTGTGGCAGTAAGTTATTAGACAATGACCATAGTTTTACCATGGTTTTCTTGTCCATTCCATCATATAAATGGCATCATGGTAGAAAAGAAACACTGGTTTATAATACCATATATAACCAGACACACACACACACGCACGCACGCACATAAATAAACACAAACACTGAAGAGTACGCAAAGAATACCATGGTAGCACTACAATAACACTACTGCTATAGTAAATGTCCAAAAACATGGTTTTACCATGGTGTTTTTGTTAATGTAGCGTCTGACGAAGTAACGATACTATCAGCAAGAAAAGGCTGACACATTATTATTATTATGATCAAATATAGTAATGTTCTTACCTTCCAGTTGATCATGATGATGTTTTATTCGGTTGAACAAGAGTAAATCTGTCCGACTCTAGACTCTTCTTCTACTTCAGATGATTTGATTGGCGGCTGACATTAAACTCAACTCGAGCTGTTTCTACTTATTCGTCTCATGGGTCAGTAATGTCCTCTGGGGGCGTGGCGAGAACACACGAACCGAATTAACGGCTAGAGCGGAAACCAGTTTGAATCTGAAGTAGGCGGAGCGTAGTGGTCCGGAAGTTGTTTCAAATTGGTCTGCATCAAAGACAATCACATAATCATAGATATATATTACATAATATTTATTATGTCTATAGTGACCATGTTTAATTCTCTATGAAAACGGGTCTCGTTGTGATAAATAAAATTTTCTAATATATATATATATATATATATATATATATATATATATATATATATATATATATATATATATATATATATATATATATGATCTTAACAATTGTAATTAATAGATTATTACTTTTATAATATATTGTTATTTCTAAGATCAGTTAGATAAACATAAATCTCGAGATCTGAATGCGGCTCAGTGAGAGATTTGGCTTTCTGCGCTATAAAGCGACCCCTAGCGGAATAAACGTTATGTTTCGCATTAAGACGACGACACTTGACTCCCGATGCTCGCAATTCTCCAGATGACCAATCCCGCAGCGCGTCCAGGTCACGTGATAACGACGCAGCCAATCAGATGGTCCTTTAAAGGGGTATATCAGTTCTAGAAAGCTCATGAACATTATAGAAGGATTTAGAATAAATGTTTCATGAAACTATTTAAAGTTTACCCCTTAAGCGTTAGAATAACTCTGGAAAGGGAAAATAAAAATTATTAAATTTCTTAATTTATATATATATATATATATATATATATATATATATATATATATATATATATATATATATATATATATATATATATATATATATATATATATATTGATATTGGAATATATTATGCAATGTTTCGTTACACTATATTTGAGCATTATGTTGAATATCGGAATAATACAAATATAAGAAATTGATTTAAAATATTGAAAAATAATATTTATATGCTATATTATATTTGAGAATTATGTGCAAATAATTGAATGAATATAAATCTAAAAATACCATTTAAAATACCATAGTACATATATTATATTATATTATAATAGTGTCATTTTTGTATGTTTTCATAGCAAATACAAAACAACCTTTAGAGGGCAAAACAACATTACAATTGCATGAATGCTATATTATATTCGAGAATTATGGACAAATAATTCTGAAAATAAATCTAAAAATACCATTTTAAATAGAGAAAAATAGTGCATATATTATATTATATTATATTATATTATATTATATTATATTATATTATATTATATTATAACAGTGTAATTGTTTATCCACAATGTACAGTTTTGGAAAATACTTTTAATTTCAGTTTTAATGTGATTTCTTTTTATAACAAATACAAAGCAACCTTTAGAGGGCATAACAACATTATAATTGGCTGCAAGACTCTATGTGTGTGTGTGTGTGTGTGTATTTATTTATGTAAATATATGGGAAATAGCTGTGTATTTTTCATCTCTCTCTCTCTCTCTCTCTCTCTCTCTCTCTCTCTCTCTCTCTCTCTCTCTCTCTCTCTCTCCCTTGTTGTTTTAGATGGTTAGTGTGACCTTTCAGGTTTCTGAGTTTCCATGATGTCAGCACTGCTTGGAAAACATATATATTTTGGACAAGCAGTTGTTTCCTTTGGTTTCCTGATTTCCCAACACCGTAGTTCAGTCTCAGGCCCTTGATTCTTCACTGATTGGGGTTTATTCCTGCCATGTGTTGAAGTTATCAGTGATTGTCTTTGTGCTGACTGACTCAAGCCAGAAACACCCACTAATATACATGGGTCTAAAATGTCATGTTCACATGCGATCGTAAATGCACAAACTGTAAAACAGCCGCCCACTCAAGCTGCTGTCATGATGAGGATGGTCCACCTACTCTGATTTAATTGAATCCTCCTCCAGGCCTCACACAATAGATCTTCTGTGAGGTGGAGCGAACACGTGACAAAGACCAGCAGACGTCACTTCTGTTCTTACAAATTAATTACCGAAGTGGTTTCTGGGCTCCAGTTTGTGCTGCATGATCTTCTGAGTGTTTATTATTATTGTTTCTCTCTGTCTGTGTAATGTAATGAGAAAACTCAGGGTCAGGTTTAATTTAATGTCAGCTTGAAGCAAGAGTGGAGGCCTGTAGGTGGCGCCAGAGCATTATAATTACATTATAGTATTTAAATCTGTTTTCATGCTTGCACACAGTGAAATATATTATTTGCATGTGAATTTGAGCTCAGTGTTGATAGGATGAGTGTAAATGCACACGTACACGCTCAGCTGGAAACACTGATCACCCCAGCACTGACCTCTTGACCTCTGTGACATACACTAGGGACTCGGATGATTTCACTAGTAGACTTCAAAATGCATGCAAAAAGCATGTCTCATTCTGAAGAAGTGCATAAATAAACTGTTGTATTGAAACTATCTATCTATCTATCTATCTATCTATCTATCTATCTATCTATCTATCTATCTTCTTGATTGCTTGTCTCATTTCAATATGTAAAGTAAACTAGGCTCTAATCTGCTAAATGCAATTATATGGTATGAACATTTACAGATATTAAGTTTATAAGTTTAATTTAAAATATCTAAGAAATCAATAAAACTCCCACACAGCTGCTCAGACTTGTGTAGAATGAGATAACCTTCGAAATAAGGTTATGAAAAATGTAAAGTTGTCTATTATAAAACCTGCATCTCAGTTGAAAGTTATTGTTGTTGTTTTGTGCTCAGAGAACCAAAAAAAAAAAAAAAAAAAAAACTATAAAAAGAGACTAAAGTACAGGAAAGGAAAATGCTATGATGCAAACCAATAATCAAGTACAAAATCACTTTTGCTGTCATGTTAGTGGCAGCATTCAATCTATCAAAAATATGAACGTAAAATGTCCCCATTAAGTTACAAAAATGTTTTATGTTACAGAAAATATTTTAAGAACATTACAGAAACATTCCATTGTATATCAGCAATCATTATAGGAATGTTATGATGTTCTACAAGCAGAAACCTTTAAAAAGCATTAGACGAACATCAAACAAATCCATTCCATGAATGATATAGAATTAATGTCATTGTGCTAACGTTTTGAGAATATTGAAGAACTTTGAATGAGCATTGCCAGAACGTTGTGGGAACGTTCCCTGTTAGCAAGGATAATGTTAATGAATAAAACCAAACACAGAGTCTCAGTCAGTCAGAGATCTGCATGTGCAGCAAAAAATGAATTTTCCAGCAGCACCGTGACCCAAAAAAAAACATAGTTTTATGAACTTTTGTGTTATGGCCTGAAAACCAAAGCACATTTGCTTTGCAAGTTACCAATGGTGCACAGAGATGCAGCATTCAGAAATCTTCTGGTTCCAGGTTAGAGATGGATTACTCTTAGCCCACATGAACATCGAACAATCTGCATCTCATATTTTATAAATAGTTAAGGAAATTTAAAATGCACTCTGATTGTCCTGATGGTCAGAAAGTGAAGCGCTAATGAAGAGCAGTAGGAGTGAATGTGGGAGGACGAGTTTATCTGTCCATCTGAACAAACAGAGAGAGAGAGAGAGAGAGAGAGAGAGAGAGAGAGAGAGAGAGAGAGAGAGGTAAGGTGTGTGTTGAACGTCTTGCGTTCTTCATTCATGACCTTCACCGCCCCCTTCACTCCACAGGTACCTTCGCTCGAGCGCTCGGCATGCTGGGTAAAATAACACTAGATTCCAGGAAACCGGGGCCTTTTTTTGAGTCTTTGCAAAACAACATCTGCTAGTTTGTGCAGCTGAGCTGTTTTTGTTTTGTCAGGATGAGCAACGGGAGATCGGAGGCCTTTGTTTGGACAGGTTCAAACACAATGAAGTTCTCATCGCAGACTGGACAATCTACGGTTAGACTGCTTTTGTGGTCAAAGGTCACGTATATGCTTTAGATCTCAGCGGCTATAAACTATTGCAAAGCTTTGCTAAAAACTAAATGCAGCTGTGAGACATGAAGGTATTTCAATATTATCATGATTTTCTATAAAGCTGCTTTGAAACCATATGCATATTGAAAAGCACTATATTAAAATGTGATTTAGCTAGCATAATGCTGGATAGTATAGATGTATAGATACAGTTTAGCATAATTAAATACATGCATCAGATTTGTGCTACATAAACTCTGAATCAACTTGCATAAGTCTCAAAGGTTTATCACAATATTATGTGCGTAGTTTGAGTTTTTGCATATGGAGAAAGCTGCTGAGGGACCATAATGCAAAAATAGCGAGTGTTTGTATGGAAATGTGTGTGTTTGTGGGCTTTTGGTAATCGATCGGCCTCCTCTCATGATCAAAGCGAGCCTGCGCTGCTTCATGTGTGAGAATGAGAAGAAGACTCTTTGGTACTTTGCATAATGTATGCTGATTTTAGGCTGTAGAGCTTTTAGGTGTGAACTGAAGGTGTGAGGTGCTACAAAATATACCTGGAGCCTTTGAAGTGAGCTTGATAATGTTCCCTAAATAAACCTCTCACACATCCATAGCAGCTTCTTCTGATGAATCATATAGTTTATATAGTTTGAGACGGTTTTTGCCCATGGGATGTATTCGTTTCTTTGATCTATTGATGCAAAAAAAAGATGTCCTTTTGTGTTTTGATATGAAATGTTTCTGAAATTATTAATTATTAACTCCTTATTACCAGCAGGGTGACTGAAACTAAAATTAAATAAAAAAAAAAAAAAAAAAAAAAAAAACACACAAAAAACAACAACAACATAGTTTTCATTACTTAATAAAAGTTAAACACAAACACTATTAATATATTTGCTATAATTGCATGCATTGATTATGTGATTATAAATTATTATAAACTTAAAACATGCACAAATTATTTGTCTGTACCTATATAAAAAAATATATAGAAAAATATATAATTTTTTTATTTACTGTTGATTAATAGAACATTTAATGCAATACTTACAATATTTTCATAATATAATTAATTTAATTACAATAAAAAATAAACATGTAGGCTAAATACTGTATATTAAAATGAAACATTAACATATATGATTGCATTAGTTATGCATGCATCAGCACAAGTGATTTTTTGATTGGAGACCAATTATGACTGTGCTGTGTTCATAATGAAATCTGCTGAATGCTGATTTTGGAATCTTATTAGATCTGATCAGATTCTGTGAAGCAGTGTCTGTTTAATGTCATTTCTGGAGACAAGAGACAAACTGTGCTTGTTGATAAGAATGCTCTGATTATCAGAAAATGTGTGGTGTTGGGTTTTGATGTTGCACGTGTGTCATTAACCCATGGAGGGCAGCGAGGGGCCGCGAGTCCCCTGATGATCCGTGTTTGTGGAGCATGTTCTGATCCGCACCTGGACTCTGCTGGGAAGAGCAGTCGGAGTCTCGGCGTTCCATTGAACCGAAATGGGTCACAACACCCTGCACACGAACCAATCCAACACTAGCAGAACTGAACTAAGCATGAAATCTGTGCTTTGAGCAAACAGCCTGTTCAGATATATTGCAAGTTTGTAAACTCAACAACAAAGAGTGTTAATGGACTGTAAAATATTAGGGAGATTGTGTTATATATATATATATTGGTCTGCTTCACACTTTTTCCTCTTGCTTAGAAACTATTAAGTAAGGAATAAATTATAATTGAGAGTAGACGGACTTCTTTTTTAAATTGCTTAGAAGTAAAAATGAATAAATAAACACAATTATTTTTTTTTTTTTAAAAAGCATTTTTTTATTAATTAATTGTAAAAAATATTCAAAAATAAAACATTAACATTAATTAACAAATTCAGTATCATTACCTAGCAATGCACAGCTAAATAAATTTTTACAGCATTTGTTATTGCTGATTGTAATTTATAAATAGAGGTGTAAATATTATATAAATTAAAATAATATACTAATATTATTTCTGAAATTGTATAAATATTACGGTTGTTGTTTGTTAAAACATTTGTTCTTAAAATATAACTTAAAATATACTAATATTATTTCACAAATTGCGTTAATATTACTGTTGTTCTTCGTTTACACATATTTGTTTTTAAAATAGAACTATTGATTTGATTAACTTTTGAAGTATTAAAAGTATTTGGTAAATCTAACATTAAATACGATTCATTAATTTATTGTTTGTTTTTATATATATTTATTTTTCAATTGCTGGTCGAATTCCACAATTCTTGTGGACATTTTTTTTTTTTTTTTTTTTACATTAAAACAAATACATTTGTCTATTTTTTCGTTAATTTAAAATGTAATGACTATCAAAACAAAATATTAATATTATTAATTACTGAATTATCATGAACTAAAAATGAACACACACACACACACACACACACACACACACACACACACACATATATATATATATATATATATATATATATATATATATATATATATATATGTATATATATATATATATATATATATATATATATATATATATATATATATAATTATGGCATGTATTTAATCTGCTAATGTTAATTTATAAATACTGTTATATGTAATACTAATATTATAATTCAATACATTTTATAAATATTAAACAATTATTCATTTTAATTTGTGTTTTTATAAACGATTAACTAATGTTAGCTTATTTCATTTTATATTTATAAAATATATATCTATTACCATTACTATTTTTTAATTTTTTTTTAGCCAGTGGTTTAATAGAGTCTTTGCACAAATGTCTGACCTACATTTGTTTCTTTTCTTGTTGAATATTGATGTGTTCAGAAACGTGCTGCATTCAGAAATGGTTTGTGGCTGTGGTTTGTTCTCATCCACACTGAAACGATCCTGCTGTGTGCTGCAGACGCTCAGTCGATCGCTCATTATCTCCACATTCACACTCCAGACAGACAGCTCCAGACTGAAGTGCAGCACGTCTGCTTTGGTTTAATGAGCACCTCTGAGCTCTCAGACACACACGGCACAGATCTATAGACTTCAGCCTCATTCACAGACTGAGAGAGACACAGATACAGCTGATCTATTACAGGCCAGCTCCACTAGCAGCTCATGAATCTGAAAATGGGTCACGGATCTGTTGTGATGAAGCTCTAACCAAACTAGAGTGCTTCTGTTTGCCAAGGTGTTGCTATGTGGTTGAATGTGCTGCTGAACAGTCAAAGGTTTTGAACAAAATGATGAATATGTTAAAATAAGTTATTTCTGAATGTTCTTTGAATGTTCCGTTTTTTTTTATTAATTAATACATTCATTTAGTTGTTTCTTTTGAGTCATGTAAATGTCAAGTGAACATTCCATTTGAAACAATGTTACTTTTGAATGTTCTCTACACATTCCGAAACAATGTTACATTTAAACTCTTAAATAATTACATTTAGCTCTTTAAATCGACTTCTTATTTTAAAATAGTTTCTTAAAATTGTAAAATTTTAAAACATTTTTTTTTAGATAAATTAAATGTAAATAATTTAAATATAATTTTAATAAATATTTTCAAACATTATGGAAGCATTCATTTAACATTTTTTTTTTTGAGAATACTGATTTTAAATATTCTGAACAGTTTAATTTGGAACTTTCCGATGCTTTGAAACAAGTCATTACATAAAAAAAAAAAAAAAAATGTTAGATTCTTAAATGATTAGATTCAGGTTTGGGAGTTAATTATTCATTTTTGTAACTACTTAATATTTTAAAATGGTCTCTGTTTAAATTAAAGTTTTAAATATATTAACAATTCAATTTCTTTAACTTAAAAAAACTATTTGATGAATGTCCTACTAAAATAATTATGAATAAAAAAAGAAACATTGCATGAATGATGTGTAAATAACACTTTTGTGCTAGAGTTTAGAGAACATTATTAAAGAACAGAAGCTTTTAAATGAACACTGTTTTAATGTAACTGGAAGAATTGTCTAAGTTTTGATCCGTTTGATCCCGATCAGCTTTCATTCATCCAAGCTGTGAACCCTTAAAACCTCTTAAGCACAAATGCTATTTTGGGGATTTCCGTTTTTCATTTTCCTACCTAATTTTGAATGCTTCCCTATACTAATGCTACAGTGTAAGCTCAGAAAGTTTGGTATAATTTCAAAGGAAACCCTTTGAAATTACATAAAACACTGTTGAAATTGATAAAAATGACAATATATGCTGTCTGTGTTATAATAAATAGGGAAAAAAACAAGGCGCTTTTTTATTTTATTTGTGTAAACTGAAGTTTGAAATGGTATAACTCAGGCATTGAAGGGGCTGGCAACTTCAGACCAATTGCTTGTGATTCTTCCAACTGTCTGCTATTAGAGGAAAACAGAAATTTCTTTCTATCCTAATCTATGCAAAAGTTATTCTATTCCAACTGAAGGAAGGAATAATACCATTTTTGTATAAAATTTTTGTCTAAATAAGTATGAAGTCATCTTTTGCACACTTGCAGTATGGAATAATGTGATCTCTGTATATTATTTTACAGAAAACACTCAGAAGTTACATAAAAAGCTGCTGTTTGTGACAAATAGTATTATTTATGTTGTTTCACATATGATGAACCATCTCAATACAATGTGCTTTTTTTGTGTGTGGGTTTTCTGAAAGAGAATAAAGTCATATTACACGATAGCAGCATGCATAAAATTATAAAAAATATCTGGTCTATCACAATCTAAAATAGAATCCACAATCTCTAGATTCATATCGTTTCATTTATGTCTATTCTGCATCGTGTAGAGATTGAGAGACCTTGCCGGTCTCTTTCATATTTCATATTTTGATTTTTTATCAGCGTGTATTTTGGTTTCGGTTTCTATACAGTGTAAACAAGCTCCCCGAAGCTTTTGCGCGAACTTCGGAGCGTCAACAAACTAATTTATGTTTATTCCCCCAGTACTGTACGGATTACTGTACATTCACTGAGATGCGGTCGAACACTGCACAGTTATGAAAATAAACATATTAGCTTATTGCTAGCGAAGCTTCCAAGCCTCAGAATAAAGAATCAAATGTATGAAAGCGAGTAGCACGCGTATAGGCTTACCAGATGCGCGTCCTGACCTCTCCACGGCGAAGTTGGCCACCCGTAACTTGTTTTATGAATATTATGCATTATAAATCCAGAGCGTCGGCCATTAGTAGTTTTTTCCTCGCGTGTCCTTTGTTTAGAAGCAGCCAAAGACTCAGTTTCCCAGACACCCCAGCGCGTCAGACAAGCGGAAACGAGTGGGCAGTCGCTGTCCAGTTCCAGCACCCCCGCGGTGCTGAATTCACACCTTCGATTGGAGATAACGACTTGTGAATGACAGCAATTAGGACAAATAGCGCTTCACAAAAGAGGTCAGACGTCTATAACAGAAAAAAGGCATTTAGACCCATCTATATGAGTTAGAGATCTTGTCAATCATACAGCTCTTGGAGCTCTTTTGCGCACTTGTACAAAACGCTTTATATCTCAGCAATGGAAGCACGCAGAAACGTAAAAATGGTCTTGTTTGAAAGAAGAGATTCTAATCTAAAAGATTATATCGAGTATATAGGTATGCGTGGCTGTTTGCGGCTGACTGAAGCGGTGCAAAATGTATAAATAATAAGGTGAGAAATTTTACATCGCGATTCTGTTGAAGATCATTCGATCTGTGATTGTCACACAATAAAATGATCTACATCATCAGATTCCTGAGAATGAGAGCTTTCTTGTGATATATGACTTGACTGTTTTGTGAAAAATATTTTAAATACACATTCTTACGAAAACGTATTCGCAATCGTTAGATGGAAATTTATGGGGGGGGAAAATATATTTCTTAGCTTAATTTGACTACTTTATGTATCATAAAACCCCAATTAATGGTATTCTTTGTAAAGAAAACACTCTAAGCTTTCAAATGAACCCATTTTTGGGCAAATGCCATATAAGGAAGGATATGCAAATGAGACACAAACATGTGGCATGCTATTTTCGGACCCGGTACCGGGTCTGCAGAGTTTTAAGGCTGTTGTATGAATATTGGGTATGAGAAAAATGCAAATGATTAAAAACTTAATTAACACGATACCGCTCTGATGGCTTGTCTAAGCCACAAGCGCCTAATTAAAGTTGTGGAGTGGATGTCGATTAGAGTTGTGGCTGAGGAATGATTCCTGTGTAGGTTTGCGTGTTTCAGTGAAACAGATGCTCGTGACGCAACGGCCTTCAACATCACGGCCCATAATTGATGACGTCATATTCAGGCCAACAGCATTATATGTTATATAACTGTATTTATGAGTGACGGATGATTTAATGTGATGCAAAAAGACAAAAACCATGATTTCAACTTCTGTCCTTGCATCAAAACAATGAAACACATGCTAAAATAAAATGATAGTAGATAATTCAACACAAGCTTCATGCAGCTGTAAGAACAGCACACTGTGCTCCATTACTGTGCACATTTTTTATTGCATTACAGAGCATTAGCTGTCTTTTGCATGCAATTCTAATTTTAGAAAGTAGTAAGCATACTAATACATTGTGCAGTACTTGTATGCTTCTCTTTTGCACGCAGCGATGCATCTGGTGAAGTGAGACACCATCACTAGCTCCTCCTCCTCCAGCTGCTGCTGCTCTTTAAAGCAATAGTTTCTCCAAACATGAACATTTGCTGACATCGTCCTCACCATCAGGCCATTAAATATGTAGATGAGTTTGTTTCTTCATCAGATTTGGAGAAATGTAGCATTGGATCAGTGTCTCATCAATGGATGCTCTGTAGTGAATGGGTGCCGTCAGAATGAGAGTCCAAACAGCTGATGAAAACATCACAATAATCCACAGCACTCCAGTCCATCAGTTAACATCTGGAGAAGACAAAAGCTGTGTGTTTGTAAGAAATAATAATTATTATTATTGTGATGTCTTATCAGCTGTTTGGACTCCACTTCTTGGATGGCCTGAGGGTGAGCACATTGTCAGCAGATTTTCATGTTTGGAGAAACTATTTCTTTAAAGAGCTCTAGCACATGAGCACATGTGAGCATTTTTGGGTCAAGAGTTAATGAAGTGAGAGCCACTAGATGCTGCTCCATCCATAAGGAAGCATCTTTCCATTCCTCTTTCTAACAGCTCACAGTTTTCCACAGCAGCAGGCTCTCTCGCTCTCTCTAGGCAGCATCTTTAAATCATCTTAACCTCATTTTGTGCAACATTAATGACCGTCGTCGTATATTTTAAGAAACACATCCCTGTTTTGTACATGGAATAGATTATGATGCTGAAAGAGGATTTGGAACCAGCTTTGCAGATTGCTTTATAATGGTAAAGGTTGGGATTTGAATACATTATTCTGGACAAAGTCCAGACGAAAGCCTTTTAAAATGGGCTGAGATGTGCGATTATTATTCCGTCACGTGTTTTGATGCCACTTTGGTTTGAGACGCAGCAGAATAGATCAATGGTAAGCCGAACGTAAACCACAGCACACTTTTTTTTTTTCAGATTCTCTAAAGGATGAGCCGATAGAAGCTGGAGGTCAAAGGTCTCTGCGTGACAAAGCTCCCACAGATGGGAAACGACTTCAGGGACACGACATGATATTTACTTTCTTTATCTTCTTCACCGAGTCCCTGGAGAGGCGCATTAAGCCATAATTACAAAGGGTTCACGTGTGCGTGTGCAGATAAAGAATACGACTGCGTGTGTTCGGATGTGTTTTGAGGTTACAGTAGAAATGTCACTGAAAGGAAAGACTGGTGCTGATGATGAAGATGGAAGGGACAGTTCATTGCTTATAAGATAAAATTATAGATGCACGGACCATTTTTATTTATTTTTAAATATCACTTTCTACAGTGCCTTGTTTATTTTATGTGAGCTCCAGTTTTGAAGTAGACTAGAGGAGTGGTTCGCAGCTTTTTATTAATTTGAATGGGCTGCTTTGTGACATCACAAAACCCCGGGAAATCTCCCTTTGGAGTGGACTTTGAGATTTGTAACTTTGTAGATCTTTATTTTTTATGCCCAAACACACACACACCACACAGGATACAATTCAAAAAGAGAAAAAGCAGAATAGGACGCTTTTAATAAAATTAATTAATAAGATGCATTCATAAGATTGAGGTTTGTCTGCATTGCAATAATAATATATATAAAAATTGCAATCATTTTGGGTTCTTAAATATAATTTTTTACTTAGGTAAAACATAAAGTGTTGTTTTTGTCTTTATGTCTGTTGCAAATTTACAACATTGTAGTATTATTTATATATATTTTATAATAGTGTTTGTTTAAATTAGCTCATTTTTATTTTTATTTTATTTAAATATTTAGTCATTTTGTTATGTGCTTTTGTCATTTATACTATCTTGTTTACATGTAGCTTTATGTATTTCAGATTCACTTCTTCAAATTTTTTTATTAACATTTCTTTTGAAATTGTAATTATTTTGAATTATTTTAGATTTAGAATTTTTTTCAGCTTTATTTTAATAAACAACCATTTTTAAAAATAAATAAATTCTGAGATACTGTATAAAGTAGCAATTATGATAAATAAGTCACAATTCCTTTTTTATATAATGAGGTAGAATCAGACTTCTCTATAGATTGGTGTGTATTTTCAGTTAATGGTCGTGTGTTTTGACTCCAATCCATCCACACAGAATTATTATTACATTTTAAAGCATCTCGCCGGGCCGAGACATTGAGCTCATCTAACATTCTCCAGCTGCATTTGATCTTTTAGGTCAAGATCTTCAGAGGGAGATATTTTTAGGTCACAGAGAGATCCGCGTCCCATTAAACGCATTAACCATGCATGATAATTAAACTTTCATACTGTATGCTCCATAATAGTGTTTGTTAGTTCCAGGTGAATAATGCAGCACTGTGGGCATTTTCGAAGGATTTCTGCCATGTTCTCACATGCACGTGTGTGGAAATAAAACATGTTTGTGTTATGTAATCCCTCTGAGAGCGTTCCAGTAAAACACAATGATTATTCCTTCTGAGTTCAGCTGCAGTTTGTGTGAATGTTCATGTAAGAGGACTCTGAAGGAAAATAGCATTTCTTTATAATCCCATCACGATTTAAGACATTATTTTCATGCCATTTTATTTTGCATCCAAATAAAGTAAAAAAAGTCAGTTTTAATTGATTTTTTAAAATCATATTTCAATACATTCCAGTGTAAACATACATTTGCGATAGTATTTAGATTTTTAAAAGCTTATAGACATTTAAAGTAACACATCTCCTTTTTATTTAATATTTATGAGATTTGCATTGAAATAATATGCATTTGCAATAATTCAAATATTATTTATGTAAATTATAATATCTTGTTATAATCTCACATTTTTTGCAACAGTGTTGTTTTGGAATTATTTAAATATTGTTATAATATTTATCAATATTTTAAATTAGCTTCTATGTTAAACATTTTTTTTTTCTTTTTAGTTTCAGTAATTTTGTTATGGGATTTTGTTATTTTTATTCATATTTTTTAATATTTCAGTTATAGCTTGAATTTATTTCTATTTCAAGTTTAGTTATTTTAATACTTGATTTAAATGCAAGCATCATTTTAAATGAAATAAAATTGCAGACATGGAGTCTTGCAGCTTACTGATGCCGCAACAATAAGTAGGGCAGGTTTGTAAATTATGAAGATTATGTAAATTATGAAGGAGCCATAAATTCACAGGGAAAAAAAGAGTAATGCCTCGTTTTTTTCTTCCTTGACACAGATACAGTAACGGATGCAGGATGCTTGAGTTTGCCCGGAGGAGAGAAGATGCTCTGCTGGGATATTCTCTCGCCAGATCCATCTCTTCAGATTGAAGAGTTTGTTTGCAAGCGTCCAGGTCTTATTGGCTCTCATAGCGATCTCTGCCTGACCCTGGCATCATTTTGACAGACATTTGATGAAGCACGTCTGTGGCGTCTGACCTCATCGAGCTCTCGTCTGTCTCACAGACATCACAGCACTGACCTCAGACATCGCTCCTCTGACTGACTAGCGCTGTTTAGGTCTTCAAATCAACCCAAATATCCAGCACTGTCCTCGTCACAGATGTGAGATGTTAGATGTTGTACAGCTAGCCGCTTATTAGGAATAATTGATTTGAGAGTTATTAATCTTATTACGTGTGAGGAGTGATATGAAATGAAATGAAAATTATCTGCTTATTCTCAAGTCGTTTCAAACCCACTTGAGTTTCTTTCTTTTGTGTTGAATGCAAAAGAAGATATTTTGAAGAATATCGGCAACCAAACAGTTGACGGTAGCCACTGACTTGCATAGTATCGAAATAATACTATGGAAGTCAATGGCTACCGTCACCTGAGGGCGAGTTAATGATGATAGATTTTTCACACACTTTGCAAAAATTTGGATTGCATATATTGCATTGAGTGATATTATATTTTTACTTGTTTATTTAGAATAGAATCTAATTTTAAATTTGAGAAAAGTAGAATATATAAGTATAGTGCAAAAGCATAGATAAGCTTCATGTATGAACTAAAACTAAATTTTTGACCGTATTCTTTAAGGCGAAAAATATTAAGTCTATTTTTGCCACCAGGGTTACTTCTAGCCCTCTTTATAGATAAAAATATGCAGTGTGAACATCTGTCTGAACAGTGTTTTCTGCAACAGAAAGTGGCAACCCAAGTGCCCATTAAAAAAAAGCGCAAGAAAACAGAGAGAACAACTGAGACGTATTATTATTATGCATTCTTCATTTCTAACATGCATTTATGGAAAGAGCAGCTGAAAAGGACCATGATTAGAGGTGTTTGCTAAGGCATCACATGATACTGTTAGGGTTATGACTTGAACAATCCTCTCAGAAACATGTTAAATAAACATTCAAAGCAAACTGCACAGCAAAGTGCAAGCATTCAGTGTGTTTAACAAGGGGTTTCATTTTCACTATACAGTCAAACATGCAGCGTGTTTAAAGCTCGTAAAGTTACCAACGGCTCTTTGGGAAAACATGCAAGACTCCAGAAACATACAGTATAGTGGCATCTTTCACAAAAATTAAGATTTGTGTAAAGCAGATTATTGATAATAAACAGTAATTTTAGTGTGGTTCCTTGCACAATGCTATGTTATAATCTCAAAACAATTTTACCATAGTGTGTGATTTGTGAACTATACATTTTGACAGTTGCATCATCTAATCTAACCCATACTGTACTTTACTGTACTGTACTGTATGGCTCTTCTGATGCAGTATTTGCTTAACTTAGTATGTATAGATACGAATGCATGCTTGGGAACTACTCTTATAAAGCAACCTAAAATATAAGGGAGATTATTTTGCTATGGAATAATAATAAAAAAAATAATAAAAATTGAAATTATGAGTTTATGTGTCAGAATTTAGACTTTTTTCCCTCATAATATGTGTGTGTGTGTGTGTGTGTTTGTGTGTGTGTGTGTGTGTGTGTGTGTGTGTGTGTTATTCCATGGCAGAAACATAACTGTGAGACATAAAAGTCTGAATTCTGAGATATAGCCTTGCAACTCACTAAGGAAAAATATAAGGCTATAAGTGATATATTAACCTGCAATTTTTTTTTTTGGTATTTTTTATTATGAGATAAAATCGTCAATTTCCAAGAAAAAGGTCAAAAATGTGAGAGGGTCAGAATTGTGAGATTTAAACTAAAAATTCTGAGAATTCTTTTAAAATTAAGTTCAAATTGTGGGATAAAAAGTAGCAAATGCATGTTTAGTTGTTGTTTTTACACATTTTAGTGTGTGTCGCTGATCCATATTGACAGTAAGAGCTTCTTCTTCTTTCTTCATTTAAAGGGCGGATCACAAACTAAATAATGCATCACTGCTACCTGGAGGGGAGGGGAGAGGAGAGGCCCTCCATACGTATCTAATCTATGAGCATTAAGATGTTTGGTAAAGTTGAGTCTGAATTTGTTTTAGCTGCAGGCTGTTGACATTCTCCTGCGCTGCACTTTACAGTCGCCGTACTCTTGAGGAAATCAACGTTCCTGCCGCACCCCTCGCATCGCCGTGTGATTGGAAAGATATTTGAGTCTCACGGATTGCGTGCGATAATCTTTAAAGCATGCACACTGGTTGCCTAGCAACAGCAGGTTGTCGGGAGTATTTGGTGCCTCTCTCTCTCTCTCTCTCTCTGTCTCTCTGAGTCTCTCTCTCTCTCTCTCTCTCTCTCTGTCTCTCTGAGTCTCTCTCTCTCTCTCTCTCTCTCTCTCTGTCTCTCTGAGTCTCTCTCTCTCTCTCTCACTCTCTCTCTCTCTCCTTTATTCAGCATTTGGCTAAATGTGGGCTGATCTCGATGGCCCTTCACTCCACCTCTTAGATGAAAAATAATACAAAAAATCATCAAGGATGCATCAAATTGATCAAAACTGACATTTCTAATGCTACAAGAAGATTCCTATTTCATATATATTCATATATATATACATATATATATACATACATATATATACATACATACACACACACACACACACACACACACACACATACATTTACAAGATACAAGATTTCTCATTTTAACCTGATGCACTAAAATAACTGAAATTGAAAATTATATATATATATATATATATATATATATATATATATATATATATATATATATATATATAATGATTTAAAATATTAATAAAAACCTATAAAAGTGTCTGGATAATACTAAAATAGCACTAATAAGGTTCATTTACTGGCAATTCAAATGTGTTGTTAGTAAAATCAGTTGCAAATGAGGTTTACTGTGGGCTTCAAGTAGCATTGAGTGTCTCAGCTGGTGTGTAAGAGTGAGTCCTCTGTGACGTATGAAAGTCAACACTCTGCTCGTGTCACTTTTCCCGGTTACGCAGTTATGTTAATAGGAGCGCCACCTGTTTGGAGGTGAATGCGTGTCCTGGAATGTGTCAGGGATTATCTTCTGAAAGCATTAATGCATCGCTGGCCTTCCTGTTACTGTTTGGGAACGACATTGTGCAATGCCAACTCTCCCGTCTGACACCCCTCCAGCACAAACGGGAATGTGAGGAGTGGATAAACAGGCAGGAATGGAGGGTCTCCAGCTGGACAGAGGAGCCGAGAGTCAAGGACAGGGGGTGTGACTGTGAGCGTCTCCTGTGCTGAACTTTTCCACTTATTTTTCCTGCTCTCCGTGTCCTCCGGTCGGCGTTCCTCGCTCCTCACTGCTGAGTTTCACAGGGACTCGCAAAGACAATGTAGCAAGAGAAGGTCATGTACTAGATGTTGATGTACTGGGGAAACATTCAGAGATGTTTTGTTCTTTATGTTGCTATTTGTGTTGATAAAGTGCCAGTGCAACGTTAGTTTCTTTATTAATGATACTTTTATTTTAATTTTTCTCTTTTATTTTATTAATTGAAATACAAATATACTGTATAAAAACAGATGTGTATTATAAAGTTGTTAAATTAATAAAAACTTTTTTTTTTGTAGTAAAATAAACTATACCTTTATAATATCTTGTATTGGACTGTATATTTTTGTAATAGTTTTATATGTAAAATGTATTAAAAAAGTTTTTTAATAATCCTGAGAAAATTTATTATTAATTTTATTTTATGTTTGTCTTAGCTGTGTCTCCAAAAATGCATTTTGAGAAATAAAGATACACTTTACATTTAAAATACACTGTTATACTGTATACATTTAGATACAAACCTTATATTTCTAAAAAAAGAAAAAAATAGATAAATAAATACATGTAACATATAACTTTAATGTATATTGCAGTTCAGGTCACGGCCAATTGATTCTGAAATTTAATTTAATTTAATTTAATTTAATTTAATTTAATTTAATTTAATTTAATTTAATTTAATATTTGTCTATTTTTGTTTCTCCTAATTTTGTATTACTGTAAGAGAAATAAAAATGGACATTTACTAGAGTGCATAAATTTACTGTTTTAGACTGTAAAAATGTATAATAGTAACGTTATGTTATATATATATATATATATATATATATATATATATAGTGACATAAAACTTTTATAATAAAGATACAAATTAAAAATAATAAATATAACATACATTATAACTTTAAAGTGAATAGCAGGTATCTTGGCAAACCTGAGCACAGTTTGATCTCTTTTGAAACAAGATTACCGTGCTCTTTTACCAGTTGGTGAATCTAAAGCATAGGATTTATCTCTGCATTAGAGAAACAATTGAGATATTAAAAAGATGTCATTTTTCTTTCCTCATCAAAACCACACAAGAAAGCCTAAGCAAATGAACGGCTCACTCTTTGGTTCTTTTGTTTGCTGTAGTCTTGCTTTTGTGGCTCTCGTTTTGTTCATCTAAAGCTGGCCTCGGCGTGTTTGAAGCTCATGTGATGTCATAGACAAACAGGGCGCTTTCTTTGGCAAAGACACTGGTGCAAACACATGCTTTTCTATTACATTCACTGGCTTGTTCAGTAACACCCAGCCCGAGGCTAAACCACCGAATGTCGATTTAGCCAGTTATTACACAAAACACATCCATTACCTGTGCTCAGAGACTCGTTTATGTCTATTTTTGTGGAATAAATAAGTAGTTTGGTAAGCAGGAATGACCGTCCAGCAAAAAAATACATCTTTTGAGTCTTGAAGTGGTCAGACTTTATTTCTGTACAAGTATTTAATCACTGGTAGCCAAATCTGTCCTGGCAAACTCAATAAAACTTGCAATAAATTCTTCCTGTTGGATCTCTGTACTTTGGATTTGTACTTTCTAGAGTCAAACCTAAAGTGGTTTTAAACGTTTGCTGATTTAAGCTGCTGATCTTGTAATCGCTGTAATCCTTTCCTAATGTTTCACAGTGTTTTTAGTAGCGATTTTTCATCATCCTGCGGGAAATTCAGTGCAGCGTAATACTTTCAATGTCTGTTTTGACTTTATACATTTGTGTTTTTTTTCTTTGGTAATTCTGCTTCCTTGCTGTTTATAGGTAAGCAAAGATGTCTTGAGGGCAAAACTGTTAAAGAGCAAAGCACATAATGAGAGTTGCACATAAATGAGCTCACTAGGGTATTACGATAGAATGCAGAATTAAATAATATAAAGTGTAATAATATAAAATGCTAACAAACATGTATGTATATCAATACAATCCAAATGTTTGGGCTCTGTGTGATATTTATGTTTTCGAAAGAAGTTTTTTCTGCTCACCAAACCTGCATTTATTCGATTAAAATTAAAAAGTAAAGCCAGTAAATTATTATTTTTATTTTAATAGCTGTTTTGTATGTGAATATCTATTAAACAGTAATTTAATTCTGTGATGCGCAGCTGAATATTCAGCATCATTACTCCAAACTGTAAAAAAGGACTGTGATTTTAATGGTAAAAAACTTAACGGTAATTTCCTGTAAACTGACGTTCCCAGAATTATCTGCGTTGAATTTCAAATTTTGTTTGAATTAAATTTTTTCTTTGAAATAATTTTTTTTCTTATCTGTTATGTTTATTAGGGTTGTATGTTACATATAATGTTTATTGCATTATTTCAGTTTATTGTATGTCACCATGATGGTGATTAGTGTTTGTGTGCATGAAACGGTGCACCTTCTATATATGTTATTATTTAGAAGCTGTTTGTGATGGGCTTTGTTTCATCATGTGACTTTCTTATCAGCACCTGCTTTTGGTGGTTATCAGTGTATTACAAAGGCACAAAACAGATTTCAATACTTCAATAAGTTGGCAGATTAACATTATATTACACTGTAAAAAATGACTATGATTTTAACGGTAAAGAACTGTGAAAATGCTACAGTACAAACCAGTTTACTGGTTAACGGTAATTTCCTGTAAACTTTACAGGGAAAAACCGTAAACTTACGTTCCCAGAATTCTCTGCGTTGCATTTCAAGTTTTGTTTGAATTTGATGTTTTTTCTTTGAAATAACTATGTTTCTTCTTAATTTTTTTCTCATCTGTTATGTTTATTAGGTTTGTATGTTACATAAAATGTTGTTAAATTAATGTTTACTGCATATTTCAGTTTAATGAGTCTCACCATGATGGTTTTTAGTGCTTGTGTGAATGACACCGTGCACCTTCTATGTATCTTATTATTTAAAAGCTGCTTGTGATAGGCTTTGTTTCACCATGTGACTTTCTCATCACAACCTGCTTTTGATGGTTACCAGTGTAATACAAAGGTACAAAACAGATTTCAGTACTTCAATAAGTTCGTATATTAATATTATATCAGTTAAATTATGGTATTAAACTGTAAATATAAAATAAAGCTGTTAAACCTACAACAGTGTAACTGTACTTTTTACGGTATAATTCTGGCAACCACAGCTGCCGTTTTTTTACAGTATATTTTACAGAATATTTTTAACAGTCCAGTTGATGAAATTATGGTAATTAACTGTAAATTTAAGGTAAAACCGCAAAACCTAAAGTGTTGTTACCGTATTTTTTCCAGTATAATTCTGGCAACCACAGCTGCCGTGTTTTACTGTAAATGTTACGATTCTTTTTTACAACAATTATTGTTGTGATTGGAAAGTTATTGAAAGGTTTCTTAGAACATGCATCAAAAATAGCATCAGAAGGACATTCCAAGAATGTTGATCTCAGAACTTTTTCATTATGAGAACACACAGTAGATCTAATATTAATACATTTATAAGACCTTTGCATAAACACCACTTTAAATGTGTTTTATATGACTTTTAAAAACATTAGTGAAGTTGTGAGAACCACAGATTAACCATTTTTGGCTCGACAAAGAACCATTCAGTCAAACCACCTCTTTTGCATTCTGAAGAACATTATTTCACCACAAAGTACCTTTTGTGAAAAAGAAAGATGTTAAAGGTTCTTTATGGAACCATTTAGGTTCTTCTGAGGCATCATGAAGCATTGTTTAAACTCTGGCAACCCGTAAAGCACAAGCCAGCGAGTCTGATGTCCTGAGCTTGTTCATGTGTGAAACTAATGCACTTGTTTATATTCATTGTGTTCTATAAATATCATATTTTGGTTGGTTTTAATCTTCATCCAGGTGTCAGCTGCACATCTGAACCAATATGTGAGGTTTTGCTGCTTAGAAATCTTCCTACAAGACAACACAAGGAGTTTATGAAGTCCTTTGAGTTCTGGGTGCGATCATTTGTGAAGCCTATAACCTCTTGTGTTAGTTGCTAATGGGGCTAAAACGATCCTGATTTTAATGGAGAGTAATATGGGCCAGTGTTTGACAATAGTTTCGGCAGAGCGCTTTTCCATGACCCCGTGTGATATTACGTTTGTTGTGTCAACCTCTATCTTTACTTTCACTGTCTATTTGTGTTTAGACATTTGTGTGTTACTTTTTTGTGCGTTTCTGCTTTCCTCTGCTGTTTATAGGTAAGCAAAGACATCTTCAGGGCAAAACTGTTCAAGGTTCAAGAGTGTAATAAAATTAAAATGTGCATAAATTAGCTGGCTGGAGTTGAGATATTTAAGACGTTTAATGACAGAAGAGGAATAAATAATAAAAATGGCAAGAGATTAACACTTAAAAAAAATTAAATAAATTGTGACCCTGGACCACAAAACCAGTCATAAGGGTCAATTTTCTGAAATTGGGATTTATACATTTTCTGAAAGCTGAATAAATAAGGTTTGTTAGGATCGGACAATATTTGGGTGCAAATTTTCAAAAGATTTAAATACTGAGAAAATCACCTAAATTAAGTTCTTAGCAATGCATATTATAATCAATCAAAGTTTTATATATTTAAGGTAAGAAATGAACAACATTTTATCTTGGAACAGGATCTTTCTTTTCAATATCAAAATGATTTTTGGCATTATGTTTTTTAGGTTTTTTTGGCTATTATACCTTGTGACTTAAGGCTGCTTTTGTGCTCCAGTGTCACATATTATCATGTAGATGTCTTTGAGCATAAAATCTGTTTGATTTGTGTTCTCACAAGGTAATGTTCTTATTTGTTCCTGATGAACGTTCTAAAAAATGTTTATCGTATCTTAAAAAAAAAAAACAATCACCAAAAAAAAGGCGCATTTTAAAATGTGTATAATATTACAAATAAATGTGCAAATAAGTGTATATTTTGGATTAAAATTAAATAAAATACCAGTTCTAAAATATTGTAAGAAACATTTTTGTAAACATTAAATAAAATTTTATTCAAGCCAAGAAATCTGGACACTTAAATGTTCCTAGAATATTAAAAATAAACTTTCAAATAACATTATATTTTTAGTATGTTATAATCTCAGAAAAAATGACATGTCAACATTTTGGAAAATATTTAAAAACTGTTTATATACCCTACAGCATTAGAAGAAATCCTTTATTTATTTATTTTTTGCAAATGCATTTTCTTTTATCTGTTTATTTTTCTTTTAATTATTTATTTTATTGCTATTGGTTTTCTTGAAGGTGATTATTCACAGTACCACTCAAAAGTAAATACAATTAGTTTTATGAAAGAATTCTCTTCTCCTCACCAAAGCTGCATTTATTTGATTAGGAAAAAAAAACCCAGATATGAATATATGTTAAATGCAATTTGTTTTCTGAGATGTGCAGCTGTATTTCCAGCATCATTCCTCCAGTCTTCAGTGTCACATGATCTTCAGGAATCATTCTGATATGATGATATACTTATCAAGAAACATTTATGATAATTATCAATTATCAAAACAGTTGTGCTGCCCTATATTTTCGTGAAAACCATGATAAATATTATTTTCCAGAATTATTTGCTGAATGGAACGTTCAAAATAACAGCCTTTATTTGAAAAAGAAACATATAAAATTTCTTTGCTGTCGCTTTTGATTAAATGAATGCATCCTTGATGATTAAAAATATAAATTTCTAAAAAACAACAAAAAACATTTTATATGTTATTTTATGGGTCATTGCTGGTTAAGGATTTTGGGGCTTATTTCTGGGCCAAAACATACAGTCACAAGACACTTTACTTGTTTTGCTTTCAAGGTATAATTATTGAAAAGATGTTTGTTTGCAGCAAGAGGCCAGATGTAATTTAGCCTTACGCAACATATCTTTATACCAGATAAAACAATGTGCTTTGTTATTCACTCCACTTCTGTTTACACATGCAGCACACCATCCCTCACAATTAGTGTCTATTTTTGCTATGGGCGAGTGTATAATGAGAGGATGAGGAGCGGATGAATGTAGGTGTCTTCCCAGGAAAAGACGAGTGGAAAATTCAGTCCAGGAACAAATGGGCAGACGGAGGCGGGGTGACGTCTGGTAACCCGAACCCTGGAGACACCAATCTCTGTGACTCTGTTAGGGAAAGCTACTCTCCCTCTCTTCTCCTCTCGATCGCTCTGGTTTGGGAACAATAGTCTGTTCTCACATGCTGAGCCTCGCACACACAATAGTATCCCTTATGTGAGCGAGCGGCTCGGCTGACTGATCCCGGTCTCCCGAAAGGACAACATGTGCTGAGATTCCTCCAGGGCCTCGTAACCCGACCGTTCCCAGAAGAAAAACTCACGGTCTGGGGGGTGTGATTACAGGTGCCTTAGAAGTTGATGTTTTAAAGGAAAAGTGCACCCAAGAATCACAATTCTGTCAGCGTCAGCCAATGAACGTTCAGAGAGTGACGTCATGTGACCCAAACAAGTCAACACGAGTTTATTTGTTTACGGTTGCTCATGTAAAGACACATCTGTCTGTTTTATTTTAAAGACACATCTGAGTTGTTTTAAACTCAAGTAGTAGGTAATGTGAGGCTGTTTTCGGCACTGATGTTACAGTAGAAGAGGTAGATTACAACTTTATTTTGGCCAGAATCACTGTTTCATTTGTTAGTTCACCCAAATATGAAAATTACTATTTGTGACCCTGTCTGTGATCTAATTATGAGATAACAAGCATCAGAGTTTGATTTAAACCATTAATTTCACTATGATTTAAATCTTTGACATGGTTTTTTTCAGTCAATATTATAGAACTAAAGATTAGAGTTCATAGAAGAAGGCCAAAGACCTTAAAGATTTGAAGACATACAGTAATGACACCTGAGCAATGCATGCCACTAGTTTTAAAGTATTAAATACATTTCAGTAAGCGTGTTCAATACTTTTTGCCTGGGTCATTCCATTTTATTACACAGAATGTATTTGTTTTGTTTTCTTTGTATGCACGAATTAATTGGATTGTTACCAACATCTGGTGAAGTTTTCATGACAACAGCTCCTTTAGAAATATATTTACTGAGAAAAATGTTGATCTGTTCAAAACTTATTTTACCCACTGTGTGTGTGTGTGTGTGTGTGTGTGTGTGTGTGTGTGTGTGTGTGTGTGTGTGTGACATGACATGGGTATGACACAGGTATTACAAGGAGAGGGTGACTTATGAGGACATAAGCCATGTCCCCATTTTTCAAAACACTTATAAATCATCCAGAATGAGTTTTTTTGAGAAAGTAAAAATGCACAAAGTTTCCTGTGAGGGTTAGGGTTAGGTGTAGGGTTGGTGAAGGGACATAGAATATACAGTTTCTACAGAATAAAAACCATTACGCCTATGGGATGAACACACGTTTCACAAAAACAAACGTGTGTGTGTGTGTGTGTGTGTGTGTATATAAACACATACACAACCATGTGGTAATGTCAATATATAAATCATTTTGTCATTGAATTTCCAGGAAAAACTATTACATTCTGACAAAAAGTGTTAACTGTCATAGATATTATCCTACCACACGATGATATTCAAAAATATTTTCATGAATTTAGTGAAAATGTGTATACCCCATATTGTATATTTATATTAACATTTCCATGCAAAACAGTGATATATATATTTGGAAGATATATTTATTTCAATCATTCTGTTGACAACAATGACTATATTTTGGGCAGAAAGAAAGATCTATTATCTAAGATTTAGATTGGCATGAGGAATTTTCTTTTTCGGCCCAACTATTCCTGAAAATGAATAACAGACCTTTATAATGACACTGAATTTTGCTGAAATACTAGAAGTGACAGCTATCTTTTAAAATCAGATTCTTGCTGATTTCCGCAGTGTTCTTCGCAGAGAGCTGTGTGAGACGGAGACACTGCCTTCTTTCACAGTTGTCATGTTTATTATTCTGTTGATCTGTTGCCCGTCTCTCTCTCTCACTTTCTCTCTCACTCTAACACACTCTCTCTCTCTCTCTCTCCCAGCGTCTGCGGCTGACATTTCCCTCTGAGCTCACAGCTGCGTGCCTGAGAGAGCAAGAGCTCGTAGAGACACTCCACAGTCCTTACTGCACAGCGAGGAGCAGCTCCCAAGAGCACACTTACAAAAATAAAATGCCTGAAAAATAAAATGTAGCATAGCTTTCACAAAAACTGTTTTTTTAAGTAAACATCAAAGGATCATTACATTGTAACATTTTGCAGACATTATTGGAACATTACTTTTGAATGTTCCCTGAACATTCCAAAACAAGTTGTAACATTTAAAAACATTAGATGAATATTCAACTGTTACATTTTAAGAAATTAAATGTTCCATAAATAATGTTTTTGTGGTAACATTTTAAGAACATTGTTAAAGAGTAGATACAAACATTAAATTAACATCACCTGAGGAACATTTGTTCATAACTGTCAGAGAGCCTTGCCAGTACATTATATAATATATATGTATGCATGTATGGATTGCCCATGTGGTGCATTTGACTTTGCAAAATGTAAAATAAAAAAAGATAGCTAAAGATCTTGTTTGCCATTTCTGCTCACGTCCATAGAGCGTCTGATCACGTGTGTCACACTAATCACGTGTGTCAGATACAGTACGAGCCCCTTCCCCCTTCACATTTCTCTGCACATCGAGAGACTACAACACATTGTTTCTTTCTGAGAATAAACCCTGGATCAGACAAAGCAATTATGGGATGAAGCACTGGAACCGGTTTACTTAATGATAGTTTTCACTGTTTAAGGGTATATTATTAGCTATTATTTTGTGTGATTTGATTCAGGTATTGCACTAGTGCATTAGTTTCTTGCAAAGTAACAAATTCTGTATTATTCACCTGAATTTTGAGTAACACAAGGGCGGTCACTTTCCTAGTGCCTGACCGCCTACTTTAGAATATAATGTTTCCTTTCAGAGACTGGACTGCTTCCTTAAAATAGGTTTGGTACAGTAGCTGCTTTAAATCGCTATTTCATGATCCCAAGTTAATGAGTGCCAGACTTTTATAAGGAAGAAAATATTAAAATGTTACCTCAGAAAGCCAGCAACATCGATTTCAGCTTGAAACGGTTATGACTGTCAGAGAGGCTGATCGTCACTGTTGACATTCCCACAAATCTGATGTCACCTTGAGTTCATTATCATCTTCCTCATTTACAAGCCTCTCTGGCTTTCTTGGAGTATTTACCAAACAAATGGATGTAAACTGAAAAGGAAATGTGCAATCCATGCTCACAGATGTATAAGTGGTGGCATGCTGTTGAAAAACATAAATATGGACTAAACTTAATCCATTGTTGACAGAGAAAAGATAGCGAGACGTTTACAAAACACGAACAAAACGTGTGCCAAACTTGCATTCAGAACTCTTAAGATATAATTTTGGCCGTGTACAAGCATAATTGGAATTTATCAGATTAATAACTGGGTGTTGAATGCCGAAGGACACAATTAAGACACTTACCTTTGAAATGGAGAAGTGGCTAAGAATCATAAAAATCAGGTGGTGCTAGACAAATCAAATATTATATATATACAAACCAGAGCACATGGGATGTTTTTTTAATACTAATAAATTATGTGCAAACTACAAAAGGTCTTTTCAAATATTGAGAATGCTAGTTCTTCAATTAGATGTCAATGACATGACCTACCTGTTCGGATGAAGGTTGAATAAATGTTAAAGCTCCAAGTCAGCAGCCAAACTCCTCCCTAATCTCCTCCTTGAAACAGGTGAGTTGGCAGGGTATAAATTTTGTGAACCTGGCTTGAACACACAGGAGCTTTTTGTCTCCGGAGAGGCTTTCAGGAGAACTACGACATCTAAGATCCAAAAGCTCCAGAGATTATATTGGAACAAACAAGGAAAATGGGGCTTGGAGTGAGTGGACCATGGCTATATTTCATTATACGTCGTTTCATTGCACATTTGCTTTTGTTGCTCCATTTTTCTCTCTGGTTTTTTTCTTCTTTTTCTCTTGTCACTCGTTCAGGTAATGTGTTTGTTCCATTTGCTAAGTATTGTTATTTTTGATAGACGGGGAACGATAAGTACAAATTGGCGGCAACTTCAGAAGATGGAGCCAAAAAGCCGAAAAAAATTAAAAGAAAGCAGAAGGACATGGACGACCTCAAAAAAGAAGTGGATCTGGTGCGAAAATAATATATAAATACATTTAGAAAATACACATCGCATTAAAATGTTCCATTTAACAATAATCGGTTCTGGGGGGAACTGGGATTTCAAGGCTCTTTTTGTTTCTGTAGGATGACCACAAGTTGACCATGGATGAGCTTCACCGCAAATATGGAACTGACCTAACAAGGGTGAGTTCTGTAACACATTTGGGAAACATAATGTATCTAAAATGATTCATGTGCATGTTTTATCTTCTTAGTTGGACATACATGATTGTTGGTTTTATCTCCCTTTAAATAAAGTGCTAATGCTTGTAAACTAGTTTAATTTTGGATTAATAAGCTTAATATGTCTTCTCTGTCAAATCAAAGCACATTAACTTTAAAAATTATGTCTGTGGATGAGGTTTACCAAGAGGTATGTTCAAGATGTAATTATTATGTCATGGCAAGTGTTTTAAAGTTGTTATGGAAAAGTTATAATACAAGTACTTGCAACTTATATAAGTAAGATATGGATCTGAAGCCTATGTGCATAATATTATTTGAAACAAATTATTGCTAACTGTCCTGGAGCAAACCTGGACATAGGTAATTGCGTCTTTGTCATTAACTCCACCCCTTGCCTGGACCAAATCCTCTGCCCCACCCTGACCTTCAAAAAGCTCTAACGCCTCAAGGACAACATGCCCCTTTTTCGTTATTCCACAATATCGCATTTAAGTCTCATATTTATATTTATATTTTTGAGGTCTGACATCCACAACCACTGTTTCAAGCTTCACTCACGCTGCAACCACATTTAACCAATTGTTGACAACATTTTTATCGTTGCTGGCAGGGCTTGTCTTCTTCCCAGGCAAAGGAGATCTTAGCTCGTGATGGGCCCAATGCCCTGACCCCACCTCCTACAACTCCAGAATGGGTCAAATTCTGCAAACAGCTTTTTGGTGGGTTCTCAACGCTGCTTTGGATTGGTGCAATCCTTTGTTTCCTGGCATACGGAATCCAAGCTGCCTCTGAAGATGAACCCGCAAATGACAATGTACGATTGAGCTAAAACCTTAAATTATTTATTCATGTCAACAAACATAGTGAATCAAGCATAATTAGCCCCACTGTGAACCTGTTTTAATTTTCCAGCTTTACTTGGGAATTGTACTTGCTGCTGTTGTCATCATAACAGGATGCTTCTCATACTACCAAGAAGCCAAGAGCTCTAAAATCATGGAATCTTTTAAGAACCTTGTACCTCAGGTAATGAAATTAAAATATATGTATATTCTGATAAAACACTGTATCTCTCACACACACACAAAAAAATAATTATAATTACTTCTGGTTTTGTAGCAAGCCCTTGTTGTGCGTGATGGAGAGAAAAAGAGTATCAATGCAGAGGAGGTAGTCGCTGGTGACCTTGTGGAGGTCAAAGGTGGAGACAGAATCCCAGCTGATCTTCGCATTATCTCTGCGCATGGATGCAAGGTAAGACCTAAAGTGCAAAAGAATGGCAAAAGTAACATACTCCCACTTTTGTAAAGTTAAGTTGCATTCTGAATGTTGGTCACCAGAATGGGAGACGGGTATTCCGGTGTCTCCATCAAACAGGCTTCTTAAAGTCCCTATGAGAAGATATAAGCATTCAAAGCTTGCAATTTGTCTCTTCCGCCAAACATCTCAACAATTTTTTGACGTCACATACTTCACCTTCTCATCAAATCTTCTAACCAATCAAATGCGTTCAAGAATCCGAAGCGCCCACCCCCTGCACTATAAATAGACGCTGAAGAGCCGGCTTAGATTGGTCACTGTGTAGTATTTCCTGTACAGTGAATGGCTCATAGTGCACAATGTAGGTATTAGGTAACAGGGTTCAGACAGTGTAAATAAGCTTTCGATTGGTGCAAATGAGGTCTGGTTTCACGTTGTTGCACGGGAACCGCGGCGGTAATACAATCTGATCTGGACTTTGGCTCCTGTCCAGAGATGTGAGAGACACACACGGAGTGGATCAAATGTGGGAGTCTTTTTATTAAAAACTTTCACAACTTCACAGCCTCAGCATGATTATGACCACTATTTTGTTTTACTAGGTGTTTCATATCGAATTTAGGGGGTAATCTATTAGACCGTGGCTGTCAAATGTGGCTTTACTGAGCTCAATGTCTCTGGCCTAAGCATATGTAAACAAAACATTATTGGCTATTTTAAAAGAGGGTGGGGCTACTCAATTTGTCCCGCCTTCTCTTCCTGTTTCAGTTGAAATTACGTCACCACACAGAATAATGCTGCGTGTATCAAGGCACTTCAGAGGACCTTTAAGTAGTGCAATTTCCTTGGTCAACAAGTCAACCAATGTTTTGTTGGTGAACAAGTTGTACATGCTGGTATACCAACCAGCCAGGGCTGTCAAAAAAAACTCCTGGAGGGCCAGTGTCCTACAGAGTTTAGCTAAAATTTTACATAGAAGGGTATTGAACACCCCAGAGTTAGACCAACACCAAACTGTTACTAAACAGCAATCTTGGACCAATAACTAATGATATTCATGGTATTCTTCCTTTCCAGGTGGACAACTCCTCCCTCACTGGGGAATCTGAGCCCCAGACTCGTTCTCCTGACTTTTCCAATGAAAATCCCCTGGAAACCAGAAACATTGCCTTCTTCTCAACTAACTGTGTTGAAGGTACAGAGTTAAAACATATTAGGTTTGTTGTATAAAAAAGTCAGAATTTCGTAATTTATATATATTTTTTCTATAGGTACCGCCAGAGGGATTGTCATCAACACTGGTGACCGTACTGTCATGGGTCGTATCGCCACCCTTGCCTCCAGTCTGGACTGTGGAAAAACACCTATTGCTATAGAGATCGAGCACTTCATCCACATCATCACTGGTGTAGCTGTCTTCCTGGGTGTCTCCTTCTTTATTCTTTCCCTGATTCTCGGATATGGGTGGTTGGAAGCTGTCATCTTCCTTATTGGTATCATTGTCGCTAATGTACCTGAAGGTCTCCTTGCCACTGTAACCGTAAGTTAGAGTTCAATGTACACTACTAGAGCCAAAGAACACTTCGCTTGAGCCAAGAATTATTAATTAACTGGTATCTTCATGTAGGTGTGTCTAACTCTGACTGCCAAACGCATGGCAAAGAAGAACTGCCTGGTGAAGAATCTCGAAGCCGTGGAGACTCTTGGCTCGACCTCCACCATCTGCTCTGACAAGACTGGTACTTTGACCCAGAACCGAATGACCGTGGCTCACATGTGGTTTGACAACCAGATTCACGAAGCAGACACCACAGAAGACCAGAGTGGAGCCTCTTTTGACAAGAGCTCTCCAACTTGGTCTGCTCTGGCACGTATCGCTGGCCTTTGTAATCGTGCTGTCTTCCTTGCTGATCAAAGCCGTGTGCCAATCCTAAAGGTGTGCTTGAGCTTTAGTACTTTATATTTAAAGAAATATGTTGATGATTTACATTTTGAGTGACTATAAAGGTCTATCAGTAAATATATTTCAGTCAAGACACTTTCAGTAAAGAAAATAAATCTACCTTCTGCAGCGAGACACAGCTGGTGATGCCTCAGAGTCCGCTCTGTTGAAGTGTATTGAGCTGTGCTGCGGTTCAGTCACTGAAATGAGAGAGAGGTACCCAAAGATTTCTGAAATCCCTTTCAACTCCACCAACAAGTATCAGGTATTTTTGATTAATTATTATTTGGAGATTTACAGATTTGACTGTCCTTCCTTACATCCCCTAATATGCCTTTCCTAGCTCTCAATCCACAAGAATCCCAATTCTTCGGAGTCTAAGCACCTGCTGGTGATGAAGGGAGCCCCTGAGAGAATCTTGGATCGATGCTCCATGATTTTGATTCAAGGAAAAGAGCAGCCTTTGGATGATGAAATGAAAGATTCATTCCAAAATGCTTATGTAGAACTCGGAGGTCTTGGAGAAAGAGTGCTTGGTAAAGCCACCTAATGAAGTTCACCTTGTGGAGTTTGTCAGTTAAAACTATGACTATGTACACTAATTGACTGTGTTCTTTATCAAAGGTTTCTGCCACTTTAGCCTCCCTGATGACCAGTTCCCTGAGGGTTTTGCATTTGATACAGACGAAGTGAACTTCCCCACTGAGAACCTGTGTTTTGTTGGCCTCATGTCTATGATCGATCCTCCTCGTGCAGCTGTACCAGATGCTGTGGGCAAGTGCAGGAGTGCTGGAATCAAGGTGTTGTTTCACCTTGATTCAAGACTGATGGCTTGATTATATTATACTTTTACTGAATTAAATGAATCATATGATCAAGCATCTATGTCTTCTATCACAGGTTACTTGTGACCATCCAATTACAGCTAAGACTATTTGTAATGGGTCTTGAATCAATAAGTTGTTCTTGGTTCAAGATCCATTGTTTGAATATGTAACACCTTTGCTGCAGCATATTCAACATTGTTCATACTTGTTGCATGTACAATCAGTTAATCAAATTATGATTCAGAATCTTGAATTACAGGTTATCATGGTTACTGGAGACCATCCAATTACAGCCAAGGCTATTGCAAAGGGTGTTGGCATCATCTCTGAAGGCAATGAGACTGTGGAAGACATTGCTGCTCGTTTAAACATCCCTGTTGGAGAGGTCAATCCAAGGTATCCATCTCCAACAAAACATTTATTTCCCAAGTTTTGAATATGCTCTAGAAGTGTACTAATACAATGTGTACCTCTAGAGATGCTAAGGCCTGTGTGGTCCATGGTGGAGAACTGAAGAATATGAGAGAAGAAGAGCTGGATGATATCCTGAAACACCATACAGAAATTGTGTTTGCCAGAACCTCTCCACAACAAAAGCTGATTATTGTAGAAGGTTGTCAGCGACAGGTAATTCCTGTCCAATCCTATTTGATATCAGAAAATTTTACCCTGAAGGAACAATTTTAATGCATTTTATCTCTCTTATCAGGGTGCCATTGTAGCTGTAACCGGTGATGGTGTCAATGATTCTCCCGCTCTGAAGAAAGCTGATATTGGTGTGGCTATGGGTATCGCTGGATCTGATGTATCTAAACAGGCTGCTGACATGATCCTTCTGGACGACAACTTTGCCTCAATTGTCACTGGTGTAGAAGAAGGTGAGAGATTTTATTGAGAACTTTACTGACTTAAGAATTATGAAGTTAACTTATGATGCTTAATTCTCATATCTATCTAACTTTAGGACGTCTGATCTTCGACAACTTGAAAAAATCCATTGCCTACACACTGACCAGCAACATCCCTGAGATCTCACCCTTCCTCTTGTTCATCATTGCTAATATTCCTCTACCTTTGGGCACCGTCACCATTCTCTGCATTGACCTGGGCACTGACATGGTAGGTGAAAGGACACAGTGTGTGAATAAGGAGCAAATCTCTGAAGGGATGTAGACATATATTGTATAGATTTGTTTTTTTCTTCTGATTCATCGGATCTTGGTTTCCACCATCTTTAATGTGTTAGAAGCAAACTACGGTTCTGATCTTCCACAGATGTAGTACAGATAATCCTGAGACCATGACAGTGAATAGCATCCCAACCACAAAGTTAGACATCGTCTTGGAAATGATAGAATGAATAAGATGTAACTTTGTAATTGCAGCTATTGTGTGAGTTTGTTTTAGTGCCACCTTCTGGTCAGAAAAAAAGCACTTTGAATAATTTAGTGTAAAGGCGGGCGTACACGGTGCGATTTTTGCTGTCGTACGAGTTCGCATGCGATTTTTTTCAATCGTATGGAAATCGCGTATTCTCGTATGGTCGCGGCTCGTATCATTTGCGATGAATTACAAGCCGAGCAGAGTGGCTTACGAGCACTTCCCGACCTGCCGATCATTTTTAAACATGTCTAAAAAGTTTGTGAGCTATCGGTTTGAATTCGTGCCATTTGTGCGGTTGAACGAGCCGATTTGTTGATTTATCTGAAGTTGACCAATCACGAACTAGGAAAACCACAGAAGAAGAAAGACGAAGACGACAGCGCCACGGCGATTGTGGACGACCAGGAGGAAAAACTTGCTGAAGTCTGACAGGAACAGCGAGCACTGTACGATGTTTCTAGCAACGTGTTCCACTGCCTTTTTAGTTTTCTCTTTCACACACGCATATGTAGTTTACAGGAACTCTTCATAAACGTAACGGTATTCATACACTGTCTACCTCTATCCATCACAGAAAATGCATAACACCGTATAGTATTTTTTAAACCCATTTGGTTTACGAGGGCACATGAATTGTCCTCACAAACCATGTTTACATTGTAATACCTATTTCAGATATTTATAAATCATATACAAGAACACACACACGGTAACCAAACGTCCCAGTTTCCTATTGCTGAAAAATAACCTGTACGTGTAGGAAACAGTCACGGCTCATATCAATATTTTATATGCAGTTATGAGAGAGGGAGATCAGTTATATTATGCGTGTTCCACTTGAAGCAGCACTGCTCAGAATGATCACCTGTATAACAGTACCGCGAGAGCGATTCGAATGCATTGGATATGTGTGCTCTCTATCGCTCTCGCGGTATTTTAATGTCAAACAGTGATCCTTCTGTGTGTGCAGCGGTGCTTCAAGTCGAACGCTCAACGTGTCGTATATCATCTCATCCGTACGATTTTCAGATAAACTCACTCGTGCCGTGTGCGTGGACATACGATCTTCCGACCATCCGAATACGCAACGTGTACGTCCGCCTAAAAAGTTATGACTTCTGTTCATCCAATACAACTCTACACATTCAGTGATCTCTGCTCTTGGAGTGTCAGCCATATTGGCTGCTCATCTTTTCTTTTTTTTTTACATTTTGAAAACCGCAAACAGTTCATGTAGCAATGCTTTTTATCTTTAGTGGGTGTATATCCATGTCCTGAGCCTTAGTTTTGTGAGAGCTCCCCCAAATGGTCAAAGAATGGTTTTAATTTGTTGTTTAATGTTTCCACAGGTTCCTGCTATCTCATTGGCCTATGAAACTGCTGAAAGTGACATCATGAAAAGACAACCAAGAAACGCTAAAACAGATAAACTGGTGAATGAAAGGCTCATCAGTATGGCCTATGGTCAAATTGGTAAGAGCATGGTTACTCTAAACAGACGTTCGTTAGTGCTATGTTCATTCTTTGACCTGGTTTTGAAGTGTGCCTACTCTGCTGTAATATTTTACTCTTTGCATAGTATTTAATATAATTATTATAAAAGTTCAACATACTGCATCAGCAGGCTTGCTCCAAAAGCATCTGTGTTACATAGTACTGTGTTTTATTTAATTTGATATCCATTCTGGTTAACTGCTATACTTTGAAATACTAAATCGTCTGCATATACAAATCTGCCAGCAAGAATGGCGGCCAGGAATATCTTTAGTCAGTGCATTAATATAATCAACAAAACTTTATAATTGCTATTGCAGCCATGCCCTTAGCCGTAGAAGTAAAAAAAAAAAATGGCCACCTACTGTTTTTGGATTATAAAGAAACTGGAATGGAATATTGAAATGTAACATATAAATGCTCTATAATTTAATTAAATACATACAAATAAAACAAACACTTAATTATAGGCTATACACAATTATTTGACAGACCCTCCAAACTTTAATTTCAATGTCATCATACTTATTTTTAGGTATGATGCAAGCAGTTGCAGGGTTCTTTACCTACTTTGTAATTCTTGCCGAGAACGGATTCCTGCCCTCCGATTTAATAGGAATTCGAGTCAAATGGGACGATAAGTCTCTAAATGACTTGGAAGATAGCTATGGCCAGCAATGGGTAGGTATCAAAACTGTATATAAAACAAAATATATTTTATAATACAAGAAAATGTGAGTAGGGGTGCATGATAAATATCGGCCGATAATTAATGCGCATCTCATCAGTAAAGCCTTATGTTCATTAGCAGCGTAGATGTGCACAGCTTGTCAGTTAACAATGGCTCTGTGTAGTAATAGCTGCTATATGTGATATGTTACTGATGAGATGTGCGTTAATTATCGGCCGATATTTATCGTGCACCACTAAATGTGAGGTATCGGTCATGTAAATATTGTTCTTCTGTTGATTCATTCAGACATATGAGCGTAGAAAGATTGTGGAGTTCACATGCCACACAGCATTCTTCGTCAGCATTGTGATTGTGCAGTGGGCCGATCTGATCATCTGCAAGACCAGGAGGAATTCCATTGTACAGCAGGGAATGAGGTATGTAAACAAAGTCTCCAGCCATTGAATTGTGCAGTATGTGTTATACATTGATGTTTTTAAAAGCATTGTCACCACTTTTCTTTCATAGAAACAAAATCCTCATCTTTGGTCTGTTTGAGGAAACTGCTCTGGCGGCTTTCTTGTCCTACTGCCCAGGCATGGACATTGCTTTAAGAATGTATCCTCTCAAGTAGGTGGAACTAACTAGTCTTTTACACACAATAAAAAAGTAATATTTCATTTTTATTCTAGCTGACCTTGTAATGTGTATTGAACATTATGTTTTAGACCATGTTGGTGGTTCTGTGCCTTCCCATATTCGCTGCTCATCTTCGTCTATGATGAAGTTAGAAGATACATCCTAAGGCAGAGACCAGGAGGTAATAACAGATATAACTAACAGATGTTAGCAGTCTTTGACATTGATAACATCAACGTTTGTTTTCATTTTAAAGCTAAAGTATCTGTTTCCCAAGAGGAAACCTGGGTTTTGAATGGGGTCTACGATAGCGATAACTTTCATAACAGTATTATGTTATTTCACAGTGATTAACCTAGCTCTAATATCGATGCTGTTTTGTTTCAGGCTGGGTGGAAAAAGAAACATACTACTGAAACACGAAGACTTTCTGTTGCAAACATATGCGAGAAGACATGTCATCAAAATCATACAAAAACTGGTCATTTTAAATCAATAAATATGTCAAATTAGAAGTAATTTGTGTTTGTGTCTTCATTATGCACTAGCAATTAATTTGTATTAAAATACTGATCCCCACAAAGATATAAAATGTAAAACCTTTAAAATCAAATTAGACACTTAAGTAGAAAATGTGCAAAGCCTTGCCATGATAAAAGCACAGCACGTGATATTTATAGGCATTTACAATGATCAGGCTCATCAGATTTCACTACTACCACTAGAGGGCATTCTCCTTGTCTAAAATTAGGGGGTGAGATGATAGTTTCCATGACAACACGTTTATAGGCTAGAGCCCACAGCTTGTAAATAAATTTCAAGATATTTTTAGCTCTCCTACTTTGAAGATGCAGTCTCCAGCAGGCGCCAGTTCAACAGCACTGGTCAATTTCCATCATCAACAACACACAATACATGTGTTTAATGAGCATAATCCCTCTAATGAGGATAATCTGGAAAACATAAAAAAAAGAAAATAATGACCATGAAATACGATCTCAACAGAATAGAGCTAAAAATCGTCTGTCAAATCGAGCTCATATTATCCTAATGGTAGAAATCCTCGTATAATGGTGAATCCCATGTTATTAATTAAAAATAAGCTTCACATTTTATATTCATGGTTTGTGAAAAATAAGCTTAAAAGCAATTGCATCAACATTATTTTCACTTAACTTGAGGCTATTATTCAACTACACCATGAAGTAATACTAAGAAATTTAGGTTATAAGACAATAAAAAACCAAGCAAGTCATGATTTTTAGATTGATTAACACCTTGTATATGCTTTCTAAGCACTTATACCAGGTGTATGAATCACAAAACCATGTTAATGATTTAAGAATTTCTAAACAATTTAACCACGTTACCATATTTTAAATAGTTTCTAGATGGTCTAATCTTGTTATAACGCTGATAAAGCAGCTACGAACGGAACCACCTCCAGCTGGTTTACTGCTGGTCTGGTTTTCGGAACATGGTGTCCAGTCCAGTAAATGACCAACTAGAAACCACTTTCTTAAACACGGATATACGAGCTTAAACCGGTATTTTCTAACAAGGTAATAGCTTTGAATAGTTTCTTAACCAGCAACTCACAAAGGTAAGATCAAACAAAAAAGTGAATCGGCACTGACAGAAAAGCGATACATTAATTAACACGATCAAAGTTAAGAAGTGAAAGTCTGTCACAATCCCTCAGTCCCGCGGTTGTCTTTCCTGCAGACCACGCCCCTTTCCTCCGCGTTACCATGACAATCCAAGCAGACGTCACAGTGAAAACCCCCACGATATAGACGTATATAAGCGTTGAGTGTTCACACTGGCTTGGATGCGTGTCTGGTTGGAACGACACGTCCAACAGTGACCAAGGATAAAAAAAGAGGAAACGGGATTGGGGACTTTTAATTTGTTGTTTTTAAAAGAAAGCTTGGATTTTTTTTTGTTTGGAAACCCAGGTGGTTGTTTTTAATCAAAAGAAGCAAAATGGGACGAGGAGTAAGTGTGAACATGTTTGCCGTTTTATTCTTAAAGGCTGTCTAGGAGTTTGCATTGTTGTTTCTATCTTTAAACAGGTTCCTGAAAATAATGGTTTGGTAAATAATAATGGTTTCCCTGAGTAAGAGACTTCCGCAGTTTTAATATTTAAATTAGTTCGTTTAAATGAATGAAATGCGCGTACGGGTTCATCTAAACCATTAAAAGTCTGTATTCTCGGATGGAGCAACAGGTTTGAAGTATGTGGCTTTAAAAGAGACTCAAACTCCATGTTAAGACGTTCTGGGTTCGCTACAAAGATTTCAGGAATGTAACATTCAACTTCCTCTATGGCCGCGACGTTGTCTCGTGACTTTTACAGTGTAAAAATGAAGTGATCGTGTTTGTGACCAGAACAGAGCTCTGTGTCCCTCTGCTTGACAGCTCTAATCTTCAAGCTCTTTAACTATCACGACGGAACATTTCTAGTGGGCTTGACAACGTGTTTCCGAGTGTGACGAAATCTCGAGATACATTGTGTCACTATTTTACCGCGTAAACCTCGGAATGAACGACGCGCTTAGTTTATATCAACATGTGCTGTTAAACCTCCAGATGCGCAAGATAAACTGTTCAACCCATATTGGCATGCATCTTTTACACTACTGAGGCTAAATATCCCGCTTAAAACCTCGAACGAGACAAGTATTTCACAATTGTACGCATGTTTATGTTAAGTTGCTAAACACTGTTAATGCAGGCTTGATAAATCATCCCGAAAATCTCGAGGTGCATCGTTTAACTGTTAAAATCTGATCGTAACTATTCATGCAAACCGTTTAGGTATTACATTTAAACTCCAACTTGTAATAAAAATTCACAAAATAAACAGTTAACTCTTTTTACCCCGAGGCGCACATCATTAAACTCCTTCATTTACAGCTGAGATGTGTCTGTAGTTTAACCCTTCTAAACGTGGTTAACAATTTAATGTAAACTCAGTGATGTGGTTCATGTTATGTTTTCGCTGTACAGTAAACCATGTTGTATTTGTGGGTGTTGTCTGACATGATAAAGTTGTCTCGGGTTTGAGGAGTAGTTATCATCGCGTCTGTTTGTCATCGTTATCTTTAAGTGGAGCAGGCTGGGTTACTTAAGTAAAGGCTTGACTTAAAAATAAACGAGGTCACTGACAGACACCGTTTTTACCTGCTGTGAAAACACGTCTTTTGTGTCTCGCATAATTATGCATTAATCGTCATTAATTTACATTCTGGAACTGTAAAATATCTCATCAGCTGCATGCTATGCTTTGTTTTTTTCCGCTTTCTTTCACATGCAGTCATAATCTTCTGCTTTGCTTCCTGTAGGGTTCATTAACTCCTAATATGATTCCAGCATGCGGTGGCATTGCGTAAGAGCTGAATACTGCTCCCTAATGTGAGGCTCTGAGCACCAGTGTAAATGTAAATTATGCATTAGGTCCCAGGGTATTCCATGTGATGGGGAGCAAACAGCCATCCGAATATTTCATCTGGGTTTGGTGCATTGAGCTACGCCCCCAGCCCCATCAAATCCCACCGCAACGGGGCAGATGTCTCTCCTCTGCAGACATAGGCTTGCTGTTGTGTGCAAGAGACCGATATGAAATAACAACATTCATGTATTTTGCTGTGTAGCCTATAATTTTTTGGGGGGTCATATTGAAATGAGAATTAAATTGTATTTGCTAGTTTAATATTGGAGTTTTCATTATGGCATATATAGTACTACCATCCAGTGCCACATTACAATATTCATGTACATAAAGCGTAAAAATGATATAGTTAACCATGGTACTATTAACCAATGATGTAGCCACCATAGACTTAGAAAGGGAGTAGAAATCTGAAAATAGAAATAAAACATCAAACCTTTTTTAAAAAGGGCAAACTATTTTTTCATAAAAATGTCAGTATGTTGTGTGCTTTCGGACCGGCATCAGGTGTTGACCACAGTTGTGTTCTCGCTCCCCCGTGGATGTATATAAGCTAAGACTGCCACTCCATCTCCGAAGGGTTTAACAT
Organism: Carassius gibelio; assembly: GCF_023724105.1. NCBI lineage: Eukaryota > Metazoa > Chordata > Actinopteri > Cypriniformes > Cyprinidae > Carassius > Carassius gibelio. The sequence goes on from NC_068396.1 coordinate 3,040,112, forward strand.
TCTTTCCATTCATCAGTCACTATGCGTTAGTGAAACCTTTTGTCATTGACAGTCTCCTCTGACAGCGACTGACCACCCCTCCTCACCGACCCCGGCGGCTGTCTCAGGGCCCCTTACCATTTTTGGTGCAGTGAACTATGGGATCGTAACATGCATTTACCTCCAGGCGATGGTTGCTTTTCCACAAGCAAGTGCAAAAGAAATAAACATCCATGCATGTTGGAAAGCTATTTTGGCATTTTTAGAAATGCAACAGGGTCCAAAAGTCTCCGACCACATTGAACCTCTATTACTTTGAGGATTTTAAGAATATGAATATCTCTAGGCGACTAGTTAAATGTAAGTAAATAAGTGTCATTGATCGATTGACCCTGAACAGGTGGTCAGATTGTCCTCTATTGGAGCTCCAGATTGCTCTTTGTAACATCTCAAATAATGCTGGAGAACATCAGGTTCTCAATGTATAGTGATTTATAATTCACCTTTTCAGCCCATTTTTTTATGCTGAAGTAATTTCACATTTTGACCCCACTGTATGTTTTTGTTCATTCTCTGTCCAGGCTCTTAAACCACAGTGAGCTTATGAAAAGCTGTAGCTTTAGCAATTGCCCTGTGACTGCTGTGGAGGAGTTTGTACACCATGTTTTCTTCTCACCCTCCCCTGTTCATTTGCCACTTCTGAAACAAAGAGAGTTGGCCCTGACACGTGACTTAACCCATTCACGGGTCTAGAGGTGTGGCTCTGTTTCCAATGGCAACAGGGCAAAGTCCCAGTATGAGAACACTGATATGCTTGAGCGAACCGACTTTGGCTCACGTGCAAGATAAAAATAAAAAAAAATCCTTTGGAGAATAGTATTTTTATTCATTTGATGAAGTCCAGATCGAATATTCTTTCACAAATATGAATATTTATGAGCAGGTTCTGCCGTGGTTGATTTATCTTTTACCCTCTGGCTCACCCTTGTGACCTTTTCCACACACATGTGCAATATGTGGAAAGTGCTCATATGCATATAAGATGTGATGAGTAAGCATTTAATTAAACCAGCATATGTATATGTGAAAGAGCTCTGAAGTAAGCGGTCATATTCAGTCGGAGAACTACAGGTGTCAAGTTCTTTGTTTCTGGCCACTAACATCATCTGTTGCTTTTGTGTACAGATAGTAACCACACCAGTGTGCTTGTAGATTTGTATCAGGACATGGATTCACCTGCAAAAAATATAAATCTGATGCAGATATAAATATCTTTGTAAGATGACCTGAAATCATGAAAGTTGACGGGGAAAAAAAACATATATTTTTTTTTAAATGGATGTTTTCAGTAGAAACAAAAGTTTAGACCAAAATGATATACTATGTCATTTTGTTAGATTGTTGATGTAACAAGATCCGAGTTGTTAGATGTTTTCTGTAGGCTTCAAGTGTTTTTTTTTTTTTTTTTTTTTTTTTTTTATGCTCCCATGTTGTGCTATGGAAGCTTTTTCTCTTTTCAGTAAAAAAAAAAAAATATTATGTATTGCAGACTTGATAAATTGAAGTCCTTTTTCAAACAGAGAGCCTGTTGTTTGCTTCACTGACTTAAAATGACAATCAGATTTTAAATGCAAACTAGCAATCAAAGGCTCTATACTTAAGTGATTCATCCCATTGCAGCAGCTCCCAGCTCCCGTGTGTGTTGTGAGGCAATGAGTCACCTATTGTATTCGCAGAGTTCAGTTGTAATAAGAACTGTTGCTTAACAGTAGTAGAGGTTACTTGGTTAATTGCTTTTCAAGTTAAATGTTAAATACTACATGTTATCCATTGGGATCACACAATCTGCACTCTGTTACCTCTTGCTAATATTTGACACTTTTTATGCACTTCTTTTATACACTCATAAGTTGGGTAATAGCACATTTTTGTGCATTTTATATTACAAGTTTTTTAAAACCTACACTCATCAATAAATGTAGGCAGTTTGCATTCTTAAAAAATGCTATTGTTAGACCATGCTCGAGATTTAATGGTTGTTCTACGCTTGTTCCACCACAGGAAGGACGAGAACAATATGAGCTGGCAGCCACCTCAGAGCAGGGGGGCAAGAAGTCAAAGCCCAAGGGTAAGAAAGAGAAGGATAAAGACATGGATGAACTCAAAAAAGAGGTGGACTTGGTGAGTCGGTTTAGTTCTTTAAAACACCTATTGGCAAAACTTTAATTGTAGTGATCTTTGAGATGTACATTGTTCTTTTTTTGTGCTATTGTAGGATGATCACAAACTGTCCCTGGATGAACTCACCAGGAAATACAGCACTGATTTAACTAGGGTCAGTCTGCTTCTGTATTGAATTTGTATATTGATAGAAGTATAATGCCATAAAGCTCTCGCTTTGGATCTTCGTTATCTAACCCATAACTTTCTCCAGGGATTGTCAGTCAGTCGTGCTAAAGAGATCTTGGAGCGTGATGGACCCAACGCTTTGACTCCACCTCCAACCACCCCAGAATGGGTCAAGTTCTGCAAGCAGCTCTTTGGAGGATTCTCAACTCTCCTGTGGATTGGAGCCATCCTTTGTTTTCTTGCCTACGGCATCCAGGCAGTCTCCGAGGAGGAACCCGCCAATGATAACGTAAGAAGAAAAAAAACCTGTTTGCTTAAGATCACATTGTTGTTTTAGCGGTATCCCTAACCTCTCCTTCATTTTCCTGTGCAGTTGTATCTGGGTATCGTACTCTCTGCTGTTGTGATGATCACTGGATGTTTCTCATACTATCAAGAGGCCAAGAGCTCCAAGATCATGGACTCTTTTAAGAACCTTGTCCCTCAGGTACTCATGATAATTCTAAAATGTGTATATTCTCAAGATCTTTCTCTTTTCTTCAGTGATGTTAAGTGCACTTCCACTTTGTCACATAGCAAGCCTTGGTTATCCGTGATGGTGAGAAGAATAATATCAATGCTGAAGAAGTTGTGGTTGGAGATCTGGTGGAAGTCAAAGGTGGCGATAGAATTCCTGCTGATCTGCGTATCATTTCTGCTCATGGATGCAAGGTGAAATGCCATTGCCATAAATCACGGTGGAATGTCTTCTCCAATGGCATGTCTACGAGGATTTACTTATGATCTTGTCCTTTCCAGGTGGACAACTCCTCCCTCACTGGAGAATCTGAGCCTCAGACTCGTACTCCTGACTTCTCCAACGATAACCCACTGGAGACCAGGAACATTGCGTTTTTCTCTACCAACTGTGTTGAAGGTATGAAAACTAGAAGTCTTTTGAAAGTCAAATGTTTGAACAATTAAAAGTTTACAATTCTATATTTTTTGCTTACAGGCACAGCCAGGGGTGTCGTCATCAACACTGGTGACCGCACTGTCATGGGTCGTATTGCTACTCTTGCTTCTGGCCTTGAAGTTGGTCGCACTCCCATCTCAATAGAGATCGAGCACTTTATCCACATTATCACTGGTGTAGCCGTCTTCCTGGGTGTCTCCTTCTTCATCCTCTCCCTGATCCTTGGCTACTCTTGGCTGGAAGCTGTCATCTTCCTCATTGGTATTATTGTGGCTAATGTGCCAGAAGGTCTCCTGGCTACCGTGACAGTAAGTGTGATAATAATTGCTACAATTAGGAATAATTGCAATTTTAAAGAGAACTAAACCTTAAAGATTCTTGTATTTTCAAGGTGTGTCTAACTCTGACTGCCAAACGTATGGCAAAGAAGAACTGTCTGGTGAAGAATCTCGAAGCGGTGGAAACTCTTGGCTCGACCTCCACCATCTGCTCTGACAAGACTGGTACTTTGACCCAGAACCGAATGACCGTCGCTCACATGTGGTTTGACAACCAGATTCATGAAGCAGACACCACAGAGAACCAGAGTGGAACCTCCTTTGACAGGAGCTCTGCTACTTGGGCCGCCCTCGCACGTATCGCCGGTCTCTGCAACCGTGCTGTCTTCCTTGCAGAACAAGAAAACTTCCCAATTCTTAAGGTCTGTATTGATGCATTGTGAAAGTCTGTCAAAAGATTTACCGGCTCTTGCAACGTCTGACAAAGTTGTTTTTGCATGTAGTAAACCACTCTCAGATGGCATCAGCAACATGCTTGCAATGTTTGTTTGCTTGTGCTTAGTTCGGCTGTTTGCCTCTAGGGATTCTTTTAGTACCTTGAGCTCACTAGAGACTCTGACTGGAACACAGTGTTCCCCTGTAAATTCCTTCCAATTTCTGCTCACTCTGACTTGTTTTGTAATGGGACTAATTTGTTAGACCATTACCTCAAATCACCTTGCATTTCCTGGAAAATCTAAGTAGTCAGTTTTAAAATGGAACTGTTTGTTGGTCCCCCTTTGTTTTTCTCTCTTCTTCCTCAGACCATTCCTTGTTTTCATGCTTTCCTGTTTCCTTTCACAGAGAGACGTGGCTGGTGACGCCTCTGAATCTGCCCTGCTGAAGTGTATTGAGCTGTGCTGTGGATCGGTGAAAGAGATGAGAGAAAAATACACCAAGATTTCCGAGATCCCATTCAACTCAACCAACAAATACCAGGTAAAAAACATCCCCTGCTTTGGCTAACATTTCGGATTAAATTTCAGATGTCTAACATTTTCTGTTTATGGACCATTTTAGCTCTCCATCCATAAGAACCCCAATAGCAATGCAACTGAATCCAGTCACTTGCTAGTAATGAAAGGTGCTCCCGAAAGGATCCTGGACAGGTGCAGCTCTATTTTGATTCAAGGAAAAGAGCAGCCGCTTGATGATGAGTTGAAGGATGCCTTCCAGAATGCCTACTTGGAACTTGGGGGCCTTGGAGAAAGAGTACTGGGTAATTTTGTGGTTTTAAATTGAATTTTGAAACCATGCGTTTCCAATCTACATTTTCCGTCAACATGTTTTTCCATAGGATTCTGCCACTTCAACCTTCCTGACGAACAGTTCCCCGAGGACTTCCAGTTTGATACAGAGGAGGTGAACTTTCCCACTGAGAACTTGTGCTTTATTGGCCTTATGTCCATGATCGATCCTCCTCGTGCCGCTGTACCAGATGCCGTGGGCAAATGTAGGAGTGCTGGAATCAAGGTATGCCATAGTCATTCCTAATTAGCGGTGCACAATGTATATCGGCTGACGAGTAATGTGCATCTCATCAGTAAAGCTGGTTATCTAACCATCTACCATCAGGTGTGTGATTTCACGTAGAGCAGATGTTACTACACGGAGCCGTAGTTAACTGACAAGCTGCACAAATCCAAATCTAACCTGCTCTACTTAACTAGATGCACATTTAATCATCGGCCGATATATATTGTGCTCCCTTATTCCTAGTAACTGCTTGTGGTTTTGAAGAAACAACCAGAGGTGTCCTTAATGCTTATTCAAAATCTCACTTCAAGGTTATCATGGTTACTGGTGATCATCCAATCACAGCCAAGGCCATTGCCAAAGGAGTGGGTATCATCTCAGAGGGCAACGAGACCGTTGAAGACATTGCTGCCCGTTTAAACATTCCTATTAATGAGGTTAATCCAAGGTAACGGATTCCTCCTTGATTTGGATGTTTCTGGCTGGATAATTGTTGCATCTGGTTTTTTCATTTTGTTCAACTTTTCATTTTATTTTTTAAAGGGATGCCAAAGCTTGTGTGATCCATGGTGGTGACCTGAAAGATCTGTCCCCAGAGCAATTAGATGATGTCTTGAAACACCACACAGAAATAGTGTTTGCCAGAACGTCTCCTCAGCAGAAGCTGATTATCGTCGAAGGCTGCCAAAGACAGGTTAGTCGTCTTTACGATCTCCGACCAATCAAATCTTTACCAGGTCATTTTGATAAGATAAGACTTAAGTACTTTATTTACTTGGCTAGCACAGTGAGAGAAGTTAATATAAAGATAGTAAACATGACATAATAGCAGTAGAACCAAATGATTGACAAAACCAATTGTTGCATTCGTAGCTGGTTGGGACAATAACTTGGATGTGTCACGACATGATGTTACATTAAATTGTGTTTGTCCACAGGGTGCCATTGTAGCTGTAACCGGTGATGGTGTCAATGATTCTCCTGCTCTGAAGAAGGCTGATATTGGTGTGGCTATGGGTATCGCTGGATCTGATGTATCTAAACAGGCTGCTGACATGATCCTCTTGGATGACAATTTTGCCTCAATTGTCACTGGAGTAGAAGAAGGTATGTTTTTGAGAACTTGACTGAAAATTGGCTGAAAAGTTACTTTGAGACTTGGTCCTCAGACATGTCTTCCACTTTAGGACGTCTGATCTTTGACAACTTGAAGAAGTCCATTGCCTACACACTGACCAGCAACATCCCTGAGATCACCCCCTTCCTCTTCTTTATCATTGCCAACATCCCTCTTCCTTTGGGTACCGTCACCATTCTTTGCATTGACTTGGGTACTGACATGGTAAGCAATGCATTTGACCAGTAATTTTTTTTGTTGTTGTTTTTTTTTTTCTCAGTGTATCATGATCTTGAATAAACATTATTGTTCTCTTGTCTTCAAGGTTCCTGCAATCTCATTGGCCTATGAAGCTGCTGAGAGTGACATCATGAAGCGTCAACCCAGAAACCCTAAGACGGACAAACTTGTGAACGAGAGGCTGATTAGCATAGCCTATGGTCAGATAGGTAAGAGTTGCTGAACAGCATAAACCGTTATAATTCGGCATGGCTATTTTCTTTACTGCTAACTGCACAGAGTTTGGTAGTTAAATCTGCTATTTCTTTCTCCTCAGGTATGATTCAAGCTCTGGCTGGGTTCTTCACATATTTTGTCATCTTGGCTGAAAATGGCTTCCTGCCGTCGACATTGCTGGGCATTCGAGTGCACTGGGATGACAGATACGAAAATGACCTGGAAGACAGTTATGGACAACAATGGGTGAGTGTTTTCAAAAAATCCAGTGGGCATATAATTGTTACATTTTTCCACTACCTTATCTGAAAGTTGTGTTTTTTACCATCTCAGACGTATGAGCAAAGGAAGATTGTGGAGTTCACATGCCACACGGCCTTCTTCACCAGTATTGTAATTGTACAGTGGGCCGATTTGATCATCTGCAAGACCAGAAGAAACTCAGTATTCCAGCAAGGAATGAAGTAAGTAAACCGCCAATATATCTTCAAGACCTAAATTGCTCAAAAGAGGAATATGAAGTCTTACATGTTTGCTGTTCTTTACAGGAATAAGATTCTCATCTTTGGACTATTTGAAGAAACCGCACTTGCAGCTTTCCTGTCCTACTGCCCAGGCATGGATGTTGCCCTCAGAATGTACCCACTGAAGTAAGGCTTTACTCTTTATGGAATGAAAAATCGGAATGTGATTTGCTTATTATTTAATTAATTTTTAGGGGAAATTAATTTTGTTAGGAGGGTTCGTTGGGGAAAATTGATTGCTAATGTAATGCATGCATATAACAGCGGTCTAGAACTGGTGTGATTTTTAATTTTTGGAACCATTTCTTTTCCAGACCAAACTGGTGGTTCTGCGCCTTCCCCTACTCACTCCTCATCTTTATTTATGATGAAATCCGAAAACTTATCATTCGACGCAGCCCAGGAGGTAAGAGAATATTTAAGTGCACTATCCCTCATAGCAGCGGAGGTCAATTTTATTCGCACAATTTGGTAAATATTGTGTTGCAAACATATAGTGATCTGACTTGACGACACGGGTAACACTATTATACAAAACTGTGGATATAAATATCGACTAAAATAGTTGATAAAATTATATTTAGAATGAACCATTATGTAGTTAGTATTTTTACATTTTTAAAAAGGTTTAGTAATTTTAAGATTTCTTTTAAGTGTATCTGCCATCTTGGATGGATATTTATTTATTTATTTTTTGCCCACATTGCAATGCATTATGGGATTGCTTCTCAATGAAGAATGTGATAGTAGCCAATGTTTGAATTTAAATGCTGCCGAATTGTTTGTTTTTTTTTCATTGTAGTTTTTTTTAAGTTGACGGCTTTTTAAGAACCGATCATGCAGATCATGTACACTGTATGCAAACCTCCTGCTGAGCTAATTTGAATTTTAAATTTTTGTCATAGGTTGGGTGGAGAGGGAGACCTACTATTAAAGCATCCAGTCTGCATCACAAGTTTATTTGCATGGTTGTCTCGCTGTTCTGAAGTTTAACCTAAATTTCGATGTTTTTATATAGGGAATGCTTGATACAAACAATGAGATCATGAACCAAGACAGAGCGTGCCTTGTTTCTGAAGCCGGACCAATTTTATACATGTTTTTAAAAGTGTAATAAAAATAAACTTGCAGTCAGGTCCCACATTGGTGTCATTCCTTACTTTTCATTTATTCATAAGTCTGTTTGTTTTTTCATTTGGAAAGTGCTTGTTGCTTGAGTGCATGCCCTAGAATGCCCCTGTTTGTCTGGTGCTTTACCTTTTTCTAAACCTTATAAAAATGTACCATGGTAACCATAGTATGTACCAAAATGTCTTTGTTGTTGCTTTTTATTGTCATTTCTTTTATAAGCAAAAAACATTATGGAATATCCATTTAAAGCAATGTAATAAATTTCAGAATAGCCAATAATAACATTAACCATAGTAGCTGATTTCTGATGAAAAATTATGTTGTGGTTACCATGGTACATTATTATAAGTATTCTATTACTTTTAAGGGAAACTGTGTAAATCTGTGCACAAGTGTTAAGAATGGCGGTAAAGAAAAGTTGTTGCCAACCTCCGGTCCGTTTCAACAGCCTCAGCTACTGAAAAATAACAAAAATTCTGCATCATCTTACAGTGCAATATCCTTCTCAATGAGAGTGGGTGCATTTTAAGTGGGTTTGGAAAGTGTAATCCAGGTCTCATGCCTGGAGGAGACCGCAGATCCACTTCTCTCCACCCACACTAGTGAGAGCTGGCATAAAAACACGTCCAACATGATTTCAGTCAAAGTATTGTGAGTCAGAATCATCAGGGAGGGCAGGGAATGGGATCATGTCTTTAGAGATCCACCAATTCAGTATTTTTACTTCTTTTTATTAATGACTGATCGCAATGACGAAAACCAAAAAGCCAGATAGCCGATATGTAGAAGTGGTGTTTGCATGTGATGCAACATCTAAATGGATCCAATAATGCACTTCAATAAAAAACATGTATTGTAAATATCATAATTAGATCTAGTCTTAATTAGATTTTAGCAATCTAAATAGTCTTGCATAAATTTAATGCAGGATTAATAGTCAAGATGTATACGTGACTGTTTTCTGATGAATGCATGGTGTGGTAAGGATGTCCTCAAGAGTTATTCTTTGGAGATGCATGGAATTATGTTGTTTATTGACCTACAATTGACTATTTAAGTAGATAAGTAAATACCAGTCAAACCGATTATCGGTTTAGGTTATCTTAAATTTTTTGAGCAAAAATAGTTTTAAACACTTCTTCCTTAAATAATTTGGAGCAAGTATCCTGAGTCTTTCAAATCTTGCATCACCTTCCCTTCTTCCCTCTCTGGTTTTGACTCTGTGAGCTTTACCTTTGTTTGATGTCCCGGGTTAACATCCCGATCTCCCTGAGGTGCGTATCTTTTTCCCAGGGAAGTTTGGCTGGAGGCCTTGCTGGGAGAATATAGTTGGGTGGGGTTGAGACTGAAGAGAGACTGTGTTGTTCAAGCCTGCATGAGCCTGAATCTATTTCTGTGTTTTTCCGTTGAGTGATCATACACTACTAGTAACAGCTATTTTCTATCTTTCAAACGAGGCTGTTGAAACTGCATTTCTCTTTCATCTGTTTTATTTGGGGTCATAGGATGCCATTCCATTCTTTTATTAGTTATTATTATTTTTTTAATTAAGCAAGCTGTGTCATTAAACTCAGTGGTATTGTGTTCTCCGTGTTTTGAAGTATCCGTTTCGCCCAATGAGAATAGTTCAGACTGCTTTTTCCTGAGACACGCAAGGTTATAACAAGCTGTTGGCCTTTTCATTCAACTTTTCCAACTATTATGTAACATACAAAGTCTGAGTTGAGGCACAAGGACAGTTTTTATATTATTAACTCTGCCTTTCTCTCTGATTCAAGTCAAAGTTGTTCATCAACTTCCAAAATGCTGAAGTGCATGAAAATATCTGGGTCTTTTAGCCCGAAATCAAAAGAAATTATGTTTTGCATTAAGGAAGTCCTGATTTTATGATAGATCATATTCATTGTGCAGAATTAAACTGAAACCTCTTTACTCATTCTCATGACTATTTTGGAAAATAAATAAATACAACTAAAATATTAATCCGTTTTGATTAATAAGATGCATTGTGCATAATTTTCGTGACATACACCTTCCTTTATTTTCAGTATGTACTGTAAGATCATCCTCAATATATTTAGAAAAATAAAATAAAATAAAATAGAAAAGTACAACTGTAGCTCTTTACACCCACATATTGGACAAATTTACTCATTTTATTTTAATAATACAAAGTAAATTTTTTTTTATTTGCGTGTTTCCAAGTTGTGCTTTCTTTTAATGAATTATTCCCATTTTTCCATTTAGTCAATGGCAGAATAATAGTAAAGTATACACTAGGGTTTTTGAGTGAGAGGTAAGGGCGAGGTTAGTGGAGATTTGCAGCAAATGACTCGACACAAAAAGTGAGAAGAAAATCCCATTTCCTGGAGTGGGATAATTTTAGTTCAGTTTGTACAAACCACGTTTGTTCATGTTGTGTTGCTGCATGATTTTTGCATGACTTTCACATGGCTATGCATCTTAAAGTTAGGTTGTTCTCCAATATGTGTTTGGTCTGTTAGGGAGTGAAACCATTTAGTAGAGACTGCAAATAAACTCTCTTCAAAGCAACAGAGACACCAGCTTTAGTGTTTGATGCACCCTATAGACAGACATGCATGTGCAAATCAATTCTGAACCATTCTGGATGCGAAAATCTACTGAAATTCACTTGTTGATAATTTTAGCTTTATTAAAACATATTGCATATGCAGAACCTAAATGTGATTGTATGGGAATGAAGACTGTTATGATGAAACCAATAAAGCAGACTTTTTACCGTGTGTCTTGGGAGCATTGCATTAGCCATTTCATTGAGAAATTGTGAGTGTGTGTATGTGTGTGTGTGTGTGTGTGTATGTATAGGTCATCGCCAATAGCCCTGGAGTCTCGTGCATAGTCAATTTGCTAATGCACATTCCCCACTAACTTCTGTTAAGAGTCCTAATGGAGCGTGTCAGAGTCTGGGATTGGGTTTGGTTTATGGCACATTTAAAATGACTAAATCATGCATATCCCCTTAAAGAGTCAGTAAACAACAGCTAATTTGAATAGATATGAGAGCACAAAACCAGATATAGGCTATGAATATCTGAAACAAACTTCATAAGAGTGGCAAATTAACATAGAAACAAGTCTCAAGTCTCTGTGCTACACTGGCTTCTTTCAACAGGGACCTGGGATTTTTCCTCCAACATGTGCATCTGGAACAACGACAACAGCAGCGACTCTAAAAAGCAGCAATTTAAATTCCCACACCATAGATCCCAATGATGATTACTGGGCCGTGCTGTTTTCAAGTGAACTTTCTATTGATCAGACTCGCTCCTCAATGTGAATCCTCAAGGAAATGAGTCTCAGTTGCAACAGGGCTTAAAGAAGATCTATGAAAGTGTTTCTCTTTGATAAAGTGATATTTCATCCAAAGTATTCAGCTGCAGTACTTCATCATACTCCTCAAGACCAACCGTGCCATTTTGAGCCTGGACTGAGCAAAGCCTCAATTGAAACGGTCAGTCATCTGTCCCAAAAAAGCCACATGTGTCGGAAAAGAGGCGTTTAATCAATATCCATCAGACTTCCACAAACCATCTCTTGTGCTTGGCGACAGGAGATGTCAATGATGTGATTCAGATGGCTAATAAGATTATAATGCAAGTCCAAAATATTCAAGGTACAACTACTATCTACAAAGCAGAGATGAGCTGCAGCACTGGCCTCTTCCTGTCATTGAGGAGGAAAGAGGCTTGATTTAATTAGAGCGGTCCAGTACTAATTACCAAGCCCACACTTCCCATTTGAATTTCCAATGTGCACTTCCTCTCATGTGAAGTGGTGAATATAATTCCAAACAAACTTCTTCTGCCAGCGTCAGCATTGTTTTAATAATGCACAAAATAAGACTGCTATTTTACAAAGCCTTAAACATGATATTTATATTGGGGTGGGGATGGGGTCTGTGGGGTACAGTATGACCTGGACATGTTTTTGTGAAATTCAGCAGACAAAAACACTACCAGCAAATCCACAGAAGTTTTCTTTAACAAGGTGTTTGAATAACTATTTCACAAGCAGATATACTTTGCTAATTTCTCCTTGCTACAGGACCACGCTGAGGCAAATCAAAAGCATGATGGCTCAGTCTTTGTAATTTGGCCAAGTGCAATTTCTGAGAACCCTCTTAAGAATCTCTTGGAATCAGTTTTCTTTCAGCAATTGAAAATGAAATGTGATTTAAGGACCACTTCCAGCAACTGCTGGGGGCAGTGAGGCACAGCTGGAATCTGAGGGCCTGGAAGCTCATGATGAACATTGGACTGTTATTTATTTCAAGTAGGCTTACTTTTGCGCATTTAATACAAAATCCCTCATTTTCCATCTTGGATCATTATTTTTCTTGACAGAGCAGGTCACAGTGCCTTTTTGAGATTGGCTTTCCTCATAACTGCAAACTTGTTGCCTTTCAACCGAAATTCAACATGAATGTAAATATAGGTGATCAGTGCAAATCCGCTGCATAATGAATGTTTCGTTCATGAGATAACCGCTGTTTTTTTTTTTTTTTTTTTGCTTTTCCATAAGCGCCACCTACTGGAGGAGAGTCAATTAGCATTTTCAAGCTGTATGTAACCTACACACTCATTTATTAGGCTGAAATGTGAGATTCATAATCTTATAAAACATTTCGGTTTGTCAAAAGCCTGCATTATTTGAGTTTTTATGGTCATTTACAGTGTAGTGTGTTACTCTAAACACTGGTGTTGTTTCTGCAGTTTGTAACTTCCGGTAATTTGGCTCAGAATATTTTACCTGTTCAGATACAGTCCATTATGCTGCTCGATATTGCTAACTGGTAAGTGTTCATGTTATTTTAACTTATTATCATAACATGCTGATTTGTAGTGAAAATAGTTCTGCTGCACCTGCACTTTGTTATTCTTCTAACTATTTAACTATAGCTGCTAATGAATCAAAAGTTTCACACGTTCAAATAAAACTGTTCACTTCTGTGATAAGACATCACAAATTTTCTAAACCATTTAAAGTACTGATCCCAAAATATTTTAGTCCAGGACAGAATTAAAAAATAATTGCTCTGGAGTTTGTAGGTATGATCTACTTTCTAACTGTTCAAGCCTATACTGAGATTTCAAGCTCACTTGGTTTTTCCAAGGCTTAAACATGTTCATCACCAAAAACTATTTTTCTTCGGTGATAAAAGTTGGCTGCTCAGGATGTTATTTAAGCCAGGATTGCTCTTCTTGGTCTCACAGTCTTCACTCTTTGCTTCAGGCTAGTTTTAAACTCATGACCCTTTGAAATAAAGGTGAGTATGTGAGCCGGTGAGCAATAAACCCAGAGAACCCGAAAACAAATCATTGCTGCATTGCACTTTCTCTGCAATATTTGGTGAGCTATGAAAAGGTTGAAGTTGAAAAAATCTGATTTGTGTGTTTTCACAGAAAACGTATTTTAGGAGAACTATCTGAGGCATAATTTATAAATGAATATAAATAAATGAAGCCTTATGAAAGATCAACCTCACAGCTATAACTTTTTCCTCTGACTGCTTTTAGTGTGAAAACACCACTAAAAAAATTTAAACTCAACAGATCTTCCCAGTAAGTTGGGAAAGCAAAATGTATACCACAAGCTCTGTGATGATTGTCTGTCTTTTTAATTATTGCTTCATTCTGAAACACCTGGTGACTGGTTTTCACACAATCCCCGGATTCATAAATCTAAAGCAAATCAATGTGAAATGACATGTGGGCTCTGTTAATTGATCAAGAGTTGACGTGAGAATGATTTACAATGCAAATGCACACTATTTGAATACAGGAGCGATTCATTTTCTTCTCTGTTTCTGTCGTTGTCAAAGCTTAAGGGACAATTCTGCAGTGCAGAGTATCAGTACACATGAATAATACATAAGGCAATGTGTGGCACTGATATTTTATTAAAATACCCCCAGCCTTCCTGATTCATGAGCTGCATGCATGTGATGAGACAACAACCAGAGCTCTTCCCAACACACCGCACACAAACACTTGAAACGCACGCACACAATTAAAGGGAGACAGTGAAGGATGGCTGCATGTGAATATTGGCTGATAATGGCAGACGAGCGATGCAGCAGTCAGGTATACGTGTGTCCTGCAGCTATAAGCTGTGATTTTTTATTTCTTCATTTCTCACAGACAAACAGAAGGCAGATGCTAAGAGCTCGAGATACCCACCAGATGCCACATTTCAGCTCTGACAAACTGGGTTACTTGTGTGGAGCTTCAGCAACATTAGGTTAGAATAGAGGGCAATACAGTCACATCAAGCCTTTATGTAGTGTATGATTGCACTGGGGGATCTGTGAGAAGACAACAGGAGAAAGATGGGATGTTCTAAACGATCGTATGCCATTTCTAACTGGTTGTTATGATGTTTTGGATGTTTCTAGGTAGTTGGGCAATACTTGGTGGTTTCTAGGGTGTTTCTAGGTGGTTGTTATGCTGCTTTGGATGATTTAGGTTGTTGGGCATTTTTATTTTATTTTTATTTTTATTGGCTGGTTGCAAGGGTGTTGCTATTATGGTGATACTATGGGTGATTTTTTTTAAGATGTTGGTAGGTGGTTACATGATGATTTCTAGGATTTTGCTACTTGGTTGGGCATTGTAGGGTTAACGCTAGGTTGTTATGTTTTGAGTGATTGACAGGATGTTGCTAGGCAGTTGAGCATTGCTGGGTGGTTGCTAGGCTAGGAATCAGTCATGTTTGTAGAACAAACAATGCCATGTGAGTTATGAGTTTGATACATAATGTTAATAACCCAAGATATTCAAATACAAATGTGATGCATTAGCAAGCAGCAAACACATCGTTATCTACTTGCAAGTATATATATGTAATGACATTTTTAATGCATTCTCTGATATATTCCAGCTTTGAAGATTTACTGTTCTGCTTGATTTTTTTCTTAGCTCACGTCCGTCGCCTTTGATCGTGTCTTTTAGGAGTCACCCCTTCAGTTTGTATTCAGTAATTATCCCTCACACCATCTGCAGCCAAACATATGACAAGGTGTTGGGAATATCTTGGCCAAACCAGGAGTCTAGAGTGGAGAAACATTTTCACATTCCTGAGAGCGGCTATTTTTAGACCGATCATCCCCCCCGGGGGAAGCTTGTAGGGCTTCTGCTCTGTAGGTCGGGTATGATTAGAATTGAATGAGCAGCCCACATGAGACCACACACAATACAAACACACACACGTACACATGTGCTTCTGTGTGTCTCTTCATTAAGCCATTTTAAAGTATGGGGTTTTTAAATAAATAGTTCACCCAAAAATAAAAATTCAGTCAACATTTACTCACTGTCCACTTGTTCCAAACCTGTATGAGTTTGTTCTGTTGAGCACAAAATAAAATGTAATGTTGGTCGCCAAACAACAGCTGATGACCATTGATTTGATGGAAGTTAATGGCTACCGTCAGCTGTTTGGTTACCGTCATCCTTCATAATATCTTCTCATGTGCTCAACAGCTCAAAGAAACACGTAAAGGTTTGGAACAAAGAATGCATTTAAGCGTTTTAAAATAAGTCTCTTCTGCTGACCAATGCTGCATTTATTTGCAGAATAAATATACAGTAAAAACAGTCAAATCAAAAAATACATTGTGAAATATTATAATTATTTAAAACAACACGTGAATGTATTTTAAAATGTAATTTATTTCTGTAATCAAAGCGGAATTTTCAGCATCATTACCCCAGTCTTCACTGATACTTCAAAAATCATTCTAATATAATGATTTGCTGCCCAAGAAATATTTGTTGTTGAAAACTCCTGCTTCGTGTTTTATTTTATTTTTTTTATTTATTTTTTTTGCGGAAGCTGGTCAATTTTGTTTTTAAGAACTCTTTCATGAATAAAATCAGTTAAAGTATTAATTGAACATTTTAAGTAAAATAAGCACCACTGATTATGTTTATTTCAATGCATTACAATTCCATTCAAGCTAACCAGACGAAAAAGTACATCAGCACCAAAAGCCACAGCTTTATTGCATCCTAATAGTCCTCTAAACCCCAGATTTGCCAGAGCAGAGCATATGCGCTCTGATTTTGTGTTTCCTGCCCTGTGGCTGTGTGTGAGTCACTGGCATTAAGCCTGGCATCTCGGCAGGAGCTGGACGGAGGGTACCAGCGTGCACCGGACCATTCCTGTCAACACCCGCCCACAAATCCATCATGCCACAACAACGGCTTGTAGATACTGGACTGAGGTGCTTGCAACGTGTGTCAATGCCTTTGAGAAATGGATGTGCAGTGATGTTTAATAAAATCCTTGAATTAACAGGGATATTACTCGATCCCTAATACAGCAGTGTGCAGAAGAATAGAAATAATTTGCATACTGTGAAATCCGAAAAGCTATGCTGAGTTATTTCTCAGCATTATGTGATTATTGCCTTGGGAATAGAATAGACGGACAAAGAAGCGTGAATGAATAGCACCGGTTAATTTGATCATCTAGCATTTGGGATTTTGTTGAGTTCTATTAAATCCTGTTTGTTGTGTGTGATTAGACAGACATCATTTTGTAATTCACCAGCTGTGAATTTAAATGCTTTTCTATAAATATTGTTGTTTATCATCAGTTGGTTTATTAAGTTTTTCTCTGCGGGTTGGATCGTTACTCATAATATCGTGATTCGTGTTGGCCGCCTGTTGTGCATGTGCTGCAAACCGTCACGTGTTCCAGCTGGAAATGGAACAATCTAGGATAATACTCTTTAGTTTGGTGAACGTCCCTTCCTCCATAAACACTATATCCCTGCACTACTGAAATGCTGCTGCTGGCATGAAAATGTTGTGTCAACATTATGACAGTGTTGTGATCTGTAGTCAGCACTGTCATTATATTAACCCATATATTATACATATCGGCCTGTTGTTCTGCTTTTGTATGACAGATGTCTCTTGCAGATATGCAAATAAAAGCCCACCCGCTACTGGGTAATAGAGACATGTTTGTAACGTGTCTAGCAATTTAAAAAGGGTTTTCCAAAAGATAAAATCTCTGATACTAAAACTTTGAAAGCCTGTTTCTGCAGGATAACAATTATTGCATGTAAGCAGTTTAAAGTTATATAATATCATTTTGGCTATTCAGAGAAAATATAAGATATAAAATGCAAGATATAAACTCATGATACTTAATTATATAAGTGCACAATTACTTACTGAGAATAAAAGTTGGAATTGTGAGATTTTAATACGTAATTGTGAGAAAAAAGGATAAATTGGTATTAAAGCCACAATTGACTTTTTTTATTTTTTAGAATCCTGTGGAAGAAAGTTCTGAGTTTGTATCTCATACTTCTTTTTTTTTTAAGAACAGAATAAAAAATTAAAATGTAAAGTGCAAATTCTGTGATATAAACTCATAATTCCATGAAAAAAGTTGCAATTACCTTTTTACCGTTTTTTCTTTTTTATTCCTGTAATATTATTATTAGTTTTTTTTTTGTTTGTTTGTTTTTTTTGACATTTTGCAATAAACTTTTTAAAAAGTTTTGTTCAGTGGCAGAAATGGGCTTCCATACTAAAGAGAAACAGTGATGCCAATTAATCATTCTTGAAAAAAAAAAATAATAATAAAAATAAAATCACGCCATGAAAAACTGTGTATCTTGTGATTTTTAGTACAAGAACGCCTTGGTCTGAAATTCTTTATAATAGTGAACGCTCAAGAAAATTCATCCCTTAAAGGTGAAGTCAATGTTTTGGTGGTGTTGTGTTTTTCCACCAAGAAGAAGAACAACAGAACCCCATTAAAGGTTGGTTATTTATTGCATTTTGAGATATTCATGCTTACAGACAATGTGAATATTGCACTAGAGCTATTTGCTGAGCTAGCCTGAAACTCCTCGTTTCTGTGGTGGAGCTGGTGTCACACTCCCTTGAATTCAGTTTAATCACATTTGTTGCTGGGAAGCGGTTCTTTTCCTGTTCATATTATTATTATCCTTGATGGACGTCATTAACAATAACATGTGGTTTACAGTTTCTCATGATACAATGCCGCACAGCAGCTGGTCTCCATCCACAAGCTCGTTTCTCCTCCCACAATCCCACATGACATTTATAGAAATGACTGCCAGGGTAAGCATGTGTTAATATGTTTATATTTATAAAATAGATGCTGGCATTGTAAGGCACCACCTCTCTTACACATTGCTATATTACGCACAAATGTGTTTCCGTCTTGACTGAAGCATCTTTCAGATCCTATAATGTGCATCCTGGAAAATCACCAGTCATTTTGGAAATATAAAAATGAGACGTTTGAAATGATCATGATGCAATCCATGTGCAAGAGCAGCTGCTGCAGTACCACCGTAATCAGTTTTTCTGTGAAATACATGGAGCATATCCCTCGACCGTGTATAATAGTACATCATATGTGCAACTAAACAAATAAACATCTTTCCTTATGCAGTCGAATGTCTCTTTCATCTATGCCTGGAGGCAGAAAACAGACGGATCCCAGAGAGACAAGCCGGAAACCTGCCACACTGCCAGGTACAATAGTGTGGAGTGGATTAATGACTGCAAGATGCTCCCCGAGGAGGAGTTTCTCGCTCAGGTTGTTCTTTCATGACTCCGGAGTTCTCATTTAGGGTTTATTTAAGTATCAACTGTGTCTGAGTTGTTCCTCCTAAGCCCTTTTGGTCTTTGGGTGAGAAATGTTTGAGATCAGATTGAAGCAGGAGAAAGCTCGCTATATTCTCAATTTATGCTCCATTTGATCTCAAGGGGGATTAGGAGGAACAGATGAGATTTTTAAGAAGTGTCATTGATTTTTCTATAATAAAATATTTTTTTTTTACTCATCTGGATCAACAGTCTATCTAACAGGAACAGGAAATGTTCTCAGTATTGTCTTCCAATAATGTTAATAGAACATCTGTTCAAATTTATCTGGTCTTTAATAATTTTAACATTCACTGTAAAAAAATGTTTTAATTATGGTAAAAAAAACGATATATCTGGTTGCCCGAATTTTACTGTAAAAAATATGGTAGCAACGTTTAAAGTTTTATGATTTTAACTTAAATTTACAGTATATATACCATAATTTAATTAACTGATATAATGTTAATATACCAAATTATTGAAGTACTGAAATCTGTTTTGTACCTGTGAATACACTGATAACCACCAAATGTGATGAGAAAGTCACATGATGAAACAAAGCCCATCTCAAACAGTTTCTAAATAATAACATATATAGAAAGTGCGCAGTGCCATTCACACAAACACTAATCACCATCAGGGTGACACAATAAACTGAAATATGCAATAAACATTCATTTAACAACATTAGGTGTAACACACAACCCTAATATTCAAAACTAATAAGAAACATAGTTACTTTAAAAAATGTACCACAGGGAATTCTGGGGATTCTGGGAATGTCAATTTACAGTTATTCACTGTAAATTATACGGCCTTTTTACTTCTGAAAATGGTATACTACTATGTACTATGTTTACTATAAAATGTAATGTCAAATACAGTTTTTAAACGTATATAATAGAGGACTTTACCGTTAACCAATTAACAGGTTTTTACTGTAGCATTTTTTCAGTCTTTTACAGTTAAATTCACTGTCATTTTTTACAGTGTTGCTAATGTAACGTTTTATTGACAAAAACATTTTTTGAATGTTGCTAATTGTTACATCATTTTCAGATCAAAAGTAACATTTCCATAATGTTTATTAAATGGAATGTTAGAGTGTTCCGTTAACATGAAAAATGTTACAAAATATCAAAAAAACTGGACGTTCAGAAATATCCTTCATAAATTAATGGAAATATTATCACATGATTCTGTTTGCCAGGAGATGAGCTCACTTGTTTATACCGTAACACCACCTTCAATCACTCAGTCCCTCGGAAATGAAAGGTGATTGTGTGGTCAATGCAATCGATGTTCCCATCCAGCACGGCCACAGAAACAGCAGGCCATGAATTATAAGAGGACAGCGGACGTGTCAGCAAACAGGTCTGTGTGAGAATGAGAGAAACATACAATAATAGAACACTGCAGTGTTTTAAGAGTTAAGGTCCATTCAAAAGCCTTCTTAAAAGAATCGTTCACCGGAAGATGAAATTTAGTCATTATATACTCATCCTCATGTCTTTCCAAACCTGTATGTTTCTGTCTTCTGCTGAACACAAGAGCAGTTACTTTGAAGATTGAGGGTATAACCAAACAGTTGACGGCAGCCATCGACTTTCTAAAAATGATGGCAGTCAATGGCTACTGTCAACTGGGGAACTATTCCTTTATCAGCTATTTTGTGTTTGAATCATCCATCCTTTGAACAACAGTAAAGTCATTTGGAGTCTTTCCATAGTTACACAATCCAACCAATCGCATGGGTTTGGAGGCGGAGTTTGTCCAGCCACTGGAAAATAAAAAAGTTTTGGACAAACCTGTTTGAAAACAAGCATTATTTTCGCAGTATTTTAATGGAGAATTTACTAATTTAGAGAATGCATGTGAAGAGCTGCTTTGAATAATCTTTAATGAAACATGGTGTTGATGAAAAGCTCAGAATAGCTGCAGGAAGTTTTTAAATCTATTTTTACATTTACGTTACATTATATTTAGCTGAATCATTTTTTTACTCTTTAAAAAACTCATTAAACACTCATTAAACACTAAAGAAATAAAATAATTTGAAGTTGACTTTTAGATTTTTCCCCTCTTTTCTTTTAATATGCCAATGTAAAGCACGTTGAATATAAATGTTTGTGTATTGCTTTAATTACACTCATATTACTTTTTGTAATGTTTTTTTTTTTTTTTTGTAGGTTTTTCCCCAACTTATTTTTTTCTTCTAAATTTTAGAGATGACTTGTTTTTAATTCATTTTACAAAACACATGAGTATTCAGTGATCACAGCTGTGCTTCTGTAGAGGAGCTTTGAAATCTCTTGCTGTAGATCAGTAGATTCGTTTCTCTTCTGTCTTTTCAGTGTCTGTATTTCCTCCCTGTGGAGTGGTAATATAAATTTTCCACTTTTGATCTCTTATATCTATCCTCTGTGGGTTTTTCGGTTTGTGTTTCTTTATTAGTTTGGGCCTCTGCTTGGGTTCTCACAACACCCACTCCTTCAGAGTTTATTTTTCCAGCTGTTTCTTCTGTTTTTTTGTTTTTTTTAGTTTTTTCAGGATTCATAAGCCGCGTTTATGAAATTAAAAGTTTCTTAAATAATTTAGTGAAAGAGCCGAACAGTCCTGCAAAGTGACCCGTGTTTGTTGTAGATGTTGCTCTCCTGGTTTGCTCCCGTTAGGCTGCTTAATTAGCTTAAACAGCAAATCTACTTTGGTCAACCAGCTTCACAAAAATCATGCTGACCGACTCACTTTACTAGTTAAAACCTGCTAGAAAACCACCAGATGAGCATAAGCTGAACAAACAAAAGTCTCAGTAGTCTTCTTTTAACTTGATGAGCTTTAGAAAGTTGTGTCTCTGTGTGCTGCATCAAAACTACCAAATTTAATTGTCTATTATTTCACGGCATTTAATCAATCATCACTAGTGCTGTTGATGCTGCGATCACCAAACACCAAAAATCCCACAGGTGCACATTTCACCAGAAGACAGGAATAAACCGCCTAGCATACGGATAATGAAATTTTGCACATGCATCCAAATGCACGTAAAAAACAACTTAAAAACATATTTCCTTTCTGTTTATTAAGTCAATAAACATACTACACTGCATCGTAATGCATCATCCCACATATTTTACTAAAAGCTTTTCAGTGTCCAGAAAGAGTCAATCTAGCAGTGCAGAGAAGTCCTGCTGATTGCAGATTAAGTCATATATCTGACAGCCCCCTCCTCACGGCGTTAGTGTTTCGTGGATGGACCGGTGCAGCGAGATCTGCCCTCCACGGGGGGCCGTTTCAGGCAGAAGTGTAGTGCACGCTAGCTGTGATGTACGAGCCAATAAAAGCAGAAACAGTCCCATTGGATCATCAGTCAGGAGCTAACAGAGCCACAGTCGCCCCAATAAGACGTGTTCTTCTGGCATGTTTTTATGAACAAGTTGAAGTTTAAATTAAATGACAACTATGATAAAAATGTATCCATTGTAAATAGAAACAAGAAAACAAGAACTAAAAGAAAATTACAAAACAAAACTTACTCATTAGACTAGAATATACAAATAAATACTATAATAGTATATGAATAATATTTAAATAACATGGGGAATCAAGCACATATCCGTGTTGTGTTTACTTGTGAACACGTGTTTAAAGACCTACTTACTTCACTTCAGATTTGGCTTATAAGACATTAAGACAGCATTAAGCAGTCTTAAATATAAAGTATGGCTTCCTACACATGCAGTGGTCTGAGGTACAAAAGCACAATCACTTTCTAGGAAATACATGCATTGCAGCTTTCTATTCCACTAACTTCTGAATGAACTTTTATGATAGTTTTATTTGGTTCTGAAACAGTAAAGCTCAGCTCAGAAGATTAAAAGCTTAGAATAAGGCCTGACATGTCAAGGTCTGGCTTTCAGGCCGTCGTCATCTAATGTAAATCACACTGGCCCTGATTCATGGAAACCATCGAAAATCCTGACTCCATTTTTCTCTTGCACACTTTACTAACAAACAGCATAAGCGTCTCTTTAGCTGATGTGAATGATGTTATGGACTGATTGTGAACGACTCTGTCAGCATTTTAAAGCAGTTACATCACAAGTGTACAGTACATGGAAAAAGTTAATTCAAGTCATGGAAAATGTTATTGCATTTTTTATAGCTCATACATCCCACTGAAGTATCAACAGTGTCTGAGATGTTTCTCTTAAAATTCCTTTTGGGAAAGACTCTTTATTTATGTTTACTTTATTATGCTTACGTCATTCTCTTTATTCTGTTGTCTAGAAGAAACAATTGCGATTTTAAAGCAATAGATCACCTAAAATATTTAGTTTTTTTCTTTAGATGTACCATTGTATCACTTGCACAGCAATAGATGCTCTGCAGTGAATGGGTGCCGTCAGAATGAGAGTCCAAACAGCTGATAAACACAGCGCTTTTCTCTTCATAAGACATGAACTGATGGACTGGAGTGCTGTGGATTATTGTGATGTTTTTATCAGCTGTCTGGACTCTCATTCTGACGGCACCCATTCACTGCAGAGCATCCGTTGATAGAGACATTGATGCAATGCTCAAATGCTCAACTATTCCTTTAAAGCAATCTCACTAGTAATTTTCTCCTGTGAGAATGAATGCTTTTCATCTTCGTTTTGAGTTCATTTTTAGTAGTTGTGTAACAGCTGAGGGTTCGTGGATCTTCAGGATGGAGTGTGAAATGTGTCATAATTCACACCGTCCTGAAAACTCGGTCTAGCTGAAGAGGAATCGCAAATAAACACAGCTCTATAACCTTGGAAACAATTACTTTACTGTTAAATCATCAGCACATGATTATAACACATCACTTAAAGTAGAATCATTGTTCCTTAAAATGAGCGATACATCACTAGTTTAATAGCTGTTGACATTGGCTTTAGCTTTATCTCTTTGCCCTTGTGTCCGTAGCACTCGTCCTCACTTCTCTCTCTGTGTGCACGTGCCACTGTGGTTGACCTCTGACCTCTGACTCTGTCTCACACGGCTGTGAACAATGGAATCATTCTTAGAGATTCCGAAACATTCCGATTGTTACACAATCCAGCAGCTCTGAGCCGGTGCAAACTCCGGTTCCCACGTGAGCAGCAGGAGAAGCTGTGATGTACATCTATCTGACGGGAACATGAGTCAGGAGACGTGATTACATTACAGACGGTCTCCTTTTCTTTTTAACACTTAAAAAAATGACGATTCTGTCATTCATTTACTCACCCTCATGTTGTTTCAAACCCGTATGCTGCTGTTTCTTTCCATGGAGCAAGAAAAATATGGAAGAACCGTCACAGCTTTTTCCACCAGCAATAGTTTATTACATTTTCCATTCAGTTATTCAAGATTTTTCTTGACAAACTCTATATAAATGAAAATAAGATATATCGATGCTCTGCTGTTTAATTAATACTTCCATTCAGCAGCATTATATTGATTAAAAGTGACAGTAAACACATTTATAACATTATACAAATTGTTTCATCTGTATTTGAACTTTCTATTCATTAAAGAATCCTAAAAAATAAAATGTATCATGATATTATAATGATTTCTGAAGACCATGTGACACTGAAGACTGGAGGAATGATGCTGAAAATACAGCTGTGCATCACAAAAATAAATTACAGTTTAATAGATATTCACATAGAAAACAGCTAATTAAAATTGTAATAATATATAAAAATTTTACTAAATACACACACACACACACATGCACACAAAAACTTTAGAATATATCATTATTATTATTTCATGTATAATTTCAAAGTGTTAAAAGGTCATGGAAAAAAAATAAAATTTTCTATTTTCTGCTTTTAGGCATCAACTGCAATCTCCTCTATACAGTCATTTTGTTACAAAAGCTGTTATTATTCATGTTTATTTCTTCTTCTTTTTTAAATATTATGCTCTGAATGTAGTCCATAATTCGAACATTCATTTACGCACATGAATACTCTTTATCAACAGCACAAGGAGCCGTTTGTCTGGCTATTAAAATCAGCGGTCAGAAGAACAAAGTGTGTAATCTGACATTCTAGCAGTGATTGAGCTAATCTACAGTCACCTGACACACGCTGGAAATACTGCTCTGATTATTTAGCTCATTTGAGCCGAACAGATAGAGCTCCTGTACAACAGAAATAATAAAACAGCAGATGGCTGAACATGCTGACACACAAACAGACAAGTGTTCCATCTCCAATAATAACTAAAAACACAGAGTTGTAATCCTGGCTCTGAGATTTACTGTCATTTCAGTGCTTGTTTATCCAGGTGCCCTGCCCAGACTATAAGAAGTACATTTCTGAAGTAAAACCAAAAGCTATTTGTTGGTTACATAAGCCTTTAATTCAGAGCCAGTCATGGACTGAAGAAACACAATGCAGTTATTCTTCAGTAAACTGATGAATGGAGGATTTCAGTGGAAGGAGCAGCATTATTTTGTCCTCGAGATCGCAGTCTGAGTACACAGCGTTTCAGCGACATCTAGTGGCGAGAAATGGAAACGCACTTTATTTAACCGCAAGGAAACAGCGCCATCTGTCGCTTCGATGAAGAATTAATTACTAACCTTTAAGGTTTATCTGTAAGGATTTTTTGTTTTTGTTGTTAAAGACATTCAGGCTCAAACACCACCATCACACGTTGAGTATTTTTTGGTAATGTGGCCTTTCTTTCAGTTGGTTTTCCTCCTGGCTGAGCTGAGCCATTGGGTTATTGGCTTCTTCACTTTAGTGAGTTTTATAGCATTTGGCAAACTCAAGTGCCTCCTCTTCACATCCTCATCCCAGAGATTGTGCCAGGTTTCAACTGAGACCTAATTGAATAAGAGCTTTTGGCTCCAGATCAGGTGAATAATGAGCTCTCTGTACATGAATGCATTTCACTGAGCCCTTTGATCATTTTCTGCTGTCTCATTGCCTGCATGAGTATTTGTTGATAATAGAGAATGTAATATTATATATATACATTATGCATGTACCTTTTTTATGCCAAAATGAAAAATTTGAGAATAAAGTTTTATGCTGAGCTCGCAAGAAAATTTAGAAAAACGAATGAATGGCCTCCCAGGCTTCCGTACCAACGCGCCACCCAGTGGAGAGAGAAAGCATTGCACCAGAGTGAGCTGTGGAAGTCTGCAGCTGTAATGTGACTCGAGTTAGTGACTCAGTGTTTGTTCAAGTCCTTTAAAGGCCAGTTCTCTACTATTTATTGAAACCATACTTCTAATAACTAGTATCCTCTCTGAGCATCGAGAAATGGTTTCAATATTTTGAAACTATAAACAGTCAGTCTGGTCTGGAAAGAAATTCTCAGTATAATCTTCAATTCCTTTCAATATTTTCTTTCAGAAGATGTTTAGTTTTTTTCTGTTGCATCAACAGCTAATTTGACATTTTGCGTATCAGTGCCACAACATTTCATTGTTTGTGAATCGACGATGATTTTAGCTGGCAAACTTCATAAAGTGTTTTCTGTGTAAAAGTCTTCTGTTTTCTGCCGTGGGTGTAGTTTTTAAGTCTTATTAAGTGGAAATCTCTGACCTTTGACCTTGTTCTGTATCCAGAACAGAAAACAGTCAGACGTGGATCATCTGGTTGTTTTGTCCTTGCACCTCTCAATCAAACTAGTCATCCAAAATCTGCTTTGACCTCCACACCGGTCACCCTGAACTTTAAGATCAAGCAGGATTAAAACCAAGTTTAGGATGAAAACATTATGATGTCAAATAAATATTTTAGTTTGTGTGCTATATCTAGGTAAATAATCAAATAGAAGTAAAACAACTAAGGAAAAAATATGGATATCCATGTTGCCTTGCCATTAATTTATATGTGGCCTATTTTTATTTCCCTTTTTTTATATATATATAAAAAAAAAATGACAAGCTCTTCTAATATATATATACGATTAACCAGAGTTTGTTCTAAAAAAAAAAAAATATATATATATATATATATATATATATATATATATATATATATATATATACAAAAATAGTTGTAGTAAAACATTTGTTTCCTAATTTTATACAAGGTCACTAGAAATTGAGCTCTTTATACCTATTAGATTTCATAAATGTTTTCCAAACAGGTTCTTTTAAGGTTTCATGTTGTCATAACAACATTGACAACACCTTTTTATTTTTCAGAATGTTGATGTGATGATGTCATACATTCTGTGTTCTTCTCATGAAATACTATTACTTAGGATTCTGTAGGATATTTACTACAGGAGAGGATTCTCAGACGTCTCAGACGTGTGCAGCTGTCTTCTTCAGATTCGAGTTGTCCACTGCCTCACAATCAGTTATAATCTTCACTACATTCTTTAAAAATAAAGGCTCCAAAAACAAGTTTTTTGCATGCATTGGAGAAACTTTTTTTTTTTTTTTTTTTTTTTTAAGACCCTTTCAGACAACTGTTTCCTAAGGGTGAAGAATCTTTTGTGCATTGAGATGGTTCCGTGAATCTTAAAAGTTATTGATGGAATCATAGAAGCCAATAAATAAGCTATTTATGCACCACTTTAAAATATAAGGAAGGATAAGGAAGTTATACTAAAATAAACCTAAACGTCGAACCCACTATAAACTTGCTTTTGAGAAATCCAAATATAATCATGGAAATCTCCTCTGTGTCTCTTTCAGTATTCCTACTCTGTTGTTAGCTATTTGTTCATCATATCATGTGTTCACTGTATTGAGAGGAAAAGGAGAGGCCTAGTGTACATGTTCTTCACAACTTCAAGAAAAAAAACTATATTTTTCAGTAAAATTCTGAGTATTACAAGAGTGCTTGTTCTGTTAAATCACCAGACGCCTACTTCACTGTAATGCTGGACTGATTCTTGAAACAGGTTATGCTGCTACTCTAAACCTCGATTTTATGATATGAAGTTAATAAGTGACTTTTATTAGACACACACACACACACACACACACACACACACACACACACACACACACACAAATAAATATGGCTGCATTAATGGGGGCCAAGCAGAACACGCTTTGAAATGTGACCCACTGGACAGCAGGTCAAAGGTTAAGAGCAGATTGAAAGGTGTCTTATTATGATGATTTTTTTTTTCTATATTGTGCAAACATACTGTAACTTTCAGAACATGCTGTTCAGTCCAAAAGGAGTATTTAATGAGCTGCAAAACAGAAGTGGACGGCTGCCTAACAGATGAAATATTAAAAACATTATTAATATGAGCAGCTTTCAGCTGTTGCATTGCGCTGTGATGTTTATAATAACTTTTCAACAGCCATAAACTGACCAGATGTGAAATTTTCTGAATCAGGTGTGTAAATGAAATACTTTGTTGTTTATGCAATTTTTTATACAATATTTATTTCTTTATACTTACATTATGATGCTAATACTTTTTTTAAAAAAATATATGCATATGAAGATAAAACTATACTTTGTAATCGAAAAAAAAGGCTGTGTTGAAAAAAATATTTATGACTCATTATAATTTTTTTGACTGCTCATTATGCATTTTCAACTTGCAAAAAAATAAATAAAATAAAAATATATATTCTTGTTAAATGCAATCACATAATTCACCCAAAATAATTATGCATCAGTAACATAAAACACTGTTCCACCTTCACTTCTTAAGTCTGTAGGCCTGAGTGTGGACTAAACTGTGAAGGACATGAGGCCTGAGAGCTCTGTTGACTGATAACAGACACAAAAAATGGTTTACAAAACACAGACAAAAGTCCAAATTCCAAAGCACAAATTCACAATTTATAGCCCTTGATTTTACCCACATATACAATCCATTTGAATCTACAGATTCTTTACAGATGCCAAAAAGCACAGCTGACACAGTCATGAAATAAAGAAGTGGACACCAGTCAATACCAGCATCAAGTTCTGTGCGGGTCCAAGCTGGTTTATAGTGGTTTAGTCCTGGACTTGCTTTAGACCAGAACAGACATACTGGTAATGCTGGTCACAGAATGATCGTTCTGTGAAAAGCACCAGCACACTAGCATTCAGAATATACTGGTGCTCAACCATGCTGGTTTAACAGGGAACATAAAAGCATTTAATAAAATTAAACAACAGATCAAATGAATGAATAAAAGAAACCAATTTTCGGAAATTTGATCTGTTGCTCTTGTGTGCTCTGTAAGTGCTGACTTGATCATCTAAGGCTTGCAATCTTATCCTACAGCTAGGAGTGAAGTATGTAAACTAAAGTTTCAGCTTCAAAGCAGTCATAAAACAATCGACTGATATTTATCAGAGGGAGCTGTTTGCTCAGTTCCAGCCCATGACTGCTCATTCCTCCTCCAGCCGCCCCACAGGACACCATGGCCAAAATGAAAGTTATCATTATTTTATCCTCTGTATTTCTTAGAAAACAAGCTGTACTTTTTGATCTGTTTGTTGAACTGCTTTGGCAACTTTCCTGTCCTTCTGTTCAGGCGTGAACACGCTGCTTTCAGATTGTTTACTATGAATTCAGAGCACATGCCTAGACTGTTTGCACAAAAGCAATGTAGAGTTCAGTTTAAATCTGAATTTTACAGTGTAAAAATTACTTCTTTAGTTTAATAAATAATTCAAACACACACACATGCACATACGTATATAGATTCTCTTTCTATAATATATATATATATATATATATATATATATATATATATATATATATATATATATATATATATATATATATATATAATCTTAAATATGGAAATTACATAAATTGCATAAATATACATATTTATGCATACATAAAAGTCATAGTAAAAATATTAGTAGTATATATAAATATAATAGTGGATTAATTACTGTTGGCAACATCAAAACGAGATCTTCTCATCGATGTCACCAAAATCTTCTACCTGTGTGGCTGAAGGTTAAATAAATGAAAGGTTAAAATAAAAGGTCAAGGATGACAGTTGCTAAACCCCTCCCAAAATTTCTCAGATCTCCTCCCCAAAACACAGGTGAGTTGGCATAATATAAATTTTGTGAACTTGGATTGATCACACTTGCACTTGTGTCTCCAGAGAGGCCGGCTGGACATCTGAAATCCAAAACGACTGATTTTGGGTTGAAATAAACTGGGACCATGGGGCTTGGTGTGAGTGGACTATTGTTATGTTTAACATATCTTGTAAAAAAAAAAAACGGCATGTGTTGTGTTTTGGATGACGAGTGAGCTGGTTGGGCCCAAACTGGATACTTAATTAGTTTAACTAGCTAAGCTTCTTTGGTCAACCAGCTTTACCAGTCTATGCTGGTTGATCAGCACCAAACCAGCATACAGTAAACCAACATGGAAACTCATGCCGGTCCTCTCCAGAGCGATCCTGGTCACTTCACTGGATCGTTTTATTCTGCTGATGTTCTGTTGGTTGTGTTGATTTCATCTTTGGCTCTGTTCCAATCAGGTATGGAGTTAACTATTAAATCATATACGTATTATGTTTCATAGACGGGGAATGATGAGTACACATTGACGGCAACTTCTGAGAATGAAACCAAAAAGCCCAAAAAGGGTAAAAAAAAGAGGAAGGATGTGAACGAACTGAAGAAAGAAGTGGAGCTGGTGAGAAATTAATATATGCATTACCCATCACCTTAACATATCTGGTATGATCTGAAGCTATAAGCACTACCAAGAAAAGTTTAATACTACATTACTTCATTATTTTCTGATTATGTGAATTCAAAAATGTAATTTCGAGATTTTCTCTGCTGAACTGAGATTGAAGGTGTTTTGCTCTTTTGTAGGACGACCACAAGCTGACATTGGATGAACTTTCTCGCAAATACGGCACTGACTTGAACAGGGTGAGCAGAGGTTTACTG
This sequence comes from Carassius gibelio, assembly GCF_023724105.1. Lineage (NCBI taxonomy): Eukaryota > Metazoa > Chordata > Actinopteri > Cypriniformes > Cyprinidae > Carassius > Carassius gibelio. The sequence continues at coordinate 3,070,977 of NC_068396.1, forward strand.
ACAGTTTTGGAAATTTTGTGTTTTTTAGTACATGTGTTACTCGAGGCAATGAAATTATGTGTTTTGCATCCTTTTACGTAAAATACGAGGAGACAAAACTACAGTAGTTAATGATCACATTCGTTTGGTTTGAAAAAAAAGATTGTGTTCGATAAAACTGAAATGTTTTATGTTACGCTTATAGGATACCTGTGCTGTTTTGCAATCTTGAAATTGCATAATAATTTGTATAGTAATTTTGGTTAAGTAGTCTGTAGTTTTAAAATTCTTGTCTCAACATTACTCAATGTTCATTTGGTACGGCAGGGCTTGTCTTCTTCCCGTGCAAACGAGATCTTTGAGCGAGATGGACCGAATGCCCTGACCCCACCTCCAACAACTCCAGAATGGGTCAAGTTCTGCACACAACTCTTCGGTGGATTCCAGACACTGCTGTGGTTTGGTGCATTTCTTTGTTTCACGGCGTATGGGATTCAGGCTGCCTCCAACGAAGAACCAGCGAATGACAATGTATGAGAGAGAAGATGTATAGTCTTCATTTTTATGTACTCTGTACTGTCATACATTCTCTAAAAACCTGATTGTGGTTTTGCAGCTGTATCTGGGACTCGTGCTAGCTTTTGTTGTCATAGTCAACGGATGGTTCTCATACTATCAAGAATCCAAGAGCTCTAAGATCATGGAATCTTTCAGGAACCTTGTGCCTCAGGTACAGTAACGGCTTCTGAAATCATTCATGTTTCAGTTGTAGCTTTCCCGTGGCGTGAATGTACTCGTTGTTGTGTAGCAAGCATTAGTCGTGCGTGATGGAGAGAAAAAGGTCATCACTGCGAATGAGGTAGTCGCCGGAGATCTTGTGGAGGTCAAAGGTGGAGACAAAATCCCAGCTGATCTTCGTATCATCGCTGCACACGGATGCAAGGTAAGACCTAAAGCATCTCTGATGTAAGTGTTATATTTCCCATCAATGCATTTCTATGAAACTTACATTTTACCTTTCCAGGTGGACAACTCTTCCCTCACTGGAGAATCTGAGCCCCAGACTCGAACCCCGGACTTCTCCCATGAAAACCCATTGGAGACGAGGAACATTGCATTTTTCTCTACCAACTGTGTTGAAGGTACTGTATTATGTTGGATACATTGCATGCATTTAAAATTGCATGCAACTAAATTTCTTGAATATAATAAAACCCAGGTACCGCCAGAGGGGTTGTCATCAACACCGGTGACCGTACTGTCATGGGTCGTATTGCATCACTTGCCTCAAGTCTGGATGGTGGAAAAACACCAATCGCTAGAGAGATCGAGCACTTCATACACATCATCTCTGGTGTAGCTGTCTTCCTCGGTGTGGCCTTCCTAATCCTGTCCCTGATTCTCGGATATGGGTGGTTGGAAGCTGTTGTTTTCCTCATTGGTATCATTGTTGCTAATGTACCTGAAGGTCTCCCTGCCACTGTAACTGTAAGTCAGAGTGATGTTTAGTTATACTTTGGTTGTTTCGTTTCAATATTTTTTTTAAATCAATGGTCATATTTCAGTAAAAGTGATTACTTAGCTTGTATCTACTTATTTAGGTGTGTCTAACTCTGACTGCCAAACGTATGGCGAAGAAGAACTGCCTGGTGAAGAATCTCGAAGCGGTGGAAACTCTTGGCTCGACCTCCACCATCTGCTCTGACAAGACTGGTACTTTGACCCAGAACCGAATGACCGTCGCTCACATGTGGTTTGACAATCGCATTCACGAAGCAGACACCACAGAGAACCAGAGTGGAGCCTCCTTTGACAAGAGCTCTCCAACTTGGTCTGCTCTCTCACGTGTTGCTGGCCTTTGCAACCGTGCTGTTTTTCGTGCTGAACAGAGCCATCTCCCAATCCTTAGCGTGAGTTTATCTTAATAACTATACAAGCTACATTAGGATTGCAACTTCCAGTAGCTAATTTAGCAATGTTATAATGAGTGAAAACTTTGTTTCGTAGCGAGAAACAGCTGGTGATGCTTCAGAGTCCGCTCTGTTGAAGTGTATCGAGCTGTGCTGTGGTTCAGTCACTGAAATGAGAGAGAGGTACCACAAGATTTGTGAGATCCCTTTCAACTCCACCAACAAGTATCAGGTATTTTTGTTGAGGTGTTCTTTAGAGATTGGTTTTTAGATTGACTGGTCATCCTAATAGGCTTTCAATACGCCTTTTCTAGCTCTCAGTCCACAAGAATCCCAATGCTTCGGAGTCTAAGCACCTGCTTGTGATGAAGGGAGCCCCTGAGAGAATCCTAGATCGATGCTCTACTATTTTGATTCAAGGGAAAGAGCAGGCTTTGGATGATGAAATGAAAGATTCATTCCAAAATGCTTATGTAGAACTCGGAGGTCTTGGAGAAAGAGTGCTGGGTAAAGCCACCTTATGAAGTACACCTTGGGATAAGCATTGAAGTTATGACTACTGAGGAATAATTCTGTGTCCTCTCTCATAGGCTTCTGCCACTTTAGCCTCCCAGATGACCAGTTTCCTGAAGGTTTTGCATTTGATACTGAAAATGTGAACTTCCCCACTGAGAACCTGTGTTTTGTTGGCCTCATGTCTATGATCGATCCTCCTCGTGCAGCTGTACCAGATGCTGTGGGCAAGTGCAGGAGTGCAGGAATCAAGGTGTTGTCATCATCTAAGATCTAGTGCATGAATATATTGTGCCCATATTAAACTATTCCTATGATAGCTAAAATTAACGACTCTTCCCATACAGGTTATCATGGTTACTGGAGACCATCCAATTACAGCTAAGGCTATTGCAATGGGTGTTGGCATCATCTCTGAAGGCAACGAGACTGTGGAAGACATTGCTGCTCGTTTAAACATCCCTGTTTCAGAGGTCAATCCAAGGTAAACCAATCATCTCAACCAGTTGCAGATGTGGCATTGCTCTAGATGACTGCTAATGCAAAGTATATCTCTAGAGATGCCAAGGCCTGTGTGGTCCATGGTGGAGAACTGAAGAACATGAATGAAAGCGACTTGGATGAGATCCTCAAATACCATACAGAAATTGTGTTCGCCAGAACTTCTCCACAACAAAAGCTGATTATCGTGGAAGGCTGTCAGCGACAGGTACTGTACTCTCAGACTGTTATCTATCTGATTCTATCAAGTACCATTTTAATGCATTTCATCTCTCTTATCAGGGTGCGATTGTAGCTGTAACCGGTGATGGTGTCAATGATTCTCCTGCTCTGAAGAAGGCTGATATTGGTGTGGCTATGGGTATCGCTGGATCTGATGTATCTAAACAGGCTGCTGACATGATCCTCTTGGACGACAACTTTGCCTCAATTGTCACTGGAGTAGAAGAAGGTATGTCATGGTTTTGAGAACTTAGATCTATCAAAGTCACTTTGACACTTACATTTGAATGTATCTTCCGTGTCAGGACGCCTGATCTTTGACAACTTGAAGAAATCGATCGCCTACACGCTGACTAGTAAGATCCCTGAGATGTCCCCCTTCCTCATGTTTGTCCTCGTTGGTATTCCTCTACCTTTGGGCACCGTCACCATTCTCTGCATTGACCTGGGCACTGATCTGGTAAGAAAAACGGTTATTACCGTAGCGATATTACCGTTGAATGATTAATGTTTTTAACTTGTTTTAATTGTTGCCACAGATTCCCGCTATCTCTTTGGCTTATGAAAATGCAGAAAATGACATCATGAAGAGACAACCCAGAAATGCTCAGACAGACAGGCTGGTGAACGCGAGGCTAATCAGTATGGCCTATGGTCAAATCGGTAAGCACTTTCTTACTGCATAAAGAGATCTTTATATTTGAATATGGGCAAGTAATTAAATTTACTGTCATGATTTTTATTTTTAGGTATGATCCAAGCAGTTGCAGGGTTTTTTACCTACATCGTGGTTATGAGTGAGAATGGATTCTGGCCCAGTTATCTTCCAGGACTTCGAGTTGGTTGGGAAGACAGATCTATCAGTGACCTGGAAGATAGCTATGGCCAACAATGGGTGAGTGTCAAAGCTTCGGCAAGCCAAATGTGAAACAAAAAAGCTTCTATATTAAAGAACAAAGGTAAAAAAACAATTATAAACACTGCTTTGTTCTTGTGTTTTAATTGTCTGATGCAGACCTTCGAGGCCAGAAAGATTATAGAGTCCACTTGCCACACAGCATTTTTCATCAGTATTGTGGTTGTGCAGTGGGGAGACTTGATCATTGTAAAGACCAGAAGAAATTCCATCATACAGCAGGGAATGAAGTATGTAAACAAAGGGATGCACATGAGCTTCAAAGAAGCCATTAAGTTTTGGTGGACTGTTTGTTCAGTTGCTGCTGGAGGCTGCTCACCTTAATGCATTTTTCTTTTCTTTTTCCTAGAAACAAAGTCCTGATCTTTGCCTTTTTTGAGGAAGCTGCTCTTGCAGCTTTCTTGTCCTACTGCCCAGGCATGGACGTTGCTGTGAGAATGTATCCTCTTAGGTAAGTGGACGTACTGAATGTAGACTTTTAATGGCATAAGGAATTGAAACAATGGAAAAAACAATCCTTGTGTTTTTTCATGCAGACCATTGTGGTGGTTCACTGCCTTCCCATACTCACTTCTCATCTTTGTCTATGATGAAGTTAGAAAATACCTCCTACGGCAGAATCCAGGAGGTAATAACACATTTTCCTTCAGTATTTCATTGCTTTTAGAAATTAAGAATAAACTCTAATATCAGTGCTATTTTGTTTTCAGGCTGGGTGGAGAGAGAAACATACTATTAAATCAAGACGACATTCTATTGCAAACTTATTCTCCGAGACATTTTTCTCAAAATGATACAACTCTGTGTTTTTCAGCAAATAAATGTCAAATTTTATTGAGCTGAATTTTTGTGTTTCTTATTAATCTTACAAAGAACATATAAAAGTCAGCAGGAAATAGTATAAACAGGGTTTTAGTGAATCATAAAAGGTGAAATAAATAATAGCATAAAGTCATGGTGTAGTTACATCATCTACCAGCAGAGGTCTACTGTTAGACAAAGAAAATCTACCAATCCTTAGCCTAACCAGGAGCTAGCATTTAAATTAGCATGATGCAAAATAGTGCCTATTCAGTGCAGCATAGGTCACATGCTAAAAGCTGATTTTCATAGCTGACAGAAAACAGGACAAGAAGAGTAAAGTTTAATGTGACTATAAATGCACTGCTGCTGCTTTCAGTGACAATTTACACTGAAAGCAGTGCAAGTGAATTTATACAAATTCACTTGCACTGCTTACAGTTTATATATATCAGTCTATATTTATCAGCATTCTCTGCGAATTGAACCCATGACTTATAATACTGAGAGTTAGTCAACTTCCTGGTATCTCAAGGGCCATGTGGCATGTATGCTGTGTGGGATGTTTATACATATCAGTGAAACCCGCAGAACACGCTGAACGTCAGTCAAACATCCCAGTAAAAAACATTATGAAATGTGGCATGACGTCATTCTCAGCTGTGTTATATTACTAAACTTTTTTAAGAAGTCAGGCTAACACGGGGGCTGTGAGGCTCTGTTGACTGACGAAACAGAAAATCGTTTACAAAACAAGTCCATACTAAATTAGTGCTTAATAATTGTTATTTTTATTTTCATGACAATTTAATCATTCTAAAATTTCCTTTGAAAAAATTCTTTTTTTTCTTACCTTCTTTGGGGGTTAAAAAAAGGGTGGATGATAGCATATAGGTACATGTTTGCTTGCATAGGAATCAAAATGTTGTGCAAAGCAGATGATATAGTCATAATATAAACATACAGAATTGCATTTTACTAAAATGCATCTAAAAAAAAAAAAAGTAAAAAATTTAAAAGTTACTTGTCCAAGAAAAAATTATGTTTTTTAATATAATTTATTCTGAAGTAATTCTCATCAGTTTTCTTTCAGCTTATATAAGCATGTTTATGATATTGCCCATTTAAATTGACCAAATTGGTTATCATTTGTTATAAACATAAAACTCAACATTAAGATTTTGTTCATATTTGTGTGTGAGCGACTCATGGAGAAAGCAAAACAAATGATCACGTTATCCAACATTATCCAGTATCAGTCACCATTTACACTGAATGTAATAAAATCAGAATCATTCTCATCAAAGTTTCGGTGCTTCCCTAATTAATTATTGTTATTTATGGTTTAATAAGGCTACTTTGCACCTTGTTGTTGAGCACATACATGTATAAAAATAAGTCTACATACACAGCTCCTGAGACCTGGCACATCTGATGCACATGGAAAGTACTGAATGTTAATAATTTCCTCTTTTTTTTGCACACACACACACACACACACACACACAATAAAGGGGTACTTGGTGACTCTACTAATGCTTAAAAATAACTGCAGTACTGAGAACTGCAGTCTTAATAAAGCACAATCTAAAAACAATTGTTCCATTCAGTCAGTCACGTTTGATGATAAGTCGACATACTGACATTTAGGAGAACACACATCAGTTTGTCGACATAATGTCTCTGTTCCCTCCTTCAGGGAATGATGGTTTCATACTTAACCCAGATATTTTTAGGTTACCAGTGTTTAAAATCTTTTTTCTTTTTTTTTTCTTTTTTTTTTTGAAAATTGCTGTTTGAGAAATTGTTTTTTTTTAAAAAAAACATTTACCAAGTGCCATATCATGCTTCTTCCATTTTCTTGCAAAATTTGCCACAATTGCTTGCCACTGTCACTCATTCACAATGCTGTCAGATAAATTACACTCCTGTATAAAATATTTGCTGTAATTATTATACAATTTTAAAAATGGCAATATAACTGTTTTGCATATCACACATCAGTTTCCGTTTAGTTTCTAGTGTGATCTATAAATTCATCACTTGCATAAAATGTGTTAAAATGGACCTTTTATTCTTTGAGCAAACCAGATTATTTTTCTAATGAGCAAATGAAGTATATACACAGCAGAAAGCTATAGAATGGTGACTATATGAGCATAAGCTTTTCATCAAAAGGTGGTGACCTTAGAAAGGAAATTTCCCAACCGCAGCTTGTGGGAGGAGCCATTTGTCTGAGATCATTTCCTGTGTGTGACATATGATGATTTTTCCAGTAACCTGATATGATCAAGCTGTTAAAATGTGGAGGAAAGTAATTCTATTTCTGACTAAAAGACTGTGTCTTCAGCAGACTTAAGGTAAGTTACACGAAGATGGAGTTTATGTTGATGTTCTTTAACAATGCTTGTCACAACAGAGTGGATTTACAGGAACGCTCCTAAGATGATTATGTTCATTAAGCCGAGAATGCACGTGGTCATGTAAACTTGAGGGTGACACGGGAGTGGATTTTCAAACCTTTCCCTTTCCACTCCCATAAAAAAAAATCCATCCCGTCACAATCCCTAAAAAAAAAAAAAAAAAAAAAAACGGGGGAATCCCGGAAGAATGACTACCATTTCCTCCCACTCCCAGTTTTTTTTTTTTTTTTTTTGCCCGGAATCTGTTAATTAGGCCTACAGTAATAAATAAATAAATAAATGGCCATATTACAGTGATTAAATACATTAGTCTGAAAATAAAATAAAATAAAAAAAAACCTCCCTTTGGCTTTTTGGTGTCATGCAGGTTAAATGACAAGAACAGTTTGTTGGTTTACCAGTTTTAATAAAGACCATTTGCCATCCCCAATAAAAGACAAGTGCATTGTTCAAATCGTCCATCGATCTTGAGAGACTACAGGCAGTGTGTCTTAAGTTAACTAATTATATTAATAAATAATTCAACTATATTTTACATTAGATACACAAGGCAATACATACCAATTGCAATGGAGAACTGCATTAAAGGGAGCATTATTACTGACCTCAGTCAGGTTAGAAGATTTAAAGTCTTTACAATGACACACACACTCTGTATAAAGGTGCTAGATCACATTTTCCCAGCTTTCAAAACTGCTTTATGGAGCCGTTGTTTACTAAAAGACAATCAGTTTGTTGTTCACTATCAGTACAATCTTCAGTCCTTCATTGCCCTGCACTTTCTGCCTCATGCTGTTGCTCTGGTCAATGTTTCTATTGTCCTTTAGTGTTGTCACCAATGTGATCTCTGTTCGGGTTGGCATTTACACACATCTTGTATATAGTTAGTAGTGTACTGTGTGTATGTCCCAAGCCATTTTAGTCATGCATGTAAATGGTTTGTTTATTTATAAGCTCAAAACAACATACACACCACTGTTATTAAATTTATGCATTTAGCAGACGCTTTTATCCAAAGTGACTTACAGTGCATTCAGGCTATCAATTTTTACCTATTATATATTCTAAAAGCATATTGGCTTTCAGCAATGTGAATAGGTTTATACACTGAAAAGAAATATGGTGTAGTAGGCCTGTTTATATTGATACTTTTCAAAACTTATTAGAAATGTTTGAAAAATTGCACAAAGAAATGCAAAGTAAATTTTTCATTGATTATGTAGGCGTGGGATATAGGTCTACATATAAACACACGACAGGGGCTTTAGAAATCAATGCAAACTCAAGAGAGAAATCGTTCCACCTGTATTCGATTACAGACTGATCTGTGTGACACTGATGGAGGCTTGCTTTCGTTGTCACAGTCAATGGATGTTTCTCATACTTTCAAGAGGCCAAAAGCTCCAGGATCATGGATACTTTTAAGAGCATTGTTCCTCAGGTCTAAAAATTTAACAGCTTTCACAAAGGATACTGATGTTTATGTACATTTGTTGTCATGTAGAAAGCCCTGGTTGTGCGTGATGCAGAGAAAAAGATCATTGACGCTGAGGAAGTAGTTGTAGGTGATCTTGTGGAGGTCCAAGGTGGAGACAGAATCCCAGCTGATATTTACGTCATCTCTGCACAAGGATGCAAGGTTAAAAAAAAATGCATTTTATGGCAAAAATATTGTATTTATATAATAGTCATTGATTTCCTTCATTGATTTCCATTGCAACATTTTTGAAAACCACTGCATTTGAGTCACATGTTGTGTCTCATGTGACTGTGTCTAATGTCTAATGTGACTCATATATATAACAAATACTTATATACATACACATTTTTAGGTAGCTTTAATTGCCTTTTTGGTGACTTCATAAGTTTGCATGCATGCAACAGTTTCATTTGTGCTTTAATAAGAAATTATATAGGCTACAGCGCACACCGCTGCATTTGTGCATTCAATTCACTCTTCGCAAAGGGCTTGATTGAAGGCGATCTGACCAAACATAATGACAAATCCACCGTTTTGTTCCACAAACAAATCAGACAGGATAGAACACATTTGAAAAATTCTGTGTACTGATGTCTTTCAGTTAACACAAAAAAGTAAAAAAAAAAAAACTCTACCAACTGTGTTGACGATACAACATTAAAATATCTTTAAAACAGATGTGGAAAAAATGTATGACTAAATGTCTTAAATGATGACATCTGTATAACAGAGATGAATAATTCGGTGTTTTCTGTCATAGAAAACTTTAGCCTTTGGTCGAGAAGTGAACTTCCCCACTGAGAATCTGTGTTTTGTTGGTCTCATGTCTATGATCGATCCTCCTCGTGCAGCTGTACCAGATGCTGTGGCCAAATGCCGGAGTGCTGGAATCAAGGTCTTATCATCATTTGAAATCCATTGCTTGAATATCTATCGCATTTAGTGATAAACAATAAATATGGATCTTCTTTACAGGTTATCGTGGTTACTGGTGACCATCCAATCACAGCTAAAGCTATTGCAAAAACAACACTCCGTCCGTTCCAAAATCCAGCAAACAAAAATGTTGCTCTAGATTTCTGTTAATACAGAGTGTATCTTAAGAGATGCTAAGGCATGAGGCCTGATGACGTTTTAGATTCCAGCAGTTCCTCGCACGTGGGACTGGCCGGTTGAGATGACTCACATCAGAAAGATCAAAACTCTTCTCAAACTTATCCACAACTTGTGAAGCCCACGACCTGAGTTTCTGCCATTCCTCGGCAGTCTAGCTGCAAGATGAAGAAGCCTGTCCCACATTACTCGAGAATACTTATCACAAATGAGTGCATTCAGTACCATCGAGCATTGCACATGACACATAACACAAAAGTCATGTGTGACTAGGTGTCAGAAAGCTTCTTAAAGTGATTGTCTGACTTTTTCTATAGTGTTTTTCCACACACACTGAATCAATAAACATCTCCTGAAGACAAATACATTTTATGACAAGTATTACAAGTGCCCAGTTATATGTCCAGAAACTCTGCTAATGACATCACAGGCTGATCCAGTGGATTTGGAGTGTTTTCACACATGAGTCATACTGATGGCATTCCTCTTAGTATCCACTAGAGGACACAGTGTGAGTTCCCTTGAAGGGGAACATCCGTTTACAAACACAGTAGTTTGTTCTGTTTCCTTCTTTTTAGAGATTAAGAATGACCTGATGGTTGTGTTGTTTTGTTTCAGGCTGGGTGGAAAAAGAAACAAAAAGACCTTCTTTTGGGAACAGGTGCAAGAAGACAGTCTTTGGATATTTTCAAAATGAGTCAAATTAAATTTATAAATGTATCAGATTAAAATTAAAACCTTCTCCCCCATTGATCTCACGAAAGAGAGTTTGAGTAAATGCTTATTGCAGGGTACAAGATGTTAATAGCAGTAGTAGTAGTAGCTCAAAACATAAGCACCTTCTCAAAAGAGTCCTGAAGCATGCTTTTTGTTTGTTTGCTGACAAACGGCCCAGTGTTTCCCACAGACTTGCAAATGCAAATTCATTCTCTGCCAGCAGGAGGCACTGTTGGAGCAGGAGAAGTATAGAAGCACTGCGCTCACAAACACTGCTTTATCAGGCATTACAGGAAAGACGAAATCAAAATGATATTGGAAGCTTTTTTGAAGATGGTCAGTTCTTTTCAAAGATACTACATTCGTATAAAAACACCTGCGCTGGATTTTAATTTTGAAATGTGCAGTGCTCAGTTTAGCCTATTCAATGAAGAATAAGTAGGGTGACTAAAATTTTCCTGCGGTGCCCCCCATTCATTTTGCACCCTAGTCAACTGCCTATATCTCCTATTTCACGGGCCGGCCCTGGCTGTTGAACGCTAGTGACTGGTCTCGAAAATAGTGCCATCTGGTGGATAATTTGTGCCATTTATTCTGATCATTTTCAAAATATTTATGTTATGGTGTCAAATGTAGTTTTAAAAGTATTTCAGGCAAGAATATATTTATAAAGACAGCATCTATTTAAATATGTATTTTGCTGATTTCGGAGACGATCAGCTCAAATTTCGATAAGTTCAGATTTTTCAACCCCTGAGGAAGTAAATTAAATGTAATATTTGTAAAATACACCGACGTTTTAGAAAAGTTTTCATGCGCAACAGAAACAGTTTTTACATACTGCTTAATACAGCGGTATATTTTAAAGAATAAAGTTCAACATAATCATATACTATTTTAATACTTATACAGTGGGGTATATATGCTTGTATCTGTGTTGTATGATAAACGTGACTCAATACAACAGTGCGACTACAGTGTAAAAGCTTTTACCTGTTAAAAAACACAGATTTGTGGCCATTATTGGAACTGAAAATGATGAATAAACCCCGAGACACGCGTTATCGTTGTCATGTGGTAATTACTGTCTATGGTCAGACTGCGATCGGTTTGCGCAATGCTGCGTAAAGTCTAACGCACCTTATACAAGCTTCAAATCGAGGCTTCATCAGACACGCCCCTTTATTCTCGATGCCTCGGGTTCAAAAGTCACTACTGAACACATTCAGCTGGTTCCTGTTTGGGAAATGTGTCATTTCCACCCCAGACTAAAGTAAAGAGTTTTTTTTTCCTAATTAAAAAGTATAATTTGCTAATGTTGTTTTTTCCTTTTTTTCTTGTTTGTGTGTTTGTTTTTGCAGAGATGTTGAATGAATTTAAGCTATAAAACATCTTGATGTTGTTTGTGATTATCAGGTCAAATAAGATGCAAAGAAATTAGCTTTTTTTGCGACTTGTGTAAGCTTTACATGTTTTTACAATGTGCATTCTTTGAAACTTATAAGTCAAATAAACTCAATATTTTCCCCTTAAAAAAAAATACCCCTAAAGAAAATTATCGTGCTGTACAAAAATGTGCACTTATACGAGATATTAGGTCTATATAGCATTAATTAATTAATATTTTGTTCGACAACAAGCTGTTCACATAATTCCCAAGCCATCCAGTTAATTTCTTACCTCTGAACTGAGTGCATTTTGCCATTTTTAGTGGCCAATCAGAAACTTCCCAAAGCCATTCCACAAACCTCCAGGTGTATCGAACTCTTTAAAACACTTTATGCCACGTATAAGTTAACATGGCATAAATGTGCAGTGCGTTCATTGAAGAAAACGCTAAACCCAGTATATGTCCCTCAAGTGAGCGCTGTGTGTGTGTGTGTGTGTGTGTGAGAGAGAGAGAGAGAGAGAGAGAGAGAAGAAGCTGCGCCCCCGCGGGGTTCTGACGTCACTTCAGTTATTCAGACATTGATATTATTGACATCACATTTTATAAATGACTTGAAATTACATGTAAATCTCTTAGCACAAACTAAAGCCAAAAAAGTGCTGAAAACATAATGCGTTGAAAGCATTGAAATGTATGCAATTTTCTTCCTTTCTATTTTCAAGGTTCTCTAATTGTAATATAATAATGTGAATATGCAATGACTCTTGTGCTCTTGTAATTACTTTGAAAAAATCTAAATGTGTGCTTTGCATATCACAAATTTAGTTTCTGTTTTGTTTTTCTTGTGTCACTCATAAAATCATCATGACGCTGATCATTTGCATAAAAAAATCCCAAATTACGTGTTGCTATTGGAACTTTAGCAAATTAGTTTATTTGGTAACAAACGAATACATCAAATAAAGGTGACTTGGAAAGAATGGGGGTTTCTCAATGACATCTCTTTTGCTTATGTTGAAACATTTAATTAAGGAAAGGTGTGTAGTACAACTTGTTTGATCACGATTTTTTGAGTCAAATCTTCGCCTCTGCAATGCTTCTGCCTTGTCCTTTTTTCTTCTCTATTTTGATGTGGGGATTTCCGTGGGTTTTCTCAATAAGACTTACCACAAGAACTTCTCCTTTTTCTTCTTTGAATTATGGTGCTGATCTATGCACAAGTTTATATTGTGCAACAGAGCAGAGACTCGTATATGTATCTTTTATACAGTACAGGATCCTAATTCATATCAGCCTTTCAATGATGCAGCAAATGTTTCATGTTCAAGGTCCTTTCAGCGTATGTTTCTCTTAATGCTTCACTGAGTCTCTCTTCTTATCAGATGCAGTTAGAAATTATTTAGTAAATAGTAAAACTAAAAAGCAATTTTTGGTAATATATTTGAGATGGTATCTCAAATAACCTTTCCCTAAGAAAACTGTGATCACGTATTTCTCTCTGTAAGTTATTGTTACTCAGTATGAAGCAACCTTTTGCAATTTAGTAAAAATTATAAATCTGTTTTATTCTTGTATTAAAAATCTGTTTTTGCATGGCTATAAATAGCTTTGTTTGTATATTCACATCTCTTTAGTCTATCTTTAGTAATCAGCTCTATCTAAATAGTTGTTTAACATATTAAAAATAGATATTTAATGGCTTGTTTGAGATAAGGGAACATTTTATAGAAAAATCCTCTGGTCACGAAGCACCTGCCTCACCCATTCACAGCAAGTTTGATATTTGATATTATTTTCTGTGTCCGACCCGTAAGAATGATTTTCCCAGGAACCTGATATACAGATAGACACGCTGTCAGTTTGTGAAGGAAGACAAAGGTCTATTTCTGTGTGTTTTCAGCAGATTAAAGGCGTCTATCATGAAGACGGAGGCTACAGGTGATGTTCTCAATGCTTGTCACAACTGGCTTTCAACCTTGCTAAGACTTTTTCATTTATTCACTCCAAGCATTTGAAAAAAACTAAATCTCTCCAAATCCACACCTTCCTAAAAATAGACTTTGCCTTGAGGAATGGTTTTAAAAGCACGTTTCAAGCTTTCCTTGCAAAGTTAAAGGTTACATGATAGTGATTGTGTACATTAAAACATGCTTTGACTGGCTTTTTGGTGTCATGCAGGTTAAGACAAGAACAGTTCGTTGGTTCCTTCGGGACCAAAAGAGAAATTAAAGAGTTGAATAACCAGTTTTAATAAAGACTGTTTGTCATTCCCAATAAAAGACAAGTGCATTGTTCCAACAGATGGATCATTCATCGATCTTGAGAGACTACAGGCAGTGTGTCTTAATTCATTTAAAAACATAATATAGATTTAGATTTATAAGTAAAACTGTAGATTATATGGCACAAAAAACACAAATAACTGTATACCATCTGTGATGGATATTTAGTGAAATTAAAGGGGCCTATAAGAGAAAGATAACATTACTATGCTCATGATATAATGAATTAAACCACAGACAATCTTAACAATGGCACACACTTATTAAAGGTGGTAGATCATGTTTTAACAACTTAAAAAATTAGGATTATGGATTTTTTTGTCCACTATAAGTTTTTTTTTTTTCAGAAAGATGTTTAATCATCAGTATATCATTAGATAGCAAGCTGTGTTGATGCTTTTGTCGTTGTTACTTGTCCTTTGTTTTATCCACAGAAAAAAGGGGTGTCCATAAACTGTTTGGTTACTGATATTCTTCATGAAACTCATAAAGTTTTAGAACAACTAGAGGTTAAGTAAATGACAAACTTTTCCTTTTCGGATAAACCATCCCTTTACCCTTGAGAACACCTCTCGGAAAGGTTTATTTATGTTACACCCTGTCCTTAGATCCAGGTTGCAATAAATAGAAATGTTCAAACTGTATTAAAATGCACACTGATGGTTCCCGTACACTGTTTAATGATGGCACAATATGTGCGGACAGTTTGAAGGACATGGGGGCCGTGAGACTCTCTCAACTCTGTTCTGTCTTTTATTTAAAGGTCTTTTTTATATAGTACATATATCCATACAATTACATTTTATATCTCCAATAAACCTACTTCAATAAACCCAGGAGAAAAAAATAAAAAATAAAAAGAAAGTGTGTTTATAGACTCAACAAAGTTGCATTGTAAATGATAGTTATAAATTAAAGGTGCAGTAGGAGATCTCGGAAAATGCTCCCACCTTCCCTGGAATCAGCGTCCAAAGCCACGCCCCCTAAACGCATTAACGACAATATTTCCGCCCGTGTTCTCTGATTTGTAAGGCTACTTAGATTTCAATGAACTAAGATTGCCGTTCACACCAAGCACGATAACCATAAAGATAACGATAAACATATAGTTCTAAACTCATTCTTAAAGGGGTCATATTAAGCTTTTTTAAATCATTATTTTGTGTATTTGGTGTAATAGAATATATTGAAACACATTAATTTTCAAGTACTGTACATTAATGTAGCTCCTCTATGCCCCGCCTCTCTCAAATACATCATTTTCTACAAAGTCCCTCCTTCCAGCGCAGTCTGCTCTGATTGGCCAGCTGAAACAGTGCATTGTGATTGGCCAAACACCGCAAGCACTCGTTGGAAACTTTCCATAATCGTGAGCTTCTTCTTTCCAAATAAATGTAAAGGCAGTTAATAATGTCCTTAGTTTTACCATCAGTTCAAGCCTGAAAGATGAACAGAGAGGTGTGACAGACATGGATGAAGCTCGTATGTGTTTACAGTAACAAGACACTTACAGTTAAGAGAGCTGACTCCACTGTGTGACCAACACTCTCTCTCTCTCTCTCTCTCTCTAACACACACACACACACACAAGCGCGCGACATGCAAAACTCAGCATTTGAACATTCAATAGCAAATCCTTAAACTATTAACAAAACATACTTACTGTAGCTGATTCAGAAGCTCCAGATTTTCGTAGCAAAGTCAGAATGACCTCCTCTCATTGGTTCACGAAACGGTTGTCCATAAAATGAATTGCTGTTCTGTTGTAAGTAACCTTAAAGATTCCTAAATGCATCTACCTTCAGAAGGCCAAATTAAGTGCTTTTGCTTTCTCCTAGATACACACAGCACCTCCTTGACATGACTGCTTCAACACTAACTGTGTTACTGGAACCATGCCTTCCTTCTTTAGTGATCATTTGGGCGGCATTACACAAATATTTCCACATAGTGACGTAGACATCAGGGGGAGGGTTTAAACAAGGCGTTTTAGAAGGGCATGACAGAGTATTAACTTTGATAAAGAATATCCCTTTGGATTTGAGACTTTAATCTTTGCAACTTTACAGATCTTCTTTATGCACCAAGAGCTTGTAACACTCCAAAGATTAAGTAAAAATGTTAATCCCATCATATGACCCCTTTAATATAAAAGAACATAAGAGTCCACACCACAGCTATAATGATAAAGTCACAAAGAAACGATATCGCTGAAATCAATTTTTTTTTTCCAGCTGATGAACATTAAAATCATTGACACCCAATCAGAATAAATCCTGCTGTCACAAACTTGATAATTTAAAGCTGTGCTCTTATTGTGAAGAAGAAGTACATACTTTTGAGTATGTATCAGAATAGAAGGCAAGCAAAGTTTTTAAATACTTTTTATGCATGTTAGTAGTTCTAATTAAATCTTCGTCCACTATGCAATGTGTTGTGGGTATTATTGACATAGTCTTTTCAACATACTACGATTTGAGACATACTAATTCTATTTTCTAATACTATTTAGGACGGATAGAATGTGAATTGTGATGCAGCAAGATCTTGTTGATCACAAAATTACATATTATTCACACAATAGCAACTAATAATTCAGAATTATCGGATTTTCCAATAATTCGTCTTTTTCATCTTCTAAAATAGCCTATACTGCTTTATTTATATTCAGAAAGTCTTCCAGTTTTGTGGAGATTCAGAGAGAGATCGGACATGATAGTTATGGGATTTAAAAAAAAAAATATATATATATATATATATATATATATATTTCAGGTTTAAGAAGTGTTTTAAAATTGCATCAACAACTGATAAATACATCAATTTCTATTTGAATTATCACTCAGTAGGTTATTTTAACGTGTATTACTATAGCTTTCGAAGGCTTTTGTCTTTCAAACATACTTAAATGCACAGTCACATTATTTATTGCTTTATTTTCGTATAATGCAGGCATTCCCAAAATGTATTTATTTATTTTTGTTATATGAACATCTTTCACCCAGTATATTTATTTGAAGTTTTTTTTTTCTTTTTAATAAATATCTTAATAATTTGCATGTTCACTGTTAATGGTCAGATGACATGCAGGTAAACAAATCAAATATGTAAGCGTTTTATTTTGATGTATGTTATTTTAAAATGACAAAATGACAAATTGTTTTAACTGTACTTTTTAGGATTTAATTAATTATTAGCTATTTATTAACACAACCCCCTGCAGTTGCTTTACAAAGTTTGTAATGTAATGTTTAATGCATTTCATGGTGTTAAAAAAATAAAAATGGAACATATTTTCTTACTATTTGTAACTTTATATCAAAATGTTGCAAGATTATCCTATTTAAATCAATGTGATATACAAGTTAGGTCAAAATTAGCAATTTGTAAGCTCTGTTAGAATACTAAAAGTACAATTGAAGGGTATTTTATTAAATACATAAACATATAAATGTATTTGTAGTATATTCAGCATTAAATAATGCATTTCAAAAATATTTGAGTATATTTATTTTTCACTATAGGGAATGCAGCTCAATTTACGAGATATTCATTTGAACAATAAATAGATGTTGGTGGAAATAGTAACCTGAGTAACAACTCTCTTAACTCTGTTGCATAAGTTAACAGCTCATCCTTTTGAAGTGTCTTTGACCTTTTTTATATGTGTATCTATGTTAAAACGTTATATCTCCCACCCTAACTAAACAAACCCATGAAAAACAATGAAATAAAGTAGCCAGGATGTAAAACTAGCTGACGGTGTGAACAGAGTGTGTTTATAGCCTCAACAAAGTTGCATTGTAAATGAATTTTAAAACATTTAATATTTACTGTTACAGAATAGACTCATTTTCAGCAATACGAGCAATTAAATGGAGCTCACTTTACTAGAAATTAATTCAAACATGAAACATGAGGTTGGTGGAAATAATAACCAAGACATTTTAACCATGAATAGGAGTAAAGTTCGTTTAGAAATTAGGTAAATAAAACATTTTAGCCATGAACAGGAGTATAGATAGTTAGATGAAGTAGTTTAGTAATATCGTAAATATGCATATAATCCATAATTAATGCTAATATTTATTTTCTAACAGCATTGGCTTTCAGAAATGTGACTAACGATCAATACACTGAACAAGAAAATGGTGATGGATTTACTTTGAAACTATTTTCACTAAAGTTAAAATTTAAAGACATACTCCAGTAATCTTCAAAAAAAAAAAAAAAAAAAGAAGAACAAAAAACTGCATACTGTCAACAAATGAAACATTTTAACATTTAGTTCAACAAATCTTAAAATAATACAACAGATTATATTCATATTTAAAATGCATTGCAGAGTTTAACAGATGAATCAGAGGGATTTAATGAATCATGCATTTAACCATAGACAATCTTTACAATGGCACACACTGTATTAAGGTGATAGCTCACATTTTTATCCTTCAACAGTATAATGGAGTTGTTGTCTGCTTTTCAGAAAGACGTTTCATCAGCTGAACAATCAGTATGTTGTTAGATGCCAGTGCAAACCATCAATGTACTTCAGTCCCTCACAGCCTCATTCACATTTTTTTAAGCAAACGTTAAATATACTGCATCCCTGAAGATCTATAGCAATGCTTTAACTGTGATATTTTTTTTTTAATAATAATAATAATGATTCCTACCTTGTTGTGATTGTCATTGTTGCTTGTCCTTTATGTTATAATAGTTGTGATCAACAGTGCAAATGTGTTCCAAAAGAATAATATTATTAGGACCATAAACTGTTTGGTATTCTTCATCTTCTTTTATGTTCAACAGAAGTAAGAAACTCATAAAGTTTCAGAACAACTAGAGGTTGAGTAAATGACAGACTTTTCCTTTTCGGATAACTATCCCTTTACCCTTGAGAACACCTCTTGGAAAGGTTTATTTATGTTACACCCTGTCCTTAGATCCAGGTTGCAATAAATAGAAATGTTCAAACTGTATTCAGATGTAAACTGATGGTTCCTGTACGCTGTTTAATGATGGCACAATATGTGCGGATGTTTAAGACGGGTTGAAGGACATGAGGGCCGTGAGACTCTCTCTGTTGCATGAGTTAAAGAACATGTACTTTTTAAATGTCCTTTTTTTAAACCTGTATTTATATAATTATATTTTATAGCCTCAACCCAACCTAAACAAACCCACGAGAAAAAAAAAGAAAAAAAAGGAAAGAAAGAAAGAAAGAAAGCACTCAGGATGTAATACCAGCTTATGGGTGTGAACGGACTGTGTTTATAGCCTCAACAAAGTTGCATTGTAAATGACAAACATTTTATATTTACTAAATATAATGTATATTTCTTTTTTAAAATGTTACAGGTTTTGGTCATTTTCAGCAATACGACGAATTGAATGTAGCTTTATTTGCTCAAAATTCATTCGAACACTAAATAAAGGTGGGGGGAAATAGTGACCCAAGACATTTTGGCCATGAACGGGAGTATAGATAGTTAGATGAAGTAGTTTAGTAATATTTTAAATATGCATATAATCCATAATTACTGTCTAATATTTCTATTACATGTTGGGTTTTAGCAATGTGGTAAAACATATATAAAATTAAAGTTACATTCATATTCATATTATAATCAGAAATAAATCTCACAAGTTGAAAGACTGAAATAATATAATTTACTTTTTTTGTAAAACATACTCCGATAATCTTCAAAAATCATTGTTTTACAGTGTTACTACCAATAAGTGAAAAAAAGCTTAATATGAAACATTGTGCATACCATTTTAACATTTAATTCAACAAATCCTTGAATAAATAACAGAATAGATTATATTAATATTTCAAATGCATTGCAGAGATTAACAAATAGTTCAGAGGGAAGTCTTGTTTTCCAATATAAATGCCCTTTTGATTTGGGATTTCATCACAAAATGATTTGCATTTCATTCAGATGTAAATGTCTTCAAATGTAAATAAAAAAAAACAAAGAGGTAAAAGTAATAAAAGTAAACCTGGGTGCAATTTCCATAGCAATACTTCATAAAAGACCAAATAAATACCAAGAACTAAACAAATAAGGATCTGAATGAACATTTAAAGGAAGTTATTTGTCCTGAGTTATTATTAACAAGCCGTAGATCTGTTGATAAGACAATAGTTAATAGACCAGTCCTTCACCTGGGTGTCACAGACATGACCTACCTGTATAAACGAAGGTTAAATAAATGTTAAAACTAAATGACACCTGACAAACCCCTCCCTATTTTCCCAGAACACCTCCCCATTACACAGGTGAGATGGAAGGGTATAAATCAGGGAACCTGGTTTGGACACACAGGGACTTCTGTCTCCAAGACCAGACACAAGAAATCACTGGATTTTTGAGTAGTCACCAAGGAAAATGGGGCTCGGGGTAAGTCAACCAAAGCTATACTGCTGGATTCATTGCTTAATTTCTTTCATTATGCATGCATTTCATTTAAAAAAAATTGGGCGATTTATACATTTATTTGTTTTACATCTTACAGACAGGGAATGATAAGTACAAATTGGCAGCAACGTCAGAAGATGGAGTCAAAAAGCCCAAAAAAGGGAAAAGGAGCAAAAAGGACATGGATGAACTGAAGAAAGAAGTGGAACTGGTAAGAAATTATTAGCATATTCATTAATTCATGCTTTTCCTACTTTCGGAATTATCGGGATTTCAAACTTCTTTTCTCTTCCGCAGGAAGATCACAAGTTGACCTTTGAAGAACTTAACCGAAAATACGGCACTGACCTAACCAAGGTAACTAAATTTTAGTGACACTTTTGGGGGAAAATAATGATGCATTATTTCTGTTTTGAATCATTTGTGTGAATTAAACCTTACGTTTAGTTACAAAGTGTAATGAAATAATGAATCTTTAGCCCATATGTATCTGAAATTATTATTTATGAGCATCTGTTTTCTGCATGCCTTTAATCTTGTGGCAGGGTTTGACCAATTTTCGAGCAAAGGAAATCTTAGATCGTGATGGACCGAATGCCTTGACTCCACCTGTTACGACTCCAGAATGGGTCAAATTCTGCAGACAGCTGTTTGGGGGATTTCAGACACTGCTGTGGATTGGTGCATTTCTTTGCTTCTTTGCATATACGATCCAGGCTGCCTCGTCGGAAGAACCAGCAAATGACAATGTATGGCAGATAATGTTTTGTCTTCCTTACTGCAATGACATAACATAGTTAATATGTCAATTAACCTAGTAAAATGAATGTAGTAGAATGTTTTGTTTAATAAATATTTGAACTGATAAATTTAATTAAAAATTAAATTTATGCATTTAGCAGAC
This sequence comes from Carassius gibelio, assembly GCF_023724105.1. Lineage (NCBI taxonomy): Eukaryota > Metazoa > Chordata > Actinopteri > Cypriniformes > Cyprinidae > Carassius > Carassius gibelio. Next base: position 3,092,556 of record NC_068396.1, read on the forward strand.
TTACAGTGCATTCAGGCTATACATTTTTTTACCTATCATGTGTTCCCGGGGAATCGAACCCACAACCTTGCGCGTGATAGTCCAATGCTCTCCCAATTGTGTAATTGTCTGTAACTGTGAAATTTCTATAAAATAATCTAATTAATGACTAATTATTAATTTCCTTGCAGCTGTATCTGGGACTTGTGCTTGCTTTCGTTGTCACAGTCAATGGATGTTTCTCATACTATCAAGAAGCCAAGAGCTCCAGGATCATGGAATCTTTTAAGAACCTTGTTCCTCAGGTATAAAAATGTAATTTCTCTTTATGCCAAAAAAAAAAGCTTTGACAATGTACAAAGGATATTCATGTTTATGTACATTTGTTGTCATGTAGAAAGCCCTGGTTGTGCGTGATGGAGAGAAAAAGATCATTGACGCTGAGGAAGTAGTTGTAGGTGATCTTGTGGAGGTCAAAAGTGGAGACAGAATCCCAGCTGATATTCGTGTCATCTCTGCACAAGGATGCAAGGTAAAAGCTAAAGAATTTAATGGAAGAAAAAAAATTGTCATGAAACATCTCTCCTTGCTTTCCTTTCCAGGTGGACAACTCTTCCCTCACTGGAGAATCTGAGCCCCAGTCTCGTACTCCTGACTTCTCTAGTGAAAACCCCTTGGAGACAAGAAACATTGCATTTTTTTCTACCAACTGCGTTGATGGTACAACATTAAAGTATCTTTAAAACAGATGTGGTCAAAATGTATGACTAAATGTCTTCAATGATGCATTAACATGACAATATTCCATATAGGTACCGCCAGAGGGATTGTCATCAACACCGGTGACCGTACTGTTATGGGTCGTATTGCATCACTTGCCTCCAGTCTGGAAGGTGGACAGACACCAATTTCTAGAGAGATCGAGCACTTCATCCACATCATCACTGGTGTAGCTGTCTTCCTGGGTTTGACCTTCTTAATCCTGTCCCTGATTCTTGGCTACACCTGGTTGGAAGGGGTCATCTTCCTTATTGGTATCATTGTCGCTAATGTACCTGAAGGTCTCCCTGCCACTGTAACCGTAAGTCAGCGTAATATTATGTTTTATACATATTTCCAAATTCCAATGATTGCTTAATGTGCATTTACTCACATAGGTGTGTCTAACTCTGACTGCCAAACGTATGGCGAAGAAGAACTGTCTGGTGAAGAATCTCGAAGCGGTGGAAACTCTTGGCTCAACGACAACCATCTGCTCGGACAAGACTGGTACATTGACCCAGAACCGAATGACTGTCGCTCACATGTGGTTTGACAACCATATTCATATAGCAGACACCACAGAGAACCAAACTGGAACCTCATTTGAAAAGAGCTCTGCTACTTGGGCCGTCCTCTCACGTGTTGCTGGCCTTTGCAATCGTGCCGTCTTCCTATCAAGTCAGGACCATCTTCCAGTTCTTACGGTGTGCTATCTTAATATGTAGATTTTAGAAATACATTAAAAATGCATTTAAAACCATGCAAGTTTTAGATTTCGTATCATTGAGAGTGGCAGCTTTTTCACATCACATCTGTTTTGCAGCGAGAAACAGCTGGTGATGCCTCAGAGTCCGCTCTGTTGAAGTGTATCGAGCTGTGCTGCGGTTCAGTCACTGAAATGAGAGAAAAGTATCCAAAAGTTGCTGAGATCCCTTTCAACTCCACCAACAAGTATCAGGTATTTTTGTTGAGATGTTCTTGAGAGATTGGTTTTTACATGTACTGGTCATCCTAATAGGCCTTTAAAATGCATTTTCTAGCTCTCAATCCACAAGAATCCCAATTCTTCGGAGTCCAAGCACCTGCTGTTGATGAAGGGAGCCCCTGAGAGAATCCTAGATCGATGCTCTACTATTTTGATTCAAGGAAAAGAGCAGCCTTTGGACGATGAAATGAAAGATGCTTTCCAAAATGCTTATGAAGAACTCGGAGGTCTTGGAGAAAGAGTGCTGGGTAAAGCCACCTTATGAAGTACACCTTGTGAAAACACTTGTTATGATTACAGATTAGTAACACAGAGTATAGTAGATCACATAATTATGAACAACTCAATGTTTTCCCTCATAGGCTTCTGTCACTTTAGCCTCCCTGACGACCAGTTTCCTGAGGGTTTTGCATTTGATACTGAAGAAGTGAACTTCCCCACTGAGAACCTGTGTTTTGTTGGCCTCATGTCTATGATCGATCCTCCTCGTGCAGCTGTACCAGATGCTGTTTCCAAATGCCGGAGTGCTGGAATCAAGGTGTTATACTCATTCAAGTTATACTGCTCGAATAAACTGTAAATACAATAAAAAATGGTTAAAGATAGATGGTCAAACCATCTGAGAAGGAGGTTGAAATTACTGATGAAGGCCATGGAGGCACCTTTTTTTCAACTGAAATATGTGAAACGATCAAATGATCAATCTGAATAATCTATTACAGGTTATCATGGTTACTGGTGACCATCCAATCACAGCTAAAGCTATTGCAAAAGGTGTAGGCATCATCTCTGAAGGCAACGAGACTGTGGATGATATTGCAGCCCGGCTGAAAATCCCAGTTGAAGAGGTCAATCCAAGGTATACATGTTACCTTTGCCACTTGCAACATATTTTCCCCTTCTATTTCAATATTCAGCAAACAAAAATGTTGCTCTAGATTTCTGTTAAAACAAAGTGTATCTCCAGAGATGCTAAGGCCATTGTGATCCATGGTGGTGAACTGAAGAACATGACCCCAGAACAGCTGGATGAGGTCCTCCATTACCATTCAGAAATTGTGTTTGCCAGAACTTCTCCACAACAAAAGCTGATCATCGTGGAAGGCTGTCAGCGACAGGTAACCTCAGACTGTTATCTATCTGATCCTACTTAAACTAGAGGATTTTACATAGGAAGTTCCATTTTAATGCATTTCATCTCTCTTATCAGGGTGCGATTGTAGCTGTAACCGGTGATGGTGTCAATGATTCTCCCGCTCTGAAGAAGGCTGATATTGGTGTGGCTATGGGTATCGCTGGATCTGATGTATCTAAACAGGCTGCTGACATGATCCTCCTGGACGACAACTTTGCCTCAATTGTCACTGGAGTAGAAGAAGGCATGATATTGAAAACTTAATTTCAATAAAGAATGATAAAGGTTACTTAGACACTTATTTCTCTAAATTATCTTCAACTTCAGGACGTCTGATCTTTGACAACTTGAAGAAGTCTATTGCCTACACGCTGACTAGTAAGATCCCGGAGATGTCACCCTTCCTCTTTTTTGTCCTTGTGGGTATTCCTCTACCTTTGGGCACCATCACCATTCTCTGCATTGACCTGGGCACTGACATGGTATGGAGAGGAACTCAGTTTAGACATTTAAATGTAGATAGAATGCTGTTTAATGTGCATGTATTCATTTTGATCTACTTCTTGTCACAGGTTCCTGCGATCTCACTGGCCTATGAAACTGCTGAAAGTGACATCATGAAGAGACAACCCAGAAATGCTGAAAAAGATCGGCTGGTGAATGAGAGGCTCATCAGTATGAGCTATGGTCAAATTGGTAAGAGTATACTATTCCGTACAAAGCACTCTAGGTGTGCATTTCTGTTCGTTTCTTACGTGTCTTTATATTTAAATTTTAGGGATGATGCAAGCAGTTGGTGGGTTCTTTACTTACTTTGTAATTCTTGCTGAGAATGGATTCTTGCCCAAAGATCTGGTGGGAATTCGAATTGGGTGGGAAGACAGATTTGTCAGTGACTTGGAAGACAGCTATGGCCAGCAATGGGTAGGTGTCACAGCTTCACCAAACCAGAGAGACACCAAACCAACATTTCTACCTTTCTTTTAAATATTGCTTCTTGTCTGATGCAGACCTATGAGCGCAGGAAGATTGTGGAGTATACATGCCACACAGCCTTCTTTACCAGTATTGTGATTGTGCAGTGGACTGACCTGCTCATCTGCAAAACCAGGAGGCTTTCCATCTTTCAACAGGGAATGAAGTATGTACACATCAAACAAGCCATACGATATTGGCGATATCTATCAAACTTGATTTTTTTTCTTTTCAGTTCTACCAGTTGTTACTCATTGTACATCTATAAGCCCAGCTTGGCCAGTTATTAATCTTATTATTTTAATTTCTTTCACAGGAATAGAGTCCTCACCTTTGGTCTGTGTGTGGAAACCGCTCTGGCAGCATTCTTATCCTACTGCCCAGGCATGGATGTTGCTGTCCGGATGTATCCAATGAAGTAAGTGAAATCAGAAAGTTTTAATGATACTTGCTTAAAGGCATTACATTTCCTTTTTAACCAATTAACCGTGTTTTCTTTATTTTTTAGACCATTGTGGTGGTTCTGTGCTATGCCATATTCACTGCTCATTTTCATCTATGATGAAGTTAGAAAATACATTCTTAGGCAGAACCCAGGAGGTAATATTCACTTTCACAGTACATCTAAACATGTTTCCCAATTATAAAGTTTAATTTTTATGACAGAGAGGACTTACATTTTTCCATTCCTTTTATAGATCAAGAATTAACTGATATTTGTGCTGCTTTGTTTCAGGCTGGGTGGAACTAGAAACATACTACTAAAACAACACGCTTCTATTGAGGATGTTCAAGAAGACATTCATTTTGATGTTTTCAAAATGATACAAAGTCAATAAATACGTAAATTAAATTAGCTGAATTTGTTTTTGTCTTTTTAGGAAATATTATAAAAAAGATTAAAGTGACTTTCACAATAAAGTCATTTTACATTAGTTGCATTAAGCAACATATGATATTAACTACATCCTGGGAATCATAAGAATATAGTTTTCAACACACCCTTAAATGAAAGCTATCACCATTGACTGCAAGGCACATCCTTTATCAGTTATTATCGTTATTTAGTAATAATCATCTGAATGACACTATCACACTTTATTAGACACCAAATTGAAAACACAGCAAGTTATTAATAGGAATTTTGTTTTAAACGATTCAGACATTTTCACCACTATTTTCATAGCATTATTATTTCATTATTGCTGAAACAAATGTAAGACATTTTATGCTGACAAGACAATAATTTGGAATTCTACCAAATGTGCAACAACAACAACAATTTCCTTTTGAAGGACTCGGTCCATACATGTTAAGACCTACAACATCAACACTATAACCTAAAACTTACTATATATTGATTGCAAGACAGCACAAACAAAATGAATGACAATACTTATTGAAGACTGAAAATAAAGTTCTAACACGACAATGTGTTCAAAGTATTTAAAAAAAAAATGTATTTGTCACATCAGCTTTTATAACTGCCTGGAAACCACAGCATTGTGGAACTCTACTCATGACAGAGATCTGACTGGTCTGACTGAATGATAATGGAAGGTAAAATAATGATCACAACTATTACATTTTAATTGTGCATCCCCAAGCACATGCTAGTAAAAAAAAGTAGCGCAATTACCATGCCCCCCCCCCCCCCAAAAAAAAACATTTTACAGTCACTGTTATGCACATATATCATAAACAGAGCTCAAATTCTTCCTACTAGTGTGTCCCAAAACATTTAGCAGTTTTATTACAGCAAAATGTTTCATATTTCAAACAAATGTAATTTATGTACATAATCAACCCATGATAAGTTTCCTGGGAAAAAAACAGCAACCCGACATCCAACACTAGCTGCTGAAGTCAGATTGGACTGATCACTGATAAGATGGGAGGATTTGATCCTCAACAGATCCAGAGCGTCCTAACAGATGACGTCAAATATAGCATTCCATAAGTAAACTACACAGAACGCCATTACTCAGACAAATATACATATTGAAAAGATGATGAAATTGAAAATTGAATACCTTGGAATATGCATTTTGCTATTTTTTTTTATACTTAAGGGCCTTCATTTAAAAAGAATTATCAACTTTAAATACTATTTAGCCCCCCTTTTAAGACAAAATCATCTTTTTTATTTAATGCAAAAAGAAAATGCACCTATTATGAAAAATAAAGTGGTTATTCATAGAACGCAGAGGACCAATAAATAGGATTAATCCGGACCACAAAATCTATAGCTTTCAGTTTTTCTGGATAAGAGCAAATCTTTGACAAGCCGTCTCCAAATGGAAAAACATAGCAGGTAATCTTCACTGTGACATTAACAAGAGAACAAAAGAATGACTAAGATATTTTCTTAATCGCTTTTTAGCAACAATCGTTGGGTTACTGTTGCAATGCAGTTCCTCTTTTGAAGAAACTCCAAAATAGTCAACACCATTCAGAGATAAAGTTCCACATCATTTTATACAGTCATATTCAGTTGTAACTCAGGGAACAAAACGACATTTAATTTTAGTCGTAAGACTGTACATCCAAAGTTTATTAGTGATGGTGAACTCCTAAAGGTAAGTGCAGGCATACATTGGGTACTTTTTAGTTTTGCCATTTCATGAAGATTAGTAACGTGACGTCAGAGAAATCAACTCTAATTTGATGTTAAGTGACTATAAAGAAAAAAACTTGCCAATTTGCATCCAAAAAATAAATAAATGGCAACATAAAGGTAAAAACATTGCATACTTATTGTATTTAAAATATCAGTTTTAAGCAATATGAAGAGGGCAGTATACAAAATAGTGATATAAGGTTTGCAAAATAAGTAATATAGGTTTGCATTAACATACGGTTTACAAAGTATGGCTGCAAATTCGTTATTTCTGAGCAAGCAAACAAAAACCTAAATAATTATGAATACACTTCAAGTAAGCCAAGATTCAGTGGAAAAAATGATGACGAGTTAAAATTCCAAACAAAACATCTATGGGTGTAACCCACTTGGCTCACAGAACCTGAGGCCTTGAAAAGCAAAGCGGTGTTATAAATCAAAAGTCATGCTTTTAAATGTTGAAAAAAAATGTTGAACTTGAAAAATCCAGTGAAGTTCAGTTTAGAAAGGTCATATATATATATATATAAAAGAAATGGAAATGAACTACATAAATAGACATTAAAAGCAAACAAATCTCAGGTTATTACATGGTTCACTGTAATACTTGATTCTTATTAGCCATTATTTCTGAAAAATGTCCAGGACAACATGGAGATACCAATGTTTCCTATATGTGATTGCACTACTTCTCCACCTTCTCTACATTTAAATTAAACTAATTTAAACTCAAATGAAAAAAATAACTATCTATATTAACTAACATGCAGCCATGTAATAACTGAGCTCCGCTTCAGGGTGCAGATCATTCGGTTTTGCTATGATGACAGCGCTAACTTAAAATCATTTAGCACCAGCCATGTCTTTGTCTTAAAACAGCCCAAACCCATTTATTTTAAACATTCAATTTATATAGATAATAGATTTATGTACAATACTTGATGGATTTATTTTGGTTAATGTGCTCTCCCCAAACTTAAAATTACTGAATCATTTTCAATGTCGAAGTCTTGGCCTATGCCAAAGCATGTACTAGGGCTCTCAAGTCTCAAGTCAAAGATAATGAAAGCTGATGTTGGGAAGCCAACGCATGCTAAAGTTTTATTATTGCAGTCAATAACTGCTTTGCAACCAGAAGCTTAAACTTAGCTCTGGCTCCCAGAAACTAAGGGAATTGCTAGAGAGGTTATAACATTTGGTAAATCTGATAAAACAGACAAATTCATCAAAAATAAAATAAATTGTTCTGTATATTAAAAAATACAAAGAAATTTGTACTGCTTGAAAATTGAACTCCTAGCAAAAACTTGAGAATTGGGTGCTGTAAATATTTGAGTGGCTCCTCCCCTTTTAGTGGCTGGTCATATTCCAATGCCCTTCCTCTAACAGATGTAGTCTCACTCCAAACATTTGCCATAACTTGAGAGCCCTGTACACACTGGCAAATTACATTGATTGAACATACAAATTTAACTGAGCACATCTGTTCGAGAGAGACTATCTGTAACAGATTCAGAAAGTGTCAACGTAGGTCAACATGTAGGATGATTTATGAATTATGAGTAATAATGTATAACTGCTTTCTAAGAGATTAGTTTCAGTTCACTGCAGGCAACAATTGTTTCGGTTCCTTGATCTGTTCCTGTGGAATATTTTTTTTTCCCCCAAGATGATAAAATGTACAATCATTCTTCAGCCACCATAATCCAGGAAGTGTTGTTGTTTCATGGATGTAGAGAAGTTATTTTCTAGAAAGCAAAATTCAACAATGACCTAAGAGAAAATATTTTATAAACAGGTTAGATAAAATAATAATGAGATATGACAATTACATAAATGGCAATGAGCTCAGATTATGAAAGGAGAAACATCAGTCCAGATGCTAACCTTTACCTACTATTGGTTCTGATCTGATGGAGAGGTACTTGAAGTCTGATTCAAAGGTGCATCAACTACAAGACAATTGGCCAAACAGACATGAGTCAAGAAAAGACAAAATATAACAGCCTGTGTAACTATAAAAATGAAATATTTGAAACATTTCCATGCACATATCAAAATAAAGACAGTATCGAGGTAATATAATGTGTTTATATTGTTCACTTCAGAAAAAAAAATATTCTAATTTTCCTTCATTTTAACCATTAAGATATCATCCCACATAGGTGACATTTAATAATACAAGAGAATGCATTCTAAAGGTTTTCATGTATGTTATATTATACGAACAAGACTTTCACCGTCTTACCACCACTTCCTGATGAATTTTTGCCCGCTACTTCTGTATTTTTTGATGATGATGATGATGATGATTGGGGGAGAAAAAAAAAAATTATTCAGCATTGTATATAATGTTATGCAGAAATACTGAAATTTAAATTGATCGTTTGATTAATTTTCTTCTAAATGCCATTTTATCATCTAGAGGAGTGGTTCTCAATACGTGGCCTGAATCATGAATTCAGATGCGGCCCACCATGCTGAACAATTAAAACAAAAACGTTCAGTTTTACAATTTTAGTTTTTACATTTAATAATGTACTTAACAGATAGAAGCTATAATTTTCTTATGTAAAATAATTTCGTTTTTCATATGTTCGCTATTTTCAGACCTGTAGGTAGCTAGTCACATAACAAACGCATTTAACAAACACACAGAAGCGCACTTTGGCAGAAATTCAAAAAGTTCAAATATTCATCAGCAGCCATTAGTTTGGTAAAATTGAGCAACAGAGTGGACAAATTTGTTATGAAAGGAGGAAAAACTAAATGTGGAAAATGCCAGTGAAGGCACAAACAAGAATTAAAGAATGCAACTTACAATCGCAACTTCATTGTGCTGGTACTCCTTTAGAGCAGAATTTCACAAAATTGGTCAGCTACCAACAGCATCAGGTGTTTTATTAATAGTGAGCTGTATTATTTATCTCAATGAATGTAACTGATTAGATATCATAATATTTAGGCTATAATCGGTATTATAAATATAGTTGGTTGGTATTGGTGACATAATATGTGTATGATATGTGCACGGTCTGTGAGACTTGCAATTGGACCATAGTGTGGCCTAGTGGGAAAATAAGGTTGAGAACCACTGATCTAGAGGTATATTTAAAGCGAGAACCCACTAATCCATACACAAATCTGTTTTACATATAAACTGGGTCAGGGACAATTTAAAATCTTCAATTGTCCTAACCTGCACATGTTTGGGCTGTGGGAGGAAACCAGAGTACTGACATGTCAAAGCTACCGTTATTCGCATGAAGCATTAAAAACTAACACCCTATGTCATCTTTAACCATTAATCCTCATATATTTAGCCTCCTTAACAACCCAATAATTGGATTAGATATGCATTAGTCTGTGTCTTCTCTCATTAAGCTTGTGACGGGAATTGTGCTGCATCCTGATGGGGGTATAGGAGATTCTCAAACTCAGTTTAAAGCTCTTTGAATGTAGGCAAACATGCTATATACACTAATTTCTCTATAATTACTAAGCAGTTAAACAGACGTAATTTCATCATTTGTGATGTTTTAGGAGACATGGATTAAGCTGCTAAATTTATATGCAATTATTTTACAAACTTTATGAATTTTTTGAAATGTCAGCGTTTTGGGTAAATAGACTTTCAATAGAGGAAGATTATCACTCATTTAATTACAACTGCTGACAGAATTTTCAATAGACATACTACTGTCCACTGGTGCAGGATGCTATTAAAGTTGTTTTTAGAGTTATAGTTTTCATTCTGGGTGTGAACAGGCCTATGGTCTTAAATGGTTGTCAGAACTGAAACCATTTCATCCAAGTGAAACGGTTGAACTGAAATACCAATGTTATGCACAGTCATTTATGAATATGATGGAAATGTCATAAGTGTTTAGGGTAAACAAACACACACACACACAAAAAAATGAAATAAAATAAAAAATAAAAAAGACATACCGGTCTTCTTCAAACAATCCAGAGGGCCGAACAAATCTGAAGAAAAAAGGTAAATGTGATTGTGTGAATCAAAACAAGTATTTTACATTACGTACTTGTATGGCATTATTTTTTTAAGAAAATCAAATGCAAAAAAAGGCAAACTTACTTGCCATACATGGACAGGTACTATTAACCCACTCTGATAGACAAAAGAAATATGCAATTACAGACCGATAATGTATTAGATTATAAAAGACAATTAATGCTGACTACACTTAGCAATAATCAAACTTTTAGCATTTAGTAAAACAGGCTACAATTAAAGATGAACACATGCTTAATAAACTTAACATAAAAATGCAAATACCTCTTATCTTTATAATAACAGAAAAAAACCCATGGTCTACAACAGAGACCCCAAGATCCACTTTCCTGCAGAGTTTAGCTCCAACCCTAATCAAACACACCTGAACAAGCCAATCAAGGTCTTAAGGACCACTACAAACAAAGCTAATGGAGGGCAAGCCTGAAACCTTCAGCCAAAAAAGCTGAATGCTAATGCCAATACTTCCGCAGGTGGGATTAAGCTCACGGAACTTCTCAATCATTTCTATGGTATTCGTAAACTACGACTCAGTGTCGCACAACTCTAGAATTCAATGACATCAAGGGTGTAATGTGATTAGTAATTAAGGGTGCTTTCACACCGGCCTCATTTAGTTCGGTTGAATCGTACCAGAGTTCATTTCCCCCTTTGGTGCTGTTCGACTGGGCAGGTGAGAAAGCAGCAAACGCACTCGGGTGCACACCAAAAGCGGACCAAACAAGCGTACCGAGCCCTGCTTGAAGAGGTGGTCTCAGTACGCTTTCCAACGAACTCTGGATTGGTTCGTTAGTGGTGAGAATGTGATCCGAACTCGAACAGACCCAACTGCAAAAAGTACTGATCATTTTGGGACTAAACCAGCTGCCGTAGTCAGCTGCGTTGTGCATTATGGGATGAGGAAGTGTTTGTTGACAGTTTGCACTTTAGCATGACAGCTCGTGCACAAACTTGGAGTAGTGAGGAGCTGCGGAGCCTCATAGAAATTTGGTCAGATGACCATGAGCATGTCAGAGTTAAGAAGAATTAATGCATGCTTCTGCTTGAAGTTACGAGTGATTCCCGCTTGCCGTTTGCAGTGCATTAGAACGTTGATTTCAAGCCGCATCAGCGCTTCATTATAGAAATTTATTTTTTGCATATTGTGGTGTATACAAACAATGTAATAGATTATGGCCAGGGACAAAACCAGCCCGCGCAGTCGTGTAGTTGTGTTGTCTCCGTGTTGTTTGCTGACTTTTCCTCTTTTGTTGCAATTTTCCCACAAGTAAATTCTGACCAATCGAAAAGCAGTTTAGGAAATACGTCATGGCCAATGAGTGATGTAGATGTTGTCATGTGACTGCATTTTGGTTTGTTTCAACTGGTACGGACCAAAGCAATCAGTGTGGTGTGAAAAGGAACCAAAAAAGCTGAAAAATGCTACAATGTATAATTGTTTGTCCTTGGTTCAGACCAAATGAATCGAACTAGAGATGTGAAAGCACCCTAAGGCACAAGTGATCCAAGTTGACCGTTATGCAGACACTCTTATCTCCCAATAGTAAGACAATCTCTGCTACAAAGTTAAAGGTACGTGTGTTTAATTCAGGGTGGATCTGCAGGAAAGTGGATTTTGATGTCCAGAGTTGAGGACCCTTGGTATACACCGAGGTTGGAGAAAAATAATGGAATTATAGTACTATAGTACATTTATAAACATTATATAAATGAAATCAAAAGGCACAATAGGTAACCTACCGTGAACAGGTGTCACCAATAGATAGAGCACGATAAAGATAATAAGGGCGACAAATAAGAGAGCAAATAAAATCCCCACAATCTTTCCTGCATTTGGTCCTTAAAAAAAAAAAAAAAAGAACATTAGTTTCATAAATTAAAACAAATGCACTGCTAGAAAACATTATACATCTAACCAAGACTACTGAATTCTTGGTAAATACTATCAGAAATCACAGAACCATAAATGTCTGATATATCGCAATTAAGGTGCCCTTTGATTTTTATGATTACACTTGAGTTTCACAGATGATGCATGAATATAAAATATAAATTTCACTGCATGGATAATTATACATCATCCAGTCAGTTTGTATTTCAATTTATTTTAAACTGCTTACAGTATCTCCATGAGGTGTTTGGTTAAAAACAAGCAATCTTAAACAATTACAATATTTTCCACACTGATATACTCTTTGGGTAGAAAAAAGCTAACACAAACACATTCACAGATTTTTAGTGTGACAGTTGCCAGAGATTTTTTGAATGTAAATGCAACTCTGCACATAAATAATAATACAATTGATTTTCTTCTTTGGAATTGCTGTCTTACCTGTCACAAATAATTCTCTCTCATAGACTCGATCACTGGTTTCTTCACTCACAGTGTTGTTGAGTGTGCAGGTGTAGAAGTTTTCTGGATTTTTGGAGTTTTTGACTGTTATCTCATTCTTCTTGTCCTCCACTGTTTGTCCAGTAGAATTCTTCCAGATGATCGTTCCAATGTAGTCACATTTCAAATAGACAACATCAGCGTTATTGCTCTCCTCTTTAGTTATCTTAGGTTTGGGGACCCGCTCTGTGAAAGAAACAATGAAAAACATATGATCTTCCACATTACTGAGAAAGCAAATTTAAATCAAACACAACTACAATAGCCATGCAAAAAGAGACTACAATGGTATCAGAGAGTAAATCTGTGATTCTCTCTGTGAACGTGCAATGTGTGTCATCTATAATAATATCATAATTATTGTTTTAACAATGTGTGAGCTAAAATATTGGAGCATGTCACTCACTTCTGCAAACAGAAAAAAAGCTTTATTGTGTGATTTAGCTTATGAGAATGCAGCTAAAATGAAAAATATGGTTACAAATTAAGAGCACAGGTGTTTTGTTATTGAATGAATATCAATACCATCTGAAAGTTTTCAAAGTTTTTTTTTTTTTTTTTAGATGTATAAGCTTTTATTTTGGGTAAGTTTCACTACTTTCTGTAAAAATAAGAGACTAATGTTTAAACTTATTAATAACTTTTCACAGCTTTAAGATGAAAAAACCTTGAGGTTATATAGTTTATGCCCTAAGATGAAAGGGACGTGTCATATATTCAAAGAAGGAGCCTTCAGAAACCTGTTGTATCTGTCCAGGGAAAAACAAATAAACAACTAAATGCTGGAATAAAATGCATGACTTCTAAAAATTGTACGTATTTTAAAAACACCAGTATCTGATGCGATCAACGGTGCTTTAGTGTTTGACTGTTAGTTTTCTTTTGTGACTATTTACACTACCAGGCTTTCAAGTTGTTCTAATCACAATAAACTCATCCAGAAACATGTGCAATGTTGCTAAAAAACACGTTAAATAAAATGACAATGTGGTCTAAAATCTATCGAAAATATCAAACATGTTTGATCTACTTTGACTAAATAGAATCAAAGTCTAAAGATTAAAAAAAAAAAAATGTCTGTGACCATCATACACTACGTGATTTTCTATTAAATATGTCAACTCTAATCTACAGACTGGCTCTGATCTTTAACAACTAGCATTAACTTCTCCAGGCTGTAAATCAGTGGAAAATTGGGCCAAGAAATGAGTAGTGTATTCCAGCCTTAAGAGAATATAGTTAAGCTGACATCCATTTAATAAAAGGCTCTATAATGAGGCTAGTTACTGTGTTCATCCCCATTAATGAAATGTTTTATTGGTTTGTTTTGTTATTTGATTTTTGAATGTGTTACTTAGCTGAAAAGGACTAGTTTAGATGTTGCAATGTGCTAAAATGACACTTCACTATAAATACATAACTGATCAAATTGACTGCCTTGTTGCTTGATTTTAGTGTTGTTGTTTTTTTAGATTGACTTATATATATTAATGATTCTTTAAAAAGGTGGTTTAAAATCAACAAGAATGTTTAATAAAACATGACATGAGCTTAATGGGAACAGGGGTGTGCTTAAAGGGTCCAGCAATTTACCCATTAAGCACAGCCATACTTTTTGCATTTAATGATTTAAAAAATGCTTTTGTCATTTAAAAAATATTTGTCCATTTTATTTTAACATCACTCTTTGTACTGAAACCAATATGTTGTGCACTAAGAATGTCTCAACATAGATTTTGGTATTCACCAAAGAACCATGGTATTTCAATCTGATCCATTTTTTTTTTTTTTTTTTTTTTTTGTAAAAACAACCAAAATTAAAATATGATGCTTTAACGGTATTAATTATATTAACCAATACAATATTATCCACTCACCTATAACAGTCAAGGTGAATTTTTGTTCCTGTTCTTTACTGTTGATGTCAATGGTATATACTCCACTGTGTTCAAAAGTTAACTTAGTTATAGTGATCTGTCCAGTCTTCTCATCAAGAGATGTGATGTCTTTGAATCTCGGATTCGGGATGCTAAAAGCTTTATCATCACTATCCCACTCAATCGCTTTTACAACAGGTCCAGTGCTGCTTGTGTGTTTCCATATAATGCTGCTGACAGAAGAATCTATTTTGTCTGGACGAAATGAAACAGACGAACCCACTGCTTTATCTTCACCTAATTAATAAAATATGAGAGAGCATGTTAGTCAACATTCAACAAGCAAATTTCTGCAGTTACTGCTAGCTTCCTGCTAACATGCTACATCAACAAAAAATAACGTTACCTGTCCCATATCTGGCCATATTATTATTATTATTATTATGATTATATCTAAATGTATAATTTACATAAAATACATAGTAAACATCATAGTAAATAAACACGTTGCTTTATAATATATAATACACGGTACAATCATCTAAACTAGAGTAATGTAATGTTACACGCCCTTGGCAAGTGAAGGCCGTGTGAGTGAGTGAGATAATAACTTGAAATACTAACATGAAAAATTAGTCCACGATAGAGTCTGTTGTCAATATAATTGTCTAAAATACTCCACAATTATGTGATATTGTAAATTAGGCTACAGTACCATATTATGTGTTAAAACTAAACGAAATTAAATTAGCCGAGAAGGAACGCCGCGCCATCTTCAAGACAATAACGAACACATAATTTAACGTTACCTGAAACAGCTCCTATGACGAAGAACACGGCGCAGATGAAGGCCGTCGAATATCTTAGGTCAAGCATTTTCATTCAGTACAGCTTTTCGATCCTTTCTTTGCTATTTTTTTTTTTAACAGTACGTGTTTCAGAAACACGCCCGAGTCGCCATTAGAGCACAGAGCAGGGAAGGAAGTCCAGGCAAGAATCAGGTTGCCAGTTTTCACACTAAACCCCGCCCAAATTGCTACTCAAAACTATCCTACTCGCGTTTTGGTGTGGTCCCCCGTTAAATATTGGGTTCCGGGGGTAAAATTTACTTTTTTGGAAGGGTTCCCCAGATAGAATTCACATTTCAGGAGCAATATATCGAAAACCACGGACTTTGCAACACTGCCGAAGACGGAACTAAAACACACAGGCGTTCACCTCACTACTGCCACCTAGTGGTGAATGCTTTTGTCAAATACAATTCAAACAGGTGCACCAAAATCAGACAATAGACAGGTCTCGATTTCGGCTGGGACAGTTTGTAGTAAAGAACATAAAAGCATAGATCCACCTTGCCTTGTCTCAAGGGTTCAGGCTGCTGGTGGTGGTGTAATGGTGTGGGGGATATTTTCTTGACACACTTTAGGCCCCTTAGTACCAATTGAGCAACGTTTAAACACCACAACCTGAGCATTGTTTCTGACCATGTCCATCCCTTTATGACCAACATGTACCCATCCTCTGATGGCTACTTCCAGCAGGATAAAGCACCATGTCACAAAGCTCGAATCACCTCAAACGGTTTTCTTGAGCACGATAGTGAGTTCACTTTACTCAGATGACCTCCACAGTCACCAGATCTTAACCCAATAGAGCATCTTTGGGATGTGGTGGAACGGGAGATTCACATCATGGATGTGCAGCTGACAAACATGCAGCAACTGTGTGATGCTATCATGTCAATATGGACTAAAATCTCTCATGTTTTCAACACCTTGTTGAAGCTATGCCACAAAGAATTAAGACAGTTCTGAAGGCATAATGGGGTCCAACCAATTACTAGCAAGGTGGACCTATAATAAAGTGGCCAGTAAGTGTGTGTGTGTGTGTGTGTGTATATATATGTATATAATTGTCACCCGTCCCCTCGGTGGGACACCTACGTGTACTTCACTATATTACAATTAAATCCTAATCTAATCATGACAAACTATATACGTTGGAAAGGTCTAAGACTCCTAAATAGATTTTTTTTTTTACCAATCTTTTTGTTAAAAATTATGTAGGAAAAGTAGTATATTAATTTATGACAAGAGTGCACCTCAAAAACCATACATCATAAGAGAAGTTTTGACCTTTGAAAAAAAAAAAAAGGTGTTCTTTGTTGCTCTTTTCTCTATCACACTTTAAAATCATCAGAAATTGTATATCATTATATATAATTCATCCTTTGGAACCCATTTTAAAATAAAACATTGCATTACCATGAAAATGGTACATCAAAATCATGTCACAAAATGTTTTCAGTCATGTATTATAAAACATTTAGGTTTGGATCATGCACTTTCATGTCTATGTTCAAAAATGTGAGTGACAGTTATAAAACATAGGGCTACAGTGAAAAGTTTAGTACATTTCATAAACTGAATCATCTTATAAAAAAAAAAAAAAAAAAAAAAAAACTTGTTTTGTGATTCTTCCCATAAAAGCAACATTGACAGTTTTTATTTTTTATTTTATTGTTTTTAAAGGCATAGTTGGCCCAATCATTTACTCAAACTGGTGTTATTTCAAGCCTGTAAGACTTTAAGAATGATAAGAGTCTAAATAACAATGGGCCACACTGACATCACATGCTTTTGTGTTTCACAGGAGAAAAGTCAGAAATATGTGAGGGTGAGTAAATAAAAATTTTCATTTTCGGATTAATTGTAATAAAAAATAAAAATGTTATTTACAGACTTGCACAATAACAAATCAGTCAAATAAAACATGTAACGATTAATTGCTTTTGCCACCATTTCTTAAATGGCAACTTTATTCTAATTTAAAACATATTGCAATAATTGAATAATATATACAATTTTGAGATAACCTTGCTGAATAGAAATTTGCATTACATTAGCAGAAATATATTTTAAAATAATGGCAAAAGCCTTTATTTCTTTCTTAAAACACTGATAATATAACTAAACAATATAACAATATAACTAAAATAACTAAACTAAATTTAACTACATAGTCAATGGAGAATTCAATATTACAACCCATGTTTAAGATTAAAATGACAGAGAGCATAGACAGTCTCCAAGAGTTCATATGAATGTACATATTCATTTTCAAAATAGCACACAATGGTGACCTGAGAGCTTCCTTTATTCTATTTTAAACCCTATTTAAGCAATTGATGCGGTTGCTAGGTTTGTGTTTCTCTGTAGTTCCTTTTTTGAAACCGGAAACACACAGCAACAATGTTTTTACACAATTCAGTGACAATGCTCATGCAATTTTTATACATTCAAATACAAGCCTCAAAATACACAAATAAACCTATGCATCTTACAAAAACCACAAAGAGGAAGTCTACACTTTCTCCTATGGTCAAAGAAACATTTCTTTGGTCCTCTTGGTCAATGTGATCAGTTATTAAGGCAGGTTATTAAGGAAAGTTAGTAATTTCACTCCAGAGAAAGTGCTGTAGGTTTAAAAAACAACCAACATAAAAAAAAAAAAAAAAAAAAAAAAAAAAAAAAAAATACACAACAGTTATTGATGGTGCTTATTAAAACATTTATTAGTACTAATTAAGCACATATTAATTCCTTATTCTACATCCCTAAGCATACCCAAACTTAACTACTACCTTACTAAATTAATATGTATAATTAGTTATTAATAAGCAGCATATTAGGAATTTATTAAGGAAAAAGTCCTAGTTAATAGAGAATAAGTGTTAGCTATTATAAATTGTAAAAAAAGGAGAGAATATTTTACACTTTACATTGTAAATGAAATAATAGATTGAAAAAGTTTGCATAAAGCAGTGATAATACACAATACACGAAAATAAAACTATGACAACATCAGTGCGCTATGGGTGACTCAAACCGCACCCTTGACAAGCAATTCAGGAGTTTCTAATTTGACTCTAAAACGCTGAGGCCTTGAAATGGGGAAATTTATTATAATTCCAGAGACATGGATGTGAATGCGCTTAAAACACCAGAATATAATACACACACACACAAACTTTTGAGATTGTAACAAAGAAATACTCAATAAGAGATAAAAAACAGAATTGGTTTTGGATTCAAATGATAAAAACCTGAATATGTCTGAATCAACACAGATGACATTTGAACAAACAACAACAAATGACCTAAAATGACATTTTCCAGTTTTAATTGGCAATATGACAATATTATATTTCAGAAGTAAAAAAAAAACAAACAAACAAAAAAAAACAACTTTTTTTTTTGCTTTCTAAGAAGCCCGTATTTATAATACATTATAGGGGTATTCTTAAGGTATTATAAAATGGTTAATGCATTATAAAAACCTTATAATATGTTATATCAACTCATGGATAATCATAACAACAATTATAACAATATTAAATCTACTTCATTTACAGAATAATGGACTGTCTCATATCTTGACATTGATTTAGATCTACACAGAATCTTACTATAACTTGTGAGTGGTTAGATGTTGAGTGTTATATGAGTGTTTCCTGTGGAGATAATGTTAATCAATTGATGTGAACTTAATACTCCAACTGAAAAAAAAAAAAAAAATCTATGTTTTATATGGTTACATTTTATTTTGATGGTCCCCTTAATCAATGAACAATAAGCGAGTTTGCAACTACATGCCAGCTAAGTCTTATTAGAGTATTAATATGCTCAAGAATATGCTCAATAAGTTGACATACTTGCAAAGTCAGTTTATCTGTTGGTTGACCATCCAAATAAAGTGTTAGCATATATTTACAGTAGCACACATATTAATACTCGAATGACCGCTAGTTGTTATAGTTGCAGTTACTTATCAACAGCTGTCTAAAGGGTACCATCAACAAGTTTTAACAGTTAAAAACAAAAAAGTGTCATATATTACACATTCATCTGATCTGATATCTGATCTTATGGCCGTTTAAAATCATTTTTATTATTATTATAATTATTACTACTTAATAAGTGGACTTTGACCGCTTTAAGTAGCGTCAGAAAAATGGCAAGATATGAGAGTTATAATACATTATAACTATGAGAAGTATAAGTAATTGTAAAAGAGGAGAAAACATGTTCATTGCATTACAAATACTCTTAAAATCTATAACCAAAAAATAAGCAAATATTATAATATATTAAAACGTATTCTTATGAATATTCATGAGATGATACAACATATTATAAGTTTTTTTTTTTATATATAATGTGTTATCCGTTCATTATAATGCCTTAAGAATACCCTTATAATGTATAAGAAATAAAGGTTTCAACTTTTTTTTTTTTTTTTTTCATGTTAGAAAAAAAAATGAATAGTTATAGTCTGGAAGAACAAGTAAAAATTTCAAAACAATAAACCCATCAGCAAGGTTTACCATTGTATGCCATTTTTTTCCCACATAAAAAAAAAAAAAAAAAAAACATTATAACCATTTAACGATTTGGATCAATTTTTTCATTATTATTATTATTATTTGATCATTTTATTTATCAGTAGTAAAGGACAGGTCCCTCCTCAAGAACAAACGCATAAACAATTTTTACCAACTCCACTCTCCAGTGCTCAGTTTTTATCTCTTTAACAAACAGCACCATTCTATCTCTATTCACACATCACTGCTAGGATTGTCAAAAGTTCTGACCATAAAAAAAAAAAAAAAAAGGCCTTTTAAAATTGTCCTGCTAAGATAGCGGTGTTGTTGAGCAGATTCTTAAACCGTGCTGATTGGTCATTGTGTCCACACACTCAACAGATATACAACACTTAGTGAGAAATTGACGTTTTTTTAAATTTCAGTACCGAATGGTGTCACGTTCGGTACTTTTGACAACACTACTGTCTGCACTAAGTGCTACTTGTTTCTATTTTTACTTGGTACAAACAGTAATACACTTATTTAGATGCCCCATTTTACATTGATTTGAAAAACCGTCAATTTCTCACTAAGATTTCTGACACCAGAACAAAGGGTATGCGACAATGGACACTACCAATTAAGACAAGGTGTAAGTGTAAATAGCTAGTGCATTCTATATAATGGCAACATCTTGGAAAAAAGATATGTAATACAGCCTCATTTGCATTCAGTCACAAACAGCCCATGTAGGCTGTAAGAATCATTACAATTAATAATGATGTCACCTCTGCTGATCTTTGACTATGTTCAAACTGGCAGATTACATACAGTTGTCTCTTAATACATTCAATTAGTAGTATGGTGTGATGGATGTCGTCCTGCCGTTTTTCTTTCACTGCTTACAAAATCGTGCAATTATACTAGGTACTAAATATGGCTTTCGATTTAGTTCACAGTGCGTTGTCAGTATATGCCTCATGGGATAGTATGCACATTTCAGATCTTGCTGTAAGTAATAAGTCATCCGGGTACTTCTTGCTTACTGTTTTGTGGATACTATGAATTTAGACATACTACTTGACTTACATACTGTTTATCACGTACAATATAGTACGGAAGCTGCTGCTCTCAAAAGTGGCAGACAGATGCCTCATCATTATTACCTTAACACATAGTTCTCCAGCTTGTTTTAGGAAGTCCTCTCTTTGTCAAGGATTTGGTCTAAATGCAATGCCAAGAATATGTCATCACTTAAATAAAAAAAAAGACAATAGAGATTGCTAAAAAAAAAAGTCACACATGACAAATAAGTCCAAGTGTTTTGCAAATAACAATGTGGACAATTAGTTTGGGAGGAAAAACAAAAATCATCTGCAGGGTGAACACTGTAGCAATTTAACTGAGGCCAATTTATAAAAATATGCAAATTGTTTTAAAAACTTTAAAACCAGCCATATTTAATCAATTGAATAAATAATGATTTCAATTATATGATGCTCACTGCATTTTTGAAAGACATATTGTCTTTGTATAATATATTTTGTAAGCCAGTAAGAAGAGTATCCTCCTGTTGCTGCTTTATCATTTCTTGTCCAAACTCTGCTGACATTTTTAGAGAAGCAGAGCTGTTATTTTCTAGAAGGTAAAATAAGAAGGAAAAAGAAGTAAAGAAATAAGAAGCATTTAGAAAATGTACAAAAACAGGAACAATGTACTGAATAACATGCTGACCTAATAAGAGCTAGATTTTGATCTTAATCAAATGACTAATACTCAACTTTTAATATGAACTAAAGAAATACATAAACTCATTGATGTGCAATTATCTTACCATCACTGATTTTGACTTTGTGTAGCATCTGAAATATTCACATCAAATATTCACAGTCATCTTTCTGGTCTGTAATCAGAGACATAACTGACTATTAAAATCACAAATATGAACAAACAAGAGTCAAGGACTGCTAATCACTAAGAGTGTCAAAAACAACAACAACAACAACAATATATTCAGAAAATTCAGAGCAAAGTATAATAAAGTCTTTTTTCCCCCAGTTTCTTTTATCATCATCATCATGATAATGTGAAGAACTTATTCACTTTAATAGAAGCATGCAGCAGAACTATAATTGACAGTCCATTGTAAATATAACTTAAAAATGGTTAAGTCTTCATCTTTATAAAGGATTATTGATGTAATTATTTGTCAATAATAAATCAAACTGCACCTTCTTTCATCTCATCACCTTAATAATTATCCAAATAATAAACAATTAGCCATACAATGAAATTAAACTTTTATACAGGTTAATCTCAATAAATTACACTGTCGTGGAAAAATTCATTTATTTTAGTAATTCAACTCAAATTGTGAAACTCGTGTACTAAATAAATTCAGTGCACACAGACTGAAGTAGTTTAAGTCTTTGGTTCTTTTAATTGTGATGATTTTGGCTCACATTTAACAAAAATCTACCAATTCACTATCTCAACAAATTAGAATATGGTGACATGCCAATCAGCTAATCAACTCAAAACACTCAAAACATTTTTAGTTAATTGTTGGCGTTCTGGAAAATATGTTCATATACTGTACATGTACTCAATACTTGGCAGTATGGAATGAAATTTGGTTCAGTAAAAATTTACTAAACCTTGTAAAACTGAACGTAACTTTTTCAGAAACTCTCAAAAATATGCCATTACAAAAGAAGAAAAACAATGAAAAAAAAAAAAAAAAAAAAAAAAGCAACTCAGTCACACAAATTTAACAGGTTCTTCAAATATGCTTCATTAAGTTGGCTATATCTTTTCAGACTGGTTTGAGTTACGGTTTTCTTAAAAATTAATATTAAATATCATAAAAATACCCATAGACTTTCATTGACAGGATGTTCAGATGACCCAAGCTCCAAATCCCATTAGACTCAATCAAGCTTTGATGCTAATCAATTTAAACTCATTCAAACTCATCTAATCTATCTATCTATCTATCTATCTATCCTAATAATATGTCAATCATGCTAAAATCATGCTAGCAACATGCTAGTCGCATGCAAGTCATGCTAGAAACATGCTAGCAACATGCTAATCATGCTAGAAACATGCTAGCGACATGCTAGTCGCATGCTAGTCATGCTAGAAATATGCTAGCAACATGCTAATCATGGTAAAATCATGAAAGCAACATGCTAGTCGCATGCTAGTCATGCTAGAAACAAGCTAGCAACATGCTAGCAACATGCTTATCATGGTAAAATCATGATAGCAACATGCTAGTCTTGGCTAGGAACATCCTAGCAACATGCTAATCATGTTAACAACATGCTAGTCGCATTTTAGTCATGCTAGGAGCATGATAATCATGCTAGAAACATGTTAGGGAAATGCTAGCAATATGCTAATCATGCTAGAAACATGCTAGCAACATGCTAATTATGGTAAAATCATGCTACCAAAATGCAAGTCGCATGCTAATCATGTTAGAAACATGCTAACAACATGCTAATCATTTTAGCAACATGGTAGCAAAATATGCTAGCCAAGCTAGCAAAATGCTAGCAATATGCTAATCATGCTAGAAATATGCTAGCAACATGCTAATCATGGTAAAATCATGTTAGCAAAATGCTAGTCGAATGCTAATCATGCTAGAAACATGCTAATCATGCTTAAATCATGATAGCAACATGCTAGTTGCATTTTAAACATGCTAGAAACATGCTAGCGACATGCTAGCAACATGCTAATCATGCTCGAAACATGCTAGTCGCATGCTAATCATGCTAGAAACATGCTAACATCATGCTAATAATGCTACATTAATGCTAGCAACATGCTAGTCATGCTAGAAACAAGCTAGCAACATGCTAATCATGGTAAAATCATGATAGCAAAATGCTAGTCGCATGCTAGTCATGCTAGAAAAATGCTAGCAAACATGCTAATCATGCTAGAAACATGCTAGTCGCATGCTAATCATGCTAGAAACATGCTAACATCATGCTAATAATGCTACAATCATGCTAGCAACATGCTAGTCGCATGCTAGTCATGCTAGAAACAAGCTAGCAACATGCTAATCATGGTAAAATCATGATAGCAAAATGCTAGTCGCATGCTAGTCATGCTAGAAAAATGCTAGCAAACATGCTAATCATGCTAGCAACATGCTAGATGCATGCTAATCATGCTAGAAACATGCTAGCGACATGCTAGTCATGTTAGAAACATGATAACAACATGCTAGCAACATGCTAATCATGCTAGAAACATGCTAGCAACATGTTAATCGTGCTAGAGACATGCTAGCGACATGCTAATCATGCTAAAATCATGCTAGAAACATGCTAACAACATGCTAATCATGCTAGAAACATGCTAACAACATACTAATCATGCTAGAAACATGTTAGCAACGTGTTAATCATGCTAGAAACATGTTAGCAACGTGCTAGTCAAATGCTAATAATGCTAGAAATATACTAGCAACATTTTAGTCATGATAACAATATGCTAGCAACATGTTATTAACATGCTAGTCATGCTAGAAACATGTTAGCAACATGCTAGTAACTTGCTAATCATGCTAGAAACATTTTAGCAAACATGCTAGTAGCATGTTAATCATGCTATAAAAATGCTAGAAACATGGTAGCGACATGCTAGTCATGTTAACAACATGCTATTCACATGCTAATCATGCTAGAAACATGCTAGCAACTTGCTAGTCATGCTAGAAAAATGGTAGTGACATGCTAGTCATGCTAGAAACATGGTAGCGACATGCTAATCATGCTAAAAACATGCTAGTAACTTGCTAATCATGCTAGAAACATGTTAGTCGCATGCATGCTTTCTGTCAAACTAATCTATCTATCATTTTTCTTTTGAACTAATCTATATCATTCTTTCTAACTAATATATCTTTCTTTCTTTCAAGTAATCTATCAATCTAACTTTAAACTATAAACTTCTTCAAACTTTCTGGTCAGGCTTTCTCAAGCCAACTTAAAGTTTGTCTCAACATACTTTTTTTTCTAGTTTTTTGTTACTATTTTTCAAATATTAGTTTTCGCTAATCGTGGATGCTGAATGCATTGCCACAGATTTAGCTTACGCTTCGCAGTTTTTCGTTTGGAGTTTTGACACAAACCTCTCGTGGGGGCGGGCTTAACAGTGATCTACTCTGATTGGATAGTGAGCTTTTGATGGACAGGTGCTCTCTGACCGGGAAGTACAGATGCCACTCAGTGGTGCCCATATTGGAAAGCTCTCGCGGTGATTTTTATGCAATACGTCGTGCTTTGTATTACTAAATATGTCGATAATATTTGACCTTCGATCGTCTCAGTCTGTAAAAATGAGCTCTTGTCCTTCAAAGCAGCTTGAAGTAATCTTGTGTTACTGAATTACAATAATTACCCTGCAACAAACTGTTACACACTGTAACATGAAAAACTTGTATCAATGTTATTGGTTACTTCAGTAACACAAGCTTACTTCAAGCTGCTTTGGAGGACAAGCGGAGGAGGACGCTGCTCCGTGTCTCCTGAGAGCTCATCTTTACTGAGACGATCGAAGGTCAAATATTATTTACATATTTAGTGATACAAGGCACAGCGTATTGCTTACAAATCACAGTGAGATTATTATTATTATTATTTTTTATTAATGCAGAGAACAAAAACATACAAAAGTATAAACACCACATAATATCAACCACAAAAAAAAACAATAAAGAATAATATACAACTAAAGAAAAGAGGGCCTAAATGTAAACAAATTTACACAAGGAAATCAAAGGCAGAGCAAATTCTAACAGTCCTTATAGCTTTCTTTTTAGTAGATACTGAGATTACATTCAAATAGTTTTCCATTTCTTTTCCAAAGTTTCTGAGTGTAGTGACATGAGCAAAATAAGTGTACTTCAGAACACGAATAAAAAGAGATTGTAAGAACAATGTCAGATTTAAATCTTCGTATAAACTTCTTTACAGGGTAGAACTGGTGTATGAGCTTAAATAAATTACTTTAAAAGAGCATGCAGCAGAACTATAATTGACAGTCCACTGTAAATATAACTTATGTAAAATTGTTAAATCTTCCTCTTTGTAAAGGACTATTGATGTAATTATTTGTCTATGATAAACCAAGCATTTTTATCATCTTACCTTGGCTGACTGCCTCATTTTTCATCTCGTCACCTTGATAATTAACCAAATAATAAACAATTAGCCATACAATGAAATTCAACATTTCTATATTATGCTTACAGTAATTTGTCAACATATTCTCATCATAATGTGATAAAATAATTTACTTTAAAAGAGCATGCAGCAGAACTATAATTAACAGTCCACTGTAAATATAACTTATGTAAAATTGTTAAATCTTCCTCTTTGTAAAGGACGATTGATGTAATTATTTGTCTATGATAAACCAAGCTTTTTTTATCATCTTACCTTGGCTGACTGCCTCATTTTTCATCTCGTCACCTTGATAATTAACCAAATAATAAACAATTAGCCATACAATGAAATTCAACATTTCTATATTATGCTTACAGTAATTTGTCAACAAATTCTCATCATAATGTGATAAAATAATTTACTTTAAAAGAGCATGCAGCAGAACTATAATTAACAGTCCACTGTAAATATAACTTATGTAAAATTGTTAAATCTTCCTCTTTGTAAAGGACGATTGATGTAATTATTTGTCTATGATAAACCAAGCTTTTTTTATCATCTTACCTTGGCTGACTGCCTCATTTTTCATCTCGTCACCTTGATAATTAACCAAATAATAAACAATTAGCCATACAATGAAATTCAACATTTCTATATTATGCTTACAGTAATTTGTCAACATATTCTCATCATAATGTTATAAAATAATTTACTTTAAAAGAGCATGCAGCAGAACTATAATTAACAGTCCACTGTAAATATAACTTATGTAAAATTGTTAAATCTTCCTCTTTGTAAAGGACTATTGATGTAATTATTTGTCTATGATAAACCAAGCATTTTTATCATCTTACCTTGGCTGACTGCCTCATTTTTCATCTCGTCACCTTGATAATTAACCAAATAATAAACAATTAGCCATACAATGAAATTCAACATTTCTATATTATGCTTACAGTAATTTGTCAACAAATTCTCATCATGTGATAAAATAATTTACTTTAAAAGAGCATGCAGCAGAACTATAATTAACAGTCCACTGTAAATATAACTTATGTAAAATTGTTAAATCTTCCTCTTTGTAAAGGACGATTGATGTAATTATTTGTCTATGATAAACCAAGCTTTTTTTATCATCTTACCTTGGCTGACTGCCTCATTTTTCATCTCGTCACCTTGATAATTAACCAAATAATAAACAATTAGCCATACAATGAAATTCAACATTTCTATATTATGCTTACAGTAATTTGTCAACAAATTCTCATCATAATGTGATAAAATAATTTACTTTAAAAGAGCATGCAGCAGAACTATAATTAACAGTCCACTGTAAATATAACTTATGTAAAATTGTTAAATCTTCCTCTTTGTAAAGGACGATTGATGTAATTATTTGTCTATGATAAACCAAGCTTTTTTTATCATCTTACCTTGGCTGACTGCCTCATTTTTCATCTCGTCACCTTGATAATTAACCAAATAATAAACAATTAGCCATACAATGAAATTCAACATTTCTATATTATGCTTACAGTAATTTGTCAACATATTCTCATCATAATGTGATAAAATAATTTACTTTAAAAGAGCATGCAGCAGAACTATAATTAACAGTCCACTGTAAATATAACTTATGTAAAATTGTTAAATCTTCCTCTTTGTAAAGGACTATTGATGTAATTATTTATCTATGATAAACTAAGCTTTTTTTATCATCTTACCTTGGCTGACTGCCTCATTTTTCATCTTGTCACCTTGATAATTAACCAAATAATAAACAATTAGCCATACAATGAAATTCAACATTTCTATATTATGCTTACAGTAATTTGTCAACAAATTCTCATCATAATGTGATAAAATAATTTACTTTAAAAGAGCATGCAGCAGAACTATAATTAACAGTCCACTGTAAATATAACTTATGTAAAATTGTTAAATCTTCCTCTTTGTAAAGGACGATTGATGTAATTATTTATCTATGATAAACCAAGCTTTTTTATCATCTTACCTTGGCTGACTGACTCATTTTTCATCTCGTCACCTTGATAATTAACCAAATAATAAACAATTAGCCATACAATGAAATTCAACATTTCTATATTATGCTTACAGTAATTTGTCAACATATTCTCATCATAATGTGATAAAATAATTTACTTTAAAAGAGCATGCAGCAGAACTATAATTAACAGTCCACTGTAAATATAACTTATGTAAAATTGTTAAATCTTCCTCTTTGTAAAGGACTGTTGATGTAATTATTTATCTATGATAAACCAAGCTTTTTTTATCATCTTACCTTGGCTTACTGCCTCATTTTTCATATCGTCACCTTGATAATTAACCAAATAATAAACAATTAGCCATACAATGAAATTCAACATTTCTATATTATGCTTACAGTAATTTGTCAACAAATTCTCATCATAATGTGATAAAATAATTTACTTTAAAAGAGCATGCAGCAGAACTATAATTAACAGTCCACTGTAAATATAACTTATGTAAAATTGTTAAATCTTCCTCTTTGTAAAGGACGATTGATGTAATTATTTGTCTATGATAAACCAAGCTTTTTTTATCATCTTACCTTGGCTGACTGCCTCATTTTTCATCTCGTCACCTTGATAATTAACCAAATAATAAACAATTAGCCATACAATGAAATTCAACATTTCTATATTATGCTTACAGTAATTTGTCAACATATTCTCATCATAATGTGATAAAATAATTTACTTTAAAAGAGCATGCAGCAGAACTATAATTAACAGTCCACTGTAAATATAACTTATGTAAAATTGTTAAATCTTCCTCTTTGTAAAGGACTATTGATGTAATTATTTATCTATGATAAACTAAGCTTTTTTTATCATCTTACCTTGGCTGACTGCCTCATTTTTCATCTTGTCACCTTGATAATTAACCAAATAATAAACAATTAGCCATACAATGAAATTCAACATTTCTATATTATGCTTACAGTAATTTGTCAACAAATTCTCATCATAATGTGATAAAATAATTTACTTTAAAAGAGCATGCAGCAGAACTATAATTAACAGTCCACTGTAAATATAACTTATGTAAAATTGTTAAATCTTCCTCTTTGTAAAGGACGATTGATGTAATTATTTATCTATGATAAACCAAGCTTTTTTATCATCTTACCTTGGCTGACTGACTCATTTTTCATCTCGTCACCTTGATAATTAACCAAATAATAAACAATTAGCCATACAATGAAATTCAACATTTCTATATTATGCTTACAGTAATTTGTCAACATATTCTCATCATAATGTGATAAAATAATTTACTTTAAAAGAGCATGCAGCAGAACTATAATTAACAGTCCACTGTAAATATAACTTATGTAAAATTGTTAAATCTTCCTCTTTGTAAAGGACGATTGATGTAATTATTTATCTATGATAAACCAAGCTTTTTTTATCATCTTACCTTGGCTTACTGCCTCATTTTTCATATCGTCACCTTGATAATTAACCAAATAATAAACAATTAGCCATACAATGAAATTCAACATTTCTATATTATGCTTACAGTAATTTGTCAACATATTCTCATCATAATGTGATAAAATAATTTACTTTAAAAGAGCATGCAGCAGAACTATAATTAGAAGTAAAAAAGTTAGAATTGAAGAGTGTTGCTTAACTAGCCACAGTTCTGTAATTTAAACCACCTAGATATCAGTGTAGCAGATACTGTTTAATTAGTAATGATTTATGAAATCTTTTTTTTTAAGTAGCTTGAGGACAAAACATAATCATTAGCTTTACTGAGAACATACCATAGTTATTTTACATATTTGTAATAAGAGATGACAGTTTATTTAATCTAAATGTTAGGGTTATTACATGCTTACCTCTTGGTGTTATAATATACTGCTCTCCTTTAGAGTCATTTGTGAAAAAGAAAGAAGATCCCGGAGTTACATAGAAATATAGAGCAGGTAAACCAACTGCTGAATACTTTAAAGGGATAATCCACCCCAAAATGAAAATTTTGTCATTAATCACTTAACCCCATGTCATTTCAAAGCAATAAAAGCTTAGTTTGTCTTCAGAACACATTTTCGAGGGAACAAGAATATTTTTGTGTGCAAAGAAAACAAAAATAAAGACTCCTTTGTGTCTCTCTGCAACAACACCGTGGTGTCAGGTGCGTGGTAGACAGAGGACTCAGAAGCAGAGTAGAGAAAAGGAGAATCTTTATTCTCGCCAGAAAACACTAAATAACATAAACAATAATAATATGCTCTGGCGCACACATAGATCTCCGAGCTGGCCGGCACACTACGGACCCGCGGGGAAGCTGAGATGGCACCCTGCACCGTGACACATAGCACCATTTTGGAGATAGCAGATATTCTCCAAAATGCCACTACGATGATGCAGAGAGACACAGAGGAGACGAACTGTTGAATAAAGTATTTATGTGTTTTATTTGAATACAAAAAGCATTATCGTTGCTTCATAACATTACGGTTGAACCACTGATGGCAGATGGACTATTCTGATGATGCTTTTCATACTTTTCTGGACCTTGATACTGTTAAAACCTCCCGGTTTTCATCCAAAATATCTTAAATTGAGTTCAGAAGACGAACAAATTGGGGTAAGTGATTAATGACAAAATTTTCATTTTGGGCTGGAGTATAATTGAATAATCAATTGGAGTACAGCTAGGTCCATCGAAATAATGTTGTTCACAGTCATTTTTAATGATATAATTTAAATGTAATATTTATGCAGAGTGTAGGGTAAATAATAAACAAATTATAATGACATACTCTTCGTTTTGCAACAATCCACGTATCCTAACACACCTGAAGAGAAAAAACAGTCATTAAATATCCACTGAATGACCCATATAAAGTATTTTTATACTAAGTTGCTGTTATGACAATTTTTTGCAAGAAAATAATTCAAACAAACAAACTTACTTTCTATACGTGGACAGCGTGCATTAACACGGTCTGGTGTAGAAAAAAGGTTTATATAATTTAACGTGATCAGTTATCAGAGTAAAATACAATAATTACTGAATGCAGACTTTGCAATAATTAAAACCTTTGCTAGCATGCAAAATTTTAACCAACACAGTGCTAAAGCTACTAAAGTAACAAAAACATTTGGGAGACAGGTTAAAATTAAAGATGATCACATGCTTAATGGACTTACCCCCAGGGTTTCACAAACAAGGCTTGAATCTAGTCCCAGACTAAATGAGATGTTTCAACTGTAAGAACCCTGCATTGATTGACCTTAAAATATGTCAGCGCCCATTTTTTCCCTAGATTTTTTTTTCTTTTTCTAAGGCATGTTTATATAAATGATTTTAATGTTTAAATGTCATCCTTGCTTAGTCTAAGCCCTGTCTGTGAAACCAGGCCCAAATGTAAACTTAAAAGTATTAATAACAAAACATGTACTAGGGTCATTCTGTGTCAACTCAACCAGAGTTCCTCGGCTTAAATTACAGATTTTGCTAATATTTTTTTCTGAAGAAAGATAAACATGTATAATGACGAAAGTCACAATATTAAATGACATGGATGAATATTTACGGAGTATATAGTCTTTGTTGCATTATGAGCTAGTGTTGACCATTCAAAAATAGGTAAAAGAGCACTTGAAAGAAATAACTTGAGTATTTTTTCTAAGTTTGCAGGCCTGTAACTCAAAAAATATTAAAGATATCTCAATGCCCTTTATATTGGGTCTCAACGAACTTCCCTTTGGCATCTTAATTTTTAAGGCCCTATACTTTATTTCAATATGGCCCCGGAGTAAATATTTAAATTGTACACAC
This sequence comes from Carassius gibelio, assembly GCF_023724105.1. Classification (NCBI taxonomy): domain Eukaryota; kingdom Metazoa; phylum Chordata; class Actinopteri; order Cypriniformes; family Cyprinidae; genus Carassius; species Carassius gibelio. The sequence goes on from NC_068396.1 coordinate 3,124,720, forward strand.
TTTCAGTGGTCAAAAACCAAATGTGGGTTACTAAAAAAAAAAAAAAAAAAAAAAAAAGACACTTATTTTCTTTTAAAGAGCAATTTGTCTGAAAGCAAATGTATTATGTTTCCTTTTGTCAAAAATTCACTGAACATACCAGTCTGAGTGCCATGTACAGGTGCATCTCAATAAATTTTAATGTCATGAAAAAGTTATTAATTTCAGTAAATCAACTTAAATTGTAAAACTTGGGTATTAAATAAATTCAATGAACAGATTTATCAATTTCTTAAGATAAATTCCACGAAGTTCGTAAGAATGTTCTTAAGTGCAATTCTTGTAAAATTCTTGATAAGTTCTCAAATTTATTCTTAAGAACATTTTCATTTTTTTCTAAAGAAGAAAATAACAGCCGTTATCTCAGTGAATACATGATGAACTGCTAAACTCAACTCGACTCAATCTTTTGTTCGTTATCTGGCTCGGCTCGGTGTTCATCTTCAGTTCTCTCTTCACAGCAGTTCAGTCAATGTACTGTTTGAGTGATGAATTACTCCGGGATATTGGTTTGTTTGAACTCAGAGGGAGTGTCAGCCACATTAAAAAAGTTAACAGCTTAAGTCATTTGTGGATTAATGCGTATTAGAGACGAGAACAGTTTAAAACGATTCAGTTCGATTTGGTGAACTGGTTCAAAAAGATCCGGTTACATCGAATGATTCGTTCGCGAACCGGATATCACAAACTGCTTTGTTTTGAACTCTCTCACAACAGACACATAAGAGAAAACAATGCTGAATAAAGTTGTAGTTTTTGCTATTTTTGGACCAAAATGTATTTTTGATGCTTCAAAATATTCTAACGGACCCTCTGATGTCACATGGACTACTTTTATGATGTTTTTCTTACCTTTCTGGACATGGACAGTATACCGTGCAAACAGTTTCAATGGAGGGACTGAGAGCTCTCGGACTAAATCTAAAATATCTTAAACTGTGTTCCGAAGATAAACGGAGGTCTCACGGGTTTGGAACGACATGAAGGTAAGTTATTAATAACATAATTTTCATTTTTGGGTGAACATTCCCTTTAAATATAACAATTAATTTGAAATAATACATTTATTAAATAATTATTTTTTGGCATTTAAGACAAGTCTGGGGCTGTCCTAAATTTATGAAGTTATTTATGATGATTTTTAAGAATTTGAATTCTTCTGAGGTTTTGTCTTAAGAACAATCAAAAAAAAAAAAGAACATTCTTAATATGAATTTTTGGGAATACAAAATATTCTTAACTGATGAATAGTGCTCTCTTCCACCCTCAATACCCATGACTAAAGTGCCCTGAAGGCACTGAACCCCAAGTTGCTCCCCGGGCGCTGGATATATACCTGCCCACTGCTCCGGGTGTGTGTTCACGATGTGTTCACTTTTTACTGCTGTGTGTGTGCACTTGGATGGGTTAAATGCAGAGCACCAATTCTGAGTATGGGTTACCATACTTTGCAAATGTCATGACTTTTAATTTCACTTTCCTCTTGATAACAGCCCATAGATTCTCTCTGGGGTTCAGGTCTAGTGAGTTTGCTGGCCAGTCAAGGACACCAACACCATGGTCATTTAACCAACTTTTAGTGCTTTTGGCAGTGTGGGCAGGTGTCAAATCCTGCTGGAAAAGGGAAAACGTGTGCAGTGACTTGGTTTTCAAAAAACACAATAGACCAACACCAGCAGATGACATTGCACCCCAAATCATCACAGACTGTGGAAACTTAACACTGGATTTCAAGCAACTTGGTCTATGAGCTTCTCCACCCTTCCTCCAGACTCTAGGACCTTGGTTTCAAAATGAAATACAAAACTTGCTCTCATCTGAAAAGAGGACTTTAGTTCTTCTTCTCCTTAGCACAGGTCCACAATAGCCATGTTTTCACTGTCAAGTTTAAACCGGGTGTGCTAATGCATGCCAGGGCCAGTCGAGTTTCCACTGTCTATTCCGGGGCTTGATCGTGCCTCGTCAGGGCTTCCTCGGGGCAAACAGGCAGGGTTTTTTGGCCTGTTAAAAACCTTGGGCCAAAGCGGGCCAGCTGGGGCTAGAGGAGTGGTTCTGAACAAAGGCGGAGATTCTCCAAGTCTGGACAGCGTCTGGGCGAATCATTTCAGAAATCTAAGCTTTAACACCAGCATTAAAGACTTTTTAAAATAAGTTGAGCTCAAACCTCATTTTCAGTCAGCAGTGAGTGTTTTAAATAACTTGATCCGATGTGGACTATAATCACTAAACAAGGCAGAAATATTTATAAGCGATGTAAAAGATTATGCATGCTAAACATTAACGTTACCATAGTAAGCATGGTAAATTTGACCGCTTGAAGAAATCAGACGTCAGCTTCTTATTTTCTATCACAATGGTGTATTTATTTAGCAACTTATATTTCCTGTCATAAGTTTAGCTCCACGTATCATAAAAATATAATAATGTTTTTTGTTCAGGAGCTTTCATAAAAATTGAGATATTATCATTCATTCTAAGTGTGACGTATAGGCGACTGTGGCTACAAATAAACAGAAACATACTCAACTGAATAAGCAGGCTATTTCCATAAGTGTTAAAAACAAATAAATAAAATAGAAATAAATGTATTTCTATGTGATTAATTTTGAGTCCTGATAAATTAAATTAATTATGATCAATGTATCACTTATTCTATAGTAAAATATAGATGCTTTTTAATTAGAACATTTAACAAAGCATGCAAACAAATGGCCTCTTTAATCATATTCGTTTTGTGATCTCGCTAGTTCCAGTTACTTATCTCTCAGTTTTCTGATAACTTCTCTTTGTCGGTGAAATTATGAGGTTGCGTGATGTTGTTCCTGAGAGGTGTGTAAAGGGCATGTTTTATTGACGCGCAGCGATGCTTCAGGCTCGACTGTGGAAACGCTGTGCTATTCTGGCCTTGTTGCTATTGGCCCAATGCTCTTAGCCCCGACTGGCCTGTTTTAAGCCCTGGCTCGCACTGGCCCGACAGTGGAAATGCGGCTATTGTCTGTGGTTCAGGTGTGGCTTAACAAGAGGATTCCAACAACTGTAGCCAAATTCCTTGACAAGTCTGTGTATGGTAGCTCTTGATGCCTTGACCCCAGCCTCAGTCCATTACTTGTGAAGTTCACACAAATTCTTGAATGGATTTTGCCTGACAATCCTCATAAGGCTGCGGTTCTCTCGGTTGGTTGTGCATCTTTTTCTTCCACAATTTTTCCTTCCACTCAACGTTCTGTTAACATGCTTGGATACAGCACTCTGTGAACAGCCAGCTTCTTTGGCGATGAATGTTTGTGGGTTATCCTCCTTTTAAAGGGTATCAATGATTGTTTTCTGAATAACTGTTAAATCAGCAGTCTTCCCCATGATTGTGTAGCCTAGTGAACCAAACTGAGAGGCCATTTTGAAGGCTCAGGAAGCCATTGCAGGTGTTTTGAGTTGTTTAGCTGATTGGCATGTCACCATATTCTAATTTGTTGAGAATTGGTGTGTTTTTGTTAAATGTGAGCCAAAATCATCACAATTAAAATAACCAATGAATTAAATTACGCTAGTCTGTGTGCACTGAATTTAATTCAACACAATTTGTGTTGAATTACTGAAATTATCTTTTCCACAACATCAGTGGCGGCTCTTGCCAATTCTCTCAGGGGGATGATAGGTCACTCATTCAATTGATGAATTAATGGCTAGTTAAAGATGTAAAGGGAACTGAACTACTATAATATTCATTAAAAATAAACTGATATTAAGGAATCAATCTCTTGCTCTCCTTATGTTTCTATATGCATGTTAACACAATTCAGCAGCAAATGAGAACTGACGCCAGGATGTGGTTTTTCAAAAAAAAAAAAGTTTTACTTCAATTTCAGTTTAATAAGAAATAATTGAAGTCACATAAATCACTGTATACACAACTCACTTAATATTACACTGCTCATTTATATCACATTCCTCACTTACATTACACTGCTTACTTAAATTACACTGCTCCCTACTATCCTTATGCATATTTGTTCTTTCGTGTTTTTGTCCGTCACGCTCTCGCGATGGAACAAAATGCAGTGGTAAATTAGCAGAATAAAGTGTCAGCTACTTCACAGCTTATTAGCCTTTTCTTCATTCATACCACGTTCTTGAAAATCCTCATTTATACGACTTCCCGCCCTTTGTAAATACTTGTTTGAAGTTTAAATTTGGTCTTGGTTGTCCTAATTCTTTCATTGCCAATGTATTATTGCTACGACGAATTAATGGTATTTCTTTCAATGACACGATATAATTAATCTGCGCTGAGGTAACGTTCACAGTGATGTCGATCAAGTTCAGCTGACAAAGGCATGCGCTGAGGTAACGTTCGCCGTGATGTCGATCAAGTTCAGCTGACAAAGGCATAAGCTGTCCCCGGCTCTGTTTTTTTTATTTTTTTTTAAGTAGTGTTCTCACCAGTCATTGCACAAGTTAAGGTTACGCACGATGACGAAAGCACGTTAGGGCTAGCCCTCCCGGAACTCATTAAGATTGCATTGCAGTGCCTGCAGTTCATGATCTTTGAATGGAAGACTATGGGGCCGTTCACATACCGCGCCTAAAACGCATTGAAAACGCTAGGCACGCCGTTTTCTCATTCTTTCCAAAGCGCTCGGGCAGTTGTGCCCCTAAGGCGTCTGCCTTTGCTAAGCAACCATGACGTGCTCTCTCCATGAAGACGCAGAAATTTCAGCAAAGGATAAATGGATTTGCAGCTCTAAAAATCGCTTGGAGTAGCTCTGCTACTAAATTTATTTCAAAATGGCAATCTATATACAACTATGATCAGCAGTTCCTTCAAATTAACTGAGCTTTCAACGTTGTTACAGGAAAGGATGAAGCTGATTGGTAAGTTCTTGTCACATGACTCGCGGTGCACTTGCGGCATTCTGAAAAGTTTAGATGTTTTTAACTCGATGCAGTGCGGACGTGCCTGGAAAAATAGGCGCGTCGCACCGCGTGCACGTTGCTTTTATTATGAGCGCGCATGCCGCACACCTACATTGGAAATAACGAAATCGCAATTGGAAATCGCAAAAGACGCGATATGCGAACGGCCCCTATGAGAGCACTCGGGGCGATTGGGAGGTGCTACACAAAACGCGACAATGTTAATTTAACTATCTAGAGGCAGCACAAACAGTCTACAATAGTGAAAGCTAGCGTAACACTGTGGTTGAATGTAAAAGAAAAAAAAATCCCTCCCTTTTGCGCTTTTGTGATGTGTCACCCAATCGCCCTAATGGAGAAACCACCACTGCACAACATTCTAATTTATTGAAATGCACATGTATATTCGTTTGCCTTCCTGTAATTCAAGAAGTATTAAAGGTTTTGCAATATGGATTTAGGTTCTAGTTCTTGATAAACTTTTCTTTTCTGTTCGGTCCTAGTGATATTGGGATCTCGATGAGGCTCCATATTCAGATACTGAATATGAATATTACCAATTTTTAAAGGCTGAAAACCAAATGTTGGTCATTTTGTATACATCCAATACAAATTTAAAGAACAATGTCTGAGAGATAAATAATGTTGAAATTAATATTTTATCTTGTTTCCCTCTATCAAAACAATATAAATATATCATACCTGTCTGAGAGCAAAAATGCACTGAAATGGTCAAGTTGAGCCACATCACCTTGCTCTCTGTAGTCTATTTAACAGATTCTATTCTAATAAGATTCTAATAAGTTTCAGGAATAACTGAAAGAAGGAATTGTGTTCCTTTTAACATCTTCTAAAGCTGCCAAGAGTTCAGATATGTACGTAGTAAATGGAGCCTCGTGGAGGTCCCGATATCTCTGGGACTGAATGATGTAGTCCCTAGATAATTAAGATTCTAAAAGAAAAGTTAATTAAGGACTATAATCTAAAATCATATTGCAATATATTTAATACTTCTTGAGTTACAGACACGCAAACTTTGGAAAAATAATATTTATTGCAATCAGACTATATATAAACTATATTTGTAGTTTAAATATTATTTGTTCATTAGACTTTCTCTTTTAAAAGAAAAAAAGTATCATATTTTTTTTAAAGTGACCCACATTTGGTTTTTTACCACTAAAAATGTGTCCAATTTAACGATTTACTCTTGGATCCATATTAAAACTACAATAGGCTATATCTGGAAATGAACAATATAGAACTTTAAAAATAAAAGTTTGTTAAGGCCAATAACTAAAAGGTCATTAAAGGGGTCATATGATGCCCATTTTCCACAAGTTTATATGATTCTTTAGGGTCTTAATGAAAAGACTGTAACATAGTTTGGTTAAAATTATCCTGTACCCTGTCAAAATCAGATCTGTTCAGAACACTAGTGACTGTTTACTTTAGCCACATTCATTGTTAAACTTGGTAATTAGCAGATTATTAGGAAAGGAGATTTGCAAAGATTCATTAAAAGGAACCTTCTGTAGTGAAGCTGGACCACAAATGATTTGTGTGGACATGGTCCCTGCCGGTGCATTCCCTTCAAAAACATACCTTATCCACTGCGTGTACATGACAACTGCTATGTGTTTATTATTATATCCAAAAACAAAACACCTCAATTGCTTAGGAGTCATTCTTGTCTACAACTGCTGCGGTGGTGAAACAATGGCAGACTGATGACAGTCACTCAGAGCAGGTCTAAGGTAAGACAGTCTTAGCTGAAATGCTACTGTAAATCAAACTAACACAGAAGGGGCCTGTTTTGTGACACCACACAGACAGGTCTCTGAGAACGGCTTGATTTAAAACAGGGGTAAAGATTTGACCAGATTAACAAAAACCACTAGGAGGTAGGGCTGGGATAAATGATTATTTTTTAAACTATTAATCTAGCGATTATTTTTTTGATGCATCGATTAATCTAACGATTAATTTTTTCAGACCGATTCGATTTCAAATATCTCCCCATTAATTGACTACTAACAATTTATACATCTTGATTTACATATCTGAATGAAAAAAAACATGAATTCCTTAACATTGCAATATATGTTTATTGCTCTTAAAGTTACAAAATAAAAGTCTGACTAAGAATGCATTACTTTGCACTTGTATAGAGATAGCATTCAATAAAACCTTGAAGCCTTGAAAACACATAGCTTACTGAAACAAGCTTACTGAACACATAGGGCCTAGCGTACTGAAAAAAAGTTATTCTTTCAGATGAAAATAACAACAACTTGATGTCTAGCATTCAATAAAAAAGGTCGCCCAAAAAATACTTTTTTAGAGCAATTGAAAGAATACAGTAACCAATGTAAACTTGAGGGCTTTAAGCTAACACAGAGAGTGCTTTCCCCCCCCAAAAAATAAATAAATAAATAAATAAATAAAAAAAAATAACAGTGGGAGCCAGCAGCCTGTCATGGAGAAAAAAAAAATCTCTGAATGCTCCACGTGAAACTTTGGTGTTCCGCCCTTTTTCTATCGTGTCTAATGATTTTGGTTAATATGCAGGAGGGAGAAAGAGAGAGAGAGAGCAAGACAGAGCTCGTTTAGTTTGAAGACTGTGAGTGCGCGCTCAGCCGGGTCTCTCTCTCGTACGCGCCCAGTCAGGCGCAGCAGTCATAATATTCTATATCACTCACCGATCAAAAAAGGCTTTGACAGCCGCCAAACAAAAAGATTAATGCAGAAAAACCCCTGGATTGGTTAAATAACGTTGGAAAGAATGTTGATCCGGCCATCACGTATATTCAGCGCACATAAGGTAAACGTTTTTAAGAGAAAAAACAGGCCGACGAATCGATGCGCATATTTTGCGTCGACGTCATCGATGACCTCGACGCGTTGTCCCAGCTCTTCTAGGAGGATTTTTTTAAAATAATTTTAGGGTGGTTGTGTACATACATTGCCAACACACATTTCATTTCAAACAACTTGTAAAAGTGCATGAAGCATCATATGAGCCCTTTAAGAGATCTTTAATACTTTTGAAGTTACAGGCCTGCAAGTTTTGGAGAAAAACTTGAAAAGTGCTCAATTGGCACATAATGCAAAAGAGGCTGCTAAAGTTAACAAATTTTACTAATAAACCTACCAATCTCGGGGTACAATTAACAATGATGTTGCAGTCTTTCTGAAGTCATTTTTAACCCCCTGTAATTTGGCTCTGAATCTCAAGTGAAAATTGCCATTTTGACCCCCATCTACAAATACCTGGATTACTCCATAAATATTCACACACAACATTTAATATTTGGGTTTTCACCACTTATATGTTTATGTTTAGTCAGAAAAAAATATTAGCAAATAAAAAATTTGAGCTGGGGAACTCTGGTTGATTTGACACAGAATAACCCATTAAAAGAAAAGTAGAAAAGTAGTTGAATTCATAGAGAAATCATATTTAACACTCCTTTAAAAAAATAAAGAAAATAAAATCACAATAGGAAACCTACCGTAAATGGACTTTTTGAGTAAATAGATGCAAATCAAGATGATGATGAGGAGGAGGAGGAGGATGATAAAAATCAATATCCCAGTGATAGGTCCTGCACCTGATTATTAACAAAGAAAACACCAGTTTTATAAATCAAATGCACAGCTAGAAAGCATTAATAGATCTACTAATTTAGACTACTGATTTCTTGGCTAATAGTATCAGCAACCACAGAACCTCAAATGTCTGATATATTGCAATTAATTTGGGAAGTCGTGGCCTATTGGTTAGAGAGTTTGACTGTAGAGCAGGGATAGGCAACTCTGGTCCTGAAGGGCCACTATCCTGCAGAGTTTAGCTTCAGCCCTCATAAAAACTCACCTGCCTGTTATCTATCTAGTAATCCCGAAAACACTGATTGCCTTGTTCAGGTGTGTTAATTAGGGTTGGAGCTAAACTCTGCAGGACAGTGGCCCTCCAGGACCGAAGTTGCCTAACCCCCATCCCAGTCAATCATGTCCATGTTTACATAGAAGAAACAATGGAAAAGGAGATATTTGTTGAACGTAAATGCAATTTCTAAACAGAAAAGCATCTCAAGCATCTATATATATATATAAAATGATTTGATTTGATCTGATTTTCTTCTTTGGAATTTATTACTGAAGTAATTTTCTGTCTTACCTGTCACAAATAATTCTCTCTCATAGACTCGATCACTGGTCTCTTCACTCACAGTGTTCTTGAGTGTGCAGGTGTAGAAGTTTTCTGGATTTCCTGTGTTTTTGACTGTTATCTCATTCTTCTTGTCCTCCACTGTTTGTCCTGTAGAATTCTTCCAGATGATTTCCCCACTGTAGTCACATTTCAAAGGCACGCCATCAGCGTTAGTGCTCTCCTCTTTAGTTATCTTAGGTTTGGGGACCGGCTCTGTGAAAGAAACAATGAAATGTGTGAGCTGATATATTTGAGTATGTCACTCATTTCTGCAAACACTCAACAAAAATACTCTTTGAAAGTCCAATCAAACCATTGCATGTATCATACAAAACACAAGGGTGTTTTGTTATTGAATGAATATCAATGTTTTTCATTGTTTGAGTAAATGATTCAATATATTATTGTAAAGACAGTAATTTGCTTCCATCCTGAATAAATCAGTCATTTGAATGAGTCAGCTGAATTCATGACTCAAAGACTCACCAGTGTTTCCCATTCATTAACTAGACTGTGACAGCCCATCACAGTAACGTTTCAAAATATAGTTCTGCAAGTAGTATATATAGTATGTATATTGTTGGTCGATAAAAGGTAATATTACACGTGTTAAAAACATGCACTTAATTTTCTTGAAAACACTTGTGAATACGGTAGTAAAAAATAAATAAATAAATAATAATACAGTAGCCCAGCTTATGATACTTTTATACTTTGATAAAGAAAATCTCTTTGGATTTGAGACTTTAGTGTTTGCAACCTTACAGATCTTCTTCAGGCATCAAAACACTCCAAAGAGAAAGGAAAAATGGAAATCACATCATATGACCCCTTTAAATATGTTTAGTTGTTGTAGTAGTGGGAGCAACTGGCCATTTTTTGACAGCTACATGGCAATGAAAAATATTTAAGGCCAGTAAATTTTCTGAAGTCACCAGCCATCGGCAGATGTGAATGTTAGTTTTAGGCCCTGCTTGCAAGTGTAGAAATTAGCTCAAAAGTATTGCAATTTCCCTACTGTAGAGTAAGGTCAAATATATTTATATAATATGTGTTTGGCTTCCAAATTCACCAGTGAGACTGAGACACTATATCACAACTAAAAAGAGGATTGGGTGAATAGTCTAAACAAGCCTAATAGCCCCAACCATTAATCAATTAAAAGTACACTTGCATAGAAAAACACTCAGTGGAAGAAACAATTCTATATATACATAAGCCAACCCCAAATGATTAGAGAACATTACCCCACAGATACATAATACCTACTGAAATGTAGTCAGCATAGAAACAGACAATTTCCTACAAAAGATATATATGCAAGTACACATATGCATATACATACGTATATATATATATTCAGACAATTTCCTACAAAATAATATATACATGCAAATACACACATATTCATATACACACATCCACACATATAAATACATATCCCTACTCTTTATAAGAATGGCTTTATATCAAATTATTCATTAAATGTTCTTTACCATCTTAATAACTATATTGTCAATATCACACAACCCTACACTGTACTTGAATACAAACCATAATAAAGTAGAACCATTGTACAACAGTGTTCCTGAGCATCTACCGTGGTATTCCTAGAAGTACCTTGCAGTAGCATGTAAATGCAATGGTGCATAAATTACAGTATCATAGTATTTATCAAAGTACTCTATTACAATCTGATCCAGTAATTTTTTTAATTAATTTTATGTTCTTGCTTGTTTGTTTGTTTCACTCATATAATAATATCCACTCACCTATAACAGTCAAGGTGAATTTTTTTTCCTGTTCTTTACTGTTGATGTCAATGGTATATAGTCCACTGTGTTCAACAGTTAAATTAGTTATAGTGATCTGTCCAGTCTTGTCATCAATAGATGTGATGCCTTGGAATCTCGGATTTGGGATGTTAACCTCAGGCTCATCTTTATCCCACTCAATCGCTTTTACAACAACTCCAGTCCTGCTTTTGTGTTTCCATATAATGCTGCTGACAGGAGATACCATTTTGTCTGGACGAAATGAAACAGACGAACCCACTGCTTTATCTTCACCTAATTAATAAAATATGAGAGAGTATGTTAGTCAACATTCAACAAGCAAATTTCTGCAGTTACTGCTAGCTTCCTGCTAACATGCTACATCAACAAAAAATACCTGTACCATATCTGGCCATATTATTATTATTATTATTATTACATCTAAATATATAATATACATAAAATACATAGTAAACAGCACAGTAAATAAACACGTTGTTTTATAATATATCCACTGTATAATAATCTAAATTAGACTAATGTAATGTTACACGTCCTTGGCAAGTGAAGGCCGTGTGAGTGAGTGAGATAATAACTTGAAATATTAACATGAAAAATTAGTCCACGATAGAGTCTGTTGTCAATATAATTGTCTAAAATATTCCAGTCATTTGGTATCCTACTGTAAATTAGGCTATAATACTATACTATTTTAAAACTAACCGGCCTTAAATAAGCCGAGAAGGAACTCCGCGCCATCTTTGAGAAATAATAACGAACACATAATTTACCCGAAACAGCTCCTGTGATGAAGAACACGGCGCAGATGAAGGACGTCGAATATCTAACAACAAGCATTTTTAGGCATACAGCAGCTTTTTACACTTTCTAACCGTATGTGTTTCAGAAACACAACCTACTCTCCGTGAGGACAGAGCGGTATAAAGGAAGTCCCAAATACGAAACTGAAACAAAGAGCCCAAGAGGCGAAACTCTGTTGTGTTATGGGTAACAGTCTGTAGATGGCGCTGCGGAGGCGCGTCCGCCATTATGGACTGAAAGCTGCTGAAATCGTTACACAACCAAACTGTGAAGAAGATGAGCAAGTGGTCAAAACGCAAGCAGTGTTCTGCAATAAATTGCAAAAATGTACCAGTCCACGAGAAGCGCCATTTCATCGATTTCCAAAGGATGCACAAAGGTAATAACCACTGATCTATAATATAGATCAGTGGTAATAATTCATTTAAGTGGAAATATTTTAATGATGTCGTGATTTAACTTGAATTTTGAACGTGAATGACAGCAATGTAAGCGTTGGTAAATCTGCATGAATGTTAGGCTAGGCTAGTGCATCTCTGTCAAGTTTGCCTTATAAACTAATGATTGACGTAGCCTATTATTAGATCGCATTTATTTTGTAACAGAAGTTAATGCTATGATCTTCAAAGATGTGTCTGACAGTCGGGGTCTATCAGCAATTGCAAAGGTGCATTTGAGCAGTAGCATCAAATGTACTGTGGAAAATGACAACTTGAGTATAGAGGCAATAGGTCTGAGATCAAAGCAATTTTTCTAAATGTTCATATTATATTATCTCCAGTCACACCCAAGTGCATGGACATTAATGGTGTTACCAATTACCAGACAAATATGCAGATAGCCTAGTCTCTGCATTTCTGCATGAAGTGCAGTGCTATTTTTGTGTTCAAAATAATTTTGACACTTGAAAACATTTATTCATCATGTTTCTTATATATACATTGCAGGTGTGCCAGGTGGGTCCAAAATCTAAGGAATGTATTCCTTCATGGCATACCTTTGAATCAGCTGCATCGGACCTAGAGGGTGTGCAGTGCCCATTTTCACAGCAGCCAGTTCAAAAGACCATCTGATGGCCAGAGTTATTTTTAGTTCATGTGTTCATTTGCTAGATTATACACATATTTTGACTAATGCTTCCATTCTATGTCAGTGCCTCTTCTCTCACAAAAAGAAAAAAAAAATACAAACTTCTCATACACAAATGCAAACACAATAGATGGTGGTGTCTGATTAATAACGGAGATCTTATGGCACCACTTACATTTTAGTACTGTTTATAGTTCATGTGTGCACTTGCTAGATTGCACATCTTTTTTTTTTTACCTTTCCATCTGTAATAGGACATTCACAGATGTGTGTGCAATTTCACTGAAGATGTTGAAAAACAAGTTGTTAATATTTTTGTGAAATTCTATGTAAAAGATGAACTGTCTTTAGAAATGCTCATATATATATATATATATATATATATATATATATATATATATATATATATATATATATACTGTATATATATATATATATTTTTTTTCAAATCAAATATATGGTAATGTTCACTAATGTCAAAATCAACATTTGAATAAATCTTATTACTGTGTGTCTGCCTGTATATATTATTTTATGAATTTCTGTTATTCATATAAAAAGGAAAATGTATAATAGAACATAAATATTGATAGATTAAAGGTTTGCAGTAATTTTATAATTGTTTCTTTGCAAAACGTAAGTGGTAGGCTAATGAAGCCGATTCGGTGGGGGACATACCCTTATGAAAAAGTACTATAGGAATCTTACTAGTATTTTGGGACAAAATATTATAGTAATCGTATAGGAATACTAGGCCTATAGTTATTCGGGACATACTACAGAAGTACGATACGACTACTATAGAAATACTATAGCAGCTTTAAAATATTATAGAGGTAGCTATTACAGAACATCACAGAAGTATGCTATGTTCTGTAATAACTCTATAATATCCTAGAGCCGCTATAGTATTTCTATAGTAGTCTTATAGTATTTCTATAATAATATTTTGTCCCAAAATACTATTTCCTAAGGGTGATTAGGCCATGCATAACCGACACATAGACATATATTTTCTGTTATCAGAATCAGAATCAGAATCAGAATGAGCTTTATTGCCAGGTATGTTTACACATACGAGGAATTTGTTTTCGTGACAGAAGCTCCGCAGTACAACAGAATGACAGCGACAGAACATAAAACACATAATAAAAGAATAAAAAATACAAATATGTAGACAGTGAATGACAATATACAAATGACAATTGTAGGCAGGTATATTACAAAGTGAAGTTATGTATGTACATATATATTGTGTGCAAAATTTAAGTGTATACTAAGTATGTGTGTTAGATAAATAAAGTGTGTGTGTATATAAATATAAAGTGTAGTGTGTTCGCCATTATTGTCAGCTGTTCATAAGATGGATTGCCTGAGGGAAGAAACTGGTCCTGTGTCTGGTCGTTCTAGTGCTCAGTGCTCTGTAGCGTCGACCAGATGGCAACAGTTCAAAGAGGGAGTGTGCTGGATGTGAGGGGTCCAGGGTGATTTTGACAGCCCTTTTTCTCACTCTGGATAAGTACAGTTCTTGAATAGATGGGAGAGTTGAACCGATGATTCGCTCAGCAGTCCGGACTACTCTCTGTAGTCTTCTGAGGTCAGATTTAGAAGCTGAGCTGAACCAGACAGTTACTGAAGTGAAATTTATTTAACGTTGGTCATCCTCATTAATGTATTTTAAATAGTTTTCATATTTAGATATTACGGCCAGAAAAAAATAAGATATGTTAAGTTTTTGTTATGTTAAGTTTGTCAAGGCCATTGACTCCCATTATTTCTTGGCGTTTTTCTTCAGTTTTCAGTCCATAATGGCGGCCGCATTACGTCATGGGGGCAACCATAGACATCATATAAGTAGACGCCCTATTGGCTGCTGGGCGACGAGATTTGCGGCCGCCATCTTAAACCGGTCGTACTCCTAGTTTCGTTGCGTAGCAGCAGTTAAGATACCAGAGAACTGTGCAGCATTTTCCTGTTCTAATCGGCGGACCATCGCAAGTACGGCTCGGGATTACTTTTCACAAGTAGGATTTAACATTACTATTATTACTACTATTGTTATTTGTGGTTGCGCACGTGATTTCAGGAAGTAATGTATATTAACTCTCTGATGGTCTTCGTTTCCTGTCCACACTCGTGTTTTTTGACAATAACATTTAATTTTGTAACAAGATAATAGTTTTTTTTTTTTTTTTTTTTTTTTTTTTACAAATGTAATTTTACTCTGTTTGTTAATGTTTTAACTTAACATTTGTGCAGTTTTTGGAGGATTTATGATATCTTCTAAATTTCTATAAATATTTATTTAAATAGGCTTTTTACAAAAAAAAAACAGCATTTTATGTAAAATTCTCTTTATAAAAGACACAGATTTCTAACTTTCATTCATGGGGATAACATGGATAATTTTAAATGATTTAATGTAACATTTATACCCATTTTTTGGAAAATGCAGATAAAAAAAAAAAAAAAAAACTTTAACCACTAGATGGCTATAGATCTCCACTATATGCTATTTGACTACCTGAAAGATATCTTTTCACAAGTTGGATTCATATCTAAATATTATAAAATCACAATTATAACAAAAAGAAAATATTTTTTGTCAAATTTTAGTATTTTTTTTTACTGAAAAAATCCCAGTTTTTCAATGATGTTACATTACAATGCATTGCAGGCAGTAAGCATGGTAAACCGCATGACTTTTGTAGACGGAGTTGGAGCAGGTTTGTGTGTGTGTGTGTGTGTGCGCGCGTGCTAAATTGTTTTGTCTCATCCTGTCATCTCTCTCTCACTCCCTCTTTGGTGGATCTGCATTTTGCATAATTTTTTCTAAATAATTATAAGAGAGCAGTTATTTTATAACCTCACAAGTGTGTGTGTGTGTGTGTGTACATATCTTATTTTACTGCAACTATCTGTTTCTGCTTCATCATATTTATAGTGTGTGATTTTATAAATATCCTTTTTGGTCACTTATATATTATATCAGAATATAATATGTCACTGTATGCCTATTATGAATATTAAAATATTCTGAATCATGTGTCCTGTATCCAAGGGTGTAACTTTGGTTTGAAAAGTGGGGGGGGGGGGGGGGGGGGGGGGGGGGGGGGGGGGCACAAAATGGGAAATTTTTTTTTCGATTTGAATCCCATTTCCTCCATTTACATACAGTTAGGGACTATGGTGATACAAAATCCAGGAAATAATTACGTTGTTTATAATGATAAATCCTGCCAAAAAGAATAATAGGCTACTATGTGGAAGAAAAAGATGTCTTACTTTATTTATTGTTGAATGCCCAAGACTTGAGAGAATAATTTTATGAAGTAAAAAACGTTCACTAAAAATTTTCCCTGTCTCACCTATGAAATATGAAAATGTGCTAGCCTGTTTCTGACATGACATAATTACAATTAATTACCTGACCCTTTACAAAGCACATACCTGCAACTCTGAGCTACTTCTCCCTATCTCAACCTCTCTGTTCTGAAGCAGCTCCACCTCATCTGTGCTCTGATATGAAAACAACTGAGTTATGTTCATATTGAGTCCACATAGCCAGAAAAGAGTCTCAGGATGTACATTTTAAAAACTGGGTGTGCCACATTCATTTTCAGATTAATGTGTAAAAAAAACCCTGACTGCGTATCAATAACTTTACAGACTAGACTGGGCTGATGTGTAAAACTATACTCAGGCTCACCACATAACCATAACACTATATAAAATATAGGCTAACTCAGGCCAGCTCAACATCAAGCCTTTTCTTTGAACAAGTAAATCAATTTTTACAAATTAACTTCCATTTTAAATGAACAAATATTGTAAGTGAACAATAACTCAAATTTAGAAAAACATTTATTATTAAGACTTATTTTATTTCTGCATCTGAGTATAATGAGTTGAGTAGCCTATAACAGGAACCAGAGTCTGCTTGTCATACATTGCTGACAGAAAACGCTGCTGTTTAAAGTGGACACAGAATGTTCTAGGCAACATACATGTTTAGGTTAGCTAGCTAACGGTCTGAAGTTACCTAGCAACAGTGTATGTTAACGTTAGCTCATCAACAGGTGTAGACCAACTGATCTATCTATATTATAGATCAGTGTGTAGACCATAGACTGTAAAAAAATAAGTAGACAGACATTTTGATTACCCTGACCTGAGCTAATTTACTGAATCAACCAACTCACCATCTCCTTTTCTTTTTTTCATCCATGAAGACATTAAAGTCATCTGTTGCTGGCGTTTCATGACTGACAGCGATACCGGCTGCTCAGTAGAACTTTCAGTGCGCTTACACTATTTAGAGTGTGCACGAGACGTCCCTGTCGATATGCGGACGCGCGCATCGACACAGACAGGCAGGTCTGTTCTGCTCGGTCCTGCTCCTCCATGACGATGACGGCGCGCGGTTAAAAAAAATCATAAACTAATTTGAAAGTGGGGGGGACACGAACGGGATTTTGAAAAGTGGGGGGGACATGTCCCCCCTGTCCCCATAGGAAATTACGCCCGTGCCTGTATCATAGCTGCATGAATGACCTTTGCGGCAAAAAAACCCCGCGTCAAAATCAGTTAGGTATTCAGTGAGATATGATTAATTTAATGCGCTGACAGCTCATTGCACCTGGCAAACAAGTTACACTGAGTGGAGCAGGCGACCGGTCCAAGATGGCGGCTCCACGGCTCGTTCGTGCGAATAGGCAGTAGCGTTCGATGGGGCGTCTACCTATACATGTCTATGGGGGCAACTGTTGCTATGGAGCGTTCTATTGAGTTTCGCCTCTTGGGCTTTTATACTCTTTGGCTGCGTCCGAAATCGCATACTTAACGAGTAGGTACTACATTTCAATAAGTACTAACTTAACGAGCGCTAAAAGAGTATGTACTCTACAGCCAAATCTCGTTGAGTATGAATGAATTCCGCCATGTTTACATTATCATTTGACCTATGACGTTATAACAACTTCAAATATATGAGACTGCTACCGGTTTTAATATTTACTACCTAAATATTTTGATGTTGATGCAATTTGCTCCTTTTGTGGTCGGTCTTGTTGAATACACAAATGTCCTTTTATTGTTATTGTAGTTTAACTATAATATTTGTGTTGTTTTTATGTTTTAACTCTATTGAAATGACCCACAGTTTAATCCTTAAAAATTAAACCCTTCATAGCATCAATAACTCCACAACCCTACCTCCTACGGTTTTCCTCAGCTTTTGCAGTATTTGTAATATCTGCACAAATAAGACGTTGATCAGCTGCTTGAAGATCTCGCCTTTGGAGAAGAATGTTGATTTTACACTTGAAAAATGTAAGTATTACTACTTAGAAATTAAGATTACCTCAGAAAGCATTTCTAGCCCACCCCAACACTTATCAACAAAATAATGACCTGGAAAACACTTACACAGAGTAAAACACTTTGTCATGTTGCCAGCATTCTATTTATTGCTGAATTAAATGTTATATTTTTACAATTGCATGTTAATTTGATAAATCTTCATTATTTCTGTGATTTAGTGAACTGGACTGGTCAGCAGAAGGTTGCTGGATCAATTTCCACCGGTGTGTCTTTATTCCAGGTGACTCCAGAGGGATTGAGATCCTGTAATAACAGCACTGTAAGTCACTTCAGATAAAAGTCTCTGGCCAATTAATTCATGTAAATATGAATTTTGTGAATGCTTTTTTGTGTCTTGGGCACAAATGCTCAATAAAGCTGCTTATTTCTTAAAGCTTATTTTCTTCAGTGTTCTACTATAATATTAATGCATTCATACATTTAATACAGTTTCTACTTGGGGTTTTAAAGGGTCAGGTCATCTAAACATATAAATTCAGTCATTAATGACTTGCCTCCATTCTGTTCAATCCTTTGCCTGAACATAAAAGGTGATGTTGGTCAAGTTTTCTCCTGCTGGATTGTGTTCATAGTATCAGTCGACAGACAAAACAAAAGCAGTCATTTTAACAGCACAGTGTCATTTCATTTCTGTATTAGAAGTAACAGAATGATCTTACTTTAGATTTTTCTTTCAGGTTTTTTCCACAGATGCTGCTGTCACCTGCTCCACCACAAAAGATCTGCATCAATTGTACAGCAAACAAGAATCAGAAAAGTGCTGTAATAACGGTTTATTAATAAACTACCACTTAAGATTTAAAATATGTTTTGATGACTGTACTCACTGAAAGTCTTTGACAGCATCATTTCTTCATCAGTCTCTCTGCAGCAGATAAACACACGTGTCTCATCTGTCCCTGTAACATCCAGACTAGAGTCAGTCTCCTCTCTGATTTATGTGATATACTGCATTTACATGTTGAGATAGATGCTGATGTGTTCACTCACTTTATCCAACACAAGAGCTCCACAATTTATCAACAACACTAATGGTCAAATGAAATAGATAGCTTATGTTTTACTTAATGTAGATTTATTTATTTACATTACTTACATTCATCTAAAGCAATGTAGACAGTTGATTCTACATAATAACACACACATCTCACTCAAATGTCTGTTCATGTGATTTGCTCTTTTGAAATTCTCTTAGAACATTTCTCTGTCTCATATTAAACAGACAATTAATCGCCTTTAAGATGTATATGGTCCATGCAAATATGATACTCACCTTTGTAAACACCCTCTACGCTGCTCTCTTTCACGTTCGATGAGGATTTATCCTTTCCGCGTGGCATTCTGGGATTGAAAAGTATCCCTCGTTGAACCCTTCAGAATCTTGGCTGAAGCAGTAGGACATCCGGGGATTACTTGCCTACTGTTTTATGGTTCAAGGTTTCGAACGTACTTCTTTCTTCACATACTCTTTTTCCCTACTATACAGTAGGTGAGTAGGCATATTAGAACGAAAATTAAGTATACGTACAACTGAATCTCGCGAGAGTTATTGCAATTCTCGCCTACTCTTTTATGAACGCAAATGATTCAAACATACTAATTTGTCGCATACTGCTTTTTCCATACTATATAGTAGAGAAGTATTCGATTTCGGACGCAGCCTTTGACTGAAACAAATGGTTGTTGTTCTTCTTCTGTTGCTTAATGGCGGATTGCAACCAAATTTTGGGTGCATACCGCCACCCAGGGGCGTAGCAAGCTTTTCAAAAGTGTGGGGGATGGATGTGGTTTGTTTATAAACAATAAAAAAACGATGAATACAATGACAGAGGGGTACAAAGTGCAGGGCTTAAAGTTCTCAGGCACATTGCCGGATTTCCAGCTTGCAGCGTTTGGCTGGAAAAAAAAAAAATATCCTACATTAAAAAAAAAAAAAAAACAGAAAAGGGGAGGGAACAAAAACGCCCACACAAAGCTTTTTCTCTGGTGGTATAAATAATGTAACAATTTACTGTTTTTAAACATTAAAATAATATACACATTTCTTTCATAGTTCTTCAACAGGTACGCAAACAATGTCATCATTTCTCACTTTATTCTCCTCAACAGGTAACGTTACAATCAAACACAGCAGGTAAGTATCCTCAAAAGTATTCAGCTAATCAACAAACAATGCTCAAAATATCAAAATCAGTTGCACTGGCAATGAACACATAAATACACTGCTTAACAATGGCAGTTTGTCCCCCCTCCTCGTCAATTCCCTGCCTCTATCATCACAGTTATGTTATACACTTCATGCCACATAACGTTACATAACCAAATTTAGCTAGCTGCTGAACAATATCCCAATAATAGCAATTAGCATATATAATACCGAAAACACTCGACATGTCAACAAAAGTGACATGTGCTGACCAGCTGGCCCCCACCTTTTCACAGATCTTCAACAGATCCCTGGAGTTGTGTGAAGTGCCTTCCTGCTTCAAACGCTCCACCATCATCCCCATCCCAAAGAAACCCAAGATAGCAGAACTTAACGACTACAGACCTGTGGCTCTAACGTCTGTCGCCATGAAGTCGTTTGAAAAACTGGTTCTGGCTTATCTGAAGGACATCACTGGACCCTTACTGGACCCCCTCCAGTTTGCTTACCGAGCAAACAGGTCCGTGGATGCTGCAATCAACATGGGATTGCACTTCATCCTGCAACATCTGGACAAAACAGGGACTTATGTGAGGATCCTATTTGTGGACTTTAGTTCGGCATTCAACACCATCATCCCAACAGCCCTTCAGACCAAACTGACCCAGCTCTCTGTTCCTAGCTCCATCTGTCAGTGGATCACCAGCTTTCTGACAGATAGGCAACAGTTAGTGAGACTGGGGAAATTCACATCAAACAGCTGCTCCACCAACACTGGTGCCCCTCAGGGATGTGTTCTCTCCCCTCTGCTCTTCTCCCTGTACACCAACGACTGCACCTCTAAAGACCCCTCTGTCAAGCTCCTAAAGTTTGCAGACGACACTACAGTCATTGGCCTCATCCAGGACGGTGATAAGTCCGCTTACAGACAAGAGGTTGAGCAGCTGGCTGTCTGGTGCGGTCTTAACAACCTGGAGCTGAACACGCTCAAAACAGTGGAGATGATCGTAGACTTTAGGAGAAACCCCCCTGCACTTTCCCCACTCACCATCATGAACAGCCCTGTGACTGCAGTGGAGTCATTCAGATTCCTGGGAACCACCATCTCTCAGGACCTGAAGTGGGACAATCACATTGACTCCATTGTTAAAAAGGCCCAGCAAAGGTTGTATTTCCTTTGCCAGCTGAGGAAGTTTAACCTGCCACAGGAGCTGCTAAAACAGTTCTACTCGGCCGTCATTGAGTCTGTCCTCTGTACTTCAATAACTGTCTGGTTTGGTTCAGCAACAAAATCAGACATCAGAAGACTACAGAGAACTGTTGGATTGCTGAGAGGATTATTGGTGCTCCCCTGCCCACCCTTCAAGAACTGTACACATCCAGAGTGAGGAAAAGGACTCAGAAAATCACTCTGGATCGCTCACATCCAAGTCACCCCATCTTTGAACTTTTGCCATCTGGCCGGCGCCTCAGAGCCGCAAACACCAGAACAGCAAGGCACAAGAACAGTTTCTTCCCCCAGGCAATCTACCTCATGAACAGTTAAATGTTATGCTTATAAACGTGCAATATCCTTATATTTATTTGTTAACCCTCCATCCTAGAACATTCCCGCATCTCACTCAATCCTATTCCATTATCATTTATAGCACAATTGTTTATACACTTATTTATTTGTCAATTTGTAAATCTTTTTTCTTTTTGTTTTTTGTTTTTTCTGTGTGTTGTTGTCTCTGTGTACTGGAAGCTTATGTCACTAAAACAAATTCCTTGTATGCTGGTAAGCATACTTGGCAATAAAGCTCATTCTGATTCTGATTCTGAAAAGATAACAGAACATCTTCCCATTCACTCTTCCCACCTAAGTTCCCGCCTCCTCAGCACGAGCTGACCAATGACATCCCAAGAGAGGCGGGACTTAATGCAGAACAGCCAATCATCAGCTGGTCACACTCAAAGCCGGTGTCATTTGAGAGGGAGGGGGAGAGGAGGCGCCGCGGCGAGCGCAGACACTGAGCGGCCAGAGAAATGGAGAAGCGACTGTATAAGGCGTTTGAGCAAAACTGCGGAAAAACTGCAGAAAACGTGTGGGTGTTGAACCCTCTCACCGCGAAAAGTGTGGGTGTTAACTGGTAATTGTACACGACTCAATTAGACTGTTTTCGTATTCTGTTCATCAACCTTGCGTCTTAAGAAATTAAAATAATACCTCCGTGTAACTCTTATGCACTCTCTCTCGCCTTCTGTTTCTAGTCCCATCACTGATCTATAATATATATATATATATATATATATATATATATATATATATATATATATATATATATATATATATATATATATATATATATGTATGTATACATATATTTTAAATCTAAAATAGAATGTCCAGATCGGTGGCAGCAGCTTCAAAAACACTCCAATCAGTGAGGTCAAAACAAGATTGTAAATCCTGCTCTGTTTCGTAGGTGCATCTATTCACAGTCTTAAGTACAGATTTAGCAGATTTAAGTTTCTGCTTGTAGGATCAGAGAGACCCAAAGCTGCCTGTGGAACATAGTGATATGCATCCTTTATTGTGGTGTAACAGTGATCTAGTATATCACTGTCTCTGGTGGGACATGTAACATGCAGTCTGAATTTTGGCAGTTCATGGGAGAGATTGGCTTTATTAAAGTCCCCAAGAATGATTAAAACAGAGTCCGGGTGTAGTTGTAGTTGTTCTGTCTCTGATCAACCAGTTTCTGTAAAGCCAATGTAAACACTAACCAGAACGAACGAGTGAAACTCCCGCAGTGAATAGAATGGCTTGCAGTTAAAAAAAAGAGCCCTTCTAGATCTGAACAGCTCATCTTTTTTAACACATTACATCTCATTTTCAAAGCATAAAAAGTACTGCATTACAAATACTGACAAAAATAAAAATCTAGGTAGAAATCGCTCAAAAAATAAATGATGCTTTAGCACAGGATTTACACAAGCTCCAGTCTGGATCCAGAACACCTGAGAAGAGATGATGCTGACCCTCAGAGGACCTCAGATGATGCTAACCCTGAATCAACAAACAGAACTAACAATTATTGCTACAAGTGTGACTGCATCATATAATAATTATTAATGAATAATATTAATAATGTTCATCGTCTGGCTGACTACGTCTTGTATTAATTTTTCTAAAAATCCTGTAATGCGTGCACAAACTGGCCCTTACCACTTATAAGCCACTACTAAATATTGTAGAAACATAATTTTCTGTAAAGTTGCTTTGTAACGATTTGTATTGTAAAAAGTGCTATACAAATGAACTTGAATTGAATTACTGTGTAAAATAATAAAATATGTTGTGAAAATAATGAAACAAACTGATGTATGTGCACAATTGAAAAATGGATACGAAGATAAATCGCAGCCTACGTCTGAGGAGGTAAATATTTCACTTTAAAAATCAATGTAATACAAACATTTTTGAAAAATAAGCAATTTGTACATTTACATATTTGGTAAGATAAAAATACATTATGTAGCTGTGTGTACACACCACGAGTTCAACTTTCATTTCGTGAACAGTAGGGAACATTACTGTATTTAATCCATTCACCAGACCCAAACATACACAAGTTTCAAATACACTAGCTCAGTTAACATTTATAGTATAGTAATAATAGCAGTGTATATCTTTTTGCATTTGAAGTGATATTATAAATCCTGTGAACATATAGAAGGTAATATTTGGATTTCTCCAGTTCACTGCCCTGATGTTTAGCACAAAAGGGAAGTATCTTTGCACACACTTGAAAGACCGGAAATCCAAGATGGCAGAGATATGCAACTAGCCCATTCTATTTTTGTCCCAAATTAAAGCAACAGTTGCTCAGTTAGTGTTTCTCTATAGTTCCTTTTATTAAGAAAGAAACGCATAGCAAAAAGGTTTAGCATCAATAATGGAAGAAGCTCATGCTATTTTAATATATTCAGATACATGTCTTAAAATACTAAATACATGTATGCATCTTGCAAACCACAAACAGGAAGTCTATACCCTCTCTTATGGTAAAAGATGAATTTCCATCCTTCAAACGGAGCTCCTCAGGGTCAATGTGATCAGTTATTGGGGCACATTTATATTCTGCTTATAAAAGGTTGGAGGTGACCCCAGAAATGGAGATATATTGTAGGTCTCAGCATTTAAAAGACATGCATAGATGGTGTGTGTATTATGAAAAATTAAATTGTAATAAAAATTAGAATCTTTTACATTTTATACTGTAATTGACATTAGATAAAAAGTAGTGATAGAAAACAATTTGCATAAAGCAGTGATAATATAATACAATAATATACTAAAGAAATAAAATGAAACTATGTCATTAGTCAACTATGAATGAATCAAAACTGCACCCTTAACATGAAGACGAAAGTCCAAGGAATACGTGAGTTTCACATTTGGCTGAAAGAAGCTGAGGCCTTTAAAATGGGAAAATTTATTAATGTTCCAGAGACATTGTTCTGAATGAAAAAAGAAGAAAAAATAAATAAATAAATAACTGGTTTTACATTTGGATTTAAAAAAAAAACCCTGAATATTCCAAATTAACACAGTAATTGCACACTTGCACAAAATACAACAACTGACCTGAAATGACATTGTTTTTCTTGAAATTTAAATTTTGTAATTCATAACCCTAAAAGCTTAAAAATTCTCTCAAATTCTTGCAACAAATTTGATATATTCAGAACACATCTGAAAAGCCTTCAAGGCCAACACAGCTAACAGAAAACATTTATCAAAGTAACAAAAGGAATAGTTATTGTCTGGAAGTGCAGGTAAGAATGTGTTCAAACTATAAATCTTGCACTATACTGTATGCCATTATTTTTTAGATTTCACATTGCTGGAAATACAAAGTCCACACTTTGCTCATTCAGTAGGTAACGGTCTAGAAAATAATTCTGAACATTTCTCGGTAAAATAGCTTTTCCCCAATAAATTAATGCCATCTAATATAAATGACGGCACTATTTACACTGGGTGCAAATACAAACTATGTTTACCATCTCAACCCACCAAAGCCTAATTCACCTTTTTAACAAACACTTTGTGTGATCACCATTATTGTCTGCACTAAGAGCAGTCTGTTGCTATTTCTACTGGGTACAAACAGTATATACACCTATTTACCATGGATGTAACCACTTTCAATACACATATTTTGTTTCTTTCTCTTTCTGGTGGACACTAATATCATCACAGGGCCAAAAAGGAAGCTGGTACGTATCAATAAGCTTACGTCATACCACCATAATGCTTCTGATTGACATTTCAAGATGACACACCAAGTCTATATCATCACTAACGCAACCAATGCAGATAATACAGATTGTCAAAAACATTGCTACCAAGGCACAGATTAAACCGATTGTACACAAACAGTGTGGATAATAGACTATGCACGATTACTTCTGCATTTTGCCTCAGCCCGCTCATCTACATCCGGTGCTGCGCCTGTGTGAATAATTCAGTGGAGATGATGGCAAATCAATCAATCAATCAATCAATCAATCAATCACCTTTATTTATATAGTGCTTTAAACAAAATACACTGCGTCAAAGCACTGAAAAACATTCATTTGGAAAACAGTGTGTCAATAATGCAAAATGATAGTTAAAGGCAGTTCATCATTAAATTCAGTTATGTCATCTCTGTTCAGTTTAAATAGTGTCTGTGCATTTATTTGCTATCAAGTTGCTAATGATATCGCTGTAGATGAAGTGACCCCAACTAAGCAAGCCAGAGGCGACAGCGGCAAGGAACCGAAACTCCATCGGTGACAGAATGGAGAAAAAAACCTTGGGAGAAACCAGGCTCAGTTGGGGTTCAGTTCTCCTCTGACCAGACGAAACCAGTAGTTCAATTCCAGGCTGCAGCAAAGTCAGATTGTGCAGAAGAATCATCTGTTTCCTGTGGTCTTGTCCTGGTGGTCCTCTGAGACAAGGTCTTTACAGGGGATCTGTATCTGGGGCTCTAGTTGTCCTGGTCTCCGCTGTCTTTTAGGGCAGTAGAGGTCCTTTCTAGGTGCTGATCCATCATCATGTCTGGATACGTACTGGATCCAGATGACTGCAGCGACCCTCTGGTCTGGATACAGACTGGATCTGGTGGCCACGGTGACCTCGGAACAAGAGAGAAACAGACAAATATTAGTGTAGATGCCATTCTTCTAATGATGTAGAAGGTATATGTTATGTGAAGTGTTTCCGGTTCGGGTTTACCTTATTAATGCAGCTTATTAATCAATGCAGGATATTAAAAGCATATTAGTATGTTATGTGTATGCCAGGTTAAAGAGATGGGTCTTTAATCTAGATTTAAACTGCAGGAGTGTGTCTGCTTCCCGAACAATGTTAGGTAGGTTATTCCAGAGTTTAGGCGCCAAATAGGAAAAGGACCTGCCGCACGCAGTTCATTTTAATATTCTAGGTATTATCAAATTGCCTGAGTTTTGACAACGTAGCGGACGTAGAGGAGTATAATGTAAAAGGAGCTCATTCAAATACTGAGGTGCTAAACCATTCAGGGCTTTATAAGTAATAAGCAATATTTTAAAATCGATACGATGTTTGATAGGGAGCCAGTGCAGTGTTGACAGGACCTTGAAGTCATAAATGCATGGATTAACATTTCTGCATTTGACATTGAGAGCATAGGCCGCAATTTAGATATATTTTTGAGATGGAAAAATGCAGTTTTACAAATGCTAGAAACGTGGCTTTCTAAGAAACGATTGCGATCAAGTAGCACACCTAGGTTCCTAACTGATGACGAAGAATTGACAGAGCAACCATCAAGTCTTAGACCGTGTTCTAGGTTATTACAAGCAGAGTTTTTAGGTCCTATAATTAACACCTCTGAATTTAGCAGTTATAAATTACTCGTCATCCAATTTTTTATATCGACTATGCATTCCATTTGTTTTTCAAATTGGTGTGTTTCACCGGACCGCAAAGAAATATAGAGCTGAGTATCATCAGCATAACAGTGAAAGCTAACACCATGTTTCCCGATGATATCTCCCAAGGGTAACATATAAAGCGTGAAGAGTAGCGGCCCTAGTACTGAGCCTTGAGGTACTCCATACTGCACTTGTGATCGATATGATACATCTTCATTCACTGCTACGAACTGATGGCGGTCATATGAGTACGATTTAAACCATGCTAATGCACTTCCACTGATGCCAACAAAGTGTTCAAGTCTATGCAAAAGAATGCTGTGGTCAATTGTGTCAAACGCAGCACTAAGATCCAATAAAACTAATAGAGAGATACACCCACGATCAGATGATAAGAGCAGATCATTTGTTACTCTAAGGAGAGCAGTCTCAGTACTATGATACAGTCTAAATCCTGACTGGAAATCCTCACATATACCATTTTTCTCTAAGAAGGAATATAATTGTGAGGATACCACCTTTTCTAGTATCTTGGACAGAAAAGGGAGATTCGAGATTGGTCTATAATTAACTAGTTCTTTGGGGTCAAGTTGTGTTTTTTTATGAGAGGCTTAATAACAGCCAGTTTGAAAGTTTTGGGGACATATCCTAATGACAATGAGGAATTAATAACAGTCAAAAGAGAACCTATTACTTCTGGAAGCACCTCTTTTAGGAGCTTAGATGGTATAGGGTCTAACATACATGTTGTTGGTTTAGATGATTTAACAAGTTTATACAATTTTTCCTCTCCTATAGTAGAAGATGAGTGGAACTGTTCTTCAGGGGGTCTAATGCCGTCGACTCTGTGTTTAACTCTCATGCTTGAGTGCTTATTGTGTTGTGTCTGCCCTGGTTAGTGCAGCCTTTGATTTATTGCTTAAGATATGAAAATTTTGTTAGGGTCGGAGCAGATGTCTCATTGATCTACTTCTGCCTATCAGATTTGAGCAATCTTAGCCACACGGCTATTGGCTAGAACTGTCTTGCTTATGTGTGGGGGTGATTGACTCTGTTCAGGGCTCATCTTCACTGCTCTCACGGCGGGATTTTATACAGTTCCCATATACGTCTTAGCTGATGTAATGTTGAGTTACGGCCTCGAGAGGGAACATCTCCATTTACTATCGTAACCTCGGTTCCCTGAGAGACAGGAATGAGGCGCATTATGTTAGCCGTCGTGGTAACTGTTTGATCAGCTGTGCTAGCATTCAGTCATGATTCTGACGTAATTTTCGCACCCATGCATTTTATACTGCCCACTGACCTGTCAGTATTTGCATGCTTCACATCAATTGGTCATCTGTCCCCAGCTGGCATTAGCCAATAAGATTTCAGCGATAGTGGAGAAGGGAGGAGTTCCCATATACGTCTTAGCTGATGTAATGTCTCGTTCCCGCCTCTCAGGGAACCGAGGTTACGATAGTAACCGGAGATGTTTCTTTTACTAGGTGTTTCTCAATGTCAAGGAAGGATCCTCGGAAGCCAGCATTTTGAGGAGGCTATGTCATCGACATCCGTCGAAGGATGTCGATGACGTAGCCTCCTCAAAATACAAAATACTCCAATGTCGAGGATCCTCGGAATTTCAACCAAGGTCGAATGAAGTCCTTCATTCGAAAAATATGCCACACACAGGAAAGGATGCATTTGTGTATCCTTCGTGCTCTCAAATCACCCACAATCCTATGCGCGCACCTTTGTTATCTTGTTCAAAAATGTAAAAAAACGTTAGTGGAGTAGGAGCGTTAACGGTTTTTATTTATGTTACCAAACATTTGATATAACTGTAGTAAATATAAGTAAAGTTTAACGTTTAAATGCCAGTACAAATTACTACTCTGTTGATATTGTAAATTATACAAATACAAATGGTTAACTGAACCAGACCTGTCATTTAACAAATGTAAACTTGGTTGCGTCATCGCCATTTCTATTATAAATAACTAGTTCAGTTGTCCAAAGTAATTTAACAATACCATTTAAACGGACCTTTTCACTGACGCAATGACAGAATTACGTGCACTTGCTAGCCTGTTCCATTTACGTGTTCTCCAAATACTAAAGAGGAGTCTCGCCTAGCCTCTGAAGGAAGTGACTTGGAAGGATCAGTCGTGCCAAGGAAGTATCCTTGACATTGAGAAACGCCTACTGTCTATGGTTCCATTGGATTCAATGTTGTGCAATGTTGTCGCAACTCTTTCTCTCTATATGGCTCTGGTTGCCATCTCGTGGCTGGTCGATGTTAGCACATGCACTTGGATTTCGGAGGCTGTGTCCTCTGGAGGGAGATAACCCATAGACAGTTAAAGAATAAGATAACCGCAGAACACTTACGTCACAGCAGTCTCTCGCGTGCATGTCGAGACGCATTTAAACTGGAGTAGAGGGAGTTACCATGGAAACAGGGCGCCAAGTAGCAAACTCCGTCTCTGAGTGTTGTTTTCATTGTTTTCAAGTCTAGTCAATTAAATAACATAAATGATACACACAACTCTTCCTGACCCTTTCTGACACGTTTCTGTTCATTATTTACTTTACGGAAATGGTTTAGTGTCTTAGGAAAAAGACAGTCATCACAACTTTTAATGAACTTATACAGGCTAACTGTAATAGTTAGGCTAACTATAGATTGGAGCTCTTATTAATGATAGTTTGGGTTTTTAATCACAACTTATTTTTAGACGATCGGTTTTGATAGCTTTATAAATGTTTTGCTGGTAATTTGTGAATAGATAAATGGAAGTAAGTTAATTAATTTAAAGGAGTAACTAAACCCTAAAGCAACTTTTTGTTTATGATCTGTAAGAATGAGGCTTTATTAGTGCTGTTCATTGATTCAAGTAACTTTTTTGACATTTGAGTATAAAGTGTTTTAATTCTACAATATATGGTGTAAAAAAGTGCTGCCTTCTTCAGGTTGAACGGTGGCTACTGCAGTTCATTTTTCCTATTGGATGTTGCGGTGGCAAATGACATAAGCAGTTTCCAGCTCATCACGCCCCTTGGTACGAGCTACCGCCCTTGGCAGTATAAAACCATCTTGTTCCGTCAAAATTACTGTAGTGAATCAGGAGTTGGGATTGCAAATATTGAAAACGACCTGGATAGACTGTTATAGCATCTATTTAGCATAGCATTTATATAGTTATTTAGATTATTTTGTGTAGCCTGTGTAATTAATTAACGTAGTTGTTAGTGTAACATTAGTATTGTTAGAAGCATAGTTAGTAGCATTTTATTGCATCAGTTAGGATGCTTCAAGCTGGCGTAGATTTATCTGTATTTAGTACAGTGGTCAGGATGGTATATGTGTAGTGTTGCTGGTTGCGACAGCACTGCTGGACTGCATATTTTTCCAGCAGAATTTAAAATTAGGCGCCAGAGCTGGAATTAGTTCTGCCTAGAGCTGGAGTGTGCAAACTGCATTTTTGCGGGATAACACCTCGACATCCTCCACTTCAGGTGAAGGTGGGGGAGAAAAGTCCTCTACTTCAGATGAACGCTCTGTTGCAAAGCTACTTGCATCACTACAGTCACTCTCCATTTTAGCGACTCTGACAGCAGGCTGCTGTCAATTAATCTGTCACTGCGGATCTCAGGTTCTCGCCCCACCCGCTCAGCCCCACCCTCTGTTCGTCCCCTCTATCTCCGCTGTACTCTGCCCACTTTTCAGCATTTTTCAAATATTGCCAGTGGGTGGAGTCAGACTCTGACCAGGGGTTAAGTTACCCTTTAAATGGGGGGTGAAATGCTATTTCATGCATACTGAGTTTTTTACACTGTTAAAGAGTTGGATTCCCATGCTAAACATGGACAACGTTTCAAAAATTAAGTTGTACGTTTGAAGGAGTATTTCTGTTCCAAAAATACTCCTTCCGGTTTGTCACAAGTTTCGGAAAGTTTTTTCGAGTATGGCTCTGTGTGACGTTAGATGGAGCGGAATTTCCTTATATAGGTGCTAAGGGCGCGTCTGCCGGAAGAGCGTGCGCTCCCGTATAGCAGAGCACTGAGAACACAACAGACTTCACTGATCAGAGCGAGAGCGTCGCGAAATGTCACAAAAGGAGTGTGTTTTTGGTTGCCAGGGCAAGACAACCCTGCACAGATTACCAAAGAAAAAAAAACATCAAGGGACCAGTGGATGGAGTTTATTTTTACAGAGCATCAACGGAGTTGTGCAAGTGTTTTTGTTTGTTCCCTGCATTTCTAAAATGCTTGTTTTACAAACAAGGCCCAGTTTGACGACGGATTTGCGTATAGTTTATTTCTTAAGGATGATGCAATCCCAACGAAAAAGGGTCACGATCGTGTGTTGGAACCGCAGGCGGTGAGTAAAACTGCTTCAAATATCTCTGCCTCCTTGTTAGTGCGTCCCCTCCCATCGGAGACCCGGGTTCGAGCCCCGCTCGGAGCGAGTCGTTGCTGCTGCTGCTCTCGTTCAGTTTCAGCCTCTGGATCTGATTCTGGATCATAAATAAACGGCTGAATCTGACTGTTAGCCATGGTTTGTTTTGGATGATGGTTTTGTCCTCACGATAATGTCACAGCTTCCACATGCTCTCAACGCAAAAGCCTACTGGCACTCGTGATTTTTTAGCTCCGCCCACACGTCACGCCTCCAGTCAGACGTGTTTATCCGGGAAAAATCGGTACAGACTATCTTTCTCTTATGAATATAATAAAACTAAAGACTTTTTGGAGTTATGAAGGATGCAGTACTACTCTATAGGTACTCAAGATTAACAGGATATTGAGTGAAAACGAGCATTTCAACCCCCTTTAACTTAAAAGTCTGCACTTTTGCATTACTGTAGACCAGGGCCGGCCCAGGCTCTGTTGGTGCCCTTGGCAAGATTTTAGATTTCCATCATCAACTAATAAAGATGAAAATGCTGATTTTTCTATAATTTACTATATAACATAAATACTATTAAGTATTAACAGAAGTAGTAAATACATTGTGATAATAAATATATTGTATTCTTTAAGAAAAGTTTTATTCTTGTAGAAAATAAGTGTTTATTCTTAAAGAAAATAAGTTGAAAATAGATTAAGCAAAACAATTTATTTATGTAAAGCTATTCTAAAATGAATATTAATGTCATAAAAAAAGTCATGCATAATGAATGTGTTAGAATGATGCATTATATTTACGTCATGACATGACATGACTTCTGACAGAAAAACGAAAAAGTGCAGCGCCCCCATTCATTTTGCTCCCTAGGCAACTGCTCAGTAGTAGTTATTTCATAGTTATATTTCTTGAAACTTAACTAGTAGATAATTAATAGTAGTTCTTCAGGAGGTATGACAGAATGCATTAGTTATTGATTAGCTAACTATTACTTAACAAAATCATACAATTATATTACATACTGATTAGTTAACACATTTTCCTTTGTAGTGAGTTAAGTGTTTATGAATTATCACCTGTTACTTCTTCAATAATTCTTTATTAGTTATGGCTGAATAGGGATTTACATTACATTAGCAAAAACATTATTTTAAAATAATGGCAAAAACACTTCTGAACATTTCTTTTTTCACACATTAAAAGAATATTGTAAAATAAATACTAAACTTAATTTAAATAGTCATTGCAGAATACAATTATAGTACTACCCATGTTTAGGATCCAAATGCCACTGACAGTTTCCAAGAGTTCATGTAAATGTTTATATTCATTGCCACAATAGAGCACAATGGTGACCCGAAAGCTTCCTTAATTCTATTTTAAACCCTATTTAAGCAGTGGTTGCTGGGTTTGTGTTTCTTTGCAGTTTCTTTTTTGAAACAAAATAAACAGCAACAAGGTTTAACACCATTTAGGGACGAAGCTCATTCAAACACAAGTCTCAAAATACAAAAATAAATGTATGCATCTTACAAAAGCCACAAAGAGGAAGTCTACACTCTCTCCTATGGTCAAAGACACATTTCAAGCCTTCAAAATGAGGTCCTCATGTTCAATGTGATCAGTTATTAAGGCACTTTAAGATTCTGGTGAATAAAAGTTAGTAATGTCACCCCAGAGAAAGTGCTCTATTGTAGGTTTCAAAAACAACCAACATTAAAAAGACATGCATTGATGGTGCTTTTACTATGAAAAAAAAATGGTAACACTTTTTTTTAGGGATTCTTAGTTGCTCATTAGTATGCATATTACTAGAATAATAGCCATTTATTACTATTAATTAAGCACATATTAATGCCCTTCTTCTACATCCCTAATCATACCCAAACTTAAGAACTACTTTAATAACTATTAATAAGCAGCCAATTAGGAAATTATTTGGAAAAGTCCTAGTTAATAGAGAATAAGTGTTCCCTATTCTAAAGTGTTACCAAAAATAGAGGATTATTTTACACTTTACATTGTAAATAAAATAATGGATATAAAATAGTGAAATAAAAAGTTTGCATAAAGCAGTGATAATATACAACATAAGAACACATTATGGTAAATAAAAATAAAACTAATCACAACATCAGTGAGCTATGAGTGACTCAAACCGCACCCTTGACAAGCAATGCAGGACTTTCTCAGTTGCTCAGTTTTTAATCTTTATAACAAACAGCATTATACCCTTACTGTCTGCTAGGGCTGTCAGCAGTACTGACCGCGATACCATTTGGTACTAAAAAAATAAAAATAAACCCAAAACCCCTTTCCATTTCCTGCGAAGTAAGCACTGTTGTTGAGCAGATTCTTAAACCGTGCTGATTGGTCATTGTGTTCACACACCCAACAGATATCCAACACTTAAATCTTTCTTAAAATTTCAGCACCGAATGGAATCACATTCTGTACTTTTGACAACACTATGCTGTCTGCACTAAGTGCTACTTGTTCTACTTGGTACAAACAGTAACACACTTATTTGGATTCCCATTTTACATTGATTTGTGCCATTTCTGACACCAGAACAAATTTTATTTGACAATGGACCCTCCCAGTTAAGACAAGGTGTAAGTGTAAATAGCTGGTGCATTCTATATAATGACAACATCAGCAAAATGCTGATCTTTGACTATGTTCACACTGGCAGATTACATACAATTGTCTTCTAACACATTCAATTAGTAGTATAGTGTGATGGAAAATATGCCTCCCTGCGGTTTATCTTTCACTTCATACAAAATCGTGCGATTCTGTAAGTACCAAATTTGTTTTGCAATGTACTTCACAGCTACACTCTCAGAAATAAAGGTACAAAAGCTGTCACTGGGGCAGTACCTTTTCAAAAGGTACACTTTTATACCTATTGGGTTCTAATATGTACACTTTAAGTACTAATATGTACCTCGAAGGAACCAAAATGTTCCAAAACATTTACAAATATGTACCTTTTGAAAAGGTACCGCCCCAGTGACAGCTTTCAGATCAGAATCAGAATCAGAAAGAGATTTATTGCCAAGTATGCTTACGCATACAAGGAATTTGTTTTAGTGACATAAGCTTCCAGTTCACAGAGACAACAACACACAGAAAAAAATAAAAAGAGAGAGATTTACAAATTGACAAATAAATAAGTGTATAAACAATTGTGGTATAAATGATAATGGAATAGGATTGAGTGAGATGCGGGAATGTTCTAGGATGGAGGGTTAACAAATAAATATAAGGATATTGCACGTTTATAAGCATAAGTAGGGAACATTTAACTGTTCATGAGGTAGATTGCCTGGGGGATGAAACTGTTCTTGTGCCTTGCTGTTCTGGTGTTTGCGGCTCTGAGGCGCCGGCCAGATGGCAAAAGTTCAAAGATGGGGTGACTTGGATGTGAGGGATCCAGAGTGATTTTCTGAGTCCTTTTCCTCACTCTGGATGTATACAGTTCTTGAAGGGTGGGCAGGGGAGCACCAATAATCCTTTCAGCAGTCCGAACAGTTCTCTGTAGTCTTCTGATGTCTGATTTTGTTGCTGAACCAAACCAGACAGTTATTGAAGTACAGAGGACAGACTCAATGACGGCCGAGTAGAACTGTTTTAGCAGCTCCTGTGGCAGGTTAAACTTCCTCAGCTGGCGAAGGAAATACAACCTTTGCTGGGCCTTTTTGTACATTTATTTCTGAGAGTGTAGATAAAAGTATGTTTTATATAGTATGAATGATTTTCAGATGTTCTACTTCTGTCATGTGACCTACGTTGTCAGTATCCCTGATGAGATAGTAAAGCATTTATCAGATGCGCATTTCAGATCTTGCTGTAAGTAATAAGTCATCCGGGTATTTCTTGCTTACTGTTTTGTGGATAGTATGAATTTAGATATACTACTTGACGTACATACTGTTTATCATGTACAACATAGTACGGAAGCTGCGGCTCTCAAAAGTGGCACACAGATTATCATTGTTACCTGTACACATAGTTCTCCAGCTTGTTTCAGGAAGTAATTTCTATGTCTAGGATTTGGTCTAAATCTAATCAAAATGCAATGCCAAGAATATACCATGACTAAAATAACAAATAATAATAAAA
Organism: Carassius gibelio; assembly: GCF_023724105.1. Lineage (NCBI taxonomy): Eukaryota > Metazoa > Chordata > Actinopteri > Cypriniformes > Cyprinidae > Carassius > Carassius gibelio. Next base: position 3,160,572 of record NC_068396.1, read on the forward strand.
AATAACAGATTAACAGAAAAATAACAAAGAACTGTTATTTTCTAGGAAGTAAAATAAGCAAGAAAACATGCAAAAACAGGAACAATGTACTGAATAACATGCTGACCTAATAAGAAATAGATTTTGATCTTAATCAAATGACTAATACTCAACTTTGATAATGAATGAGAGAGATCCAGAAACTCATTCATGTGCAATTATCTTACCATCACTGATTCTGACTTTGTGTCATATCTGAACATTCTCGTAGACATTTTCTTGGTCTGTAATCAGAGACATACTGACTATTAAATCACAAATATGAATAAACAATTGTCAAGGGCTGCTAAGCATTTAGAGTGTCAACAACAACAACAACAACATCATATTCAGAAAATGTTTATAAGTATTATATATACTTATTATATATAATATTATAAAGTATTTTATTCCAAGTTTCTCATCATCATCAATGTGAAGAAATTATTCACAATTAAAGAGCATGCAGCAGAATTATAATTGACAGTCCACTATGGAGCCAAAAGAGTATCAATAAAGATAAATGCACACACTACATTCACATATGCACACATAGGATTCATACATGCACACACATAATTCATAAATACACACACAGAATTTAAAAAGCACAGAAGATTCACAAATGCTTACAAAATTCAGAAATGCACACACAATTCAGAAATGCAAACAACATTTACAAATGCACTCAAGATTCACAAATGCACTTCTGATGCACACACACATATATCTTGATTTACAAACTGCTTGCGGTCTGTGAACTTCACTGCATTTGTGTGTGAATTTTGAGACTCCCTTGACTTGGCTCGACACACAAATGCCTTTTTTAAACAGGGAATGATCTGCAACCAATCAGATATCTCCCTTGTTTGAGCCAATCACAAGAATGCACCCCACGTGGGGGATTGTTCAATTATAAGCCAATCAGTGAACAACTCACTTTCCTCAATCAGCGAACGACTCACATTCCTCAGCGAACGATTCACTTTCCTCACGCAGCGAACGACTCACTTACCTCACGCAGCCGGCGACCCACTTTGCGCAGCAGGAGACTCACTTTGCGCAGCAGGAGACTCACTTTCCACAGCCGGAGAGTCACTTTCCTCTTGCAGCGAACGACTTGCTTTCCTCATGAGTCACGCAGCGAGTGACTCACTTTCCTCAGCGAACGATTCACTTTCCTCACCCAGCGAAGTTGAGCGAACGATTCCCTTTCCTCACGCAGCCGGCGACTTACTTTGCGCAGCTGGAGAGTCACTTTCCTCTCTCAGCGGACCACTGACTCTCTCTTCATGTAGGGACCGAATATTATAATTAAAGTGACTTCTATATTGCATCCAAAAGAATATTTAGATATATTTAAAATATTCAAAAAGGTGTAAAAAATGTTGTTTTACTTTCATTAAAATATTTCAATAAAATGAAATAATTGCCTATTGCAAATTAATGAATCCATGGTTAACTTTTTTTCTGCAGTCACAGTCTGGGCTATATGTATTGGGACATTTTTAAATTTATATTTTGTAAAAAATAATAAAAAAATAAACCTGAATTGTAATCTAAACATCTGTATTTCCATACAATTTCATAAATAAGTAGGCTATAATATGTCGCACCACAGGCATATCGCGCTGTGTGAACGCGTTCATGTGATTGGCTTATAAGTAAACAACCACGTGGAGTGCGTTCTTGTGATTGGCTAAAAGAAGGGAGACATCTGATTGGTTGCAGATCATTCCCTGTTTAAAAAAAAGGTGCAGTGAAGTTCACAGACCGCAAGAAGTTTGTAAATCAAGATATATGTGTGTGCATCAGAAATACATTTCTGAATCTTGTTCTGTGCATTTGTGAATCTTGAGTGCATTTGTAAATGTTGTTTGCATTTCTGAATTGTGTGTGCATTTCTGAATTTTGTATGCATTTGTGAATCTTCTGTGCTTTTTAAATTTTGTGTGTGCATTTGTAAATTTTGTGCACATTTGTGTATCCTGTGTGTGTATTTATGAATCCTGTGTGTGCATATGTGAATGTAGTGTGTGCATTTATGTTTATTGAGACTCTTTTGGCTCCATAGTCCACTGTAAATATATATTTTTTTATGACTGCGTCATCTTTCATCTCATCACCTTGATAATTAACCAAATAATAAACAATTAGGCATACAATGAAATTCAGCTTTTATATATTATGTTGACAGTAATTTGTCAACATATCATCACCATAATGTGATACAATTATTCTCTTTAAAAGAGCATGCAGCAGAAGCAGAACTATGAAAATAAAAATTAAATTAAACTTTTTGTGAAGTGAAGTGTGTTGCTTAACTAGCCACAATTCTGTTATTTAAACGACTTGGATATTGGTGCAGCAGATACTGTTTAGTTAGTAATGATTTATGAAATTATTTAATTTTATGTTTTTTTTTTGTTTTTTTTTAAGTAGCTTGAGGACAAAATGAAATCACATTAGCTTTACTGAGAACATACCATAGATATTTAAATATTTTTATGAAGAGATGACATTATTACATCTAAAGGTTAGGGTTATTACATGCTTACCTGTTGGTGATCGATTATACTGCTTTCCTTCAGTGTCATTTTTGAAAAAGAAAGAAGATCCAGGAGTTATATAGACATATAGAGCAGGTCAACCTACTGCTGCATTCCTTAAAGGGTAGTCCACCCATAAATGTGGATGAATATTAATTCAAAATATAGTAATCCACTATTTTGTAGAGTGGGGTCAAAATGGGAATTTTCAGAGATTCAGAGCCAAATTACAGGGGGTTAAAAATTTATTCAGAAAGATGACAGCATCATTGTGTTACGTTTAGACAGTGATTTGTAGGTCTGCTAGTAAAATCTGTGGACTTTCGCTGTCTTTGTTGCATTATGTGCTAGTAGTAACCACTCAAAAATGGGTAAAAATTGCAATTTCAATATGGCTCCATGATAAATCATTAAATTGTACACATTTTCACCAAATGTGTGTCACTTGAAAAAATATATATGACACTTATTTTATTTTAAAGAGCAATATCTGAAGAACAAATAATGTTTAAACTAGAAATGTATCTTGTTTTCTGCCATTGAACATACTGTCTGAGTGCCATATATATAATTTTTCCAAAGTTTGCCGCCTGTAACTCAAGAAGTATTTAATATATTGCAATACGGTTTTAGATTCTAGTTCTTAATAAACTTTTCTTTTGGAGCGTTCATTTTCAAGGCCCAACGTCGTTCAGTCCTAGTGATATGGGGATCTCAATGAGGCTCCATATTCAGATAATTAATATGAATATTACCCATTTTCAGTGGTTGAAAACCAAATGTTGATCATTTTGTATACATTAATTTAAAGATCATTGTCTGAACAATGTCTTGTTTCCCTCTGTCAAAACAATATGCATATATCATACCTGCCCGGGTGCTAAAAATGCACTGAAATGGTCAAGTTGAGGTACATTACCTTGCTCTCTGTATATTTGAACATCTTTCAGTGATAATTGAAAGAAGGAATTGTGTTAATTTTAACAGCTTATAAATCTGTCAAGTGTTCAGATATGTACATAGTATATGGAGCCTTATTGAGGTCCCCATATCTCTGGGACTGAATGATTTAGTGCCTACTACCTAGAAAATAAAGATTCTAAAATAAAAGTGTATTAAGGATTAGAATCTTAAATCATATTGCAATATCTTTAATACTTCTTGAGTTACAGACACGCAAATTTGGAAAAATAATATTAATTGCACTCGAGACATGTATGTTCAATGCAGTTGTTTTGACAGAAAGAAACAAATATATATTTCTAGTTTAATTAATATTTGTTCATCAGACTTTCCCTTTTAAAATAAAAGAAGTACAATATTTTTTCAAAGTGACCCACATTTGGTTTTTGACCACTGTAAATGTGTAAAATTTAATGATTTACACCTGGAGCCTCATTTAAACTACAATATCTCTGGAAATTAACCATATAAAGCCTTAAAAATAAATGGCTGTTTGTTAAGACCCACTATCTAAAAAGGCATTAAGAGATCTTTAATACTTTTAGAGTTTCAGTCCTACAAGCTTTGGAGAAGAACTTGAAAAGTGCTCATTTGGAACATAATGCAACAGAGATTGCTAAAGTCTACAGATTTTACTAGACCTACCAATCTCTATGTAAAAATAACATAATGATGCTGCAGTCTTTCTGAAGTTATTTTTAACCCCCTGTAATTTGGCTTTAAATCTCAGGTGAAAACTGCCATTTTGACCCCACTCTACAAAATAGTGGATTACATAGTAAATATTAATTCACCACATTTAATATTTTAGCATTCATCACTATATATGTTTATATTTCTAAAGAAAAAAAAACATGATGAAATTAAACAATTTGAGCTGGGGACCTCTGGTTGAGTTGACACAGAATAACACATTAATGTCTACATAGAGGTTGGAGAAAAGTAGTTTAAGTCATAGAGAAATCATATTTAACACTCCTTTAAAAAATAAAGAAAAACATAAAAAGCACAATAGGAAACCTACCGTTAATGGACTTTTTGAGTAAATAGATGCAAATCAAGCTGATGATGATGAGGAGGACAAGGATGACAGGAGTTAATATCCAAGCAATCAGTCCTGCATTTGATTTTAAGAAAGAGAACACCAGTTTCATAAAACAAATGCACAGCTAGAAAGCATTAATACATCTACTAATTTAGACTACTGATTTTTTGGCTAATTGTATCAGAAACCACAGAACCTCAAATGTCTGATATATTGCAATTGCAATTAATTTGGAAAGTCGTGGCCTATTGGTTAGAGAGTTTGACTCCTAACTCTAAGGTTGTGGGTTTGAGTCTTGGGCCGGCAATACCACGACTGAGGTGCCCTTGAGCAAGGCACTGAACTCCCAAATGCTCCTTGGGCACCGAAACATAAATGGCTGCCCACTTGCCTGGGTGTGTGTTCACTGCTGGCAATCTGCACTTTGGATGGGTTAAATGGAGAGCACAAATTCTGAGTATGGGTTACCATATTAGTGCATGTGATTAACTGCTCGTGTAATGCGCTGTGAGAAGGACCATAAGTAGAATATATCGATACATGCCATTCACACAGAATGCACTTGTGTGTTGACAGAGATGCTATGCGAGCAGTGCAATAGGAAAAAAAAATGCAAGAACATGGGAATTGAACTTCTTTTAACTTGTGTGCAGTGTTTTTAGAATGCTGTTTTATGCGTGAGATGCTGTGAGACACACATGCGCAACAGTCAATCATGTCCATGTTTACATAGAAGAAACTTTGGAAAAGCAGTGCAGATGGATAAAAAAAACATCATCAGTAAAGCCGGTTCTCTAATCAGCAGTAAATTCCATCAGGTGCCTGATTTCACATAGAGCAGCTGTTACTGCACAGAGCCAATGTTAACTGACAAGCTGCGTAAAACCCTGAACATGGAAATCCTGAACCTGTATAAATCTATTGTGTTTGCCTCACCAGATATTTGTTGAAAGTAAATGCAATTTCTAAACAGAAAAGCATCTCAACTCTGCAACTATATATATATATATATATATATATATATATATATATATATAATGATTTGATCTGATTTTCTTCTTTGGAATTTATTACTGAAGTAATTTGCTGTCTTACCTGTCACAAATAATTCTCTCTCATAGACTCGATCACTGGTTTCTTCACTCACAGTGTTCTTGAGTGTGCAGGTGTAGAAGTTTTCTGGATTTCCTGTGTTTTTGACTGTTATCTCATTCTTCTTGTCCTCCACTGTTTGTCCAGTAGAATTCTTCCAGATGATTTTTCCACTGTAGTCACATCTCAGACGCACACCATCAGATTTACTGTTCACATCTTTAGTTATCTTAGGTTTGGGGACCGGCTCTGTGAAAGAAACAATGAAATGTGTGAGCTGATATATTTGAGTATGTCACTCATTTCTGCAAACACTCAACAAAAATACTCTTTGAAAGTCCAATCAAACCATTGCATGTATCATACAAAACACAAGGGTGTTTTGTTATTGAATGAATATCAATGTTTTTAACTGTTTGAGTAAATGATTCAATATATTATTGTAAAGACAGTAATTTGCTTCCATCCTGAATGAATCAGTCATTTGAATGAGTCAGAATTAATGACTCAAAGACTCACCAGTGTTTCCCATTCATTAACTAGACTGTGACAGCCCATCACAGTCACGTTTCAAAATATAGTTCTGCAAGTAGTATATATAGTATGTATATTGTTGGTGGATAAAAGGTAATATTACACGTGTTAAAAACATGCACTTAATTTTCTTGAAAACACTTGTGAATACGGTAGTAAAAAATAAATAAATAAATAATAATACAGTAGCCCAGCTTATGATACTTTTATACTTTGATAAAGAAAATCTCTTTGGATTTGAGACTTTAGTGTTTGCAACCTTACAGATCTTCTTCAGGCATCAAAACACTCCAAAGAGAAAGGAAAAATGGAAATCACATCATATGACCCCTTTAAATATGTTTAGTTGTTGTAGTAGTGGGAGCAACTGGCCATTTTTTGACAGCTTCATGGCAATGACAAATATTTAAGGCCAGTAAATTTTCTGAAGTCACCAGCCATCGGCAGATGTGAATGTTAGTTTTAGGCCCTGCTTGCAAGTGTAGAAATTAGCTCAAAAGTATTGCAATTTCCCTACTGTAGAGTAAGGTAAAATATATTTATATAATATGTGTTTGGCTTCCAAATGAGACTGAGACACTATATCACAACTAAAAAGAGGATTGGGTGAATAGTCTAAACAAGCCTAATAGCCCCAACCATTAATCAATTAAAAGTACACTTGCATAGAAAAACACTCAGTGGAAGAAACAATTCTATATATACATAAGCCAACCCCAAATGATTAGAGAACATTACCCCACAGATACATAATACCTACTGAAATGTAGTCAGCATAGAAACAGACAATTTCCTACAAAAGATATATATGCAAGTACACATATGCATATACATACGTATATATATATTCAGACAATTTCCTACAAAATAATATATACATGCAAATACACACATATTCATATACACACATCCACACATATAAATACATATCCCTACTCTTTATAAGAATGGCTTTATATCAAATTATTCATTAAATGTTCTTTACCATCTTAATAACTATATTGTCAATATCACACAACCCTACACTGTACTTGAATACAAACCATAATAAAGTAGAACCATTGTACAACAGTGTTCCTGAGCATCTACCGTGGTATTCCTAGAAGTACCTTGCAGTAGCATGTAAATGCAATGGTGCATAAATTACAGTATCATGGTATTTATCAAAGTACTCTATTACAATCTGATCCAATAATTTTTTTAATTAATTTTATGTTCTTGCTTGTTTGTTTGTTTCACTCATATAATAATATCCACTCACCTATAACATTCAAGGCGAATTTTTTTTCCTGTTCTTTACTGTTGATGTCAATGGTATATAGTCCACTGTGTTCAAAAGTTAACTTAGTTATAGTGATCTGTCCAGTCTTCTCATCAAGAGATGTGATGCCTTGGAATCTCGGATTCGGGATGCTAATAGCTTTATCATCACTATCCCACTCAATCGCTTTTACAACAGGTCCAGTGCTGCTTGTGTGTTTCCATATAATGCTGCTGACAGGTTGAACTATTACGGCTGGACGAAATGAAACAGACGAACCCACTGCTTTATCTTCACCTAATTAATAAAATATGAGAGAGTATGTTAGTCAACATTCAACAAGCAAATTTCTGCAGTTACTACTAGCTTGCTGTTTACACACAGTAAACAGCATATCAAATAAACACATTGTTTTATAATATATAATCCACGGTAAAATTATCTAAATTAGACTAATGTAATGTTACACGTCCTTGGCAAGTGAAGGCCGTGTGAGTGAGTGAGATAATAACTTGAAATACTAACATGAAAAATTAGGCCACGACAGATTCTGTTGTTAATATAATTATCTAAAATACTCCACAGTTATTTGGTATTGTAGATTAGGTTACAATTATATACTATTTTAAAACTAACCGGCCTTAAATTAGCCGAGAAGGAACGCCGCGCCATCTTTGAGAAATAATAACGAACACATAATTTACCTGAAACAGCTCCTGTGATGAAGAACACGGCGCAGATGAAGGACGTCGAATATCTAAGATTAATCATTTTTATACAGCAGCTTTTTACACTTTCTTCAGTATTTTTAACAGTATGTGTTTCAGAAACACACCCTACTCTCTTCTTCTTCTTCTTCTTCTTCTTCTTTTGAATTTGCGGCAGCATAGACGCATCACCGGCGTCACCCTACTCTCCGTGAGGACAGAGCGGTATAAAGGAAGTCCCAAATACGAAACTGAAACAAATGGTTGTTGTTCTTCTTCTGTTGCTTAATGGCGGATTGCAAACAAATTTTGGGTGCATACCGCCACCTATTGTACACGAGTCAATTAGACTGTTTTCGTATTCTGTTCATCAACCCTGCGTCTTAAGAAATTCAAATAATACCTCCGTGTAACTCTTATGTACTCTCTCTCGCCTTCTGTTTCTAGTCCCATCACTGATATATAATATATATAGATAGATAGATAGATAGATAGATAGATAGATAGATAGATAGATAGATAGATAGATAGATAGATAGATAGATAGATAGATAGATAGATAGATAGATAGATAGATAGATAGATCAGTGATTCCCATCAGATTCCACTCCTGTCCTGCCTTCCGAACCTTGCAATCTCGAAAAACCTGTCTTTCCACCTCGTATATTATACAGTGCATAATCTGTTCAGCATTTTCTTTAACCCCACAGTTTTCACTATTCCTTTCCCACATTAAAAACAAGCCATTCAATCCTGTGTGATCCACTCTGTGTTGTCATTCAATTTCAATTTCAACTTGTCAATTAATTGTAATCTCTTCCTACCTTGTCCTTTCAATTTTTAATACTGGCAGACTTCCTCTCACCATTTCTGCCATATTTCTATACCTTTCTTCTAAGCTACTGCTTTTCCTTCTCCTATACAGAGGAGAACCAGAACTGTTATTTATTTTGTACATAGTTCCTGGCAGCTCTCTTGACCGCATTACAGTTCCATATTTCTTCAAGATTCAAGATTTTTATTCGTCATAGCATATATAACCAGCAGTGAAATGTGAGTCAGGTCCACTCCACGGACAGTGCAATTATTAAAGAAAACAACACAGATGAAAATATACATAAATATGGCTATGTAAGAATTAAATAAAAGTAAACAATAAAAATCTAAGAATAAAATATAAAAAAAGATGTATATTGTAGAATTAAATATAGAACGCAAAATAATGTGCATGAAAGTAAACTGTAGTATTAATTATTAAGATACACAGGAATGTACAAGAGGCAAATGTGCAAACAGGTTGAAAATGTCAGTGTGTCAATGTGAGGTAGTGAATGATGAATATCTTACTGATGAAGTGAATATTAAGTGGAGACATGAAGATGTTAAGAGGCTGGTTTAGAGTTTAGGAGCCTGATGGGCTGGGTGAAGAAACTCCTCCTGAATCTCTTGGTTTTTGCATTCAGGCTACGGAAACGCTTACCAGATGGCAACAAAGTGAAAAGATAGTTACAGGCATACTTTTTGGCCTGACAAAGATGTCTGAGTTTTGCTGTAAACCGTGGCTTATCATTATTGAATGTAAAATAAGACCAGGTAGGAATGGATATATCTTCACAAAAACTAATATAGGATGTCACAGTCTCTGTGAGTTTGTCCAGATCGGTGGTAGCAGCTTCAAAAACACTCCAATCAGTGAGGTCAAAACAAGATTGTAAATCCTGCTCTGTTTCGTAGGTGCATCTATTCACAGTCTTAACTACAGGTTTAGCAGATTTAAGTTTCTGCTTGTAGGATCAGAGAGACCCAAGGACATTCCCGAGCGGACCGCTGCCACCCCCGAGGTGGTGCCCGATGCTGCTCCGGTGACCGAGGTGGTGTCCGATGCCGAGGCGGTGCTCGTTGCTGTTCCAGAGACCGAGGTGGTGCCCGATGCCGAGACGGTGCCCAATGCTGTTCCAGAGGTTGAGGCGGTGGCCGATGCTGTTCCAGAGACCGAGGTGGTGCCCGATGCCGAGGCGGTACCCGATGCTGTTCTGGAGGCCGAGACCGTGCCCGAAGCCAAGGCACCTCGGGTCTTCACAGACACTCCAGAGTCGAGTCAGTTCCCAGTGGACCCTCCAGAGTCGAGTCAGTTCCCAGTGGACCCTCCAGAGTCAGGGCTAGTCACCGTTGATCAGGTCCCCGTCGATTTCCTCAAACCTAGTCAGGTCACCGTTGACCATCCAGAGATGGGTCAAGTCACCTCTAACACCCAAGAGTCAAGTAAAACAACAGTTAAACTTCATGAGCAAAGTCAAGTCACCAATGATCTTCATGAGCAAAGGCAAGTCACCAATGATCTTCATGAGCAAAGGCAAGTCACCATTAACCTCCGTGAACCAAGTCAAGTCACAGTTGATCCTCAGGAGCACAGTCAAGTCACCAACGATCTTCATGAACCCAGTCAAGTCACAGTTGATCTTCATGAACCCAGTCAAATCACCACAGATCTACCAGAGCTTCGTCACATCTCAGCCGAACTCCCAGAGCCTCGTCACAACTCAGAGCTCTCGTCCTATCCTGTCACGGCCAGGGAGGCCGTCAATGAGCTGTCATTAATTCCGGTCAGGGCTACGGGGACCATACACCAACTCTCCGTCTGTCCTGTCATGGCCACGGAGGCCAGCTACCATCTCATCACGGCCACGGAGGCCGCTATTAACCTGTTTATGTTCACTGTTTCAGTCCCACCTGACCAGATTTGCTTTCCTGTGCCATCAACTCTACTGTGGTGGTCGTCTGCTCCGCCCTGGTGGGCCTCTGTCATGTCGGTTCAACTATGGTGGTCGTCTGGTCCGCCCTGGTGGGCTTCTGCCCCATCATCTCGGCTGTGGTGGTCCTCTGCTCCACCCTGGTGGGCTCCAGCTCAACCTGCTCCGCTCTGGTGGGCTCCCACGCCACCTGCTCTGCCTTGGTGGACCCCTGTTCCCGAGTTAGGCCCACGGCGGGTCCCTGTTTCCTCTGTCAGGCCAAGGAAGGGCCCTTGTTTCCCATGTCAGGTCCAGGAGAGACTCCTGATCTCCATGTTAGGCCCAGTTCTGCCTGCTCTGCCCCAGGCCTTGACCACTCCACTTCCTCATGGACCTGGCCCTCCGTCCCTCCCCCTGTTCTGCCTCCGCTCCACCGCCCTCCTAGATTGTTTTGAGCGTCTGGAAGCCGCTCCTTTGTGGGGGGGCTATGTCACGATCATTACATGGAGTGCCCATGAACTTTTGTAGAGGGCACTCCAATCAGGACTATTCCACACTCACCACCAGATGTCACTCGGACTCTAGCACCTCTTATCTGTTGCACCACACCCTAACTACATTTCCCATTAGTCTCTGCATCACAATCACCCTGCCACACCTGCACATCATTCCTCAATCAATCTCCTTGCCACACCTGCACCTCATTTACACACACATATAAGCAGCACACTCACTCTCACTCACTGCGAAGTCTTGTTTAGCCAGTCTGACATTTTCGAGTGTATTCCTTGTGTTTCCCTTCTGTACCTGACCTTTGGATTGTTTATACCGACTCTGATTCTCTGCTGCCTGCCCCCAACATCTGCTTGTTCCTGTTATCGATTCTGATTATCCCCACATACCTGACGCCGTTACTGATCATTGCCTGTCTGACCATTCTCATTAAAAGTTCTGCACATGGATCCGAATCTCTCTGTCTCATCATTACAATTACTGTGTAAAATAATAAAATATGTTGTGAAAATAATGATGAAACAAACTGATGTATGTGCACAATTGAAAAATGGATACTTGCGAAGATAAATCGCAGCCTACGTCTGACGAGGTAAATATTTCATTTTAAAAATCAATGTAATACAAATTTTTTTGAAAAATAAGCAATTTGTACATTTACATATTTGGTAAGATAAAAATACATTATGTAGCTGTGTATACACACCATGAGTTCAACTTTCATTTCGTGAACAGTAGGGAACATTACTGTATTTAATCCATTCACCAGACCCAAACATACACAAGTTTCAAATACACTAGCTCAGTTAACATTTATAGTATAGTAATAATAGCAGTCTATATCTTTATGCATTTGAAGTGATATTATAAATGCTGTGAACATATAGAAGGTAATATTTGGATTTCTCCAGTTCACTGCCCTGATGTTTAGCACAAAAGGAAGTATCTTTGAACACACTTGCAAGACCGGAAATCCAAGATGGCAGAGATATGTAACTAGCCCATTCTATTTTTGTCTTAAATTAAAGCAACAGTTGCTCAGTTAGTGTTTCTCTATAGTTCCTTTTATTAAGAAAGAAACGCATAGCAAAAAGGTTTAGCATCAATAATGGAAGAAGCTCATGCTATTTTAATACATTCAGATAGTCTTAAAATACAAAATACATGTGTGCATCTTGCAAACCACAAACAGGAAGTCTACACCCTCTCTTATGGTAAAAGATGAATTTCCATCCTTCAAACGGAGCTCCTCAGGGTCAATGTGATCAGTTATTGGGGCACATTTATATTCTGCTTATAAAAGGTTGGAGGTGACCCCAGAGAACGAGATATATTGTAGGTCTGAAAACTAAACAGCATTTAAAAGATATGCATAGACGGTGCTTGTATTATGAAAAATTAAATTGTAATAAAAAGAAATAAGAATCTTTTACATGTTATACTGTAATTGACACTAGATATACAATAGTGGTAGAAAAAAAGTTTGCATAAAGCAGTGATAATATAATACAAGAATATACTAAACAAAATAAAATGAAACTATTTCAACATTAGTCAACTATGAGTGAAGCAAAACTGCACCCTTAACATGAAGACGAAAGTCCAAGGAATGCGGGAGTTTCACATTTGGCTGAAAGAAGCTGAGGCCTTTAAAAATGGGGAAATGTATTAATGTTACAGAGACATTGTTTTGAATGAGTTATAATTTCCAGAATGATATGCACACAAAACACTATAGATATGAAACAAAAAGAAGAATTTTTTTTTACATTTGGATAAAAAAAAAAAAAAAAAAAAGAATATTTCCGAATTAACACAGTAATTGCACACTTGCACAAACTACAACAACTGACCTAAAATGACATTATGTTTTTCTTAAAATTTGAATTTTGTAATTCATAACCATAAAAGCTTAAAAGTCCTTTCAAACTCTTGCAACAAATTTGAAATATTCAAAACACATCAGAAAAGCCTTCAAGGCCAAGAAAACATTTATCAAAGTAACAAAAGGAATAGTCATTGTCTGGAAGTGCAGGTAAGAATGTGTTCAAACCACTTATCTATAATATAGATCAGTGGTTCAAACTATAAATCTTGCACTGTATGCCATTTTTCAGATTTCACATTGCTGGGAATACAAAGTCCACACTTTGCTCATTCAGTAGTTAACGGTCTAGAAAATAACTATTCTGACCAATATATATATATATATATATATATATATATATATATATATATTTTTTTTTTTTTTTTTTTTTTTTTTTTGATGATGATTTTATTTTCAGTAAAATAGCTTTTCCCAAATCAATTCATGCTATCTAATTTTCATTACAGCACTGTCTATTTACACTGGATGCAAACACAAGTTATTTTGACCAATTCAACCAACCAAAGCCTAATTCACCTTTCTAACACACTTTGTGTGATCACCATTATTGTCTGCACTAAATGCAGTTTGTTGCTATTTCTACTTGGTACAAAAACCACCTACACTGGTTTGTTTCTCTTTCTGGTGGACACCAATGACATCACAGGGCCAAAAAGGAAGCTGGTACATATCAGTAAGCTTAAGTCAAGACGCCACACCATGTCTATATCATCACTAACACAACCAATGCAGATAATACAGATTGTCAAAAACATTGCAAACAAGGCACAGATTAAACTGATTATACACAAACAGTGTGGGTAACTAGATAAAAAGAGAATTCCTACAGTGTGAACAGTGCAGCAGTTAAACTGAGGGATGATTTGTGGACACAGGGGAATAATACTGAAAAGTTCATAACTAGGCTTTTAAAAAAAGATAAGTCCACATTCATACAAAGTTTACCGCTCATGTCTGAGAAAAAAAAGAGACTGTTCTTCAAAAGGTGATCCGATGAAAAGTCTTTGTTCTGAAGTTTGTTTCTTGACTAAACCATGCAGAAATTTTAAAGAACCAGAGCTTTTTTTTTCTAGAAAGTAAAATAAGTCATTATTATTTGTATTTGGAGCATTAAAACAGGAAATATCTACTAAACAACAAGCTGACCTGGGGTGCGTTTCCCAAAAGCATCGTTAGCCAACTATGGTCGCAAGATCCGTCGTTACCAACATAGTTCAACGATTAGTTTTTTCCTGAAACCATAGTTCAAATGAACCTTCTCAAACTGCATCGCAAACATGTATCATTGGAACGACAGCTCTTCACCTGTGGTTAGAGACATAGTTCGCTGTTAGTTTACTGTATCATTGTCATTGATTGTGCCGCACCTGGACTGTGTTCTATTCAGAGTTATCGACCCTATACAAAACACATTTGTAGAGAGCATTCTATTTTATAATTCTGTAAAAACAACAAAACACTCACTTATTTATACATTTTTGTTACTTTATTTGGGCGCATTCATTTACTATAAAAATACTGTGATTTGAGTGTTAACATTTAATATAAGTGAAAACCTCTAAAACACTGTTTTACCAATATTGTTATATGAGAAATATGTATTTTGGAATATTTTTACAAAGATAACTCACTTGACAAACTCGCAGTTTCTTCGCACAAACAAAACGATGGCTGCATTCCAATTGGCACGATTAATGCTTTCAGGGGGCACTTCGGAGGGAGAATAATTGCAAGGGGCACGCTGCTATATAGTTTCAAACTGAATCTGTAATAATAATAAAGAAGGCGAATAAGGTAATAAACTTAAACCACAACTTTAAGTCTTTTAAGTCACAAAGTGGATGGTGAAATTAGGGCATAGGGGTCGATAACTCTGAATAGTACACAGCCAAGGTGTGGCGCAATCAATGACGTCGACACAGCAAACTAATGATGAACTATGCCTTTAAACCACAGGTGAAGAGCTGTCATTCCAACAACACAAGTATGCAATGCAGTTTTCGAATGTTCAATTTAAACTATGGTTTCGGGAAAAACCAGATCGTTAAACTACGTTATTAACGACGGAACTTGCAACCTGTCAGGGTTGGCAAGGGAGGAACTCAAGTGCAGGCAGGAATCGGGTTACACAGAGGATTTATTGTATACAAAAAGGGGAAAAACAAAACCCACGAGGGGGAAAACAAGGGCTAGGGTTGACACTAAATAATTCTACAAAACACAATAAACAAGGTAAACAAAGACTCTGAACACTAACTACTAACAAACACTCACTGCAAGACAAAAGACTTCTTAGAGGGGTTTCAAGGACAAGATATCTCTGGAGGCTGACAGGTAGGAACACATAAGTTGAACAATCACAGAGTGGAACAATCACAATGAACCGACGCAAGACAGAGCACACTAGGAGATCTAAATAGGGGGAACAATTAAGACACGACAGGTGACACAGATAGGACAATCACGACAAGACTAGGATAACAAGGGGGGCAGGGCAAGGGAACGAGACAACACAAGCACATGGCCCAAAGACAAGGCCATGTGCTTGAACACAAAACACGGGTCTGCCATGATCCTGCCTCAAGACTAGGGAAAATCAAGGACACGAGGGCAGAATCATGACAGAACCCCTCCCTTAAGGAGCGGCTTCCAGACGCTCCTCAAGGGAACATCAAACACGGGACATGACAGACTGGGACACAGACACAAACCAACAAGACATGACAAACAATAACAACGGCAAACATGAATACACAATGGCCGGGTTAGGGTGGCAAATCAAAAAAAACAAACAGGGAAGGTGAGGAGGCGGGAGCACAAAGTTCATGGGGGACAGACCAGGGTGGGTGGGAGGGGTAGGGATCTTAGGAGGACAGGACGAAGGCTGACGACGGGGGGTACGGGCAGGTCTGGGTGGTGAGGGGTGGGGAGGGGTCTCGGGACAACTGACAGAGGACATGACAGGAGCAGACACGGGACGCGGGGCAACACTTACGGGACGCGGGGAGACGACAGCTGGACACGGGGGGACAACATCTACTGGACACGGGGAGACAACAGGACACGGGACATCTACGGGACACGGGGCAACATCAGCTGGACACGGGGCAACACTCACGGGACACGGGGCAACACTCACGGGACACGGGGAGAGGACATCTACTGGGCTCGGGGAGACAACATCTACGGGACACGGGGGGATAACAGGACACGGGGAGACAACGGCTGGACACTCGAGACTTCTGGGGACAGGGTCTGGGGACAAGACAGGACTGACGGGGACTTCTAGGATCTGGACAAGACGAGACAAATAATCTGAGAAGGCTTTAGCAGCTAGGATAACTGGCATCTCCTTACGAGATGAGACAGACTGTACTAGAGTTTCTGCTGCAGAGTCGGCCGCGGCTCTCTCCTCCGCTCTCACGACTGCCGACTTGAATACAGCCTTCTTCTTTGCCGGCTCGGGCACGCCAGCGCTCACCGCTGCTGGCACGGGCACGCCAGCGCTCTCCGCTGCTGGCTGCTGGCACGGGCACGCCAGCGCTCTCCGCTGCTGGCACGGGCACGCCAGCGCTCTCCGCTGCTGGCACGGGCACGCCAGCGCTCACCGCTGCTGGCACGGGCACGCCAGCGCTCTCCGCTGCAGGAGGAGACAAAGTCGCAGGACCGGAAGACCCCTTCTTCTTCCTCTTCCTCCTTGGCCGCGGTGCAGAGGCCACAGCTGGATCAGAGACGGGTTGGGGGAGTTCGGTCTTAGGCAGGGCAGACTCTGACGCCGACGCCTCCGAGGCTGACTCCCACGACAATTGTCTCCCTCGCTTCATGGGGAGACTGCAGGCTGTGAAAGGCGCCTCAGGACTCTGGGGGGGACTTGCCTGATCCCCCAGGGTTGCCACGGCCAGGACACGACCCTCTGGGATAGCTGGCAGCTGGGCTGACATCGAGGGGAAAACCTGCGGCTCTCCCTGGGATATACCCTCCCATAGCCGGGCATAGTTTTGAAGGATCCACACCCCCTCGGGCGAGTATGGGAGGGTGACCCCCTTCCTGTCGGTGGTGAATGACGTCCAGCACTGCCACCGGAACTCCGCCTGACGCTGAAGCTCAGAGGCCCTCCTGCCTGCTGAGTTCCTTGGTGGTCGGTTCATTCTGTCAGGGTTGGCAAGGGAGGAACTCAAGTGCAGGCAGGAATCGGGTTACACAGAGGATTTATTGTATACAAAAAGGGGAAAAACAAAACCCACGAGGGGGAAAACAAGGGCTAGGGTTGACACTAAATAATTCTACAGAACACAATAAACAAGGTAAACAAAGACTCTGAACACTAACTACTAACAAACACTCACTGCAAGACAAAAGACTTCTTAGAGGGGTTTCAAGGACAAGATATCTCTGGAGGCTGACAGGTAGGAACACATAAGTTGAACAATCACAATGAACTGACGCAAGACAGAGCACACTAGGAGATCTAAATAGGGGGAACAATTAAGACACGACAGGTGACACAGATAGGACAATCACGACAAGACTAGGATAACAAGGGGGGCAGGGCAAGGGAACGAGACAACACAAGCACATGGCCCAAAGACAAGGCCATGTGCTTGAACACAAAACACGGGTCTGCCATGATCCTGCCTCAAGATTAGGAAAAATCAAGGACACGAGGGCAGAATCATGACACAACCATAGTTGGCTAACGATGCTTTTGGGAAACGCACCCCTGAGCAGCAAAGAGATTTTCTTGATCTCAATCAAATTACTGGTACTGAAACTAAACATGACATAGTATGAACTTACCTACCACTACAGTCTCGGGTTAATTCATTTTTCAGTTTCATCCTCGCCATCTTCCTTCAGATGTTGAACTATGAAGTCACAATAAAAGACAAGAGTTTAATTAGACAAATTATACAAGTGTCAATGAACACATGTTCAGAGTAAAGCATTATAAACATCTCAAAACTTATTTCAAAATGAAGCCAGTTTTGAAATTGAGTGAAAGTGAAAGTGACATTCAGCCAAGTATGGTGACCCATACTCAGAATTTGTGCTCTGCATTTAACCCATCCGAAATGCACACACACAGAGCAGTGAACACACACACACACACACTGTGAGCACACACCCGGAGCAGTGGGCAGCCATTTATGCTGCGGCGCCCGGGGAGCAGTTGGGGGTTCGATGCCTTGCACAAGGGCACCTAAGTTGTGGTATTGAAGGTGGAGAGAGAGCTGTTCATGCACTACCCCCACCCACAATTCCTGCCAGCCCGAGACTAGAACTCACAACCTTTCAATTGGGAGTCCGACGCTCTAACCATTAGGCCACGACTTCCAGTGTCTTTATCATCATTATGATTACGTATTGATATTATACACTTTAAAACAACTTACAGTAGAACTGTAATAACAAAGAGATCAAACCACTTTTAAAAATAACTAGAGTAAAAGTTAAAGATAAGATAAACTAAAAGTCTTTATCTTTGTTAAGGACATGTTTATGAGAAACCAACTATTTATAATCATGTTACTTTGTTTGTCATCTTCTTGTTTCTCCCCCTCACCTTCATAATTAACAAATAACAAACAATTAGACTTACAATGAAATGCAACTCTTTTTGTATTAACGGTTACAAAAAGTTGGGAACTATCTTGTGCCTTGATGCTCAACCAATCATTCTCTAATTTAAACCTGGATTCATTCATTGGTGTAACAGTGTTGCTAATGATTGATCAAATATATGATAGAAAGATGACTTCAACGTACAGTTAGTGTTAGAGTCACTGAGAATATGTTTCAGATTTTTTTTTTTTTTTCATCTTTAAGATTATTCTTACCGTTTGGTTCCCCATCAGGCTGTGGATCTCCATTCACTGTGAGAAAGGAAGAAGAGAGTGTTTATCAATTTTATGTACACTGGTACAGAATAAATTAGTGTTAGCATCACTGAGAATATGTCTCATATTTCTAGATTTCTTGTGACAGATTTATTTTTCTTACCGTTTGTTTCTGCTATTATCACCAATTGCGGAGGCAGACTATAGTCCTCTATTATGAGAAAGAAAGAAGATAGAGTTCATCAATTTCCTGTACAGTGGTATCAAATAAATTACTACTAATAAAATTACAAAATGTAATGGCCTAAAAAAAAAAAAAAACAAAAAAAAAAACATATGAGAAGCATGTAATGTTTGAAATCTCTCACTTTGCTCATTTTATGTCACTATTACAGTAGAAAGTGTAAAAATGTTTAATACATTGAATTTCAGAATAGTACGTATGGTACTTTAAGTTTTATAAAGAAATCTTGCACAGCACGGAACAGAAAATAACAAACAATCTTTCAGAAGAAATTATGAACATGTTCAAGATAACTAGGTCTAGTTAGACAAAATTAACATTTAGCATCTAATTTGAAAGCATGCTTGAATAATATTTTAAAATGCTTTGAGGGAAAAAGATAAAAACATGAATGAAAAACGACATACTATTCTTTCCATCCAGCCGTTTCAGAATCGCTGAAGGGAGAAACAATGTTATAAGTAATTGAATGTTAACTGTATTAGTTTTATCAAGTATTTCACATAAAGTTGACTGAAGACAATCACTCCAAAACAAACATAAACGTACCTCCTATGCATGGTTTGTCTTTTAAATTGTCGTGAACAATTTCTGTTGTAGAATAAAAAAATACAAATAAATTACAAATCAACTAAAAAATACAAAACATACATTTGAGTATCCAACACCAAGAACTAATAAGATTCCACAAGAAGAATGAAATTAGTTTCCTAAAATGTAAAATAAACATTCAACACTCTGTGCTCATCTACATTTTCCTGCATTAACACCAATAGAAGTATATATATAAATTTGTATCTGCCTTCAAAATACACTTTCACAGTAATCATTAATCATACAGAAATACAGTAGCGGCCAAAAGTGGTGTCCAGAGGGAACATTCACACTATTTGATTTAAATGACAAGTTTAATTAAACACTTGAAATGTGAGGAAAACATTGGTTAAGGTATTTAACTGACAAAACTATTTGGCAAAAAATGCACACTACAGCTTATCGTAGATATATGCATTTTATTTTACTATGGACAAAACAAAAATGCATAGAAAAAAAAAACATTTACAGAACAGGGAGCACATACAATAATTTTACACATCCCAAGCACAACTACACAATACACTTAGAAAATCTACATCAACATAACATTAATATGTTTGATTAAATGGTGAAGATATAATTTTTCCTATGCAGAACATCACTTTTGGCCACTGCTGTACACTACTACTGTCTACACTGGGTACAAGTTTATAGACAGTATTTTAAACTCCTTAAAAAACATGATAAGAGCAAGAAACACATTTCTTAAAGAAGATAACACAATAGGAAACTTACTATGAAACGTTGGCCAGAACTTATACATGATAACAAAAACAATAATGGGGGCCAGTATCAAGATTAGGATCTTGACGGAAACTATCCACAAAGATCCACCGTCTGAAAGAAAAGCACATAAGGTATAAAAAATAATATATATCTTATAATATACAGCTTGCACAACTGATTCATGTTACACTCGTAATGCCTTGATGCTCAACTAGCCATTCTCTAATTCAAACCTGGATTAATTCATTTTCAGACCTTTTTTTCTTACCGTTTCTTTTTGCTGCTCCCTTCTCAAGCTGTGTATCTTCATTTATTATGAGGAAAGAAGAAGATAGAGTTCATCAATTTCATGTACACCGCTACAGAATAAAATACTACTAATAAAATTACAAAATGTAATGGCCAAAAAAAAAGTGAAAAGCAATAAATGTTTGAAATTTGGGATGTGCGATATGACAATTTATGATCGTGGTTCTATCAGCTGCAGAACGCAATGCCACATGAATTCATTCACAGCAGTGTTAACTCTGGAGTTACAGGTGCTTCTCAATAAATTAGAATGTCATGGAAAAGTTCATTTATCTCAGTAATTCAACTCAGATTGTGAAACTCATGTTTTAAATAAATACAGGGGAACAAAACAAACGGCAATGACTATCAAGATTAGGATGAGCACGATGAGAGCTATCCACCAAGGTACACTCTCTGAAGAAAAAGAAAATAAGGTATAACTACTGATTCATAACCCGCTCTTAATGGTGCATTCACGCCAGATGCGTATGAAGTGTTAAGCGCAAGTGATTTACATGTTTAGTCAATGCAAAGACGTGAATAGACATCCTGCGGAACGAAATCCGTGATTCGCTTGAAAGATCTGAATTTCAGAAGGCCTACCCGAGTGAAGACTGCTCTCGTAACATGATCACTGAGCTCCCGCTGATCACGTGGAGCTGATCGTCTCCGAAATCGGCGAATATGAATATGTTTCAGATATTTCTAGATATTTTGTGACATTTATTTTTCTTACCGTTTTGTTTTGCTTCTCCCTCCTCAAGCTGTTTATCTTCATCTTCATTTTCATTATGAGAAAGGAAGAAGATAGAATTAATCAATTTCATATACACTGCTACAGAATAAATAACTAATAAAAATTACAAAATGTAATGGCCTTGAAAAAAGTGAAAAGCAATTAATCTTTGAAATTAGGGATGTGCGACATGACGATTTTTGATTTTGGATGATATAAATGTCTCCACGATCTGCTTTTGAAGAAATATCGTTGTGTCGTGCTACAGCACACATTCTATCAGCTGCAGTTCTGGCACCTCTGTCATTTACTGTACAACACCACATGAACTCACAGCAGTATTAACTCAGCGCTGGAGTTACAGGTGCATCTCAATAAATTAGAATGTTGTGTAAAAGTTAATTTCTCTCAGTAATTCAACTCAAATTGTGAAACTTGTGTATGAACTAAATACAGGGAAACAAAACAAACGGCAATGACTATCAAGATTAGGACGAGCACGACGAGGACTATCCACCAACGTACACTCTCCGAAGAAAAATAAAATAAGGTATAAACATAATACATAACTCATAATATACAACTTGCACAGCTGATTCATAATCCACTCTTAATGATCGGATAACAATATCCTGGTCAAAACTATCAGCAATCACAGAAACCAAATTGTATGATATAAACTCTTTCATTGTGACTTGATACAAAGTCCAAATGGCCCAAAATATTTTATGTTGGTAACACTTTAGAATAGGTAACACCTATTAGTTTCTTATTAGCATGCATATTAATATAATATTAGCCATGTATTAGTGCAATACCTAAACCTAACAACTACCAACTATTAATAAGCAGCAAATTAATAATTTATTGAGAGTTAATAGTTAACAAGTGTTACCTATTCTAAAGGGTTAATGCCATTTGCTGTCTACTCTGCTAAACAACCAGCAGATGTGCAGTAATGGTTTTCTTGACAAAGTTACCACTGTATGACTGTGAGAGTTGATATTTTCTGATGAAGGGCAACATACTGTATTAAAAAAAACGTCTGACAAATTGCAAATGCTCTCTCTCTGACACACACTTTGAGAACTGGGGTGTCATTACATGATATAAATTGCTCCTATTGCAACAAGAACTGATTATATTTGGTCGTCTGGTTTGGAAATACTGAATAGCTGAAAATCTGTACAAACTGATTCACAGATTATCCATTAACATAAATTGGACTAATTTACAGTCAAATATAATGTATAAAATGAAAGAGGATAGATGATCCAAGGACATAACATTATTCAACATTTTTGAACAGTAAGATTATTAGTATTTTTAAAGACGTATCTTCTGCTCAACAAGCTTGCATTTATTGGATCCAAAGTACAGCAAAACAGTAAAACAGTAAAATTATGAAATATTTTTACTATTTAAAATCATTGTTTTCTATTATATTATATCTGTTAAACTGTAATTTATTTCTGTAACACACAGCTGTATTTTCAGCATCATTCAGTGTCACGTGATCTTCAGAAATAATTCTGATATAATGATTTTCTGCTCAAGAAAAATTTATTATAAATTACAAATAAATATAAATTATATAATAACTTTACAATTTACATAAATTATTTCTTTTATTTAGCAAGGATGCTTTAAATTGATCAAAAGTGATACATATTTTTTTGTAATAATGTTACAAAAGCTTTCTATTTCAGATAAATGCTGTTCTTCTGAACTTTCTATTCATTAAACAAACGTGAAAAAAGTCTACTCTAATAATAATAATAATAAATGTTTTTTTGAGCAGGAAATCAGAATATTAGAATGATTTATGAAGGATCACGAGACAATAGATGTAATATTTACTAAATTGAAAAACAAAAGTAATTTGCTTTGATATATATTGTTGAATTTTATCCCATTTACATACAGATCATTTTAAGTGTGAGATGTCAAAAAACTTCCAAACACAATACAGCTTCTCTGGACCACCTCAACATAAAAACTTATCTGATATTAATAAATGATGCTTACCTTCAAACAGATCTCTCTCATAGACCGGATCGCTGGTTTTCTCACTCACTGCATTCTCGAGTGTGCATGTGTAGAAGAAATCTGGATTTCCTTCTTTTTCAACTATGATAAATTCTCCATTCGGATAGTGGGGTGAACCCTGCAGTGTGCCTCCAGTAGAATTCTTCCATATGATCGTTTCATTGTACTTACATATTAAATACACCGCATCAGGGATAACTTTAATCTTCTCTATTTTTATCACAGGTTTGGGGACCGGTGCTGTGAAAGAAACAAAGAAAAAAACATTAAATTCCAGTCCACAGAAAAAAAAAAACTAAAAAAAAAAAAAACAAACAAACAAGAAATGTACAACTACAAGAAAAACAACTACACTAACTTTAAAAAAGTCTTGTTAGAGTACAATATGATTACACCAGATAATAATTATGTGATACTAACACAAACTAACACTTACAAATGTCATACCAAATTGTTTATTTGGAGGTCCATGTATGGTGATATTAAAATAACACACACTATCTGTGTTTATCAGTATAAATGCATCAGTGTAAAGCTTTTAAAAGTATATCCACTTACGCAAAACTTCCAAGTTGAATCTTTGTTCCTGTTCTTTACTGTTGATGTCGATGGTATAAAGTCCACTGTGTTCAACAGTTAATTTATTTATAGTAATTTGTCCAGTCGTGTAATCAAGATATGTGATGTCTTTGAATCTCAGATTCGGGGCAGAAACACCATCATCTTCAACATCCCATTCAATCGCTTTTACAACAGATGCACCGTTTATCTGTTTCCATATAATGCTGCTGACAGAAGCATTTAAGCTGGTCGCACCAAAAGACACTGTACGATTGACTTCACCATAAACTTTCTCTTCTTCAACTAGTTTGACAAATGAAAGAGTATATTAGTCAACATTCAACAAGCACATTTCTGTATAATAGTTACTAATAAAGCACGTCAACCAAAAGTACCTGATAATGTACTATATTCAGACACAATATGTCCAAAGACTACAGAATACCCTTAAAGGGACTTTTATTTGTCATATACATACCACAAAAATATAAACAAAACACATATTTATGAGTGTTATCATCATCTAATAATTAAATAACAGAGGCATAAACATCTGAACTATAAGCTAATGTTACACCCGTTTTGTTGCGGTGTAGGCCTCGGCCTGCTGCTAATAACTTTAAGCTACACAAAACAAGGCCACGACAAAGACTGTTCTAACAATCCTGTAATAGCTATTAGCTAATAAATATTTTAGTTTACTCGACATACTGATATATATATATATATATTTTTTTTTGATACTTGCCGATGCCTAGTACCAATATCAATATTTTTATTGCATTTCTATTTTTTTTTTTAAATATTGGGTACAGAAACCAAAATAGTATTTTTAATGTTAGCTGATTAACTTAATTTATTAAATAGACAGTCAAAAAAGAAACCTTCAAGACTTCACATTATCACAGTTTATTCTCTATAGTTTAGAATATAACTCATAGCTTAACTGTAACAGAACAAATTCATCTTGATAATGTTAGAAAACTTTTATAAAAATGTATTTAATGGATTACAATCAACCAAAAATTATTTAGACAGCTGTATGACAGTATTTACACAACTATCAATACTTAGTCGGGCAACTCTTATCCTTAATGACAGCCTGGTCTCCAGGGCATGCTCTCAACTTCAGTTTTCCCCCTAGACTTGGTCTGAATAATTTTTGGTCCAAAATTTGTATTGGTTTTACTAGTAGTCTACTATTTGAAGAATTTTGAGGTATAATTTGTCACAGTTTACTTTATTTTGTTATCCTCACATACATAAATGAACTATAGTGTCCTGCACCCACTAGTAAAAAACAAATGTATTTCTGGTCTCTGAATAATTTTGGTTTGACTATATATCCTCCTGTTATTTTCACACTTAATTATTTCCATTAAAATATATTTTATAAGTTCGTGTTACTTTCTTTGTTCATGTTTTTGCTCTATGGTTATATATATATATATATATATATATATATATATATATTTTTTTTTTTTTTTTTCTGAATCGTGCTATGATTTATATTCCAAACCACTCATACAATTCAGAAACACTTAAGTAAGCAGAACACGCGCAATAATAATAATAATAATAAGTAGTAACTATTAACACCAGTCAGTCAAGCTTTATAACAATTAAGAATGATTTAAGAAAAGAACTTAGTAATTAGTAATTAGAAGTAAACTTCATAACCATGTTTGAATGCATTTTAGTCATTTTAACTGAGCATTTTAAAATAAAAAAAAAGAATAAAATAAAATAAAATAAAAATATTAATAAGATAATAATGATACGAATTCTAATAATAAGAAATATAAAACACAATAAGGATTACTAAGGATTACTGAGCTGCTGGATTCATGAATATTAATCATTTTGTGCGTTCCTTCGAATCTATTTGTTAAAATCAAAATAGGGTCTAGAGGCAGCCAATGAGATTGCCGTTTGCACATGAAGCCCACCCACTACCGGAAAACGCGGCTGCTCTTAAAAGCTGAAGACTTCCGTAGGATCACCGTTATTTTTCCATTATTTTGATTCTCTCTCTGTCTCTGAGAGAAAGCTACGGCTATTTGTTTGCTACACACTAGAGTTTACAGTCCATTAAATACAGGTCCATTTACGCATCCATTGAGATGAACTGAGAAATATCCCAGATCTTCTGACAGAGAGTTGAGATCTCTGAAGCGCTCTGTCAGAGAGTGTTTGCGAGTGAAAATATAGCTGTGCTAAAGTTATACTTAGCCTCCATTTATTATATTTCATAATATAACATGATTATGAGAATTTATTAGCCATTGGCTAATATTAGACATCATTTAGTCGCATATGCGAGTGATTTACTCGCAATGTTTGAAAAAAATAATAATTGTAGAGGATTGCGTAGATATAATTATATTCAACCGCAGTCATTTTGCAGTTGTAAATTATACACACTATTATAATATATTTTAAAACTAAACGGCTTTGAACTAACTTTAGCTAATAGCGGCCGCCGCCCTATCATGGAGAAACAGTTATACCGAGATATCGAGTAACTTTACCAGAAGCAGCTCCGATGGTGATAAACAAAGCGCAGATGACGGTCGTGGAGTATTTCAGAGGATACATTATTCATACAAACTACACTTTCATGCGTCTTTCTTCTAGAATTTATATTAAATATTCGAGGAACACGCATCAGAGGCACAGATAATACATAGAGGATGTATGATTTGAGACAAAACCGAAAGTAACTTAGGGGTCCCCTGGGAACAGCTTCAGCTGAAGCTCAGGGGTTTGCTGCCATCTCGTGCCTGGTCGATGTCAGCACATACACTACTGGTCAAAAGTTGGGGATCAAGAACGATTTTTAAGGTTTTATTATTTTATTTTATTATTATTTATTTATTTATTTACAGGAGTTTCTTATGGTCTTCGAGGCTGCCTGTATTTGATCAAAAATACAGGGAAAATGTTATATTGTGAAATTGTATTATGATGTAAAATAACGTTTTTCTTTTTTAATATACATTAAAATATAATGTATTCCTGTGAAGCAAAGCTGACTTTTCAGCATCATTACTCAGTCTTCTGTTTCACATGACCCTTCAGAAACCATTGTAATAAGCTGATTTATTATATAGTGCTGGATTCTGTTGTGCTGCTTAATACTTGTTTTGAACTTGGATTTTTTTCATGAATAAAAAGAAGAGCAATATACAGTTAAAAAGTTTGGGGTAAGTAAATGTTTATTCTTTTTTTTTTAAAGGAATTACAACTTTTATTCAGCAAGGATATGTTAAATTGTTAAGAAGTGATAGCAAATATTTATATTGTTAGAAAATATTTTTATTTTGAATAAATTCAGTAAATAAATTAACTTTTTATTAATCAAAGAATCCTGAAAAAAAAGTATTGCAGTTTTCATTAAAAATAAAAATAAAAATAAAATATGGCAGAACAACTGTTGCTAACATTGATCATTCTAATATGTTATGTCCCATGGACTTATTATTTCACGCTGTGATATGTGCCTATGTGTTTCGTTTAGTTTTTTCTTTCCCGCTGTGAGTCTCTCTTCTCCTCACTCCAGGTTCTGGCTGCTAGTTACCTGGGAAGCCGGATTGGTTCCTCTCTGGGTGTTGCATTCTTAATGTAAACAGGGAAACGTCACTATCTTGTAGGAGTTTTGTAATAGAGGATGTAAATTCTGCTTTGCATCACATAAATAAATTATATTTTTAAGGATATTAAAAAAGAAACCGTTATTTTATCTTCTAATAACATTTTGCAGGATGATCAAATAAATGCAGCCTTGATGAGCAAAAGAGACTTCTTTAGTAAACATTACAACTCTTACTGATCCCAAACTTTTGACCGTTAGTGTGTGTATATATATATATATATAGTCACGGGAGGAGCACAAGACAGACACAGTGGGCGTGGCGTCAGGCCTCGGAGAGGCTTTTATTAACAGAAATCATAAAACAAAGGGAATAAAAGTGGCCAAAGGGGGAAAGTGTCCAAAATAACAGGGAATCTGGTGTCCTCGTTGTGCTGCGGGGTTCGTGTGGGTCGGGCAGTGTTCATTGAGGAAGGGTCCAGGCAAGGGGCGGAGTCCGGCGGCCGCACGCGCTCCCCTCCTAGGTCCGGGGCGCGAGGGGCGGCGGCTTCTCCTAGCGGCCGCGTCTCTCTCATTGGCCGCGGCGCTGGTAGGGGATGGACGGCCCGGCATCCTGGCCCGTCGGCCGTGTAAACGGGTGCGGTTCTCCTCCGGATCGCGGGTCCGGCAGCTCACGTCTTGGTGGCGCGGGAGTCCCTCAACGCTCCCTTCCTGGACCCACGAGCAGGGGCGGAGCGGGGGGCTGGCTAATGGGGCTTAAGCCCCGAATGTTTTGTCAAAAGCCCCGAATCTTTTAGCTTTTTTAAAATAACTTCAACTTTGTTTCATTTCCTCTCAGTCTCTCAGACTGGAGCGGCAAAAAAAAGAAACAAAAGCTCTATTACTGTGCGTTGTGGCGGACGGTAAAGCATCACGCATCACTTCGCTTGTTTGCCAACTGCCGATAAAAACTAACGAAGAAGAATATAAATCATCTTCTTTGTCGTTGTCATTAGGGGCTGGTGGGCTTTTTATTTCACCGCCGTCGTAGCGAGCTCACTGACTAACCGCCTGAAATTAACATTATGGACATAACAATTTTTTTTTTAAAAGGAACTCGTAACAGCAAACCTCACCGGCCAGAGAGAGATTCAAAAGCAATATATCCCAATGTATCAAATGCTAAGTTATTTCAGGGCATGTTTTACAACTGTTCTCGGCACATTAGTGGGATAAGAAGATAGATTAATTGAGAAATATAGCTGGAGAACAATTAAATACAAAATAGTTTGTAGGCTCTACTGGGTGAATATTTTTTTTTTCTGAGTAACCATCATTTTCCCAGATAGTGTATAGATTTTTAGGCATTCTGTTATCTCAAACAGCCTGAAAAATAGTGCATTTAGCTGACATAAATGGGGGAAAAAAAATCTCCCCTGCGGAGTACACCCCTGCAGCCCCCTAGGTTTGGGCTAAGCCCCGAATGTTTACATCTTCTGGCTCCGCCCCTGCCCACGAGGACACCAGCGTGCATGCACGGGGAAGAGACCGGTCTCCTGAGGAGAGGCGCGTTGGGCTTTTAACCAGCGGCGGTAATGAGGCTCCACTTCCTTCAGGTGTGCCCCATCACACGCCGCCAGCCCTGACTCGTCCAGCGCCGCTCCTCTCACACACCCACTCCAGTCGGGAGCCTGGTGAAGGGCGGCGATTTAGGACGGGGTGCCGGTGACAATCAGGGAGGAGGCAGCTGACTCGTCACATTATATATATATATATATATATATATATATATATATATATATATATATATATACACCACAATCAAATGTGTCAACTCTGTCAGGTGTGACATCCTTGCTAATTGTCATAGGGTATCCACCTGAGCCTGTGTACAGCCTCATTGTTATTGCACCAAAGTTATCTGTAAACACAAAGAGATGGCATTTCATCCAGCCTTTACAGAGCTCACGCAGGTATGATGCAGACTGGAAGGAAAGTTTATTTTAGTGTAATCCAAAAGATATAATCCTTATATGTGTTAAATATATTCTCAGTAGCTACACTGAATGTATCATTATCATTGCATTTGTTTCTAATTCAGTGTTTGCATTCAGTCTTATTTTGTAGGGCCACTGCCAGATCCCTCTGTGATTTCTGATTACACCCAAGCCATTAATTCTTACCAGAATTACAAGCATGTCTCTCAGTGAATCCAGTTTTGGACTAGGACCACGTGGGTGTGTGCTGTCCTATCAATGTCCTCCTGCCACATCTTTAGAAATTACAAAACACCCTCATGCACCTGCACTTTTCCAGACTTGCCTCTTTCCTCGATTGGAAAACAACCTCCTGTGTTCCAAGCCTTCGTCAAAAACTTCACCTTGATTCTGTAGAACTCACATATGATTTGGCAACAGAAATCAAGTATGAAAATAACTGGTGGAAGGAAACACTTATTCTTCAGCGTTATGCTGAGGTCAACCAGGTCAATGTCCTGACGTGCCACATCTGAGATCAAGCCTGATCAAGCCTTTCTGCTTCTGGAAGACCTGGCACACCTCACCTTAACTGACCTGAATGTCAGATGTGGGGGAGAGGAGGGTTGCAGGAGGTGTGAATGGTTTGAGTGGTGGTGAGGAGAGGTGTTCAGGGCGTGTTGAGTGTTTTTTTCAAACCTGCAGTAAAACTCTTTCAGATTGTCTGCCAGTTGTTGATTCTCCACATTGCTGGTGGATGAAGGTAGCTGGCCCACCTGAAGGACATTACTGGACTCTTACTGGATCCTCTTCAGTTTGCCCAGTTTGCCTCTTCAAGTTAAAGAGGTGTCTGTCTGGTGCAGTCTCAACAATCTGGAGCTCAGCACGCTTAACACATTGGAGATGATGGTGAACTTCAGGAGAAACCCCTCTGCAATTAATAATCAGCAAATTAGGACTTAAGGAAAAAGTCCTAGTTAATAGAGAATAAGTGTTCCCTATTCTAAAGTGTTACCAAAAAAAAATTAGAAAAAAAGATTTTACACTGTTGATAAAATAATAAATATAAAATAGTGATAATATACAATATAACAACACATTACATAAAAAATAAAACTATGACAACATCAATGAGCTATGAGTGAATCAAACCGCACACTTAATAAGGCAAAAGACCAAGCATTGTGGGAGTTTCTCATTTGGCTCTTAAAAGTTGAGGCCTTGAAAATGTGGGGTAATTGGTTATCAATCCAGTGATATGGCTGTGAATGTGCTTAAAACACCAGAATAAGATGATAAAAACCTGAATATTTCTGAATCAACACAGATGACATTTGTACAAACTACTACAAATGACCTGAAATGATATTTTGCAGTTTTTCTTTGAATGACAGTATTATAATTCAGAAGAAAACAAATGAATGACGTTTTTTCAACGTTGCAAAAACTTTATTGTTATAGTCTCGAAGCACAAGTAAGAATTTCAAAACATGAGCCATGATCAAGGATTAGGACAGGATGCCATTATTTTTTCAGATTTCACATTAAATAATAATAATAATATTAATATTAATAATAATAAAATACTCTGCTGGGAATTCAATTAAACCATGCCAGCATTTTATTTCTCTGTAGTTAAGGACAGGTTCCAAACAGTAATACACTTATTTGGATGGCCCATTTTACATTCATTTGTGCCATTTCTAACAGCAGAACAAATGATATGCGACAATGGACACTACCAATTAAGACAAAGTGCAAGTGTAAATAGCTGGTGCATTCTATATAATGGCAACATCTTGGAAAAAATACAATTGATTGATACAATTGATACAAAGTCCAAGTGATTTGCACATGACAATGTGGTCAGTTAGATTTGGGTGGGGGAACAATCCCCCGAAGTGTGAACACTGTAGCAAATAAACTGAAGGCTAATTCATGAAAATATACAAACAATTTTAAAATCTTTAAGACTAGCCATATTTCAGTCCCTCCAGAAAAACACAGATTTTTTTTGTGATTGTTGAGGGCAAAAATCCTTGATTTTGTGGCACATTTTCTTAAAAAATGCGATGGAATATGCTGGATATTTTTTCAATTTTATGCGATGAAATTGCGTGAATTTGCAAAAACTGCGGTTTGATGAAAAAGAGAAAAAAAGATGATTCTCCCAACACATTTTTCTCACTAGGCTACTACCTTAATGTAAAGAGTAATTTCTTATTACTACACAGAATATTTAAGTTGCAATCTCTTACTGCAACGTAAAGTATTTTACATACTACTAATATAATTACAACTGTAAGTTTTTGATATTGTTCTGTAACAAAAAAGTGCAATCTTACAACTGTAAAGTTGCATCAACTTCTGAATGAAACTACAACAGTGTTAGTAGCCTAGTGAGAAGGGGGTGTTGGGGGAATCACCTTTTTTTTCTCAATTTCATCAAACCGCAGTTTTCGCAAGTTCAAAATCGTGAAACTGCTTCGCACGTTATTTTGCGCTTATTTTTGTTGGCAAATAAGAATGATTTGCGCGCTTCAAGTTTCACCCTGGTTTCACCGCGGAGTTTGCAGATGATGTTCACGTCACGTAATTACGTAACTTCATAAGGTTCCCATGGCAATAGGGGGAAAATGGCGCTTTACTTGTGTGAAGTAAACGCAACATTTTTCAACTTTCTGCTAATATATATGTGAGTTTTTTCAACGAAAATACAGGGATTATGAAATCATGCTAGCCCCATATATTTTGCTTTCTTAAATCGACAATTTATGCGGAAAAAGAGCGGTGTATTTGAAAAAATGCGACCCCGCATAAGTATGCGGCCTTTGGCTGGTTATGCATTAAATCAGGCGATCGCATAATCGCGTTTTTCTGGAGGGACTGATATTTAAGCAATTTAATAATTGGTAGTTCCTAGGTTAGCAAAGTCCACTAAAGGAGGTAGAGATTTTTCACATTTGACTCCCAAACTCTGGAATAGCCTTCCTGATAATGTTCATGGTTCAGACACACTCTCTCTGTTTAAAACATCTCTTTTGCCAAGCATTCAAGTAATGAATCTCATAATTTGTGACTGAAGTTGTATCTGATCAAATCCGCATTATTATTCTTTAGCTTAGGTTAAACTAATTCATTTTACGGAACTGCAACTACGCCAATTATGTCTCTATTTGTTTCTCTCTTTTGTCACAGACGCCACAGACTTTACATCCTGTGGTAACTAGGACATACACAAGCTCCAGTCTGGATCCAGAACACCTGAGAAGAGATGATGCTGACCCTCAGAGGACCCCAGATGAAGCTAACCCTGAAACAACATACAGAACTAACAAATATTGCTACAAGTGTGATTACTTTAATTACGTTAATAGTGTTCATCGTCTGGCTGACTACGTCTTGTATTAATTTTTCTGAAAATTGCTGTCATATGCACATAAACTGACAGTCACCACTGATAAGCTACTACTAAATATTGTAGAAACTTAATTTAAAGTTGCTTTGCAATGATTTGTATCGTAAAAAGCGCTACACAAATAAACTTGAATTGAATGTAATTGAATGTGCAATTATCTTACCATCACCGATTTTGACTGTGTCGCATCTGAAATATTGTTCTTTTAGACATTTTCCTTGTCTGTAATCAGAGCCGTACTGACTATAAAAAGCACAAATATGAACAAACAAGAGTCAAGGACTGGTATTCAATTAGAATGCTCTGCATTTTCTGAACATTTTGTTGTTGTTTTTGACAAAGTATTATTAAGTCTTTTTATTCCCATTTTCTTTTTCATTATAATAAATGTGAAAAATTATTCACTTTAAAGAGAATGCAGCAGGACTGAAATTGACAGTCCACTATAAATATAACTTAAAGGGGGGGTGAAATGCTATTTCATGCATACTGAGTTTTTTACACTGTTAAAGAGTTGGATTCCCATGCTAAACATGGACAAAGTTTCAAAAATTAAGTTGTACGTTTGAAGGAGTATTTTTGTTCCCAAAATACTCCTTCCGGTTTGTCACAAGTTTCGGAAAGTTTTTTTCGAGTATGGCTCTGTGTGACGTTAGATGGAGCGGAATTTCCTTATATGGGTCCTGAGGCACTTCTGCCGGAAGAGCGCGCGCTCCCGTATAGCAGAGCACTGAGAGCACAACAGACTTCAATGATCAGAGCGAGAGCGTCGAGAAATGTCACAAAAGGAGTGTGTTTTTGGTTGCCAGGGCAAGACAACCCTGCACAGATTACCAAAGAAAAAACAGCATCAACGGAGTTGTGCAAGTGTTTTTGTTTGTTCCCTGCATTTCTAAAATGCTTGTTTTACAAACAAGGCCCAGGTTGACGCTGGATTTGCGTATCGTTTATTTCTTAAGGATGATGCAATCCCAACGAAAAAGGGTCACGATTGTGTGTTGGAACCACAGGCGGTGAGTAAAACTGCTTAAAATATCTCTGCCTCCTTGTTAGTGCGTCCGCCTACCATCGGAGACCTGGGTTCGAGCCCCGCTCGGAGCGAGTCGTTGCTTCTGCTGCTCTCGTTCAGTTTCACAGCTGTCACAGCTTCCAAACGCTCTCAACGCAAAAGCTAACTCGCGCTCGTGATTCTTTAGCTCCGCCCACACGTCACACCTCCAGGCGCTCATGTTTTTCCGGGAAAAATCGGTACAGACTATCTTTCTCTTATGAATATAATAAAACTAAATACTTTTTGGAGTTATGAAGGATGCAGTACTACTCTATAGGTACTCAAGATTAACAGGATATTGAGTGAAAATGAGCATTTAAGCCCCCCCCCCCTTTAAGTTAAAATGGTAAGTCTTCATCTTTGTAAAGGACTATTAATGTAATTATTTAGTTTTTTATTTTCCTACCGGGGATGACTGCACCTTCTTTTTTCTTATCACCTTTATAATAAACAATTACCCATACAATGAATTTAAACTTTTATATATTATGTTGACAGTCATTTGTCAACATATCATCATCATAATGTGATAAAATCATTCACTTTAATAGAGCATGCAGCAGAATTATGAAAATAATGAAATGCAACTTTTTATATTATACTGACAGTCATAAAAAGTTAGAATTGAAGTGTGTTGCTTAACTATCCACAATTCTGTAATTTAAACCACCTGGATATCGGTGTAGCAGATACTGTTTATTTAGTGATGATTTATGGGAGAATAATGTTTTTCAAAGTAGCTTGAGGAGAAAACGTAATCACATTAGCTTTACTGAGAACATACCATAGATATTTTAAATATTTGACAAATAGATGACAAATTATTACATCTTATGTTTAGGATTATTACATGCTTACCTTTGGACGTTACATTATACTTCTTTCCTTGAGTGTCATTTGTGAAAAAGAAAGAAGATCCAGGAGTTACACAGACATATAGAGCAGAGTAAGCTACTGCTGAATTCCTTAAAGGGGTCATATGATGCTATCTAAATTTTCCTTTCTCTTTGGAGTGTGACAAGCTCTTGGTGCATAAGGAAGATCTGTGAAGTTGCAAAGGCTAAAGTCTCAAATCAAAGGTGATATTCTTTATAAAAGACTTGTCCACACCCCCCTAAAATTCCTTGTTCTAACATGCCCCCACATCTCTACGTCATTATGTGGGAAGATTTGCATAACACCGCCCAAATGTTCACACAAAGAAAGAATGCATAACTTTTATATTGAGTTTTGAGAAGTGTAGAGTAGTGCTTGTTGTTTGTTGTTTCTCTGATCACATGCAGACATGGTTTTGTGTTTACACAGCGTGATATGCAATGCATAACAACACAGTATAATTCATTATAATCACTAATTAACTGCACTTGCAAGTGAATCTCAAATAATTTTGTGGGATAATTAAATGTATTCTAAATAAACTACAAACATAAAAATATTTATTTTGTCCTCACATTCTTTCTTGTAACTCTTCCCTCTCAGTCGCACACTTGACTGAAAGGCTCATTATATGCAGCTCATTATGCAGGTCTTTGTCTTCTCAGGTGTAAATCACAAAAATATTCATGATAGCTGATGCCTACTTGCATATGAGTTTTACAAACAAAGGGCCCTATAATACACCTGGCACAATGTGACACAAGGCACAGCACAAGTGTGTTTGCCAGTTTAAGTCCGGCGCCGATCGCATTTTCGCGTCCAGCACCATGTCGTTTAATTATCAAATGCATTTGCGCTCATTTATGCGGCCGTAGTCGTGCTGGTCTAAAAAAAGAGGTGTGTTCAGGCACATTGCTGGCACAATGCTATTTTAAGGAGCTGAAAATAGACTGCGCCATAGACCAACTCAAACCTGGTCTATAGTCTGGCAATATGTTTTTTCTTTGCTATTTAAAGAGCATACACGCTGCTTATTAAAGGGGGGGGGGGGGTGAAATGCTATTTCATGCATACTGAGTTTTTTACACTGTTAAAGAGTTGGATTCCCATGCTAAACATGGACAAAGTTTCAAAAATTAAGTTGTACGTTTGAAGGAGTATTTTTGTTCCAAAAATACTCCTTCCGGTTTGTCACAAGTTTCTGAAAGTTTTTTTCGAGTATGGCTCTGTGTAACGTTAGATGGAGCGGAATTTCCTTATATGTGTCCTGAGGCACTTCTGCCGGAAGAGCGCGCGCTCCGTATAGCAGAGCAGAGAGAGGCTGTGCGCAGACAATCACTGATCAGAGCGAGAGCGTCGCGAAATGTCACAAAAGAAGTGTGTTTTTGGTTGCCAGGGCAAGACAACCCTGCACAGATTACCAAAAGAGAAACAGCATTAATGGACCAGTGGATGGAGTTTATTTTTACAGAGCATCAACGGAGTTGTGCAAGTGTTTCTGTTTGTTCCCCTGCATTTCGAAGACGCTTGTTTTACAAACAAGGCCCAGGTTGACGCTGGATTTGCACATTGTTTATTTCTTAAGGATAATGCAATCCCAACGAAAAAGGGTCACGATCGTGTGTTGGAACCGCAGGCGGTGAGTAAAACTGCTTCAAATATCTCTGTGTTGTTAACTTAGCTATCGGCGCGTAAGCACATCAAGTAAACAAAATGCGATGTTGTTATCAAACTGCACTTTCCACATGTACAGCTTAAAAAAAAAAAAAAAAAAAAAAAAAGTGGAACTTAGTCATTTTCCAAAACCGCTAAGCAAATATATACAGTTTCAGTACATACCACATAGAGAAGCCTTTGCTGATGCTGCTCTTGTTCAATTTCAGCCTCTGGATCTGTGTCACAGCTTCCAGACTCGCTCAACACAAAATCCTACTCGTGCTCGTGATTCTTTAGCTCCGCCCACACGTCACGCCTCTAGGCGCTCGTGTTTTTCCGGGAAAAATCGGTACAGACTATCTTTCTCTTATGAATATAATAAAACTAAAGACTTTTTGGAGTTATGAAAGATGCAGTACTACT
The DNA here is from genome assembly GCF_023724105.1 of Carassius gibelio. Taxonomy (NCBI): domain Eukaryota; kingdom Metazoa; phylum Chordata; class Actinopteri; order Cypriniformes; family Cyprinidae; genus Carassius; species Carassius gibelio. Next base: position 3,197,883 of record NC_068396.1, read on the forward strand.
CTATAGGTACTCAAGATTAACAGGATATTGAGTGAAAACGAGCATTTCACCCCCCCCCCTTTAAACACAGGGATGCACAGCAGCACACAAACATGCCAAATATTACAAATTAAAGGATTGCAATGCATAAGAATTTTTTGTATGCTAATTAATTAAATTTTATATATATATATATATATATAGTCATTGCATGTATCAGAATTAGGCCATATCTATTTGCTCGCACACCAGCAGCTCTGTTTCATCTCAGAGACGCGTTCTGTCTTTGCGCTTGCCAAATTCCGCCGTGTAAATAGTAAATCCATCATGGCACGAGCGCAACTGGCTCTTAAAGGGAATGGAAGATGAGACTCTGATTGGTTTATTGCACTTTATGCCCAAAAAACACCCATTACTCATTAAGGAAATAGGGACAACCCGTTTAGACCATGCGCCCGGGCATGCCAACCGTTTTTCCGTTGTTAAAATAGCAAAAGCGGATTTGAACATGGCCTGAGTGCACCTGCGCTGTGAGCTTTGAACTTTGCTTTATATTGTTAAAATAGGGCCCAAAAAGTGTCTCAGAAAATTTTAATCAATTTATTGTTTTCTGAGAGTAAACAAGAAGATTTTCACATCATTTAGAAATAAAAATTCTACACTTCAAGATCCTGGTTTAACAGTCTTGTGAACAAATATTCTGTATGTGTTTTATGACCTTATTTCAGTGACTTCAAAATTTTAGGTTTTCACTAATTACGCATGAACGTTGTTTTCTCAAAAAGATACATGCTATTTACATATTATTGTAGCCAAGTGTGTGCTGATTACAGTGTTTTCAGACTTTAGCCATGTATAAGCTTAGAAGCAACTGAAAAAAGCACAAAAGTCAGGGCATGTCAAAACTTCTCCAGGCCCCCAAAACCCCCTAGACCTCAGAGGGTTACAACGTATAAACTAATTTCATTACACCAAATACACAAACTAATGCTCTTTTTAGCAATTGCATATGACCCCTTTAATTACAAAATCTAATGGCCAAAAATATTTTGAAAAGCAGTGTTTGAAATGTCTCACTTTGTTCATTTTATGTCACTATTACAGTAGTAAGTGTAACACACTTTTTTAATACACTTTCACAGTAACCATAAAGCATACAGAAATACACTAGCGGCCAAAAGTGATGTCCAGATTCCAAAATCCAAATTAAACACTTGTACAACTACACAATACACTTAGAAAATCTACATGAAAATAACATTAATGTTTGATTAAAGAATGAAGATCAATCTTTCTATGCTGGACATCACTTTTTTTTTTGTACACTACTACTGTCTACACTGGGTACAAGTTTATAGACAGTATTTTAAACTTCTTAAAAAACACAAGTGCAAAAACATGTATCTTAAAATAAAATACAATAGATAACTTACTATGAAACCTTGACCAGACCTTATAGAGGAGAACAAAGAGGACCAGTATCAAGATTGGGATGATGATGAAAGCTATCCACCAAAGTCCACTCTCTGAAGGAAAAGAACACGAGGAATAAACATAATAAATAATTTATACATAACTTATAATATACTTGCACAGCTGATTCATAATGCACTCTAAATGATAGCATAACAATATCCTGGTCAAAACTATCAGCAATCACAGAAACCAAATTGTATGACATTAACTCTTTCCATGTGACTTGATACAAAGTCCAAATGGCCCTAAATGTTTGTACTTATTTTGAAAGTAGAAACAGAGTATGTTGCCAATAAAGTATTTTGTTAGCATTAAGATATACATCAATGCAATTTGCTGTCTACTGTTACTATGCTAAACAGCCAGCAGTAATGGTTTTTTAGACACAGTATAAGGCCCAATCCCAATTCTACCCCTTAGCCCTTCCCCTTACCCCTACCCCTCCATTTTGTACGTTCACTTGAAGGGGTAGGGGTGTCTCGATTCTTTTGGTTGGAGGGGTAGGGGTAAGGGGAAAATTTTCAGGTATGAATTATCTCAGCAACATGGCTGCTACAGCGAACAAAAAGACACATAAATGTAAGCTTTTTGGCATAAATAAAGATTTTAATGAAAAGTAATCATTTGTTTTATGTTGCATTCAATTGTGAGTTTATATTAATGGTCGTGTTACTCAAAGAAATGTTTGCAAAAAAAATCCCTAATATTTGCAAACGTCATTACAGACTGCATGATAGTGGCACAGCATATGTCTGATCAGGGCCATAACTGCCGTAGACATTGATGGGGGCTAATCCCCCAATAATTGGAAATCACTAAATCAATTTCTCAAATATTGCCTATTCGAGAGAGAGAGAGAGAGAGAGAGAGAGAGAGAGAGAGAGAGAGAGAGAGAGAGAAATGGAAGTTGCGTGTATTCACGTCTGTGCGTTTATGTTTTTAGAGTGAGTTTACTTAAAAACAGCGATTGTATCCTCTCATCGCTGGAAAATATAATGTAGTGATTCAATATTTAAACTGTATTTAATAAAAGTTGTGGGGCAGCGTTGACAAGTTTATTTTCTCCTGGATTGTGAGCTGTGCGATTTCCGATATGTGTGTGTGTCAGTAAGCAGCTCATTATTTATACAGAATGACAATTAAAGGCTCTAATGCACACCAGCACACCAGTATGTGTGCATTATAAGAGCTAGACGAAGAATGATGACGTGTGATGGCATGGTAGTGGTGTCCCAATCCTTAGGGGAATATTTTCTTCCCTACCCCTTGACACTCTGTTTCAAGGGATAAGGGGAAGGGGTATAAAATAGAATTGTGATTGGGCCTATGCCTGTACTAGTTGATATTTTCTGATGAAGAATAACATACTGTAATTTGCCGGTCTCTACCATGGTAAGACCATTGTTTACAGTATCGCAAGGCATACTGTAATAAAAAATAATGCCTGTCAAATATATTGCATAAAATGAAAGAGGATAGATGAAAATGTAATGTTCCATGTACTTATCTGTCATGATTCTGCCCTCGTGTCCTTGATTTTTCCTAGTCTTGAGGCAGGATCATGACAGACCCGTGTTTTGTGTACAAGCACATGGCCTTGCCTTTGGGCCATGTGCTTGTGTTGTCTCGTTCCCTTGCCCCGCCCCCCTTGTTAACCTAGTCGTGTCGTGATTGCTATCTGTGCAACCTGTCGTGTCTTAATTGTTCCCCTATTTAGATCTTCTAGTGTGCTCTGTCTTGCGTCGGTTCATTGTTCATCACTTGTGATTGTACCACATTGGTGATTGTGATTGTTCCTGAAGAAGTGTTTTGTATTTCCGTGAGTGTTTACTTGTAGTTAGTGTTCTCTAGTTTTGAGTCTTTGTTTATCTCGTTAACTCAGTCCTGTTCAGTTATTTTGTATTTCCCTAGTCAGTGTTTTCCCCCTCGTGGGTTTTTGTTTTCCCTTTTTTGTTAAATAAATCCTGTGTTTCGTTACTTCCTGTCTGCACCTGAGTTCCTCCCTTACCAAAACCCTGACAGAATGAACCGACCAAAAAGGAACTCAGCAGGCAGGAGGTCCCCCGAGCTCCAACACTTGTTGAAGTTCCGTCGTCAATGTTGGATGTCATCCCCCACCGACAGGAAGGGGGTCACCCTCCCATACTCGCCCGAGGGGGAGTGGATCCTTCAGAATTATGCCCGGCTGTGGGAGAGCATCTCCCAGGAGGAGCCACAGAGGTCCCCTCCACCTACCCAGCTGCCAACGGTCCCAGAGGGTCGTGTCCTGGCCGTGGCAACCCTGGGGGATCAGGCAAGTCCCTCCCAAGATCCTGAGGAACCTCCCACTACCTTAAGTCTCCCCAACAAGCGAGGGAGACGGTTTTCATGGGAGTCAGCTTCAGAGTCTTCGGCGTCCGAGGCTGCCCTGCCCGAGACCAAACTCCCCCAACCCGCCTCTGACCCAGCTGTAGCCTCTGCACCGCGCCCGAGGAGGAAGAGGAAGAAGAAGGGGCCTGCCGGTCCTGTGACCCTGTCTCTTCCCATGCCATCAGCGGTGAGCGCTGGCGTGCCCCGTGTCCTGCTGATGTAGTCATGTGTCCTGTTCATGTGGCCCCGTGTCCCGTTAATGTTGCCCCGTGTCCCGTAGGTGTCCTGTTGTCCCCCCGTGTCCAGTAGATGTTGTCCCCCCGTGTCCAGTAGATGTTGTCCCCCCGTGTCCAGTAGATGTTGTCCCCCCGTGTCCAGTAGATGTTGCCCCGTGTCCAGTAGATGTTGTCCCCCCGTGTCCAGCTGTCGTCTCCCCGCGTCCCGTAAGTCTTGCCCCGCGTCCCGTAAGTCTTGCCCCGCGTCCCGTAAGTGTTGCCCCGCGTCCCTTGTCTGCTCCTGTCATGTCCCCTGTCAGTTGTCCTGAGACCCCTCCCCGCCCCTCACCACCCAGACCTGCCCGTACCCCCCGTCGTCAGCCTTCGTCCTGTCCTCCTAAGATTCCTACACCACCCACCCGCCCTGGTCTCTCCCCCATGAACTTTGTGGTCCCGCCCCCTCCCCTTCCCTGTTTGTTTTTTTTGATTTGTCACCCTAACCCTGCCGTTGTGTACTCATGTTTGCCTTTGTTGTTATTTGTCATGTCTTGTTGGTTTGTGTCTGTGTCCCAGTCTGTCATGTCAGTCATGTCCCGTGTTTGATGTTCCCTTGAGGAGCGTCTGGAAGCCGCTCCTTAAGGGAGGGGTTCTGTCATGATTCTGCCCTCGTGTCCTTGATTTTTCCTAGTCTTGAGGCAGGATCATGACAGACCCGTGTTTTGTGTACAAGCACATGGCCTTGCCTTTGGGCCATGTGCTTGTGTTGTCTCGTTCCCTTGCCCCGCCCCCCTTGTTAACCTAGTCGTGTCGTGATTGCTATCTGTGCCACCTGTCGTGTCTTAATTGTTCCCCTATTTAGATCTCCTAGTGTGCTCTGTCTTGCGTCGGTTCATTGTTCATCACTTGTGATTGTACCACATTGGTGATTGTGATTGTTCCTGAAGAAGTGTTTTGTATTTCCGTGAGTGTTTACTTGTAGTTAGTGTTCTCTAGTTTTGAGTCTTTGTTTATCTCGTTAACTCAGTCCTGTTCAGTTATTTTGTATTTCCCTAGTCAGTGTTTTCCCCCTCGTGGGTTTTTGTTTTCCCTTTTTTGTTAAATAAATCCTGTGTTTCGTTACTTCCTGTCTGCACCTGAGTTCCTCCCTTACCAAAACCCTGACACTTATCATTGCACAAAATAAGGTTCCTCTTCAGGAACTCGAGCTGCGTCGAGAACGTTTGGGGAACGCATCCAGCTTGACGTCTCTGAATAACGTATAATCAGTCCAAAGGAAGGGCGAGACGTCATAGGCGGGTGACGTCAGAGACCAGGAAGCATAAAAGCTTGAGCGGCGAAGCCGGTAATCAGCCTTGTGTCTTCAGCAAGCGCTCCGAGGAGTGTGTCCGTGCATGTGATCTTGCAGTTGCGGTCGCGCTGTTGATGAGGCACGGCGGCGACCGCGATAGCGGGAATCGCACATGATCTGGCGAACGGGTTGGAGACGGCTCGTCCTATCTCCACCCGTGTTCACTAGATCTAGAGCTCGTTCTCGAGGCTTGGAAACCAGCGCTGCAGTTTCTTCGCGCTCTGAGACAGCTCGCTGTAGCATCCATCTTTCTCTGAGGAGATTGATGTTGTTTGTGTGACTGAGTAACATAAAATAAAAAATAAAAATAAAATAAAATGACATATTTATCTGACTATGTGAAGTTAGATTTACAGGGGCTGTAGGGATGTGATTTCTTATGTGAGAACACGTGTGTACCGCTCTTCCTCTGAGGAGGTTGAGGCGGTCAGGAGCTGCTGGGCGGAGCAGTCCCAACCGTGTTCCAGCCCCACGTGCAGGGGGTGTCACTTTTGTACTCCGCACACGCTAGAGTCAAAGTGGCGCTCCCAGGCCGAAGGCTTGTAGTGGAAATCAGTTCTACGGACCGTTGTTTTCGCTGGACAGCCTTCATCATAACGTCCTGACACCTAGGCCTAGGACGTTTTGAGGGCCAGCTCCCTCTGGCGAAGAGTGGTGTACACCGCATTACGCGGTGCCCCTCTCTCCTCAGTGCCCTCAGGAGATTGTTCTGCCAACCCTGGCGGTGTTCCAGGGTACAGCGATCTCCGGCGAGCGCTTCTCTCAGTTACCGCCCGGAAACGTAGCGGTGCTGAGAGGCTCGCTACCTCTACGGAGGTCTCTAGAGCATCTAGTACGGTCATCCCCTGCCGGTCCACTGCTTCAGGGCACCGAGCTAGTGGGTCTAGGCGCACCAGAGGCCAGTCTCGCGAGATTGGTTCCCTTAGGAGGTCACATGGCGGTGTGGGAGCCCCTGCCAAGTGTACTTCACGGGGTCCTGCCCCGAGCAGGCTCTGGTCTAGTCTTCCTAGCAGACGATGTGGGTCTGAGGACCGTCGTTTTTAGGAGACTTCAGCTATGAGAGTCCTGATGCTGCGGCTCAGGACCTCGGAGGGCAGGCCCCTCTGGGGAAGAGCGGTGTACACCGCATTACACGGTGCCCGTCTCTCCTCAGTGCCCTCAGGAGACCTGCCAACCCTGCCGGTGTTCCAGGGCGCAGCGGTCTCCAGCGAGCGCTTCTCTCAGTTACCGCCCGGGAACATAGCGGTGCTAAGAGGCTCGCGACCTCCTGGGAGGTTTCCAGAGCACCTAGCTCGGCCGTCTCCTGCTGGTGCGCCACTTCAGGGCACTGAGCTAATTGCTCTGATGCCACCAGAGATCAGTCTTGATAGGCTGATTCCCTTAGTAGACTATTTTGCAGCGTGAAACTACTGCCAAATGTGTCTCAGTGGGTCCTGCACACTGTAGTGAGAGGCCACAGAATCCAGTTCTGGTGGGCCCCAAGCAGGCTCTGGTAATGGAACAGAAGTAGACTCTCTCTGAGGATGGAGACCATCGATGTGGTCCCTCCTTGGGTTGCAGAGCCCGGGTCCTACAGCCGGTACTTCACTGTTCCGAGGAAGGATGAGGCTTTGTGTCCTTTTCTAGATCTGTGCTTTTTGAACGCCTGCACAGGCCGAGGACTGGTGTGTCACGATCTATCAAAAGATGCACTTATCTCCATCCTTCTTCATTGGAAGTTCCTGAGGTTTGCTTTTGGGGGCAAAAGCCTACCAATACGGATCTTCCGCTGGCCTTGCACTCTCACCCCACACTTTCACAACTCAACCACATTGACGATTGGTTGATATCAGCTCAATCTGAGCAGATGACGGTTCGGCACAGAGGTGTCGTTCTCGCTAACATGAAAGAGCTGGGGTTAAGACTTAACGCCAAGGAAAGTGTGCTTTCTCCAGTTCAGAGAACCACTTATCTGGGCATGGTGTGGGATTCGACCATGATGCAGGCACGTATGTCACCTGCTCGGATCGAGTCGATCCTCACTGCAGTCGCGAGAGTGAGAGAAGGCCTTTCACTCACTGTCAAGCAGTCACAGAGATTGCTGGGTCTGATGGCAGCTGCGTCCAACGTGAATACTATTGGCCTGCTGTACATGAGACCCCTACAGTGGTGGCTCAAGACCAAGGGGTTCTCCCTGAGGGGAAACCCACTTTGCATGCTAAAGGTCACGCGGCGCTGCCTACGTGCCTTGGATATGTGGAGGAAGCCTTGGTTCTTGTCTCAGGGCCCGGTGCTGGGAGCTCCTTGTCGCCGTGGGATGCTAGTGACGGACGCGTCCCTAGCATCCCAGTTTATACAACTAGCGTACCAGATCCTTGTGTGGGCCCAGGACGAATTCCACTCACTCAGAGCAGTTCACATTCCTGGGCATCTTAATATAGGAGCAGACATCCTGTTGAGGCAGGGGCCGAGGCCCGGGGAATGGCGGCTTCACACTGAGGTGATGAAGCAGAGTTGGAGATGTTGGCCAGACTTGGGTGGATCTGTTTGCGACTCGAGAGTCATCGCACTGTCCCCTCTGGCTTACTCTCACTCATCCAGCTCCACTGGGGCTGGACGCCATGGTACAGACATGGCCGAGGCTTCATCTGTACATTTTTCCCCCGATTGCTCTGCTCTCGGGAGTTCTGGAGAGAGTGTGCCAGGACGGAGTCCGGCTGCTGTTAGTAGCCCCGTTCTGGACGGGCCGGGAATGGTTCCTGGGCCTGATTTCTCTTTTTGACGGCACTCCATGGGAGGTTCCCGTCAGGAGAGATCTCCCCTCGCAGGCGGAGGGTGCGCCCCCGCATGGAGCTTAGAGGCTGTAGGTGATGTCTCTGAGGAGGCACAACTCTTAGCTTTGTAACGGATATGCAGATCATCGATTCATGTGTTTAATTCAGATTTTCCAAATGAAACTCTTTTTGCACCAAGTGCCTGGCCTCGCGCCAGCCTGGCTGGACTTAAATTATTTACAATGCCCATGCGAGCTTCAAAGAAGAAATGAAAACCCCCAACCACATTCCAACACTGGAGACAAAGGAAACCTTTCGTATAAGTTCCTTACTTTCATTTTATTATTAATATGTATTTTAATTATGTTTATGGATTGCATAAAATGGTTAATCCTTGTTATGTGAAGAGTATAAGTTGCAAGCTCATACTTTAGGAAATGTCTCTCCTCACTTTAACCTTCTCAAAGAGAGCCATGTTTCTGCAACCCCCACTTTTGCAGGTTGTAAAAGTTTACGACCACACAGGACAGGAGAGAAGCCAAATCACTGGCTTCTTTTGAACAATGCATTCTATGGAATGTATTCATTAACTTTCTGTTTTTATGTTTTATAAATGTATTGCGTATTCCCTTTTGGTACATTTAGATGTTTCCCAACATCTGCAGTGTTATCATGTGTTAAGCAAATCTTTAAATGTGTAATTCTACATTTGGAATGTAACTTCATGTTTTGATCATATATATATTATGTTTAGTCTTGTTCTAATCGTCATGCTCTGACAGACCCATTTATCTAGAACAAAGTAAGGAAATGTATGTAATCTGAAGTACAAACTTGCTAGAAATATCCCTGATGGAATCGGACAGGCCCTAGATCATCGGGGGGGGGGGTTGTCTCCACAGAGACAAAGGAACTTTTCCCTCCGCTTCAGATCGCGGACTTTCATTGGCTGTTTACGCGAAAAAGGGGCGTGAACTATTTCAAGCTATAAGAATTGACCAAATAAGGTCCACCTCTCTCTTCTTGCTCTTCTTCCTCTTCTCCGTTCTCGGACACGCTGCTCTCCAACGTTGCTTCCGCGCGGCCGTAGGCCGCGCTCATAGCGCGAACCCCCTCAGCACAGGGGCTGAGAGAAAAAAAAGCCATTTTAATGGCTCCTTTAGAAGCTTTCGTTTCGTTTATTTCTTTTCTTTACTAAGTTTATTCAACTATTCGCCTCTCCACGCAAGGAAGACGAATTCTGGGACATTGTTTGTTGAACCTTTCAAATACCGCGCGAGGACAGAACAAAGGACCACGTGCTCCATGCTCACGCAAAGATCCAGCGAAGCGTGCACGCGCGTCACATGGCCTCCGGCACACGCACGCTGTTTTCAAAAGGACAAGCGCACAAAGCTTCACAAAAAGACCACGCTCACGCGCTGGGCCATGCAAGTATCACTTTTCTATGGAGATTTAAATGCTGGTTTAAAGTGTTGTTATGATCTGATTTGTTGTTGGCTTCCAAAAGTTACTGACTATGATTTTCATACCTGAGCTCCTTATGTGATCTCATTCTATTTTCTCTCTCTCTCTCTCTCTCTTTTATTTGGATTCGTTATGTATTGTATAAAGCTTACTGTTTGTATTGTCGTACGCATATTTACTCTGTGTGATTTGTAGTTTGATGTATTACTAGTTTAATTATTAAAAACCCATATACTGACGATTGGCTTGGACTCCACCCCACTCACATTACGAGTCACTGAGATGTCTGATCTATAGCTACAAGCTCTAAATTTAGAAACTAAATTTATCATAAGGATAGGATAATATTTTCATGGCCAGAGAATACTTTTCCTTGAATTATAAGGCGTGATAACTTTATTGAAAATTTATAGGTCTACAGTGGTTTGCTGGACATACCACGGTTTGATTTGCAGTAATTTACAGTAAGAGATATCACAATAATTGATATGAAGAATGTAATATTGACATATTAATGAGTAAGTTACAGTGCCCTGTGATTATTTATTGTTATAGGCAATTGAGCTATTTTTCATAATCAATCAAATTTAATGTAACTGTCATCTGAGATATAAATTAATCATATTCCTGATTAATTATTCAAATTCCCTATATATCATTTGAGTTAATTACTATGTAAAACTCATTGTTGTTACAGCTTCCGGTCTCTCAACCGAGGTTGTAAGACCGTTCTCCAATCCAGAGCTCCCTCAATGAGGAAACTGTATGCCTTGAAGTGGAAGCTTTTCACTTCTTGGTGCGGAGACCTCCAGCTCGACCCAGTTAACTGCCCGGATGGTACAGTGCTGGAGTTCCTGCAGGCTCTTTGCAGGGTTGACCCACTCCACCCTGAAGGTCTACGTGGCAGCCATGGTGGCCTACCGTGCCCCTCTCGGTGGCAAGTCAGTGAGCAGAAACCCTCTGGTTACATGTTTCCTCCATGGTGCGCTGAGGCTAGGCCTCCGGCCAGAAGAAGCTTATGCTAAGCGGTGATCAGGATGCTATCCTAAGCCTCAAGTCCTCTGATCTCCCCTCTCCTGGGGGTCAAGACTCACTCCTTCTGAAGTTTGGCCATTGGACGGGTTGTCCCCGATTTCTGTCAGGCTCCTTCTCTTTCTCTTGCTTTAGCTGTGCTCTTCCACACTAGGCAGAGATTTGAAAGTCTGGCGGCGTGGGCATTCTCGTTCCTCAAACGTTCTCGACGCAGCTCTAGTTCCTGAAGAGGAACGTCTAAGGTTACGTATGTAACCCTGGTTCCTCGAAGGAACGAGACGCTGCGCCGCAGTGCCACACTTCTGGCATCTCTGGCTGGCACTTGCTTCATCCTTTGAGGCTGATTACCAGCTTCGCCGCTCAAGCTTTTATGCTTCCTGGTCTCTGACGTCACCCGCCTATGACGTCTCGCCCTTCCTTTGGACTGATTATACATGTTATTCAGAGACGTCACGCTGGACGCGTTCCCCAAACGTTCTCGATGCAGCGTCTCGTTCCTTCGAGGAACCAGGGTTACATACGTAAACTTAGACAATTTTTTTGAACAGTAAGATTTTGGATGTTTTTAAAAGAAGTTTCTTCTGCTCACCAAGCTTGCAATGTTTTATTTACTTTTTATTGAGTAAAACATTTTCAGGATTCTTTGATGAATAGATAGATCAAAATGTCTGAACTAAAAAACTTGTGTAACATTATACACTAGCTATACCATTCAAAAGCTTGGAGTCAGTATAATGTTTTTCTGAATAACTTTAATTTAAAAATATTTTGTATAGAAATTAATCCTTTTATTTAGCAAGGATGCTTTAAATTGATCAAAAGTGATGATAAAGACATTTATAATGTTACAAACGATTTCTATTTCAGATAAATGCTATTCTTCTGAACTTTTATTCTTCTATTAATTAAATAAACATGAAATAAGTCTACTCAGCTGTTTTCAACATACTACTACTACTACTACTAATAATAATAATAATAAATGTTTTTTGAGTAGCAAATAAGCATATTAGAATGATATCTGAAGGATCATGTGACTCGAGTAATGATATTAAAATATATATTTGAAATCACAGGAATAAATTTAATTTTAAAGTAGATTCATATAGAAAATAAATATATACTTTTTTCTAAATTGTCAAACAAATGTAATTTGCTTTGATATATATTGTTTTATTCTATTCCATTTACATTCAGATCATTATAAGTGTAAAATGTCCAAATACTTGAATGTACATACAACTTCCAAACACAATCCACCTTATTTTTCATGTAAGCGGGGAATTTTCGAATTTCTTTATCGATGACACTCCTATTTGGGCATGAATAATATTTAGTGCTAAGCTGAAGTTGTTGATAACAGTAGAAACCTAACATAAAAGCACAAAGAGGGCTAGCTTGAATGAATATTCTGTCATTTACTTACTCTAAGGTTGTTGCAAACCTGTGTTCATTACTTTTTTGCTGCTGAACACAAAGGAAGATATTTCGAAGAATGTTTGTTACCAAGCAAATCTTGGGTCCCTTTGACTTCCATAGTAATGAGAAATAATATTATGGAAGTGAATAGGATCAAAGAATAGTTTTTTTTATATATTAACAGTATTCCAAATATCCTCCTTTGTGTTCAGTAGAACAAATAAATGTATACAGGTTTAGAACAAGTCGATGTTAAGTAAACGATGAAAACCTGAATTATTGGGTGAACTATCACTTAAAGCCAGGTACTGTGATTGTATTGAATAAAAGTACAACTGTACTTGGACTGGAACACCATGGTGCCATGAACAAAATACTTTTGCTACTTTTGGTTAAAAGGCTTGGGGAATTTATCGGTTTCTCCTGAGCATCTGACTGACTTCAGTGTTTTGTTTTACAGATTGTTGGCAAGGTGGTCATGAGACCACACAAACTGAACCATTGCAGCTGCTCCTTCAGTACAGTGATGCCTAAAGTCCAGGCATTGACAGACCACACTTATGCCTCAAGGGTTAAAATAATGTTACACAAGGCAATATAGTTCCACAGTGAAGATCCCTTTGCCATTGCCATTTTCAAGAATGACACTAGCACTTTGTTGTACACTGTTAAATTCTACACTTCCCATTTTAAGATACACATAATTAATCAAATTCCAATGATCCAAAATAAAAAATATATTTTAGTTATATTTTTATCACTCCTATGCTCCTTAACTAACGGCTAGCAAAACGGAAGTTTAACAAATTATAAGGAATTATATCATCGTACCTGTCACAGTCTTCTGTCTTTCTGTCACTTTCTTCTGTGAGTGTTGTGTTTGTTTGGTCTCATGTGCTTTTGTCCTGTTTCTTTTCTTACCCCGCCAATCTTGTTACCTCATCATTGGGTAACACTTTAAAATAATGGTCCGTTGTTAACAAGTAACTACGCAGTAAGTAATAGGTAGTACTACATTAACACTAGGTTCCTGCGGACTGACAAGGTAACACTCGAGTAATGAGTCATGGATTTCACAAGTAATTTACAATAAAATTATCTGACACATACTGTACAGCCATTTATTTCTGTGAGGAACTAGTGATATTCTACCAGACATTGTAATCTGGAAGATGTTGTTATTATATATATATATATATATATATATATATATATATATATATATATATATATATATATATATATATATATATATATATGTTTCCATAAAGAAGCTAATTGTTCACTTTATAGACGTAGCTGTTGTGATTAGTAATTAATTGGTTATTGTTCATTAGTTGGCCATAGTTCCAAAGTAGTTCTCAATGACAATATTTTGGTTGCACTTTATTTTACAGTACGTGTACTGCCATGTACTTATAGTGTACTTACATAGTATTTATCTAAGAAAGTTCTGGTAACACAAGGTAACTAAATGGGGTAGGGTTAGGTTTAGGGGTAAGTTCAGGGTTAGTACCTAGTTATTACATAGTTAGTGTAATTACTATAATAAGTACATAATATGTACATGAGGAACAGGACTGTAAAATAAAGTGCTACCAATATTTTTCTTTAGTAATTATCAAATACCTAATAAGGAACTACCTATGTCCTAAATGAGCTATTACTTACTGCTTAGTTAATCTTGCTTCTATATTAGTTAATAGTATTAAGTTAAGTGTTAATGTAGTACTACCTATTACTTCCTGCGTAGTTACTTATTAACAACGGACCATTATTTTAAAGTGTTACCCATCATTGTTTTAGTTGCTTCACCCATGTTTCTCTCTTGTTCCCGGACTCATTTACCTTCGCTCTGCACACCTGTCTCTTAATCACACACACAGCTGTTGCTCATTGTCATGGACTATATATTCTCGTCTCACACACTACTCTGGCTGTATTGATTGTTAGATGTTAATCGTGTTTGCATTTTGCCCTTTTCTGATTCTGCTCTTGTCCTTGTTATCGGTTCTGTTTTTATTTTTGCCTGTTTAGTTTTAAAATTAAAGATTCTTCCCTGCATTTGGACCCAGACCCTATTCTTTCCTTGGCGCCTTCTGACCGACGTGACAGTACCTATTTTCACATTTCAAAATAAGGTGGATAGAGGATCTCAGAACCACCTCAATATAAAAACTAATCTGACACATGATGCTTACCTTTAAACAGATCTCTCTCATAGACCGGATCACTGGTGCTATTTCTCAAGGCATTCTCGAGTGTGCATGTGTAGAAGAAATCTGGATTTCCTTGTTTTTCAACTGTGATAAGTTCTCCTTTTGGACTGTGGGGTGAACCCTTCAGTGTGCCTCCAGTAGAATTCTTCCAGATGATCGTTTCACTGTACTCGCATATTAAATACACTGCATCAGGGTTAACTTTAATCTTCTCTAGTTTTATCACAGGTTTGGGGAGCAGTGCTGTGAAAGAAACAAAGAAAAATCATGTTAAGTTCCACTTTTCTTGTTAGAGTACAATATGATTACCATCTGTGTTAATCACTGTAAATGCATCAATGTGAAGTATATCCACTTACGCAAAACTTCCAATTTGAATCTTTGTTCCTCCTCTTTATGGTTGATATCGATGGTGTAAAGTCCACTACGTTCAACAGTTAAATTAGTTATAGTGATTTGTCCAGTCTCCTTATTAAGAGTTGTGATGTTATTGAAATTCTTATTCGGGATGAAAAAGCCATCTTCAGCATCCCATTCAATCGCTTTTACAACAGATTCACCGTTTCTTTGTTTCCATAAAATGCTGCTGACAGGAGGATTTAAGCTGGTCGGCTGAAAAGACACTCTACCACCGACTTCAACAAAAACGTTTTTCACTTCTTGACCTGGTTTGTCAATTGAAAGAGTATATTAGTTGACATACAACAAACTAATTTTAGGGGTGCACGTTAAATATCATCCAAAATCACACACCTGATGGAATTTACTACTGATCAGAGAACAAGCTTTACTCATGAGATGTGCATTAATTATCGGCTGATATTTATTGTGCACCCCTAGCAAAATTCTGTGTAATAGTTACTAATAGCTTCTGGAAAGCATGGCAACAAAAGTACCCGATAATGAACTATATTCAGACACGATATGTCATATACCTACCACACACATATAAACAGAACACATAATTATAATACCTTACATTTATATAGTGCTTTTCTAGGCACTCAAAGCACATTACATTGTGAGGGCTATCTCCTCATCCACCACCAGTGTGTAGCATCCACCTGGATGATGCAACGGCAGCCATATTGCGCCAGAATGCCCACCCCACACCAGCTTACTGGTGGAGAGGATGAAGCCAATCAGCAGATATGGGGATTGTTATAATGCCATGAGGGTCAGAGGCCAATGGGCGAATTCAGCCAGGATGGAGAGGTCACACCGTTACTCTGATTGTTATTATCATGTAATAATAAAATAACCAAGGCATCAAAATCTAAACTATAAACTACACAAAACTAGGCCTAGACAAAGACTATTCTATATCTTTATATAATCTTTACACCACAGTCCCGTGGTATTTGTAAATTGTACACAGTATTATAATATGTTTTAAAACTAAACAGCATTGAACTAACGTTAGCTAAGAGCAGCCACCACCTCGTCATGGAGAAAATGTATAGTGAAATATTGAGTAACTTTACCAGAAGCAGCTCCGATGGCGATGAACAAAGTGCAGATGACGGTCATCCAGTATTTCAGAGGAGACATTTTTCAAAGTAAACTTTCATGTGTTCTTCTTTTAGATTTTGTTTTTCAGAAAGTATGAGGAACATGCCTCAGAGGCCAAGCGAAGACAGAAACCGTAAAGGAAGTCAGTTTGAAACAAAACTGAAAGTAGAATGTGGTTCCCAGGATTTAGCTGAAGCTCAGCCGTTTTACGCTAATTTGAGACATTTTGAACCACATATATATATATATATATATATATATATATATATATATATATATATATATATATATATATATATATATATATATATATATATATATGTGGTTCAAAATGTCTCAAACTATATGTATATATATATAAAAAAATTTTTTTTTATTTTTTTATTCTGTCTCAGAATATCTAATTTTTATATCTCACCATTTTCAACATTGTTGGATAGGCCTATACCACCGTGGTGATGGCCCAATGATGGAGTTGACTTTCAACATGAAGGGCCCTATTTTAACGATCTGAAACGCAAGTGTCAAAGCGCGAAGCGCAAGTAAGTTTGTGGGCGGGTCTAGGCGCTGTTGCTATTTTCCCGGCGGGATAAATGGCTCTTGCGCCCGGCGCAAATCTAAAGTGGGTTGGTCTGAAGCAGCTTCATTATTCATAGGTGTAGTTTGGGCGTATCGTGAAATAAACCAATCAGAGCGTCATCCAGCATTCCCTTTAAAAGCAGGTGCGCAAGTTCCATTATGGATTGCTATTATTATGGCGTATTTACCAGGCGCACGCCAGGAGCGGTTCACAGCCGAGGAGACTGTTGTTCTTGTAAGAGCAGTGAAAGACAGAGAAGTTGTGTTGTATGGGGATGGGAGAATAATTAGCCTGAATAATTTGTAAGCTAGATTTATGCCTATTTTGTTCACATCTTCGTGGCACACCACAATGACTTCCGTCATCTCATGTGTAAAATATTGTTCTGCTCTTAGGTGCTAATTAATAAACGATGGAAACCACTGAAACTTGTCCGATCAGAACAATTAAATTAGATGATGTCCGTTTAGAAGGAGCTAGATGCACACACCACTCAAAGACCACTCATTGCAAACTGGAACAATATTTAATTAAGTGTGGTTCTAGAAAAGGAAACAACAACAATAAAATGTAAATATACACACTGATAAACATCAATATGCAAATGAATAATATCCGTATTTGCTATGACATTAACACTGAAAGTGCGTCTAACAGCGATCGTCTGATAAGATTGGCTAGAGATTAGCTGACAGGCACATGTGCTTGACAGACGAGGTAAACACGTCTTGAAAGACTAATGTAACAATCAAATATAAACACAGTATAATGAAGAAACAAACTTACTCTTTGATGCACGCACACATGCGATAACTCAATATTGCGGGAGAACTGGCATTATCATCACCGTTAGAATCGTCACACGCTAGTTATAATGATAGCGATCATATCTGCTGTGAAGCTGCGTCAGCATCCGGGTCCTTTAGACATCGGGGTCCTAACAATAGGTGTGTGACTGACGCCTGACTAAATAAAAACAGCGACCAAACATTACACATATATTAGAACTGTATGAACATTAAATAACTGGCCGCCATTTTAGTACAGCCGCCCCCAAATGTGCTTGCAGATTTGCATCTTGGGCCAGTACTCACAGTCATTCTGGAAGTGAAGGGAGCTTAATAAGTCTGACAACAGGTCTGATGTAGGTTCTGTCTTTGATCTGGATTTCTGCAGCTCTAACTTTATTATCAGCTCCGACCTGGACAGATTTCACAGTTCCAACAGGCCAGAGTGCTCTGGGGAATTGTGGATCAGCAATCATAACCACTGTCCCTACTGTCAAGTTGTCTTTCTCTTGTTGCCATTTCTGGCGAGACTGGAGTCCGGGCAGGTAGTTACGCATATAACTGCTCCAGAACTGGTCTGCCAATATCTGGCTGTGTCTCCAGCGCTTGCGACTGAGCAGTTCAGATGCAGGGTAAATTACCTGAGGCAAGGCAGAGTCTCGTCTGCCCATTAAGAGAGAATTAGGGGTTATTGGATCAGGATCAGCTACATCTGAGGATACGTATCCCAATGGCTTTGAATTTAGAATTACTTCAATTTCAACAAGGACAGTCCTGAGCACTTCCTCTGTGACAGTTTGCACACCAATGGTTGTGTACAGTGCAGCTTTAAGAGATCTGATTTCTCTTTCCCAGGATCCTCCGAAATGTGGGGAGTTTGGTGGATTGTAATGGAAGTCAATCTGTTGCTTGGCAAGTTCTCTTTGTAACTGAGGGTGAATATTGTTGAAGGCCTCCTTAAGCTCACGATCTCCACCCTTGAAATTAGTACCTTGATCAGAGCACAACTCATGAGGTTTTCCCCTACGGGCGATGAATCGACGTAGAGACATGAGGAAGGAGTCTGTGTCAGCTTGAGAGAGAAGGTCGATGTACACTGCCCTTGTGGTCAAACATTTATAAATTATACCCCAGCGTTTCTCGTTCCGGCGCCCAATTTTGATGATAAATGGGCCAAAACAGTCCATGCCTGTAGAGTAAAAGGCTGGTTGGAAGAGTCTTAAACTGGAAGGAGGCAAGTCAGCCATTTTAGGTATATTGGGCTTGCCACGCCACCTTTGACACTCAGTACAGTGATGTTGAATAGATCTTACTGCTTGACGACCTCTCAAGATCCAGAAGCGTCTTCTGATTTCAGCAAAGACTCTTTCAGTACCAGGGTGATGGAGCTGTGCATCGTACTGCTGAATTAGTAGTTTAGTCACTGGATGGACTGGGTCTAGGACAATTGGGTGAAGAATGTCAGGACTCAGTAGGTGACATCTTCGGAGTCGTCCACCAACTCTAATCAGTTGCGTGTCAGAATCAAATTCGGCAGCTAATGTCTTTAGACGACTGTTTGAGGAGATGGCCTTCCCTGCTTGAAGCTGAGCATATTCATCAGGAAAACTCTCCATTTGAGACTGTTGAATAATTCGGAGCTCGGCTTTCTTATACGTGTCAGCAGTGAAAGTGTCTGTGGAACTGGCCGCCCCGTGAAGGGATCTGGCAGTTGCATTTACAAGCTCTTGAAAGTTGTCAAATTGAGATGCAATGACTGAATGCTGGTCACCCTGAGCTATTAGATGGAAGGATACTGGTTTACGCAGTTCCTTTGAAGTGTCGGCTGGCTCCAGATTGGGCATTTTGGGCCAAGACGATAGAGGTTTTTGCAAAAATTCTGGGCCATTCTTCCAGCGGGTAGGTTCGGCTAGCTGAGCCAGTGACAGGCCACGAGTAATATCATCAGCAGGGTTGTCTTGTGAGGGCACATAGGACCTTAAATGTGAATCAGTTAGCTCTTGAATCTCCGCAACTCTCGTTCCTACAAACACTTTAAAATGGCATGAGTCTGATTGAAGCCAGTTAAGAACGGTTGTAGAATCAGTCCAGTATCTGAAACTGCTGATGTCCAGTGTGAGCTCTCTTTTCAGAACTGCTGCCAATTGTGCTCCAGTTAAAGCAGCGCATAGCTCAAGTCGGGGAATTGTTTGCTGCTTCTTTGGAGCTACTCGCGATCTAGCTGCCAAGAATGACACCTCTATCTGTCCTTTGCTATCTTCCGTGCGGAGATAGGCTACAGCTCCATACGCTCGCTCTGAGGCATCACAGAAGGTGTGCACAGTTCTTGAGCTGGTCAATGGATCTACCTTTGTTGTGTAGCATCTGGGCAGTGTGACACAGGAAAGTTGTGGAAGCTCATCTTCCCATGTGAGCCATGCATTTTTGAGGTCAGTGGGCAGGTCAGGGTCATCCCATTCTCTTTTTTTGTCCCAGAGCCTCTGGACTATGATCTTAGCTCTAGTGGTAAATGGGGTGATGAATCCAAGTGGATCATACTGACTGGAAAGGATGCTATATATGTGTCGCATAGTGGGCTCAGTTTTTACAACATGGCCATGTTTATAACCAAGGGTGTCGGATCTGCACTGCCACCTAAGTCCTAGTGTGCGTTCCTGGGGGTCGGCTCTGTCTGAACTAAACCAAAGCTCATGTTTCTCTGACCTGATTTGCTGCGGCAGGTGTTGCAGCAGTTGGGGAGTGTTACTAGCCCATTGACGCAGTTCAAATCCACCCTTGGCCAGCAGATGTCGCATTTCATCCACTAATTGTCTGGCAATCTCAAGAGAGCGGACACTTTGCAACCAGTTGTCCACATAGAAACAACGATCTACTGCTACTCGTACCTCATTATCTGGTTGGCTGTGATCAGCAACATGTTTCCGAAGAGCAAAGGTTGCACAGCAGGGGCTGCACGTGGTGCCAAAGGGTAACACTGACCACTGATAGACATCAGGTGCATTGGTTGGTTTCAGGTGTCGCCAAAGGAATCGCAAGAATGGTTGGTCTTCGGGTAGGAGACGCACCTGATGAAACATCCCCTTTATGTCACTGCTAATGGCTACTGCATACTCTCTGAAACGGAGAAGTACTCCCAGCAAGGTAGCACCCAGAGTTGGCCCAGGAAGGAGATATTCATTCAAGTTCAGCCCTTGGAAGTTGAAAGAACAATTGAATACCATCCTGTTCTTTCCGTTGTGGTGGACCATGTGATGTGGAATGTACCACCCTGGAGTCTGTACAGCTGTGGATTTGGGAATTTTTCTCACATAGCCTGATTCTAGCAGCCTGTTCATCTCAGATGTATATGCTTGGGATTTCTCTAAGCTCTGTGCCAGCTGATTTTCAGTCCTTCTCAAATGAGGCATTACCGCTTCCTTTGGGGAAGCTAGAGGTGGAGGACTGACTTTCCAGAGGAGAGGGGTAGCGTATCTTTGCACATCTTCAACTTCAACCCTGATGGTTTTCTCCTCCAGAATACGCACAGCTTCTGCATCTTGCTTTGACCTCGTCACAAGTCGTTCATTTTGGTAGGGCAAGATATCCATCTGCCACAACCGCTCCACTTGACTGTATAGATCATTAGGCGTAAGGCTTACAGATGTGAACAAGCACTGTTGTGTATGTGGGACGTGTTCAAGGAACTTTGATGGACCTTGGAGTGTCCATCCCAAATTAGTTTTCACAGCCGCTGGACCTCCGGGGGGTCCCAAATGAACTGGCTCAATAGGGGTGATCAGTTGTGGGTAATCTGACCCAATGAGCAGTAATGGCCTTGCATGGTCAATTGACTGAAGAGGTAGGCCTCTGAGATGGCGATATTTATTCTGGAGCATTTCAATTGGGTAGGAATGAGGGGCTAATCCAAGCTCCTCCGCTGTGAAAGCTCTTCTTATTGTGAAGTTGCGATCTGGTTGTGTAGCTGGACTCACTGAGAATGATACTGTGAAGCCATGAATAATGCGGATGTCTTGGCGCACTGTGCGAAGAGACAGGTCTTCGGGTTTACCATTGAGGTTGAGTAGCTGAGCTGCTTCATGGAGAAGTATTGTGCGCTCTGAACCATCATCTAGTAATGCGTATGTATCTAGTGAAAAGTCTCCGTTGCGTATGAGGACTCTGCACAATTTCAGTAATACTTTACTGCTGCCAGTAGGTCTATCAACATACAGAGTTTCTATCGTGTTGCTGGTAGACTGGGTGATCTCTCCCGTTTCTTTGGTGGCATTAGCACTCATTTCATTGTTGGCCTCATGCAGAATTTCTAGATGTCTCCTTTGACACTTCTTGCACTTCGCTTTAAGAGTACACTGACCTGCTTGGTGTTCGCGCCCACATTTCCAACATCTCTGATTGGATCTGATCCAGGTAACAATCTGCTCTTTGGTCAGCAGCTTGAAGTTTGAACACTGATTGAGATAGTGCTGAGTTGTATTACAGAAGGGGCAGTATTTCTTTGGTTTCTCTAGTGATCTCACCTCTGAAACTGTATTCCGACGAACCTCTTCAACCTTGGAAACTGGACTTTGCTCACTTCCATGGAAGATGGCAGTAGATTTGTGTGCTACTTTAGGCACTCTTTGCTGGTCTTTGCGGAAGCTCAGTCTCTCTCTACCAGGGTCAATACCGAACTGGGTACCGTCCTCTTGTACCCTCACCTCATACTCCAGCCATTCTGCAAATTCAAGCAAGGTAGGGATAGGTGTCTTGAGTGGATTGACATACCTCTTAAAGTTTGCTCTGAGATCGTGAGGTAGTTTAGCTAGGAGGCGGGAGACGTGCGACCCACAAGCCAGTTCTGTACGTCCAGGATCTCCTAACTGATCCAACATTCCAACGAGGGCTCGCACCTTTAGTGCAAAAAGCCTGAATGCTCTGGTGTCACCACTTCTTATGCTGGGCCCATCCATCATAACAGCAATGCGTTGAAGTGCGAGTTGATGGGGTTGCCCATAGAGTTCGGTTAGTGCCTGCATGGTATGAGTATAAGGGTACCTGCTGTTACTGTAGGAGTCAGCAATGAGCAATGCTTCCTCAAACTTCAAGTGGTCCATCAATATTTGGAACTTAAAGTGCTCTTTGGCATCAGCAGGCAGGAGATTGTCAAGAGCTACCTTTAACCTGGCAAACTCACGTGGATCCTCTTTGGTGAAGTTAGGAATGGTAGGGGTTGGACCACGATAAGTGTTCTCTTGACTGATTGGCAATGAAGAATGATAAGGCACAAATGGTCTCTGCTGCCTGGAGGTAGGGCTGTAATAGTGTGAGGATTGATGTCTCGAGGGATGGTAACTTTCATCCGCATGATCTGCCCTCTGGGGTGTTACTGCACGCTCAGGCGATGGCGAGATTGTTCTAGATTGCTTGGAACCCGCTTTCATCCTCTGAAGCTCATGAATGATCTCATCTATTCTATCACATTGACGTTCTGAGTGCAACTTATCCTCACTGTGTTTCACTGACCTTTCTCCTTCATAACGTGGATCGCTTTGATCTCTTGTTGACGTTACTCTGTGGTGTGATGGTGAGGTAGATATTCGATTCTCCATATTGCACGTCAAATGTCTGGATGAATGAAATGGTTGAGATGGAGACAATGATCTTGAAGTGTGAGCTGCTGAGTGTTCACTGAGGTCACGTCTAAGTTGACGGTTCTCTTTCTCCAGTTCCTTAAGGCGCATCTCCAGTGCTTCAGGTGAGAAATGTGAATTCCCCTCATAGGCAGCAAAGTGATCAATGCCAGCAACCAGGGGGTTGTGAAGCGGTAATGGACCTCCTGTCGCCCCTATTGGCTGTTCTCCCACGTTGGAGTGGTCTGAGGGTTTGTGTGCTGATGGCTGCTCTGGCACATAATCCACCTCATAGTCATCAAGGTACTTTGGCATCTGTGTTCGGCGTCGAGAGCGAACAGTAGCATCACTAATCTCCTCACTATGTATGGACATTATATTAATTCAGAAGTTGCCTAATCCGGCTCGAAGGACCATGTAAAATATTGTTCTGCTCTTAGGTGCTAATTAATAAACGATGGAAACCACTGAAACTTGTCCGATCAGAACAATTAAATTAGATGATGTCCGTTTAGAAGGAGCTAGATGCACACACCACTCAAAGACCACTCATTGCAAACTGGAACAATATTTAATTAAGTGTGGTTCTAGAAAAGGAAACAACAACAATAAAATGTAAATATACACACTGATAAACATCAATATGCAAATGAATAATATCCGTATTTGCTATGACATTAACACTGAAAGTGCGTCTAACAGCGATCGTCTGATAAGATTGGCTAGAGATTAGCTGACAGGCACATGTGCTTGACAGACGAGGTAAACACGTCTTGAAAGACTAATGTAACAATCAAATATAAACACAGTATAATGAAGAAACAAACTTACTCTTTGATGCACGCACACATGCGATAACTCAATATTGCGGGAGAACTGGCATTATCATCACCGTTAGAATCGTCACACGCTAGTTATAATGATAGCGATCATATCTGCTGTGAAGCTGCGTCAGCATCCGGGTCCTTTAGACATCGGGGTCCTAACAATAGGTGTGTGACTGACGCCTGACTAAATAACAACAGCGACCAAACATTACACATATATTAGAACTGTATGAACATTAAATAACTGGCCGCCATTTTAGTACATCATGTGTTAATATTTTTTTAGTGTAACAATTTATGATTTGCAAAAATAACTGTTGCATCTGTGTAGATTACATGAGCAAAGTGTATGCACGTTGTGCACGCTATACATTATGGTCAAGCATGCGCCCTTAAAATAGCATAATGAACAACGCGCAACGCGCCACTGACTTTAGACTAGGTTTTTTCTGGTCAGTGGCAATTGTTTAATGGAACAGCAAAATAGTACCAGGGATTGTTTGCGCCGGAACATGCCTCCTTTTTTTGCGCTGAACCGCCCAGGGAGCGCAAGTTCATTCACTAGTTTAGCGACGTGCTTCTGTGGAGGGAAAAGTGCGCTTTGCGCGGGTGCAACATAGGAATGACAGATGCGTCGGTGTACAAAGTCAATTGCGCTGGGTGCAAGATAGGGCCCGAAGTCATATTGTTGTGGTTTTCAAAACATTTTTAATTATGCCTATAATAAATATAAAATAGCGTTTTTTTTTTTTTTTTTTTTTTTTTACAATTTACAAATACTAAATATACCTCATATATTGCATTTGAGGGTTTATAGTCATCACTTCTAGCAGAGTTAGGGCTGAGGGATCATAAGATTCAGGGAATATAAGGCTGAAGGAACACATAATGTAACCCCCACAAACTCCCTCTACCCAGGGTTTACAGGTTCTCTATTGGACTAGATACTTTAAGTGGGACACGATCCAAGAAAACACTCAAATACCCAAAACTCCTTGACTAATAGTTTTATTATTTTACAATCATAATATTAAAACCCAGGGGCAGCAGGTTAATGCAGTCATAACAGGTTGGATTTAATTAAGAAGCAATGAATGATTTCAAAGATGTTAACTTCCAGCATAATAAAAAGTAACAACCAACAGGATCTACTCAGCACAAGATTTCAGTAGTTAGTCAATACATGCATTAAATATATTCACGTGATCACCTCTCACACATAAGTTCATTACACTGCAAAACCCAATAATCATAAACACCACACCAATAAATGTATATCAAATATTAATCACCACAAACCGTCAATCATACTCGTGCTAAATATCTAGCCGTCGTCAACTGTATAGGAGGCGTATGGGGAAAGGATAACCTGCCCACCCCCTTACACACGCACTCACTCTACACACAAATAACGCCGGGGGACCATTAGGTTCATACATACATCAGGGCCTCCCCGGAACAGACATTAACATCCAACACAATAATAAAAACATGTACTGCTGGCTTTCTTACCCGCTACCGGACGTGGGTCCCGCGTTCAGTGAACTCAACGGCGGCCGCCAAACGTAAACGGGGAAAACCCCAGCAAAATATCCCTCCCGATCGATTCGCACGGGTCGCACAACAATCCTAAACCCACGTCCCGGCACGGCAGCTCTGGCAAGGAACTCAGCAGCAACAAACCAAACAACCCTCCCGCAACAAACACATCATACATTTATAATGCTTCCCTCTAATTACTAATGCCACACAGGTGTTCCTTTTCCCCAGCGCATCATGAGGAACACAGAGGACGCTCTCAGTATTGCCACTCCCCTTCTTTAGGCATGAGCAGCTTACATCCGCCCCCCCTACTGTAAATGTGTCCGCACATTCCTACTCGAATAGCTCACATTCTATAACGTTGAGGCAACAGGCCCCTCGTGGCCCGAGTTGACCGTCTAGATTCGGGACAGTTGACCGGTAAAGGGTTCAAACAAGAGGGTCTTTCCTCCTGTGGGGTCTGTAATGTTGCTTCCTCAAGGTCCACATTACCAACAGCCTCTCCATCCTTCTGTGTGGGTCCCGGCTGCCCTGTAAGACAACCCCCCAACCAAGGATACACGCACCAATTACTGTTCATGGGATTAACATCAGAATTAGAATGTGAAACCTCTTTTTCGCTCTCCTCAAAGGACAAGGACATTTCAAACTTACATGGGCTTAACATATTGCGGTGCAACACTCTCTCGCCACCATCACCCCTCTCCCTCTTAACCACGTAAACGGGAATATCAAGATTAGGTTGTGATGTAACTATATATACATCCCGTTCCCATTTATCATCCAATTTACCCTGGCCCCTGGCCCTCTTATTTAATACCATGACTCTCTGGCCCGCCAACAATGGTTCCCCCTTGACCCTACGGTCAAACCCCCTCTTTTGATACGCTTGAGCCTTCTGAACTTGCTTTTTGGCTTGATTATAGGCAGTCACTAGCTTTTCATGGTGGTAGTGCACCCAGCTGCCAACGGTGCCTGAGAATTCACTTCCCCGGCCCAGCATCACGTCAATGGGCAATTTCGCATGTCGGCCAAACATTAAAAAATAAGGTGTATATCCGGTAGAGGGATGGGGTGAATTATTGTACGCCTGTACCAACTCCGCCACATGCTGATCCCAGTCCTCCTTCTGGTCATCCCTTAGTGTCCCCAACATACTCAACAATGTCCGATTAAAACGCTCACATTGTCCATTTCCTGCTGGATGATAGGGAGTGGTATGCGACTTATGGATGTTGTACAAAGCACATAATTCTTTGATGACTTTTGACTCAAAATTGGGGCCTTGATCGGAATGCAGTTGATCAAACCCCCCAAAGGGCTGTATAAAATGTCCCCACAACACCCTGGCGGTGGTCACTGCTGTTTGGTCCAGAGTTGGCACTGCGACTGCATAGCGAGTAAAGTGATCCATCATTACTAAAATATTGCACATTCCACTGCGTGCAGGCTCCAATGACAGAAAGTCCACCGAAACAATCTGGAGAGGGTATTCTGATCGTATAACGACAAGGGGAGCATTTACTGTATTGACTGGAGTCTTATGGAGATTGCAGCGGACACATTGGCGGCACCACTGTTCCACTCCTCGCGCCAGACCTGGCCAGAAGAAACGTCGACGGGCCAAGCCCAGAGTCTTTTCCACACCCAGGTGTCCTGCACGGTCATGCACCCATCCCAGAACTTGATTCTGCAGACACTGAGGTACAATTACTTGTTTCCATTTATCAAATGTCTTTGGGTCACATACCTCCCTGCACAGCAATCCTTGATCTACGCAGAGACGGGTCCACTGTCGTAGCAGCACTTGGGTAGGCCGGCCTTCAGCTGCTCGCTCTTTTGGAACAGGCCCTCTTCCTCTGTCCATATAGACCCACAGTCGTGACACCACTGGACAACCCCGCTGTGCCCTCACCCACTCGGCCAGCAGGCTGGGGCCAACTCGATCTTCATTCATTTCTGCCCCTGCATCCATCCTTCTACCCTCCTCCAATATGACCTCCTCAACCACCGGAACAAAAGCCTGGACACAAGCATGGACCACTGCAGATGCTACATAGCCACCCTCACCACATGGGGCACTCCCATCCTCTATAGTCCTGGCAGAGGTCTCATTCACAGGCCACCTGGAGAGGGCATCAGCATTTCCATTAGTCCGCCCCGGTCTGTATCGCACTTCAAACTGAAATCCTGCAAGCTGAGCCGCCCATCGCTGTTCCACTGCACCTAGATTTGCCGTATTCAGGTGAGCTAATGGATTGTTATCTGTGAAAACAGTAAAGGGAGACACAGCAAGATATTCCCGGAACTTTTCCACTATAGCCCATTTCAACGCCAGCAGTTCTAGTTTGAACGAGCTATAGTTTTTATCATTTCTTTCTGCTGGACGAAGGCTTCGGCTTGCATAGGAAATCACCCTCTCCTTTCCATCTTGCACCTGTGCCAGCACTGCCCCCAAGCCTGTCTGACTGGCGTCAGTGTACAACAGAAATGGCAACTGAAAGTCTGCATAAGCCAGTATGGGTGCTTGTAGGAGATTCTCCTTTAATTTTTTAAATGCCATGTCCTGTGCCTCTCCCCATACCCAGCAGTCTTGTTTACCTCTGGCCGGTCGGGTGCGTCGTTTTGATGTCCCCCACATCATAGAGTTCAGGGGTGCTGCAATTTGGGCAAAGTTATTAACAGAACGTCTATAGTAACCAGCTAAGCCCAGGAAAGCCCGCAGCTGAGTGATGTTCTGCGGAGTTGACCAAGTCTCCACTGCTCGCAATTTCTCTGGGTCTGGTGACACCCCTCCTTCTGCAATCACATGGCCTAGATAATGGACTTCATTCTGGAAGAGAAAACACTTAGCAGGTTTCACTTTCAAGCCAAAGTTCTCCAAGCGGCTGAAAACCAAGTCCAGGTGGGCAATGTGGGCCTCAAAAGAAGGGGAGAAGACAATTATATCATCTAAATAGAGCAACAAGGTTTCAAAATTTTGGTCACCTAAGCAACTTTCAACCAGTCTCTGAAATGTTCCTGGAGCATTGCACAACCCCATCGGCATCCGATTAAATTCATATAGCCCCATGGGGGTCACAAAGGCAGTCTTCTCCTTGTCCGCTGGATGCACCCCCACCTGCCAGTACCCATGCGCTAGATCTAATGTTGAAAAAACTCTAGATTTCTTCAATGAAGCCAATGATTCTTCAATTCTGGGGAGAGGGTACGAATCTTTATGGGTAACACCATTCAATCTCCTGTAGTCTACACAGAAACGAAGGGTGCCGTCCTTCTTTCTGACAAGCACTACAGGCGCTGCCCAGGGGCTATAGCTCTCTCTAATAATATCATTTTCAAGCATATTACTCAAAAGCCCCCTCATTTCCTGATACAACTTTGGTGGAATTCTATTATACCGTTCTCTAATTGGCGCTGCATCGCCTGTTGGTATCACATGCAACACCCTATCCGTGTACCCATAATCCTCATCATGTTCTGAGAAGACCTTTTGATGCTTCGATAATAATTTAGCAATCCTCTCTTGTTGTTCAGTACTAAATTGTAGTGGGTCTAAAGGAACAGTCACCGGCCGCAACACCTGTTCTTGTTCTACATCCTGCACCGTATTCTGCCTCACTCCCACTTCCACGGTCTCATCATCCAATGGTCTTAGCACTACATCTCCTTGCTGCCTTGGACACAACTCAACATCAAAAATCTGCCCTATTCGACAGCGCTGAAAAAGAGTCACTGGAACTGGAGAAAGATTTAGAATTCGGACCATAACTCTTCCCTTTGAAACTGTGCTCAGTGATCTAGCTACCAACAGCTGGCCCGGCAATACATCTTTACAAGGTTCTACTAAGCCCACATAATCCTTCCTGTCAGGTCGTAGACGTGCACATGCTTCTATCACCACCTCTGACTGTGCTGGAATAGTCTTTCGTCTTCCCTGCGGCCAGTAAATTGAACTTATCTGTCCTACCTCATCACTAGGGATGCACCGAAATTTCGGCCACCGAAAATTTTCGGCCGAAAATGGCCTTTTCGGTTTTCGGCCGATAGACTTTTATCACCGAAACAACACGGCCGAAATGTTGTGATGACGCAAACAGAAACCGCGACCTGCACGTGCACCTGCATAGCAAAGACCACGAGCTCCACGCGACATTCATTTAACACCAGTGAGAACATTGTCTCTCTTCGTATTCCTTTATTCGCAGCACTAAAACGTCTCCTAACAAAGAAATTAAGACGGACCACGAAGTAAAAACAAAGAAAAGTACAGTCTTATAGAGTCTGTTAGCACACGTCTCATTGAGATCTTTTCGGATCCTCTGCACTTCATCGCGAATGTGCTTGATCCGCGTTATAAAGAACATTACTTGGATGCGGAAATAAGGCAGCGCGCACGAGAAATGATCCAGGCCGCGCTGGATGCGGAGAACCCGCGTGGAGACGGAGAAGCGCCAAGCGCAGGAGACAGATCAGAGCGCAGAAAAAAAGACTGGTCTCTGCACCAGATGAGTGGCATGCACCATCGTTGTCTGATATGTTCAGTGGAATTCTGCAAGAAAGTGCCTCAAATAATAATAATACGTTGGCTATTTTGTTCTTATACACACACACAAACATATATACATACATAATATCAGATTGTAGCCATATTTATGCTAGATTTTCTGCTAGATTTCTGCTTTAATTTGATAAAAATGTTTATTTATGCCCTGGCCCTATTTAAATACACTCTCTCAAATATGGCTCAAATGTCAGGCAGATGACAAGCTCAACTGCTCAACAGCTAGATGGTTATCTGTCTGAAGTCCCCATCCCCAGAAGTGATAACAGTCTTGCCTATACTGGAGAAGTGATGCACTTTCTAGTCCTACATAGAAAAATTTCAAATGCACTTCACCTAAATGCACTTTGTTTTTATGAGAGAACAGTTCATTTTAAAACCTTTCTGCAGGCCAGTAGGCCTGTACATTATTATTAAATATACACATGAGTGGGATAAATTTTTAGTTTGAATTTTATTTTATACTGTGCATTGTTGCAATGTGCTTAATAAATATTTGCATCATTTGTAATTATGTATTTTTATGGTTTTTTTTTAATAAGTTATGTAATTGTAATTATCTTTGAAACTTTAATATTAATTTATGCAATTGCAATGTCTTAATTTTAGTAAAGTTAGTACACGGTCATAGCAATAAATGCAATGGTACTAATAATTGGCATAATTTATTTCGGTGTTTCGGTTTCGGTTTTCGGCCTTGGTTTTCTCTTTTTCGGTTTTCGGTTTCGGCCAAGAATTTTCATTTCGGTGCATCCCTACTCATCACCAAACTTTAACAGGTCTTCACAAACCGAAAACATCTGATGCCACACCTTAACCTGCACTTCACCTTCTCCTACACAACTATCCCCAGTCTGTGTCATCAGAAAGTCTCTACACTCTTTAATCACATTCATGCCAATTAGTCCTGGGTACAAAGATCCCTTTGAGTCTTTAACAATCAACACTCCCCTTTTTGGTATAACTTTCCCACATATATTCAAGTCCACCTCAATATATCCTATATATGGAATCATTAACCCATTAGCAGCTACCAAATTGAACTTTTGTATTGGTGGGTACACTGTTGGTCCGCTAGTCACAAAATATTTTTTAAAATAGCTTTCGGTTAATGTGGTTACTTGTGACCCCGTATCAATTAAACAGGGTGTTTTAACCCCCTGTATCACCACCTCCACCACTGGGCATTGTCCTATTAAATTATCTTTCTTTTTCGATTGGCCACTACCCAATGTACCCACTGATCGGGCCTGTACAGTGGGTTCTAAAAAAGTTTAAAGGCCCCTGTCCTCCCTCTACAGCCACACACCGTCTTTCAATATGCCCAGCTTGTTTGCACCATCTGCAAATAGGTCTTCCCTGCTGGTCAAATTGATCTGAGCTTCTTCGACCCCTGCTTAACTCATACCTAGGTCTTGCATTATCACTACTAGGCAATAAGTGCTGTACTCCTTCACGCACTTCTTTAACCATTCCAGCAACCATTTCCTTTATTTCTCCTTTCAACTGCAACACAACTTCTTGTTTAATCTCCTCAACCAATTTTGTTGCATCTGGGGCTGGCTTCAACTGGACTGTTGCAGCTACTGCTTGCCTTACCTCCCCAAACTCCTCTGCTCGTAGAATTGCTTCTTTTTTTACTTCTATAAAAGAACTATCAGGGGCTCCTCTAACCATACCCCGAAGTTCCCTACGCAATCCTGCATCACAAAGTCCCAAAATAAATTGGTCACGTAAAACATTACCCCTAATGGTACCATCACCCCGATTATCCAAACGATTACTCAATTCTTGCAGTGCCAAGGCAAACTGCCTGACATTTTCATCTGTCCTTTGTTTACGAGTAAAGAATTGGGCACGAAGGGTTGCAAGGGGGACAGTATCTCCATAAATGCTTTTCAAAAATGACAATATCTGTTCAGCTGTCATGCGCTGTGCTGCTGGTAACGCTAACACTTCCCTTTTTGCTTCCCCATCAAGATTACTTATTACAGCAGATACTTTTTGCACTTCTGAAAAAGGGTAAATATTGAACATTGATGTCTGCACATTATACCAATCCTGAAAATTATTTCCCTGCGGCATTTGATCTCCATTAAACTTTTGACACCAGGGTGACCCCATCATTAATGGAAACATCACCATATTTGCATTTGTTGCTTGATTCTGAGCCAAATCAGGTACACCATCTATTCTCTGCTGCCCCCCACTAGATGTAGAAGGTAGCTCTACTGCTGGTTGTGTAGTTGACATTCTCCTGGTTCTTGCCCACAGTCCAAGTCTGCCAAGACTACGCCAAGTTGTAACCCCCACAAACTCCCTCTACCCAGGGTTTACAGGTTCTCTATTGGACTAGATACTTTAAGTGGGACACGATCCAAGAAAACACTCAAATACCCAAAACTCCTTGACTAATAGTTTTATTATTTTACAATCATAAAATTAAAACCCAGGGGCAGCAGGTTAATGCAGTCATAACAGGTTGGATTTAATTAAGAAGCAATGAATGATTTCAAAGATGTTAACTTCCAGCATAATAAAAAGTAACAACCAACAGGATCTACTCAGCACAAGATTTCAGTAGTTAGTCAATACATGCATTAAATATATTCACGTGATCACCTCTCACACATAAGTTCATTACACTGCAAAACCCAATAATCATAAACACCACACCAATAAATGTATATCAAATATTAATCACCACAAACCGTCAATCATACTCGTGCTAAATATCTAGCCGTCGTCAACTGTATAGGAGGCGTATGGGGAAAGGATAACCTGCCCACCCCCTTACACACGCACTCACTCACACAAATAACGCCGGGGGACCATTAGGTTCATACATACATCAGGGCCTCCCCGGAACAGACATTAACATCCAACACAATAATAAAAACAACATGTACTGCTGGCTTTCTTACCCGCTACCGGACGTGGGTCCCGCGTTCAGTGAACTCAACGGCGGCCGCCAAACGTAAACGGGGAAAACCCCAGCAAAATATCCCTCCCGATCGATTCGCACGGGTCGCACAACAATCCTAAACCCACGTCCCGGCACGGCAGCTCTGGCAAGGAACTCAGCAGCAACAAACCAAACAACCCTCCCGCAACAACAAACACATCATACATTTATAATGCTTCCCTCTAATTACTAATGCCACACAGGTGTTCCTTTTCCCCAGCGCATCATGAGGAACACAGAGGACGCTCTCAGTATTGCCACTCCCCTTCTTTAGGCATGAGCAGCTTACATCAACATCGGATACATTTCTATACATAATACAGTTTGTTTAAATTCTGATCATATGTGTTCTGATCATTTTTGTTAAGATGTTTAAATATGATATATTAGGATCCTGGTGATGTAAATGGATTGAGGTAAAAAAACTAATTGTTTTATTTGTTCATTAAAAGTAACCTTGGTACCGTGGCAGATGCACAGCAGACATAATCTTCTGAGATGAAAATAGATCATTTGTGTTCCAATCATTTAAATGTGAATCTTGAATAAAATATTTAAAAATAATAATAATAATAAAAAAATAAATAAAAACATAAACACTGGTTGTTGTTTACATAGTACATTTTGACTCTTTACCACAAGTGCAATGCAATCTTTAGTGACCACAGAGGGTCAGGACCTTGGTTTATCGTGGGTTTTCTTTCTTTCTTTTAAAAATCTGTTTATTGAACCTGTACAATAATAACAGGATACAGATAAAGGAGAATCATGAAAAAATATATCTGTATCCACAGCAGAAGAATGTGCTTTCTAGCTTATAATGTTAAGAATGCTAAAGTCTTTGCAGTATTTCCAGATAAACCAGTGACATTTGAAGAAAGTCCAAAACGTGCAACCAAACTGCAATGCTCGATCTGTTTCTCTGTCACTAAAGAAAAACAATTAAAGATTGAAAGCCAAAAAGAAGATATGGATGGACATAACCAAAACATATGTATTAAATCTGCAGCGGTCTGATGGCTACGATCACAGAGAAGATCAATACCAGGTTTGATTTCTGCCAAACTCACTTTTGTCCAGTAAATTTGGTGAAATAAATTTAATTGTATAAGACTTTGATGTGTACAAATAGAGGAGGTATGAACATGGGACAGGATCTGGTTCCAAGTCTCGGCAGAGATCCGACTCCCATTGTTGTTTAATAAAAGAGAGAGAGGAAGTGGAAATGGAGGAAATCAGCCTGTATAGCGTAGATAACACCATTTTTATCTAAGGCTACTTCAAGAATCTGATCAAGCGATGCTCTTTGGAGGAAGATTCTGACATTCAGGGAATGAGTTTTTAACAAAAATTTGGAGCTGCAAGTATTTAAAAAAAAAAAAAAAAAAGTGCACCAGAGAGATAATTTTTATTTCAACTGAGAAAAGCAGGGAAAACATTATCAATGTAAATTGACAACTGAAATACTTTTCTGAAGATACTCTAAATCTCCTGAATTTGAATTTATGAATTTAAAAAAATCTTTACACTTTTTACTTTTTCCAGAGGATTTTATTTAAAATGATTTACATTCAATATATAAGCTTACCATGTAATTAATTCATGCATTCCCTGAAGAAAAAAAAAAAAATCAATCCCATTGCATAGATATCTAAATTTGACAGAAAAGAATGCATCATCTACTCTTCACCCAGTCCAAAAGCAAAGCTATGGTGCCATTAAGAAATTATTATATTGTCCTTCCTTGAACAAAAAAAAATTAAATAAAAATCTTTGCATATGTATTCATATTCAGGACATTCATGTTATTCATAAATGTTTGTTTTCGGTTTTAAAAAGCAATGCACAGAATATTTGAAAACACATTTCAAATGTTTTAAAAGATTTCACAATAATAGCGTTGTCATGGAAAGGAATATTATAATCAGAAAAAGGGTGATAATAAAGTTACACATAGATGTATTAGTTTGATAAACATGTCCTCTCTGATGAATAATGTTGTACTGCTAGTAAAGGCTGTCTAGTCTTTAAACAGATCTCTCTCATAGACCGGATCACTGGTCTCTGGACTTGTGCAGTTCTCTAGTTTGCATCTGTAGACTTTTTTTTTTTTCTGGATTTCCTTTTTTCTCAGCTGTGATGGGTTCATCTGTGGGATGGTGCTCTGTGCTCTTCAGAATTTGTCCAGCAGAATTCTTCCAGATGTTCATTCCACTTAGATACGAAACATCAGCGCTATATTTTAATTCTCTATATCTTTAATCACAGGTTTGAGGACTGGAGCTGCGAGAGAAATGATGAAACAGTTCATGCATTTCAAGTCCACAGAAATGCAAAACAAAACAAAATGAAGCAACTACATTAGCCTTGAAAATTGTTCTGACAATATCATAGTACAATGATTATGTCTGTTTGTAATACCATGGTACTTTAAACCAAAGCCAAATGCTTAAAAAAATGGTACTCTTGGCGGTACTTTGGACTATCAGGTAAATATGAAAAAAACATGGTATTACAATCTGACATTGTTGTAAGTGAGGTAAAGCAAAACAACCATAATAATAATAATAATAATACAGCCTTTTACACTATTAATATTAATGAATATAATAATCAATATCCTCTCACCCAACACTTCCAAGGTGAATCTTGGTTTCTGTTCTTTACTGTTGATGTCAATGGTATATTCTCCTGTATGTTCAGCATTTAAATGAGTTATAGTGATCTGTCCAGTTTTCTCATCAAGAGTCGTGATGTCTTTGAATCTCGCATTCGGGATGGAAAAACCATCATCAACATCCCATTCAATCACTTTTTCAACATATCCACCGTTTCTGTGTTTCCATATAATGCTGCTGACAGGAGGATTTAAGCTGGTCGCACCAAAAGACACTGAACGATCGACTTCACCAAATACTTTCACTTCTTCTCCTAATAAATAAAACATGAAAGTAGCAAATGAGAATCAATAAAATTGTTACATGTATATGAATTATTATACAGTTTGAGGCATGTCTTGTTAATTCTATTTTTACAATTAATTTGAATGACAATAGATTTACTGAAAAAAAGATAACTATCAGAAGAAACTGAAGTTTACAAACATTGCTGAAGTGATTGTTTTTAACCAGAATTAACTTGCAAAACATACAATATTACTTGAGCTAAAGTATTTGTGTCAGTAGTGTGGGGTAAAAGGCCCTCCTCACCACCTCATACAAGTAAAAAAAACACCCTTTTAATATTATTACGCAAGATGTGCTGCTCCATAAAAGTTCAATAAAAACACATTTTTTCCCTCTGCAATCATAGATTATGTAAGTAATAAAAAAGTGTATCTTTACTGTAGGTGTAACTGTTATACCATAATACCAGGGTAGGCCTATTACAATACCATTATCATATCATGGCAACTGTATTATGTATGACTAAAAAAAAAAAAAAAAAAAACGTAGGCTATATTATTAGCCTGATAATGTAACGTTTTAACAGTATTATTTTAAGAATATGTTAATCATATCATGCACTCACCCCTAACAGTCAAGTTTAATCTTTGTTCCTGTTCTTTGTCTTGAGGAAAAGAAACTTCGTCACCCACTGCTTTCTTCACAACTTCGCCTAAAATATGGGAGAGAAAGTTAGTCAGCATCAAATATGCAAAAGTCTGCCATACACTGCAGTTAGGCTAAATTAATTAATTAATGTAAATTATGCTTCTAGAATATCATTTATAACTGCTGCGCCATCGTCGATTCAAACGTTAAAAACATAATGCACCTGAAACAGTTTCTGTGGAGATGAACACAGCGCAGATTACGACCAACGTCAAGCATCGTGGAGACATTTTTGTTATCCAAAGGACACGTTAATGCACTGTTATACAGTATTTTGCTCAGAAATTATTTTACACACCCAAGACGCAAACAGAAAGAGAAGCTACTTGAACAGAAACCGCAAATATGAGGCGTTGTGCCGGTCTTCCACTAAGAGCAGTGCGGATATTTCCCCCCAGGGGGCGCTCTGTACCGTTTCAATGGAGAGTAAAACACTGATTTAAACTTTACATTTTGATATAGAAAGACTTTAAAAAACAACAACATTTTCTTTTCAAATATATGCCAATAAATATGGCTGATTTTCCTTTTTATTTACAACTTCAAATATTTCAAATAAATTTGCTATCATGCAAAATGTAAAATTACGAATGCATTTGCACCAAAATACTGTATACAGTGGAGTTGACACACAACCACTAACGTTTCCTCCTGCAAGCTGCAACCCATTTTTAGATCATGAAACAGCTATAACTTTCTCCACTCAGATCACAAAGCTGAAAGTTTTGTTACTATCAAGAAGCTCTTTACACTGTGCAATGAATAATTTATATCATGAATACATTGTTTGTTTCAATTGGATGATCCCAATCAGAGCTGTTTGAGAAATCAACAGATATATCTGTGATTGACTGCATTGCTCAACGCTACAAAAACACGAACTCTGAGCTTTCAATGATCTCCAGAGCGCAATCACAAACACACACTGAGAGTTGTCAGATCTGATTCACTAGTATCATATTATTACAGTTTCAACTGAGGACTCACTGCGTGCACAACTGAGGTGTGACGTGAGAACAGTGTCAGTGGTGAATCTCACTGCATTCAAGGTGTCATATGATGCTTTTTTAAAGATCATTATTTTGTGTATTTGGTGTAACAGAATATATTGACATGCTTTAATTAAAAAAAAAAAACATTTTTCAAAAACTGGAGCGTGGCAGAGTCTTTACTTTGATAACGAATATCTCTTTGGATTTTAGACTTTTGTCTTTGCAACTTTAGAGATCTTCTCTTTGCACCAAGAGCTTGTAACATTCCAAGTAGAAAGGAAAACTTGAAATCGCATAATATTAAAGGTTGTTCCTCCTTTAAGAGGTTAAAGAGTTTGCAGCCTTTATTTAATTTGGTCTGTATAATCACTGACATCTTAAGTTGTCATCTGAACATCATCTGAACATCCTGTCAATGAAAGTCTATGGGATTTTTATGACTTTTTAATATACATTTTAGGAAAACCATAACTCAAACCAGTCTGAAAAGATATAGCACACCAAGTCAGAACAATATGAAGGTCTGACCCGAGTTTGGAGTATGTAGCTTGAACGGTCTAGGAGGAGGTAGTGTCCAAAAATTTTGCGGCCAGAAAAAAACAAAACAATAATAATAATAATAATAATAAGAAGAAGAAGTTTAAATAGGATTTCAGTAAGTTGGCTTTCTCAAGCCAACTTAATAATAATATAGGTGTCAGATTCTGTTCTGTGTTTTGTGTGTTTTGCTCCTCATGTGCCTTTTTTGCCCTTATTTGGTCCTTCCTGTTCAGGTCCTCATTTTTTCTCTATTAGATCATCGAGTTTCAGCTGTGTTTTATTAATTATCTCGTTTAGTTCTTCTGTTTAAGCCCTGTGTTTCACTGTCTCTAGCATCTGCTGTTAAATGTCATCTCCTCTTCACTCTGTATGAGAGTTCCTCGTTGTGATTCCTATGAATGATTCAAGACTGTGATATAGTAATTCTCATGTGCTTCCTATTTCCTTACTCCTGTGAATCCTGACAATAGTGTTTTATTAGTATTATTTTTAAATACATATTAATCATATTATGCACTCACCCGTAACAGTCAACTTGAATCTTGGTTTCTGTTCTTTACTGTTGATGTCAATGGTATATTCTCCTGTATGTTCAGCATTTAAATGAGTTATAGTGATCTGTCCAGTTTTCTCATCAAGAGTCGTGATGTCTCTGAATCTCTGATTCGGGATGAAAACACCATCATCAAAATCCCATTCAATCGCTTTTTCAACATATCCACCGTTTCTGTGTCTCCATATAATGCTGCTGACAGGAGGATTTAAGCTGGTCGGACCAAAAGACACTGAACGACCGACTTCACCAAATACTTTCACTTCTTCTCCTAATAAATAAAACATGAAAGTAGCAAATGAGAATTGATACATTTGTTACATGTATATTAATTATTACACATTTTGAGGTTTGTCTTAATTATATTTTTAAAATTAACATATTTGAATGACAATATATTTAATGAAAAAAGATGAGTATCAGAAGAATCTGAAAAGTTTGCAGACATT
This sequence comes from Carassius gibelio, assembly GCF_023724105.1. Lineage (NCBI taxonomy): Eukaryota > Metazoa > Chordata > Actinopteri > Cypriniformes > Cyprinidae > Carassius > Carassius gibelio. The sequence continues at coordinate 3,236,675 of NC_068396.1, forward strand.
GCTGAAGTGATTATGTTTCATTTTTTAATTTAATTCTGGTTTAAAACACAGTACAATATTACTTGAGCTAAAGTATTTGTGTCAGTAGTGTGGGGTAAAAGGCCCTCCTCACCACCTCATACAAGTTTTAAAACAGAACAGACCTCTTTTATTATCGTTACGCAATATGTGCTGCTCCCTAAATGTTCAATAACACCCCCCCCCCGCCTGCAATCTTAGATTATGTAAGCAATACAAAAAAAAAAAAAAAAACAGAAAAAAAAAAAACATTTCCTTAAAGTGTATCTTTACTGTAGGTGTAACTTATATACTATAGTACCAGGGTAAGCCTATTACAATACCATTATTGTATCATGGCACTGTATTATGTATCACAAAAAAAAGCATTATATTAATAGCCTAATATTATAAAGTTTTAACAGTATTATTTTTAAGAACATATTAATCATATGCACTCACCCGTAACAATCAAGGTGAATCTTGGTTTCTGTTCTTTACTGTTGATGTCAATGGCATATTCTCCACTATGTTCAGCATTTAAATTAGCTATAGTGATCTGTCCAGTTTTCTCATCAAGAGTCGTGATGTCTTTGAATCTCGGATGCGGGATGAAAAAACCATCTTCAATATCCCATTCAATCACTTTTACAACATATCCACCGTTTCTGTGTTTCCATATAATGCTGCTGACAGGAGGATTTAAGCTGGTCGCACCAAAAGACACTGAACGATCGACTTCACCAAATACTTTCACTTCTTCTCCTAATAAATAAAACATGAAAGTAGCAAATGAGAATCAATAAAATTGTTACATGTATATGAATTATTATACAGTTTGAGGCATGTCTTGTTAATTCTATTTTTACAATTAATTTGAATGACAATAGATTTATTGAAAAAAAGATAACTATCAGAAGAAACTGAAGTTTGCAACCATTGCTGAAGTGATTGTTTTTAACCAGAATTAACTTGCAAAACATACAATATTACTTGAGCTAAAGTATTTGTGTCAGTAGTGTGGGGTAAAAGGCCCTCCTCACCACCTCATACAAGTAAAAAAAACACCCTTTTAATATTATTACGCAAGATGTGCTGCTCCATAAAAGTTATTTTATTATATTATATTATTATAGCTTATATTATTAGCCTAATAATGGAACGTTTTAACAGTATTATTTTAAGAATATGTTAATCATATCATGCACATCACCCCTAACAGTCAAGTTTAATCTTTGTTCCTGTTCTTTGTCTTGAGGAAAAGAAACTTCGTCACCCACTGCTTTCTTCACAACTTCGCCTAAAATATGGGAGAGAATGTTAGTCAGCATCAAATATGCAAAAGTCTGCCATACACTGCAGTTAGGCTAAATTAATTAATTAATGTAAATTATGCTTCTAGAATATCAGTTCAGTTCAGTTCAGTTTATTTATATAGCACATTTAAAAACAACCATGGTTGACCAAAGTGCTTAACAATGTCTAGAAAAGAAAACTAGAGAGTCACATACAAATAAAACAAATACAGTAAAAACATACCAATGTCACAGCTCAGCTTGATATAAAAGCCAAGGAATACAAGTGTGTCTTAAGAAATGACTTAAAAATTCCAACAGTCTGAGCAGTTCTTATGTGTACAGGTAAACTATTCCACAAATTAGGTGCCACCACTGAAAAAGCCCGGTCACCTTTATTTTTTAACTTAGTTCTTGGAACACTGAGGAGCACCTGACTGGATGACCTCAATGCTTTAACGGGGGCATGGACATGTAAAAGCTCTGATAAATACGCAGGCGCCAACCCATTTAAGATCTTAAAAACAAACAATAAAATCTTGAAATCAATCCTGAAGCGGACAGGAAGCCAGTGTAGTGAAGCTAGGACAGGGCTAATGTGCTCATACTTTTTAGTCCCAGTCAAAAGCCGAGCTGCTGCATTTTGGACTAACTGTAAGCGTTGAAGAGATGACTTATCCAGACCAACATATAAAGAGTTACAGTAGTCTAGTCTAGATGTTATAAAAGCATGAATTACACTTTCAAACTCCTTACGTGGCAGGTAGGGCTTGACTTTAGCTAACAGTCTTAGTTGAAAGAAACTGGCTTTTACAACAGAACTAATCTGTTTTTCAAATTTAAAAGCACTGTCAAAAATCACACCGAGATTCTTGGTAAATGGACGAACAAATAACCCTAAATTACCAAGTGCATCTACACAAGCACTTAAATCCCCAGGACGACCAAACACAACAATCTCAGTCTTATTTTCATTAAGACAAAGAAAGTTCTGATCCAACCATATTTTTAAATCTTTCAGGCAATTCAGTAATGAAAGAAACGAAGCTTTGTTATTAGTATTGACAGGCAAATAAATCTGTACATCATCTGCATAACAGTGAAAAGTGATATTGTGCTTTCTAAAAATATACCCCAAGGGCAGCATATACAAAGAAAACAACATAGGGCCCAATACTGACCCTTGAGGGACGCCACAAAAAAAAAGAGGGTGGGCAGATGATGAAAATTCACCAAGGTGAACAGAAAAACTTCTGTCTGTCAAATATGACTGAAACCATTTAAGGGCTATGCCCTTAATACCGACACAGTGTTCAAGTCTAGATAAAAGAATAGAATGATTGACCGTATCAAAGGCCGCAGTAAAATCCAAAAGGACTAAAACAGCAGAGTTACCAGAGTCCACAGTTAAAAGAAGATAATTAGAAACTCTTAAAAGAGCAGTTTCTGTACTGTGACGGGGCTTAAAACCAGACTGAAAATTTTCATATATACTAAATTCATCAATAAATGACTGAAGTTGATTAAAAACAACTCTCTCCAAGACTTTCGATAAAAAGGGGAGTTTAGATATAGGTCTAAAATTTGACAAATTGGAAGGATCCAAGTTATTCTTTTTCAGTAGTGGTTGTACAATGGCATGTTTAAAAACAGATGGTACACACCCTGAGCTGAGAGATGTATTGACCAAAGATACAATGCTTTGCCGTTTATAACTGCTGCGCCATCGTCGATTAAAACGTTAAAAACATAATGCACCTGAAACAGTTTCTGTGGAGATGAACACAACGCAGATTACGACCAACGTCAAGCATCGTGGAGACATTTTTGTTATCCAAAGGACACGTTAATGCACTGTTATACAGTATTTTGCTCAGAAATTATTTTACACACCCAAGACGCAAACAGAAAGAGAAGCTACTTGAACAGAAACCGCAAATATGAGGCGTTGTGCCGGTCTTCCACTAAGAGCAGTGCGGATATTTCCCCCCAGGGGGCGCTCTGTACCGTTTCAATGGAGAGTAAAACACTGATTTAAACTTTACATTTTGATATAGAAAGACTTAAAAAAACACTATTTTCTTTTCAAATATATGCCAATAAATATGGCGGATTTTCCTTTTTATTTACAATTTCAAATATTTCAAATAAATTTGCTATCATGCAAAATGTAAAATTACGAATGCATTTGCAAAATACTGAATACAGTGGAGTTGACACACAACCACTAACGTTTCCTCCTGCAAGCTGCAACCCATTTTTAGATCATGAAACAGCTATAACTTTCCCTAATCGATAAAAAGCTGACATTCAGATCACAAAGCTGAAAGTCTTGTTACTATCAATAAGCTCTTTACACTGCGCAATGAATCTAATTTATATCATGTATACATTGTTTGTTTCAATTGGATGATCCCAATCAGAGCTGTTTGAGAAATCAACAGATATATCTGTGATTGACTGCATTGCTCAATGCTACAAAAACACGAACTCTGAGCTTTCAATGATCTCCAGAGCGCAATCACAAACACACACTGAGAGTTGTCAGATCTGATTCACTAGTATCATATTATTACAGTTTCAACTGAGGACTCACTGCGTGCAAAACTGAGGTGTGACGTGAGAACAGTGTCAGTGGTGAATCTCACTGCATTCAAGGTGTCATATGATGCTTTTTTAAAGATCATTATTTTGTGTATTTGGTGTAACAGAATATATTGACATGCTTTAATTAAAAAAAAAAACATTTTTCAAAAACTGGAGCGTGGCAGAGTCTTTACTTTGATAATGAATATCTCTTTGGATTTTAGACTTTTGTCTTTGCAACTTTAGAGATCTTCTCTTTGCACCAAGAGCTTGTAACATTCCAAGTAGAAAGGAAAACTTGAAATCGCATAATATTAAAGGTTGTTCCTCCTTTAAGAGGTTAAAGAGTTTGCAGCCTTTATTTAATTTGGTCTGTATAATCACTGACATCTTAAGTTGTCATCTGAACATCATCTGAACATCCTGTCAATGAAAGTCTATGGGATTTTTATGACTTTTTAATATACATTTTAGGAAAACCATAACTCAAACCAGTCTGAAAAGATATAGCACACCAAGTCAGAACAATATGAAGGTCTGACCCGAGTTTGGAGTATGTAGCTTGAACGGTCTAGGAGGAGGTAGTGTCCAAAAATTTTGCGGCCAGAAAAAACAAAACAATAATAATAATAATAATAATAAGAAGAAGAAGTTTAAATAGGATTTCAGTAAGTTGGCTTTCTCAAGCCAACTTAATAATAATATAGGTGTCAGATTCTGTTCTGTGTTTTGTGTGTTTTGCTCCTCATGTGCCTTTTTTGCCCTTATTTGGTCCTTCCTGTTCAGGTCCTCATTTTTTCTCTATTAGATCATCGAGTTTCAGCTGTGTTTTATTAATTATCTCGTTTAGTTCTTCTGTTTAAGCCCTGTGTTTCACTGTCTCTAGCATCTGCTGTTAAATGTCATCTCCTCTTCACTCTGTATGAGAGTTCCTCGTTGTGATTCCTATGAATGATTCAAGACTGTGATATAGTAATTCTCATGTGCTTCCTATTTCCTTACTCCTGTGAATCCTGACAATAGTGTTTTATTAGTATTATTTTTAAATACATATTAATCATATTATGCACTCACCCGTAACAGTCAACTTGAATCTTGGTTTCTGTTCTTTACTGTTGATGTCAATGGCATATTCTCCACTATGTTCAGCATTTAAATGAGTTATAGTGATCTGTCCAGTTTTCTCATCAAGAGTCGTGATGTCTTTGAATCTCGGATGCGGGATGAAAAAACCATCATCAACATCCCATTCAATCACTTTTACAACATATCCACCGTTTCTGTGTTTCCATATAATGCTGCTGACAGGAGGATTTAAGCTGGTCGGACGAAAAGACACTGAACGATCGACTTCACCAAATACTTTCACTTCTTCTCCTAATAAATAAAACATGAAAGTAGCAAATGAGAATCAATAAAATTGTTACATGTATATGAATTATTATACAGTTTGAGGCATGTCTTGTTAATTCTATTTTTACAATTAATTTGAATGACAATAGATTTATTGAAAAAAAGATAACTATCAGAAGAAACTGAAGTTTGCAACCATTGCTGAAGTGATTGTTTTTAACCAGAATTAACTTGCAAAACATACAATATTACTTGAGCTAAAGTATTTGTGTCAGTAGTGTGGGGTAAAAGGCCCTCCTCACCACCTCATACAAGTAAAAAAAACACCCTTTTAATATTATTACGCAAGATGTGCTGCTCCATAAAAGTTATTTTATTATATTATATTATTATAGCTTATATTATTAGCCTAATAATGGAATGTTTTAACAGTATTATTTTAAGAATATGTTAATCATATCATGCACTCACCCCTAACAGTCAAGTTTAATCTTTGTTCCTGTTCTTTGTCTTGAGGAAAAGAAACTTCGTCACCCACTGCTTTCTTCACAACTTCGCCTAAAATATGGGAGAGAAAGTTAGTCAGCATCAAATATGCAAAAGTCTGCCATACACTGCAGTTAGGCTAAACTAATTAATTAATGTAAATTATGCTTCTAGAATATCATTTATAACTGCTGCGCCATCGTCGATTCAAACGTTAAAAACATAATGCACCTGAAACAGTTTCTGTGGAGAGGAACACAGCGCAGATTACGACCAACGTCAAGCATCGTGGAGACATTTTTGTTATCCAAAGGACACGTTAATGCACTGTTATACAGTATTTTGCTCAGAAATTATTTTACACACCCAAGACGCAAACAGAAAGAGAAGCTACTTGAACAGAAACCGCAAATATGAGGCGTTGTGCCGGTCTTCCACTAAGAGCAGTGCGGATATTTCCCCCCAGGGGGCGCTCTGTACCGTTTCAATGGAGAGTAAAACACTGATTTAAACTTTACATTTTGATATAGAAAGACTTTAAAAAACAACAACATTTTCTTTTCAAATATATGCCAATAAATATGGCTGATTTTCCTTTTTATTTACAACTTCAAATATTTCAAATAAATTTGCTATCATGCAAAATGTAAAATTACGAATGCATTTGCACCAAAATACTGTATACAGTGGAGTTGACACACAACCACTAACGTTTCCTCCTGCAAGCTGCAACCCATTTTTAGATCATGAAACAGCTATAACTTTCTCCACTCAGATCACAAAGCTGAAAGTCTTGTTACTATCAAGAAGCTCTTTACACTGTGCAATGAATCTCATTTATATCATGTATACATTGTTTGTTTCAATTGGATGATCCCAATCAGAGCTGTTTGAGAAATCAACAGATATATCTGTGATTGACTGCATTGCTCAATGCTACAAAAACACGAACTCTGAGCTTTCAATGATCTCCAGAGCGCAATCACAAACACATACTGAGAGTTGTCAAATCTGATTCACTAGTATCATATTATTACAGTTTCAACTGAGGACTCACTGCGTGCACAACTGAGGTGTGACGTGAGAACAGTGTCAGTGGTGAATCTCACTGCATTCAAGGTGTCATATGATGCTTTTTTAAAGATCATTATTTTGTGTATTTGGTGTAACAGAATATATTGACATGCTTTAATTAAAAAAAAAAAAACATTTTTCAAAAACTGGAGCGTGGCAGAGTCTTTACTTTGATAACGAATATCTCTTTGGATTTTAGACTTTTGTCTTTGCAACTTTAGAGATCTTCTCTTTGCACCAAGAGCTTGTAACACTCCAAAGAGAAAGGAAAACTTGAAATCACATAATATTAAAGGTTGTTCCTCCTTTAAGAGGTTAAAAAGTTTGCAGCCTTTATTTAATTTGGTCTGTATAATCAGTGACATCTTAAGTTGATGATTCTGCTTAACCGACAGCTCCCTGAATGCAAACTTCCTGTTTTTTTATTTTCTGTTTCTGTGAACGGAAGTTATTTCTGTGTCGTTGAGCTGGTGGTGTAAAGGTTCTGGAATATATTTGATGGTTTCAGAAGAGCAATGACCTGCCAACACAGTCTCTTATTTTTATTCCTCTCTGGCTTTTCTGCGCTCTATGGTATGATTTCATCTTGTGTATAGCTATTTTAATAAACTTAAGTAAAAGCTTATTTATCCTAAATTTTTGTGATTTTACCATTGGCTGAAGTTTTTTATTGTTGAGATAAAACGTTGAAACATGATTAAAATCTAAGAATAATAAACCACATTAACTTTTGTTCTCATGCATATAGTGTTATTTATAGAAATAAATGTCTAATCAATTTTTACATTAAGATAAATTTTAAGGGGCAGGTCAGATAAAAGGCAAAAACTGCATCACAGTATTTTTTTTAAGTTTGTGTGTGTGTGTGTGTGTGAAATTTCAGTATTATATGTTTGATAAATTGCTGAACAAAAACGTAAAAGCAGTGTTGAATTGAATTTTAATGGTGTCAGGTCAGTGAAAATACGTTGTACTGTAATTTTACACTTTGTTTAATTCCTATTGGCTGTAACAATGGTTAAGTTTGTGGATAAGAACATCTGGTCCCCACAACTTACCCCATACAGTGTGATGACAGCCGCTGTTGTTACAGGAGTCGGTGTGTGTTACTGTAAATGATCCGTATCACTTTTGTAGTCAATAATGGAAGAACAGAATATTTTCCTGTTACTGTTGTCTAAACAGAAATTGACTTTTTAAAAATAAACCCATTTTAATTCTTTATTCTAAACCACATATGATTACATATGAACCCTCCTGAGCTTATTAAATTCTATTATGCTTTTTTTTTTATATAGTTGCAGAGATATGTAAAACAGAACTACTCGAGGGAACGTCCTGCACCATAAAGCTTCCAACAAAAAACACTGAGAAATCTAATGAGATCAAATGGACCCATCTCTCTAGTGATGACGTGATTCACAGGAAAGGTGGGAGGATCAGGAAAACCATTCCAGGTCTAACAATGGAAGAAGATGGATCATTAACATTTGGAAGTGTTAATCTGAAGAACAGCGGCAGATATAGATACACTGTTTTTAATGCTGACGGTACACAGATTGATGGTGGAGAAAAGGAAATTAAAGTTTATGGTAAGAGGACAAATATTTAAACCCTTCCACCATTATAACAAAATAAGATGTAGTTTTAGTAGTAGGAAATAACCACCATGTTTCTTTTACAGCAAAGGCTCCTAAACCTACTGTGAAGATCAACTGCACATTTGGGAACGCTACACTCACCTGTGACATTAGACACCGTACAGATCTGACTGTATCCTGGTATAAAGAAGACAATATCATCCAGAATGAAAACAACCCAAAACTTCTCTTGACGTCTGCTCAAGTACAGGAGAATAAACCGTACTCCTGCAGTGTGAGCAATCCTGTCAGCAAAGAGCAAAGTGACAGCATTACAGTATCATGTAAGTCTTTTTTATTTTACATGCTTCTCATTATTTAATGTACTAACTTTGTGTTATATAATTATGCATGGTGCAGCTTTTAGGATTTTCTTTATTAAATTGAGTGTTTTTTTTTGTTTTGTTTTTTTCTTACTTGTCCTACAGGTGTTGGCCACCTGTGCATGTCGAAGCTGTAGCCAACTCAAAAAAAGCACAAAGTGAGAGACATCCTCATCGTCTCTGAAATTTAATTATGCAATGTGTGCTTGTATTTTTAACAAAAGGGGTACAAACTATAAAGCGATTGCTGTTCTTTTTGAGCTTTAAAATTGATTTAACATTTATTCATTACGCTGATGCTTTTATTCTATGTAATAATAGGAGTGTAATAATATTAAGTCATATAAATACCAATGAACCTATAAAGGAATCTACTCAAGTTTTTTTTTTTTTTTTTTTTTAAGTAACCTGCAATTGTACAGGAAATTCAAAGGCTTTTACCACAGGTTCCTGTAGTCTATTAGATTTTATTAAACAGATCTTATCATCATGTTCACATAAGTGTCTTTCTGAGGCAACAGCTTTTCAAAGAACCCACACTTTCAAAAATAAGTTTATCTGTCAAAATGATTCACACTGATTCAATTTCAACTTTCCTGAATTTCCCGAATGCAGGGGTTCATGCGTTGATGGAAAGCTAATAATTAATTTTATCTGAATGTAAATTTAAAATAGAGCAGCACAACTGAAATAAAACTAAAATTGTGACATAATTTTTAAACATACTTTTAGATATATAGATAGAGTTTCAATACGAGATTAAATGGCACAGTGCAAATTACAATATCGATATGAAAAAATTGCAAAATCTGTATTTTATTTTATTTTTTGGCCAAGTTGCACAGACCTGTATATAAAGAATTTTAAAATGAAACAAAAATAAATGTAATGTGACCGTAATCACAGATCCATGAAAATCTAAATGGGGTTTAACTTATTGAAATATGAACTTAAATTCTCTGGGGGTGAATATTTAACATATTGCCTCTGATATTTTCCAGACGAAGAAGAGTTCAGACTGAGGATTAATCCAGCTCTAATTCCCACTAGAACAGATCCAAACACACAGAAAACAGCTCATAGATGACAAACTGAGTGTTCATACTTCCCCAAACATACATAAATCACCTTAAAATAAGAAGATGTAGACAGAGAGGATCACGAGCAGAACTGTGTGGCTGATGCAGCATTTGTTATTCACTCGCAGATTCAGATAAAACTGGTTAGTGTCACAAGTTCCTATCAATGCATCAGATTCTTAAGACATTTTTGTACACATGAAGGTGTGCTTAATTAACTCGTATAGGGGGTATTTCATAATTTTAAATCTGCCATACAAAGAATATACCATTATATACCATTAAAGTGGTCATGAGCTGCCTTTGTTTTATTTTTATTCTGTATTGTTCTCTGAAGATTTTGCCATACGAAAAAAAATCCAAATTTTGACATCCCCCATTTTAAGCCTAATTTAATTGTAGCTACATTGGTTTCAATGGCACTATGATGTATTTAAGTTTACAATGCTGTGCGACGGATTGTAGACTCGGAAGTAAACGTCCACTGCTATGATTGGCTTATAGTTGTGTATGTTTGAAATCCTACTTTCAGATTAAAGTTACTGTGATTGAGGTTAAAAACCACATATATAATCAGTACATATTTATAATTATCAAGAGAAAAGTAAAAAAAAAAAAAATAATAATAATAAATTATATGCCCACACATTATTTGGGAGATTTTCAAGAAAAGAAGACACTCTCTTCTGAAGGTTTGAAGATTCAAACTCTCTTCAAACCATACATTCCTGTGGTGTTTTATTTTTTTCTTTCATTTATTTATAGTAATTTATTTGCATCTACATTTAACCATAGAGTCATGTATAATAATCATAGCCATTTACTCATGTAATTGATTCACTAATTGATTGGTCATTTATATTACATTATTGTCTTTTTATATTATTTTTACATTGTTGTTTAGTCTTATGGCTGTGTGGTCTCAAAGACTGTTTGTCTTCATGAATAAGAATTAAGAGAGAATTTTTATGGAGATTTAAGGTTTATGGGATGTTGTTGTGAAGAGATTTGTGCAACAAAGTCTGAGCACTGAAACATTCACTGTAAAAATATATTATGCTTTTAATATAAGAAACACTGTAAAAAAATCTACAGTAAAAACCTGTTAACTGGTTAACGGTAAGTTTCCATACTATATTCAGTGAATAAATGTGATTATAGTTAATGTAATTTTACAGTAATAAACTTAAAAATACAGCTTTTGTAAGTGAAAAATAAAATGTCATTGTATAATTTACAGTGACAGACAGTAAATCGACACGCCCATAATTCTCTGCCTTTTTTATTAAAAGTGTTTTTTTTTTTGTTTTTTCCTCAGTTGTGTACATTAAGGTTTAATATATCTAATGTTGTTAAATGAATTTTGATTGCATTATTTCATCTGTGTCACCATGATGGGGATTAGTGTCTGCGTGAATGACACTGTGCACCTTCTATATATTAGTATTGCCCTCCTCAGCTCGTAGAAAAGATGTGTGTGATGAGCTTTGGTTAATCACTTGACCATCACATCACCACCAGTTTTTGATAGTTATCAGTGCCTTACATTGGTTTAAAACAGATATTAGTACTTCAATATGTTGGTTTATTAACATCACATAAGTTGATGAAACAGTATTTTATTGTAAATTTGAAATTCTGTAAAAGCTAACAAGTTGTGACCTTCATTTACAGTGAAGTTCTGGAAACCATAGCTGCTGGTATTTTACTGTAAATGTCTTTTTTTTTTTTGATGAATATTTCTCAATAAACTTATTAAATAAAGCTACTTTTTATCATTATTTTGTCTCCTGCTTCAGCTCTTCTCTTCTTCTTGGATCTTTGGCTGATAGAAGTTATAGTTACAGTTATAGTTACCAGACAAACACTGGTTTTGGATATTATTGGTTATTATTATAGTTTTGTTTCTGTTATTATTATATTATATAATAATAATAATAATTATATTATTGTTATATTATATTATATTTTGCTGACTAGCTATTTAAAAAAAAAAAAAAATTAATTAAAAAAAAAAAATATATATATATATATATATATATATATATATATATATATATATATATATATATATATATATATATATATATATATATATATATATATATATAAAGTGTTTACCACTGATCCATAAGTCCAAAAATTTTAAGTTTGGTCACATCACTTAATAAGACATTATGGAGTACATTAGATCATTTAGCAGATGCTTATATCTAAAGTTATCAAAATCAACAAAAGAGCAATGATACGCAAGTGCTAAAATAAGTCTTAGTCATCTTAACGCAGTACACATTTTGTGAGAGCTCTGTTAAATTGATCATATTTTCTTCTCTACTTCAGCACATACATGGTCTAAATGTATGTTATGTTTAACAGCCCAAGCTTAATTGTGTTTTAATACAATTTTGTTCAATTCCATAAAATAAGTGATTTAAAAACAGCAATGCTGAATAGGGATCAAACAATTATGACGTAGCTGTGTTATCCTATAACATTATACAGTATATTGACATTATCACTTTTAATATTTCAGTTGTCAGGTTGTGTTTTGTTCCACATGTGCTCCGGTGTCCTAGTGTTTAGCCCTTTTTTGTTAATATCATGTCTTGATTATTTCACTGAGTTCATATATATATATATATATATATATATATATATGGTGGGCATAGATTCATTTTTTTTATCTAGATTAATCTCACTCTGATCTTGAAATTAATCTAGATTAAAATGGCTCATTGGAATTCTGCCGAAGGCGTTCAGAATATGTGTGTTACCCAAATAAAACTGACAAACAGTAAGTCTTTGAGAATGGGTTTATCAAGCTAGGTGGTGCATTAGAAAAGGGGCTCATCTCCTGTTTCCAAAATGCATCTCAAACTGCTTGAAAAAGCTGTAAACTAATTCCACATTGCACAAGGTGCAAACAACCTTACGCCTGTTTCACACATACTCCGTCTGCAGTGCGTTGCATTTTTTTTATGCACCCATGTTAACGGATTCCAATTGCGTCCCAGGAGCGTTGCGTCTGCAGCTGTGCAGCGATCGTTTACGTACCGAGTAGCGGACTGCAAACGCGTCCTGTGGGAAAGCACATTGAGTCCGTGCTGCACCACATACGTAACGCACACGGACTGCATATGCACTTATGACAGTATGTGTGAAACAGGCGTGAGCAGAGCCGTAGCTGGGGTCAGCGGGGACCCGGTGAAGGTTGTACCAGTGGGCCGTTTGAAATTTTTTTAATTTGATTGTTCGTTTATTTTTATTTATATATATATATCTGGTGTCTGAATAATTTTTTGTTTGACTGTTAAAACTAAGTAATTCAGTCAAGGGCAGCGAGTGATTTTCATTTTAATTTTCTTGGATTAACATTACAGCAGCCATTAGCTAAATTAGACGCAGTCCCTTTAAGAGACGATGAACTCAATGCGGTTGTTAAGTGATGACGTAACAAGCGATGTTTCCGGGTCCAAGCTTCAACTCGCTTCACTTGAGAATACGACCTCAGCAGCCGTTTATGAGCACTGTTTATTCATATTAATAATTTAAGCTAAACACTTTCAAACTTACGGTATACACTACAGTCTCCGTGCTCACAGCGTCCCAAACACAAATCATTTATATATATATGTTTTTTATATTTATATTTTCATTGTCTGGCTATCTGGGACTTCGGTATGGAGTTAAATGTTACGATTATAACTTTTACGCTAGTATTCTATAACACTGTGAGTTTATATTAGCACCTTTTGTTGTTTTCTCGTTGTAACTGATAGAGCGTTTGGACACGGAAGCGCTGCTACGTGACGTCAGATTTAACAAGCGAATATAATACACATCCCATTTTTTTCCTCATCTGTTTACTTTCACTTAAGAAATAACTGACAGTTTTTTCGAGTATAATTTCCAAGGTGGATATTTTGACATATTTTGTATGTATTTGTCGGCACAAGAGCAAAAATAAGCAAATTCGGTGTTCAAGTGTTTTGAGACGCCTTTCTCTGCGTGAGCCCTGAACACCAGACCACCACAAGTACAGAATTGGGCTCTTTTTGTTTGTTCAAACTGCGAATTGTATTTGTTCGTTCAGGTGCAGGAGGGACTTCGAGGAGAACTTCGCAGAAGAGAGCTCGGTTCAGTATCGCTGTCCGTGATACGCGGCTCTCTCTCTCTCTCCACACCGAACACAGCGAGCGAGTAACCAGCTACACTGTTCAGCTTTTTCGCGTCTTGAGTTTGGATGCTTTAATGTTTAAATCAACATGCGGTAAGGCTTAAAAACACGTGAAAAAGATTAGCTTTCGTGACGATGCGCAGCAGTGGCCCGTCAACTGTCCCGAGCATCTTTTTAGGCTGGCCTCAGCCAGTCGGTTATATAAAATATCAAGATGAAAGTCATCATAGCTTGCTTAGTATAGACCCAGCTCCCAACCCAACTTTGAGAATAGATTAATGGCAATATTTTTTTTTTTAATCACCCGATAAGAGTCTCACATTAACGCAGCACGTTAACGCCGATAACTGCCCACCACTAATATATATATATATATATATATATATATATATATATATATATATATATGCATATTAGCTGTCTGACAGAGAATCCATATCTTAATAAATTTTGACTGAAAAGTCTTATTTCCTAATTTAATGAAGCACTATTTTATTTACAGCACTGCATTTATTTACAGCACTGCATTGAATACATTAACAAATAAATAAAAATAATAAATAAATAATACAAATAAAAACAATAACTGATTCCTCTACAAGTAAGAAAAAAACTGCACACAGTTATTAAGAAACTTGTTGTTCTTACTGTTATCAATGAGTTAAAGAGATTTTACAATAAGGGAAATCTCAACAATAAAGACATCAAATCTAGGCAAAGTCTTAAGAAATTTGTGTTTGTGAATACAAACTTTACAATGGAACACAAAGAAATTAACAACAATTTGAACATCTCATAATTATCTTTAAATCAAAGATAGTTACATATCTGATTTTGGGTGGGTTTCCCACATAAACGATGATTAATTCTACTTGATAAAATAAGGCAGCCACACAATTTCTGGTTATTTGTTTCTTTTACCTGAATTTCTTTCATTTATGGTGTGCATTTAACAACCAACTCATTATACTACAACCACAACAGTGCTAGTATCCTTCATACCCCACTTGTGCATTTGAGATCAAACATTAATCCATCTTGATCAAACTATGGATCAAGTCTTTGCTTGTACAAACACTATATGTGTAAGAGTCAAAGAAACCAGTCTTATCTGTGTAAAACACTGAAGGAGTTCAGAGGAAATATCGACTGAAGTTACTGATGTCCTTGAATCACAATGGTTGTCCGTATTGTAGAACGTCAAAGTAGTCCTCAATGCAAATCCATAGAAGAGAAGACAATTTGGTCAACTTTAGTCCTTTCCATCCCCAACATGATCATAGGCATCAAACATCCCATAGCCATAAACCCTTAGTTGAGAATGAAGCAAAAATGCTTCTCAACAAGGGTTCCTCAAATGCAGTAGAACAGTAGAACAGCTCAAACACTGCTACCATGCACATGGGCACACAAACCAACTCTTAATCAATTCTTCTTCTATCCATTTATCCAGGCTTACCTAAAGTTAATACTGCCCCCTACCAGGGAGGATCGCTACTACAGCTGCACTCAGGGGCGATTCTAGGATTTTTTCAACTGGGGGGCACAAGAGGGGCCACGATTAATACAGAGGGGCCAATCTTGTGTTGTTTGAACAGTATATCCAAATCATTTCAAGAGTTCAGTAACCTTTAAAATCAGTAATAAACAGTGATACCCTATTATATTTTAATAGCAGTTATTCACTGCTCTAAATAAAAAAAAAATCAAATACAATTTGTATTAACTTTTCACTTTACAAAAGTGAAAGAAAAACTGTAATAAATAAAATAATCCAATGTATGAATAGTGTACAACTCACAAATAATAATAATATAATTTATTTATAATAGCCTTATATAATATATATATATATAATAGCCTTATTTATATAAATGCAGAATAACATTAATAATTCATAGAAATAAATACACAATTAATTAATTAATATAACTAATATAAATTTAATATAATTTCATAATGTTTTTGTTTATTATCCACATCCCATTCAATTTGCATAGCAGCAGTTGCAGTAAATTTGCATTGATGAATAAACAAAATCTACTTATGTCAAGGCTAATTAATCTTGAGCATATTGATTTAAAAATATCATATATCCATACTTTGTTAGAAAGCTACTTGTTCAAAAAGGTAGCTTTAATTTAACATGTAAAATATGTGGATCCTATAAAACAGTTTAGAATAGCTTAATTAGTCCAGTGTTGTTTTAGTATTAGTTATTTATTTTGCTATTTAATCATGCATTAAATAATTATGTATGATTTTTTTGAGAATGTTTCTGGGTGTCATCAAATGACGTTTTGTCAATAACTTCTGTGAAGGGAGGGAGAGAGAGCTTTGCAGGGGCAGACAGCAATCGCGGAACACCATGGTGATTTAGAACGCCAACTGAATTTATTAGGAATCTACAGACGCAAATAGACTAAAGGTGTAGAAAAATAAAGACCTATATGTGTATTTTGGACTTTTTTTTTTTTCACCACAAGTCTGAAAGAAGACATGTTACTGAAGACAAACAGGCCAAAATCTCAAAATTGACCAGTAAAAAAACCGATGTTTTTGCATGTGTCCAGAGGTGGGTAGAGTACCCAAAAACTTTACTCAAGTAAAAGTAAAAGTACTAGTCTTGAATAGTTACTTGAGTAAGAGTAAAAGAGTATCGGATAAAAAAATCTACTCAAGTAGTTAGTTACTAGTTACTTTAGGTCATATATACGGAGCCTATTTTTATTTAGATATATAGATAAATGTATGTAATGTATGTGTGCGTGTGTAAATGTATATATTTCATCAGCCTTTACTCCAATTTATTATAAAACCCTGTCTGTTTACTTAAGTAACAGATATAGGTTTCATGCCATAACATATTTTTAATACGACTGACTTTAACTTTCAATGTTAAATTCACATTTAATATAATGTGATATAAATATTGCTACTAATCTTTCATTGTTCAGAAAGAGAGCAAATAACATTTACATTATTAAAGATAATTTTCACTGACAGTCTAGATTGCAATCACTCTCAGAAACTCCCATTAAAATCACTGAAACTGTTAACACTGTGAAATCAATATCTTAATTATAGATTCGTACACACATCTGCACTTTTTGTTTCTGACGAGAGGATTCGCCAGAAAGAGGTATTCAGTCAGTGAGCGAGTGAAGGAAGCACCGGCATTTCAGCGATGACTCATCGGAACACCTCTGATTGGCCATTGCATTCAAAAGAATCGTGTGTGATTGGTTATAATGCGCAGCGCTGTAAAAACACGTCTATCTCTGGCTCAGCGCCAGCAAGCGATCACAGATATGAATTTAGCAGCTGATGATATGACTTGCTGAACGTACTCGCACCGGTGTGATTGTATTAAAATTAATAAAATCTTAATCGGCTATTTTTGTCTTTTGGAAGCTGCATTCAACTTGACTCCCCTCCGTTATAAGCCACACACGTACAACAAACTAATGTCACAGTGCTATCGTGTACTGTAATCGAATGTAGCCCAAGTTATTACCTGTTAAACAGTAGACAGCACACACGTTCATCTAATAAGGATCTCCATCGCAAGCAAATAATAGCCTTTGCAGATTTGCTTTCAATTCAGTGCAGTTCCATAACCACGTTTTCAACGCTGCTGATGATAAACGTTACAACTCTGAGTGAACCGCTTCAGACGCTCAGCGCGTTGCTTCAGGGAACTAAACGACTCCTTCAAACTGATTCATGAACCAATTCACTTGTTTGCCAATTGGTTTGATCAAGCCTTTGAACAGAATTGACTCAAAAGAATGAATCATTCGCGAATGGGCATCGCTCATTGCCCAGAGAAAAATAGACGGCGCGTTTGAAAAATTACTCAAGTAAATGTAACGAAGTAAATGTTACTACCCACCTCTGCATGTGTCTCACCCATATAGACTTTTAAAAAAAAAAGTCTTAAGTGTGGAGCGTTAGATAAACATTACACGATTTGTTTCGTCACCTCACTTGAGTGAAAAAAGTCGCTAATCGACTGCATGATTCAATAATGACTTTATTAGAATTGCTATTATAGTTTTTTTAAAACCATTGCTTTAAATTGCGTTGTTGCCTTTATCGGCTCGTTCGGCCGAAATCGTAACGCAGTAAACCCCTTTTAAATTCAGCATCAGAGGAGCATAGTAAATATAATGATTAGCATCTTGGTCTGCTCTAGGAGATAACATCGTCATCGAACCTGGTCTGTCTAACACCGAAAGACGTTAACGTTAGTACCAAACACTTCTTGCACTGCAACAACTCGCTAATCGAAAAACATCAGCTATTTAAAATAAGTGCTTTTTTTTTTTTGGAAAACAGCAGCTCGCTATTCTTAGTCCTCGTTGAGAAGCATCGCGACTCAATCATGAGTTATTTACTAAACTGAAAGATTATAATTTGAATTTGTGAGTGACAGACAAGTAGAAATGTGGGGGCACACTGGGGGGCCAATCAGTTTTCAGGAGGGGCCAGTGCCCCCATGGCCCCTCCCCTGGCTACGCCACTGGCTGCACTTAACTCGTAGCAGGCTGAAGACTGTTACACAATATCAATAGCATAGTCACTTCCAGAAAAATAGAGAAATATATCCATTAATGAATTTTAAATCATAATTGATAAAGTGAGAAAGATAACAACCCAAGCTCTCCCAAAGAGCCTTAACCTGATTACAGTGGTAGAATAAATGAAGCAAAGTTTCTTCCTCAACTTTGCAAAATACACACAGGACAGAGAGCTCAACAAAAGATTTAATTTGTGAGTTGGTTGGGTAAACATTATGAAGAATTTTAAAGTGTATCTCTCTAATTTAATGGACATGCAATATTTCTCTGGGAATAACCATGCCCTCTTCCAGTGAATACTGTCAAATAATTATTCCAGAAAAAATTACATCAAGGGGATGTGTAAACTGTGTGATGTAACAATAGCTTTATAAGTTTACTCTTACATGTTTGATCAATAACGCCAACTCCATCCAATAAAAGTTTGGCCATCATTTTTTTTTAAAATCTCATTAAGAAAAGATGTGTTTTAAATAAATGCACATAACATGGAGAAAAGCTTTGATGACAGAATTGAAAGTTCTAGCAGGCAGAGGAAAATTATACATAATCAGGTCATAAATTATTAAGTCATAAATGATTCATATTCCAGCATACTACCATCATTTTTAAATAAATCCAAAACAAAAACAATACTTCTATCATACCACTTATCCATAAAAATTACTTGTTTCAGATTAAAATGTTCAAATTATTCCACAGAATTTCTTTGTGGGGAGAAAAATTGTGCACATAACACAATTTCCAAGCAAGTAAAACTTGTTAGTGAAATTTGGAGAGAGAAATCAGTAATTTAGAAGGGGTGAAATTACATTTTAAAAGAAACTCTAAACCGCCTAATCTACAAAATATGGCATTGGGGATATAGTACCAAATTTATCAATTACATTACATTTAACCAACTAATTCTAAAAGAGCTGACTAATTCTTTAAAATGTAAAACTTCCAGTCCACCCTCAGAACGTCTATTAGACAAAACAGACTTCCTAACTTTGTGAGATCTGTTCTTCCAAATAAAATTCAATAAGATTTTGTCAATATCATCACAAATTTTGTCACTAACAAATAAAGATAAAGAGGGATAAACACAACGAGACAAACCCTCTGCTTTAGAAATAATACTCTTCCATAGATTGATAGATCTCGTTGTAGCCATTTTATGTGAAAAATTAAGTTGTTGGCGAAGCAATCTATCTTTAGTAAGGAAATCCCATGACTGAACTCAGTACCCTGGCACTGCTCCCTGGCGCTGGATCTGTAGCTGTCCACTGCTCCGGGTGTGTGTTCACTTCTCACTGCTGTGTGTGTGCACTTGGATGGGTTAAAAACAGATCATGGGTTACTTGGTAAATGTCAGGACTTTCACTTTCTTTTTTTCACTTTCAAATAGGCCTAATCCATATAATTTGGCTCTCTCTAATGGACAAAATTTATAACACAGCTTTTAGCCTCGGGTTATGTCATCACATAGGGTCTAGGCTTTGATAATAAAATAAACTGCATAAACTAGTTTTTTTAGCACTCATTACAAATCACTTTTTAAGCAATATCACCTAAAAATCCATTTTAAATCATTTAAGTCTAATCAGTGACTAACATGGAGTGTCCAAATATATTTACAGTTACAGCTTAAATAAAGTAATTTACTGGTAATATTTAATACAACACGTCTCTAAAGAAAAAACAATCACTATACATTAGACCTAATTTCTGAAAAATAGATAATTGATCAGCAGATGTCTAATTATTTCAGAGTTCAGTTTTTTTTTTTTTTTTTCATGTCATAAAGCTGCTTATTACAAGAGCAGTTTCTTTTAGGCTACTCTACATGTTAATTAATAGGTTAACTACATATTAATTAATAGGTTAACTTGATTCAAGTGAAATGTGATTATATTTACATTTAAATACTTCAAAGTCTGGGGGGAGGGGATATGTCAACGACTTGCTGAAGTGCAGAAAACCAATAACGTCTCTCTCTCTCTCTCTCTCTCTCTATACACTATAATATAATATAATATTGTATTGTATTATAGTTATTATATCCAAGTTGTCTGTCTGGAACGCAGCATTAGGCTAACATCAATAAGCGATTGTGTACTAGCCTACTATTACGAGCCATTGTTCTAAGGTGAGATTTCAGAACTTGACAAACAGATAGCAACTCCTAAGTAGCACTTAAAGCACGGCTACGTGCGTTTGCTTTAAATGCATTGTTGGGAAACGCCTGTGAATCGATCAGAGTTAGTTTAAAAAAAGTTAAAAGAATGATGGATGCCACAGACTTTTTTTTTTTTTACTTCACAATATAACATAATTGTATTACCGTATGCTTGACTTTATTCTTAAATTGTGACGTTAATCTTATTTATTCAGTTATTTTTGAACGTGGCACAAAATGCTGTCTTAGGCTACTGAATGCAAACACAATTTTGGTACAGCGGCCCCAAAACAAACAAACAATAAATAAATAAATAATAAAAACAAACAAATAAAAAAGTAAAACTAGTGGATATATTTGAATTATTTCTTAATAAAATAATGTCTTCTGGGTCAATGTTGCAAAAATGCATCTTTAGAATTACATAATGAAAGAGTTTTTGTTTTCGATTTGAATTATTTTGTTTTTAAATAGTAATTTAAAATGCAAAAAGCATTCTATAGATATATTTATCATGTCGGTGAAGTGCTTCTGCTCAAGACCAAGAAGACAGAAATTGCATCCTGTTTGTTTTCCTTATTTTACAAAAGCATAAGGTTTTGTTGATATTGTGAGTGCACACATATACAAGTACAGTAGACCCTGTAAGGATGAAAGAACCTGAGATACTTTGATCTCCTGAGAAACAGACAATACAAACATACAGGGGCATCTTCGAGACACCCCACAGACTGGAGGAGCAGAAGACCTCCTTCCCTTCTGGCCGTTTGTTTCATTTTAAATCCCTATAATATAATACATTTGATTTTATTCTGTTTTACTCTGTAATTATTGACTCTAGTAGATTACGTTGAATCCTTGTTAGAGACATGAGCTCCCGAATGAACAAGTTAATATAGACTAAAGAGTTTAAATAGAATAATCAAATTTCAGAAGAATAGGCCTACTGATAAGAAAAAAACGGACAACCAATTTGCATTCCAACCTAAATTCAAGGTCAGATTAATATGGAGTCAGATTAAATAATAAAATGGAGTCAGATTTGAGTTTAACCTAAATTGAATAACTCTACACGCTGAAAGACAGCACATGCAGGAAACCTTCATCCAGCACCGGATACCTTCCTTGGGCAGAGTGCCTGGACCTTACAACCCTTTGGAGTTCCGAATGATGCATACTCTTACCTTCATGAGCAAAAATGACGGCGTATTTTTAAGTTGCAATGCAAGCTGGCTCCTCTATGTCCTGCAAAGCGCTCACTCTCCGCACAAACGATTGGATATGCGCCCCACAATGCTCATTTACCTAAGTTAAATGTTTAAATTAATACTGTGAAATGCATGAAGTGTAGGCCTATTATGTCTGTTTATTTTAGGCTTATTATTATTAAGTCTTGTTGGTTTGAGAAGGCTAAATTGATCAAACATAATGCTCAACTTACTGTCTGCTGCAGCTTGCTCTTTCCTTTAAAAATCAAAAACTTGAATTTACCAAACACAAAACGTTCCAAACATATTTCAAAATTAACTTAATAAAGAAAAAAATAGAAATGACAACTTTCTATTGAACATTTTAGTAGCTGTGTAATAGGGAAAAGAGAGAGAAAAAAAGTCACGTTATCCAGTCGACTCCGGCAAAGAATTCACACAAGCTGTTGGACAAAGGCTTTGGGCTCTATTGTTCCCTTGTTTTACCATGCAGGGGTCTATTGTTCCCTTGTTTTAATTTGAAGTTCTCCCCCAGCTATGTCCAAAACTGCCCGGGCTCATATGCACCTGCATATCCTGCACCCAGACTATTCCACTGGGGAGACAGATGTGTTCTTTAGGTGCTGTTATCATAATTATTACCTTAAAGCCTTCCTTGGGGCAAAATAGGACAAAGCCAAATTATTATTAATGTACTTATTCAAACGTACGTTATCCAGACATTTATCCACGCGTACGTTATCAAGACGCAAAGTAAAAAAAATCCTTTCTTTGCTACGCCGCCGCCGCTCAGTTTGAGCGCAGCTCTGACACCTGACTGTGACGTCTCATATCTTATGTCTGACACCTGAATACTATGGAATTTTGGCCAGATGGCTGACAAGCGTATACACGTTAGTTCTCCTCTTGGATTGCTTAGTGAGTAGCAAAAATTGCACAAAGACCCACCTCATACTAACCAAGCTGAAGGACGTGTTAACGTGCATGTGGAGAACGTCTGCATGTCTGAACACTTTAGTCACGCATTCAGTGTGTCACGGGCCTAAGAGGTTAAGGGATATCAACATCAAGTCCTAGATCAACAGATCTAGATCTCAAAACTAAACAGCGTTTAAAAGACATGCATAAATGGTGCTAGTATTATGGAAAATAAAATTGTAATAAAAAGAAATAAGAATCTTAAACATGTTAAACTGTAATTTACATTAGATATAAAGTAGTGATAGAAAAAAAGTTTGTATAAAGCAGTGATAATATAATACAAGAATATACTAAACAAAATACAAATTTAAAACAAAAACCTGAATATTTCCAAATTAACAAAGTAATTGCACATTTGCAAAACTACAACAACTGACCTAAAATTACATTTTTATTTTTTTCTTTAAACTGTAAAAAATGTGATATATTCAGGAAACATCTGAATAGCATTCAAGGCCAACACAGCTAACACAGACAACATTTATGAAAGTAACAAAATGAATAGTTATTGTCTGGAAGTGCAAGTAAGAATGCGTTCAAAACTATAAATCTTGCACTGTATGCCATTATTCTTCAGATTTCACATTGCTACAAATAAAAACAACACACTTTGCTCATCATTTAGTAGTTAACAGTCTAGAAAATAAATATTCTGACAATTTTTTTTTAATGGTTTTATATCTCAGTAAAATAGCTAATTGCAATCTGTTGCTATTTCTACTTGGTACAAACAGTATATACACCTATTTACATCGTGTAAATAAAATCTACCCTTAGTTATACAGATACACCACCTACACTGGGCCCATGTCACATTAGCCATGTTTCCACTGTTGAGGTTAAACCGGGCGTGCGTGCAAGAGCCAGTCGCATTTCCACTGTCACTTCCGGGGCTTGATTGGTCCTCATCGGGGCTTCATCGAGTCAAATGGCCAGGGTTTTTTGGCCCAACAAAAACCTTTTTCCAAAGCGGGCCAGCTGGGGCTAGAGGAGGGGTTACGAACAAAGGTGGAGTTTCTCCGCGTCTGGAGAACATCTGCGTTGCGGATCATTTCAAAGAGATAACAGCTATAACACCAGCATTAAAGACTTTCTCAAATAAGTTGATATTTGGCCCGAGGCTATTAGCCCGGCCCGGCCTTTTTTAAGACCTGGCTTGCTCTGGCCCAACAGTGGAAATGTGGCTATTAAAAGCAAAAGTGTTTTGCTTCTCCTGCTTTTCCTTCCTCAGGCTGTGTATCTTCTTCTACATCTTCATTATGAGAAAGGAAGAAGATAGAATTCATCAATTTCATGTACACTGCTACAGAATAAATAACTAATACAATTACAAAATATAATGGCCTACAAAAATTGAAAAGCAATTAATGTTTGAAATTAATGATAATTGAAATTTCTAATATGATGATTTACTGCTCAAGAAACTTTTATTATACATTTTTATTATTTTCAATATTTAAAACATTTGATTACATTTTTCAGGATTCTTTGATGAATAGATAAATCCAAATGTCAGGATTTATCTGAACTAAAAAGCTTGTGAAACATTATACACTAGCTATACCATTCAAAAGCTTGGAGTCAGTGTAATGTTTTTCTTTAATAACTTTAATTTAATAATAATGTTAACGTAATGTAATGTAATGTAATGTAATAATAACCTGAAAAATTCTACTCAGTTTTCAAATAATAATAATAATAATAATAATAATAATAATAATAAATGTTTTTTGAGCAGCAAATCAGAATATTAGAATGATTTCTGAAGTATCATGTGACTCGAGTAATGATTCATCTTTAAAATCACAGGAATATATTTGACATTTTAAAATATATTCAAATAGAAAATAGATGTAATATTTACTAAATTGAAAAACAAAAGTAATTTGCTTTGATATGTATTGTTTAATTCTATACCATTTACATTCAGATCATTTTAATTGTGAGATGTCAAAATACTTGAATGTACATAAAACTTCCAAACACAATACAGCTTCTCTGGACCACCTCAACATAAAAACTAATCTGATATTAATAAATGATGCTTACCTTTAAACAGATCTCTCTCATAGACCGGATCACTGGTGCTATTTCTCAAGGGATTCTCGAGTGTGCATGTGTAGAAGAAATCTGGATTTCCTTGTTTTTCAACTGTGATAAATTCTCCATTCGGATAGTGGGGTGAACCCTTCAGTGTGCCTCCAGTAGAATTCTTCCAGATGATCGTTTCACTGTACTCACATATTAAATACACTGCATCAGGGTTAACTTTAATCTCTATTTTTATCACAGGTTTGGGGAGCAGTGCTGTGAAAGAAACAATGAAAAAAAAAACATTTTAAGTTCCAGTCCACAGAAAAAAAAAAGAAAAAAATAAATGTTCAACTACAAGAAAAACAACTACACTAACTTTAGAAAAGTCTTGTTAGAGTACAATATGATGGCACCAGATAATAATTCTGTGATACTAATACAAACTATCACTTACAAATGGCATACTCTATTGTTTATTTGGAGGTCCATGTATGGTGATATTAAAATAACACACACTATCTGTGTTTATCAGTATAAATATATCAGTGTAAAGCTTTCAAAGTATATCCACTCACCCAAAACTTCCAAGTTGAATTTTTGCTCCTGTTCTTTACTGTTGATGTCAATGGTGTAAAGTCCACTGTGTTCAAATTTTAAATCAGTTATAGTGATTTCTCCAGTCGTTTCATCAAGAGATGTGATGTCTCTGAAACTCTGATTCGGGGCGGAAACACCATCAACTTCATCCCATTCAATCGCTTTTTTAACATATCCAGTGCTGCTTCTGTATTTCCATATAATGCTGCCGACAGGAGGATTTATGCTGGTCGGACGGAAAGACACTTTACCACCAACTTCACGAAATACATTCACTTCTTGATCTAGTTTGACAAATAAAAGAGTATGTTAGTCGACATTCAAGAAGCACATTTCTGTATAATAGTTACTAACGTTAATAGCTTCCGGAAAGCACAGCAACAAAAAGTACCCGATAATGTACTATATTCAGACACAATATGTCCAAAGACTACAGAATACCCTTAAAGGGACTTTTATATGTCATATACATACCGTACACTTTTAAACAAAACACATAATTATGAGTGTTATTATCATCTAATAATAAAATAACAGAGGCATAAACATTTGAACTATAAGCTAACGTTACACCCATTTTGTTGCGGTGTAGGCTTCTAATAACTTTAACACTAATAACTTTGCTAATAACTTTAAGCTACAAAAAACTAGACACTTAGTCGGGCAACTCTTATCCTTAATGACAGCCCGGTCTCCAGGGCATGCTCTCAACTTCAGTTTTCCCCCTAGACTTGGTCTGAATAATTTTTGGTCCAAAATTTGTATTGGTTTTACTAGTAGTCTACTATTTGAAGAATTTTGAGGTATAATTTGTCACAGTTTACTTTATTTTGTTATCCTCACATACATAAAGGAACTATAGTGTCCTGCCCCCACTAGTAAAAAACATATATACAAATGTATTTCTGGTCTCTGAATAATTTTGGTTTGACTATATATCCTCCTGTTATTTTCACACTTAATTATTCCCATTAAAATATATTTTATAAGTTCGTGTTACTTTCTTTGTTCATGTTTTTGCTCTATGGTTCATCATCTGTAATTTATCAGCATTAGAGCTGCTCCATTGCAGCGACTTAGTACTGTAATGTCTGTCTGTAATGACGCGTTTTGCTGTATAATAATGCAGGGAACCACTTGTTAAACATCTCTTGTGATATATATATATATATATATATATATATATATATATATATATATATATATATATATATATATTTTTATATTTGTTTTTTTGTTTTTTTTCTGAATCGTGCTATGATTTATATTCCAAACCACTCATACAATTCAGAAACACTTAAGTAAGCAGAACACGCGCAATAATAATAATCTATATAATAATAATAATAATAATAAGTAGTAACTATTAACACCAGTCAGTCAAGCTTTATAACAATTAAGAATGATTTAAGAAAAGAAC
The DNA here is from genome assembly GCF_023724105.1 of Carassius gibelio. Classification (NCBI taxonomy): domain Eukaryota; kingdom Metazoa; phylum Chordata; class Actinopteri; order Cypriniformes; family Cyprinidae; genus Carassius; species Carassius gibelio. The sequence goes on from NC_068396.1 coordinate 3,263,669, forward strand.
TTAGTAATTAGTAATTAGAAGTAAACTTCATAACCATGTTTGAATGCATTTTAGTCATTTTAACTGAGCATTTTAAAATAAAAAAAAGAATAAAATAAAATAAAAATATTAATAAGATAATAATGATACGAATTCTAATAATAAGAAATATAAAACACAATAAAGATTACTAAGGATTACTGAGCTGCTGGATTCATGAATATTAATCATTTTGTGCGTTCCTTCGAATCTATTTGCTAAAATCAAAATAGGGTCTAGAGGCAGCCAATGAGATTGCCGTTTGCACATGAAGCCCACCCACTACCGGAAAACGCGGCTGTTCTTAAAAGCTGAAGACTTCCGTAGGATCACCGTTATTTTTCCATTATTTTGATTCTCTCTCTGTCTCTGAGAGAAAGCTACGGCGATTTGTTTGCTACACACTAGAGTTTACAGTCCATTAAATACAGGTCCATTTACGCATTCATTGAGATGAACTGAGAAATATCACAGATCTTCTGACAGAGAGTTGAGATCTCTGAAGCGCTCTGTCAGAGAGTGTTTGCGAGTGAAAATATAGCTGTGCTAAACTTATACTTAGCCTCCATTTATTATATTTCATAATATAACATGATTATGAGAATGTATTAGCCATTGGCTAATATTAGACATCATTTAGTCGCATATGCGAGTGATTTACTCGCAATGTTTGAAAAAATAAAAATAAAAAAAATAATTGTAGAGGATTGCGTAGATATAATTATATTCAACCGCAGTCATTTTGCAGTTGTAAATTATACACACTATTATAATATATTTTAAAACTAAACGGCTTTGAACTAACTTCAGCTAATAGCGGCCGCCGCCCTATCATGGAGAAACAGTTATACCGAGATATCGAGTAACTTTACCAGAAGCAGCTCCGATGGTGATGAACAAAGCGCAGATGACGGTCGTGGAGTATTTCAGAGGATACATTATTCATACAAACTACACTTTCATGCGTCCTTCTTCTAGAATTTATATTAAATATTCGAGGAACACGCATCAGAGGCACAGATAATACATAGAGGATGTATGATTTGAGACAAAACCGAAAGTAACTTAGGGGTCCCCTGGGAACAGCTTCAGCTGAAGCTCAGGGGTTTGCTGCCATCTCGTGCCTGGTCGATGTCAGCACATGCACTACCGGTCAAAAGTTTGGGGATCAAGAACGATTTTAAGGTTTTATTATTTTATTTTATTATTATTATTATTTATTTATTTATTTACAGGAGTTTCTTATGGTCTTCGAGGCTGCCTGTATTTGATCAAAAATACAGGGAAAATGTTATATTGTGAAATTTTATTATGATGTAAAATAACGTTTTTCTTTTTTAATATACATTAAAATGTAATGTATTCCTGTGAAGCAAAGCTGACTTTTCAGCATCATTACTCAGTCTTCTGTTTCACATGACCCTTCAGAAATCATTGTAATAAGCTGATTTATTATATAGTGCTGGATTCTGTTGTGCTGCTTAATACTTGTTTTGAACTTGGATTTTTTTCATGAATAAAAAGAAGAGCAATATACAGTTAAAAAGTTTGGGGTAAGTAAATGTTTATTCTTTTTTTTTTAAAGGAATTACAACTTTTATTCAGCAAGGATATGTTAAATTGTTAAGAAGTGATAGCAAATATTTATATTGTTAGAAAATATTTTTATTTTGAATAAATTCAGTAAATAAATTAATTTTTTATTAATCAAAGAATCCTGAAAAAAAAAGTATTGCAGTTTTCATTAAAAATAAAAATAAAATATGGCAGAACAACTGTTGCTAACATTTATCATTCTAATATGTTATGTCCCATGGACTTATTATTTCACGCTGTGATATGTGCCTATGTGTTTTGTTTTGTTTTTTCTTTCCCGCTGTGAGTCTCTCTTCTCCTCACTCCAGGTTCTGGCTGCTAATTACCTGGGAAGGCAGATTGGTTCCTCTCTGGGTGTTGCATTCTTAATGTAAACAGGGAAACGTCACTATCCTGTAGGAGTTTTGTAATAGAGGATGTAAATTCTGCTTTGCATCACAGAAATAAATTATATTTTTAAGGATATTAAAAAAGAAACCATTATTTTATCTTCTAATAACATTTTGCAAGATGATCAAATAAATGCAGCCTTGATGAGCAAAAGTGACTTCTTTAGTAAACATTACAACTCATTGTTATTGCACCAAAGTTATCTGTCAACACAAAGAGATGGCATTTCATCCAGCCTTTACAGAGCTCACGCAGGTATGATGCAGACTGGAAGGAAAGTTTATTTTGGTGTAATCCAAAAGATATCCTTATATGTATTAAATATATTCTCAGTAGCTGCACTGAATGTATCATTATCGTTGCATTTGTTTCTAATTCAGTGTTTGCATTCAGTCTTATTTTGTAGGGCCACTGCCAGATCCCTCTGTGACTTCTGATTACACCAAAGCCATTAATTCTTACCAGAATTACAAGCATGTCCCTCAGTGAATCCAGTTTTGGACTAGGACCACGTGGGTGTTTGCTGTCCTATCAATGTCCTCCTGCCACATCTTTAGAAATTACAAAACACCCTCATGCACCTGCACTTTTCCAGACTTGCCTCTTTCCTCGTTTGGAAAAAAACCTCCTGTGTTCCAAGCCTTCGTCAAAAACTTCACCTTGATTCTTTAGAACTCACATATGATTTGGCAACAGAAATCAAGTATGAAAATAACTGATGGAAGGAAACACTTATTCTTCAGCGTTATGCTGAGGTCAACCAGGTCAATGTCCTGCCTTGCGGCTTCGTAGTGTGCAGTGACGTGCCACATCTGAGATCAAGCCTGATCAAGCCTTTTTGCTTCTGGAAGACCTGGCACACCTCACCTTAACTGACCTGAATGTCAGATGTGGGGGAGAGGAGGGTTGCAGGAGGTGTGAATGGTGTGAGTGGTGGTGAGGAGAGGTGTTCAGGGCGTGTTGAGTGTTTTTTTCAAACCTGCAGTAAAACTCTTTCAGATTGTCTGCCAGTTGTTGATTCTCCACATTGCTGGTGGATGAAGGTGGCTGGCCCACCTGAAGGACATTACTGGACTCTTACTGGATCCTCTTCAGTTTGCCTCTTCAAGTTAAAGAGGTGTCTGTCTGGTGCAGTCTCAACAATCTGGAGCTCAGCGCGCTTAACACATTGGAGATGATGGTGAACTTCAGGAGAAACCCCTCTGCAATTAATAATCAGCAAATTAGGACTTAAGGAAAAAGTCCTAGTTAATAGAGAATAAGTGTTCCCTATTCTAAAGTGTTACCAAAAAAAAATTAGAAAAAAAGATTTTACACTGTTGATAAAATAATAAATATAAAATAGTGATAATATACAATATAACAACACATTACATAAAAAATAAAACTATGACAACATCAATGAGCTATGAGTGAATCAAACCGCACACTTAATAAGGCAAAAGACCAAGCATTGTGGGAGTTTCTCATTTGGCTCTTAAAAGTTGAGGCCTTGAAAATGTGGGGTAATTGGTTATCAATCCAGTGATATGGCTGTGAATGTGCTTAAAACACCAGAATAAGATGATAAAAACCTGAATATTTCTGAATCAACACAGATGACATTTGTACAAACTACTACAAATGACCTGAAATTATATTTTGCAGTTTTTCTTTGAATGACAGTATTATAATTCATAAGAAAACAAATGAATGACGTTTTTTCAACGTAGCAATAGTCTCGAAGCACAAGTAAGCATTTCAAAACATGAGCCATGATCAAGGATTAGGACAGGATGCCATTATTTTTTCAGATTTCACATTAAATAATAATAATAATATTAATATTAATAATAATAAAATACTCTGATGGAATTCAATTGAACCATTCCAGCATTTTATTTCTCTGTAGTTAAGGACAGGTTCCTCCTCCAGTACAAAACTCCACCAAAAGTACTGACTGTAAAACCATTTGGTACTTTAAAAACAATCTGTTAAGCAGATTCTTAAACCACGCTGATTGGTCACTGTGTTCACACACTCAACAGATATACGTCGCTTAAATCTTCGTGAGAAATGGAGGTTTTTAAAATTTCAGTACCGAATGGTGTCGCAGTCTGTACTTTTGACAACACTACTGTCTGCACTAAGTGCTACTTGTTTCTATTTTTACTTGGTACAAACAGTAATACACTTATTTGGATGGCCCATTTTACATTCATTTGTGCCATTTCTAACACCAGAACAAATGATATGCGACAATGGACACAACCAATTAAGACAAAGTGCAAGTGTAAATAGCTGGTGCATTCTATATAATGGCAACATCTTGCAAAAAATACAATGTAATACAGCCTTATTTGCATCCAGTCACAAACAGTCCCATGTAGGTTGTGATAAAGCATACAACTTATAATCATGTCAGCTTTGCAGATTTTTAACTATATTCACACTGGCAGGTTACATACAGGTCTTTTTTACACATTCAATTAGTAGTATGGTGTGATGTGTCATGTGACCTATGTTGTCAGTATCACTCATGGGATAGTAAAGTATTTATCTGATGCAGATTTTAGATCTCGCTGCAAGTTGTAAGTCATCCATGTTATTCTAGCCTACTGTTTGTCATGGATACTATGAATTTAGTGGCTCACATACTGTTTCTCAAGAACAACAGTACGGAAAATGCTGCTCTCAAAAGTGGCAGACAGATGCTTCATCATTGTTACCTTAACACATAGTTCTCCAGCTTGCTTCAGGAAGTCAGTTTTATGTCAAGGATTTGGTCTAAATTTGGTCAAAATGCAATGCAATGAATATCCTATCACAAAAAAAGAAAACATGTAACAATTAACAAATAAGTCCAAGTGATTTGCACATGACAATGTGGACAGTTCTATTTGGGTGGGGGAACAATCCCCTGAAGTGTGAAAACTGTAGCAATTAAACTGAAGGCTAATTCATGAAAATACACAAATAATTTTAAAATCTTTAAAACTAGCCATATTTAAGCAATTTAATAATTGGTAGTTCCTAGGTTAGCAAAGTCCACTAAAGGAGGTAGAGCTTTCTCACATTTGGCTCCCAAACTCTGGAATAGCCTTCCTGATAATGTTCATGGTTCAGACACACTCTCTCTGTCTCTATTTGTTTCTCTCTTTTGCCACGGACTTTACATCCTGTGGTAACTAGGATTTACACAAGCTCCAGTCTGGATCCAGAACACCTGAGAAGAGATGATGCTGACCCTCAGAGGACCCCAGATGACGCTAACCCTGAAACAACATACAGAACAAACAAATATTGCTACAAGTGTGATTACTTCATATAATAATTTTTGTTAATAGCGTTCATCGTCTGGTTGACTATGTCTTGTATTAATTTTTCTGAAAACTGCTGTCATATGCACATAAACTGACAGTCACCACTGATGAGCTACTACTAAATATTGTAGAAACTTAATTTAAAGTTGCTTTGCAATGATTTGTATCGTAAAAAGCGCTACACAAATAAACTTGAATTGAATGTGCAATTATCTTACCATCACCGATTTTGACTGTGTGTCGCATCTGAAATATTGTTCTTTTAGATATTTTCCTTGTCTGTAATCAGAGCCGTACTGACTATAAAAAGCACAAATATGAACAAACAAGAGTCAAGGACTGGTATTCAATAAGAATGCTCTGCATTTTCTGAACATTTTGTTGTTGTTTTTGACAAAGTATTATTGTCTTTTTATTCCCATTTTCTTTTTCATTATAATAAATGTGAAAAATTATTCACTTTAAAGAGAATGCAGTAGGACTGAAATTGACCGTCCACTATAAATATAACTTAAAGGGGGGTGAAATGCTGTTTCATGCATACTGAGTTTTTTACACTGTTAAAGAGTTGGATTCCCATGCTAAACATGGACAAAGTTTCAAAAATTAAGTTGTATGTTTGAAGGAGTATTTCTGTTCCAAAAATACTCCTTCCAGTTTGTCACAAGTTTCGGAAAGTTTTTTTCGAGTATGGCTCTGTGTGACGTTAGATGGAGCGGAATTTCCTTACATGGGTCCTGAGGCACTTTTGCCGGAAGAGCGCACGCTCCCGTATAGCAGAGCACTGAGAGCACAACAGACTTCACTGATCAGAGCGAGAGCATCGCGAAATGTCACAAAAGAAGTGTGTTTTTGGTTGCCAGGGCAAGACAACCCTGCACAGATTACCAAAGAGAAACAGCATTAAGGGACCAGTGGATGGAGTTTATTTTTACAGAGCATCAACGGAGTTGTGCAAGTGTTTGTGTTTGTTCCCTGCATTTCTAAAATGCTTGTTTTACAAACAAACCCCAGTTTGACGACGGATTTGCGTATCGTTTATTTCTTAAGGATGATGCAATCCCAACGAAAAAGGGTCACGATTGTGTGTTGGAACCACAGGCGGTGAGTAAGGGCCGATTCATAGTCAACACGAGAAACGCGCTCCCTTTCATAGTCTAAACAGTGAACGCAAGCATCACGGGTGATGCGTGTATGCAATACACCGCTCATGCAACAGGGGTTAGTAGAGTCGGGTGATATTAGTAGAGTCGGGTCGCGTGATATTCAGATCACAATGGCAACTGAAGAGGAGTGTTTTCTGTTGCTGATGAACTATCGTATAAATATGGATGAATACGTATAAGTTCGCATAATTTTTCCTCTTCGCCCGCCATTGTATTCAAACCTTCTTCTTCTGTAAACACAATATACTTGAATTAATGTACAATACTTGCAATGTCGCCCCCACCGACAACGCATAGTATTGCGTGAATCGGCGCGTCGCATATCAAAAACTAGGACGACACATTTGGCTACGCACGGACGCATAATGGCGGCCGAAGCGTAACGATGCGTAGTCTCGGGGACGCGTATGCGTACAGATGCGTTGACTATGAAACGGCCCTAAAACTGCTTAAAATATCTCTGCCTCCTTGTTAGTGCGTCCGCCTACCATCGGAGACGCGGGTTCGAGCCCTGCTTGGAGCGAGTCGTTGCTGCTGCTGCTATCGTTAAGTTTCAGCCTTCACAGCTGTCACAGCTTCCAAACGCTCTCAACACAAAAGCCTACTGGCGCTCGTGATTCTTTAGCTCCGCCCACACGTCACGCCTTCAGGCGCTCGTGTTTTTCCGAGAAAAATCGGTACAGACTATCTTTCTCTTATGAATATAATAAAACTAAATACTTTTTGGATTTATGAAGGATGTAGTACTACTCTATAGGTACTCAAGATTAACAGGATATTGAGTGAAAACAAACATTTCACCCCCCCCCCCCTTAAGTTAAAATGGTAAGTCTTCATCTTTGTAAAGGACTATTAATCTAATTATTATTTTTATTTTTTTCTACCGGGGATGACTGCACCTTCTTTTTTCTTATCACCTTTATAATAAACCAAATAATAAACAATTAGCCATACAATGAAATTCAACTTTTATATATTATGCTGACAGTCATTTGTCAACATATCATCATCATAATGTGATAAAATAATTCACTTTAATAGAGCATGCAGCAGAATTATGAAAATAATGAAATGTAACTTTTTATATTATACTGACAGTCATAAAAAGTTAGAATTGAAGTGTGTTGCTTAACTATCCACAATTCTGTAATTTAAACCACCTGGATATCGGTGTAGCAGATACTATTTAGTTAGTGATGATTTATGGGAGAATAATGTTTTTCAAAGTAGCTTGAGGAGAAAACAATCACATTAGCTTTACTGAAAACATAACAAAGATATTTTTATGACAAATTATTACATCTTATGGTTAGGATTATTACATGCTTACCTTTTGACGTTACATTATACTGCTTTCCTTCAGGGTCATTTGTGAAAAAGAAAGAAGATCCAGGAGTTAGACAGACATATAGAGCAGAGTAAGCTACTGATTCATTCCTTAAAAGGGTCATATGATGCTATTTCAATTTTCCTTTCTCTTTGGAGTGTGACAAGCTCTTGGTGCATAAAGAAGATCTGTAAATTTGCAAAGACTAAAGTCTCAAATCCAAAGTGATATTCTTTATAAAAGACTTGTCCATGCCCCCCTAAAATTCCTCGTTCTAACATGCCCCCACATCTCTACGTCATTATGTGGGAAGATTTGCATAACACCGCCCAAATGTTCACACAAAGAAAGAACGCATAACTTTTATATTGAGTTTTGAGAAGTTGTGAGTAGTGCTTTTTGTTTGTTGTTTCTCTGATCACAAATGCAGACATGTTTTTATGTTTACACAGCGTGATATGCAATGCATAAAAACACAGTATAAGTCATTTTAATCAGTAATTATGTTCCCACTGTGTGCAACAAATGCCTAGTTTGAAATAGGTTTTATTGGTTTTGTGTCATTCTGCCAGCAGACAGCATCACAGTATGTTAAGGGGCATAACATTTCCGTCACACGCTTGAGGTATTCAGCCAATCACAATGCGCTGGATAGCTGGCCAATCAGAGCAAGGGGTAAGTACTTTTAGAATGATTATAGTTTACCTACCTGAGAATAATAAATAAATAGGTAAAAGGTGTATAGATAAAGGAGACACCATAAAACAAGGAATAACACATAAATCATCCCAAGAAGATGCACTGAGGATTACCTCTGGATTTGATTTTTGGATTTCCTCAGAAAAAAAAAGTGAATCCCTTAATCCAGCAGAGATCATAAACATGAGTGAGTGTTTTTTTTTTTTTTTACTTATATACTTGTATTAGGTTTCACATAATGTGTACATATTTTACTAGTTAGATTTTTTTCCAAACTATAATTCCTGACTAAATGTATAATCTAGTGAAACATTATAAAGTTTCATTTACATCATCTAAATGTTCTACTGTACTACTAGTATCAGTGACCATCAAAATAATGTTAATAATGTAGTTTATAATTTAGTTTATTTAAGAGCTCATAAATAATATACACTTGGAAATGCTAGTTATGTGATGTTCAGTTATACATTTCAACATGACACAATACCAGTCAATACCAGTTTGCTAAAGCAGTAATATTGTTCAAAATTTTTACTATTTAAAATAACTGCTTTCTATTTGAATATATTTTACAATTTAATGTATTCCTGTGATCAAAGCTACATTTTCAGCATCATTACTCCAGTCTTACTCCAAGTGTAACAATATACACTATACCATTCAACAGCCGTCCCAACCGTATATGGTGAGCGTGATTTCACCAAGTACAACATGTTCCTGGATCAACATCCTTGTTGATCCTGGAACATCATTCCAATCAACCAATCATAATTAAGGATGAACTTTTCAGGAAATTTCAGTTTTAGGCTAACAAACAAGATTCGGTTCTTCTACAGTCTTGTTAATCAGCTATCATTTCCCTCTGATTTTAGGAATAAATTATGGGTAGGGTTAGGTTTAGGGGTAAGAATTGGATTAAGTATGTATTTCTGGATAGTACTGTTGATCCAGGATCATCAAAAGATGTTGATCCTGGAACACGTCTTACTTGGCAAAATCACGGCTACCGTCAGTATATATAGAAATTAAAACTTTTATTTAGCACACACGTGATGACAAATAAAAATAATTAATACAATAAATGTTACAAACAACTCTTTTCTTTCAATTAAAAAAAAAATTAAAACAATATTCTCAACATTAATAATATATATATATATATATATATATATATATATATATATATATATATATATATATATATATATATATATATATAATTATTATTTATTTATTTTTTTGAGTAGAAAATCAGAATACTAGAAGTAATAATGCTAAAAATTCAGTTTGAAAGCCAGCTTTGATTGTTCCTAATAAACTGTTTAACTGCACTTGCAAGTGAATCTTAAATAATTTTGTGGGATATTTAAATATATTCTAAATAAACTACAAATATAAAAAAAATGTATTTTGTCGTCACATTCTTTCTTGTAATCTTCCCTCTCAGTCACACACTTGACTGAATGGCTCATTATGCAGCTCATTATGCGGGTCTTTGTCTTCTCAGGTGTAAATCACAATAATATTCATGATAGTTGACGCCAACTCGACTTTTACAAACAAGGGGCCCTATAATACACTCGGCGCAATGTGACGCAAGGCGCACCGCAAGTGTGTTTGCTAGTTTCAGTCCGGCGCCATTCGCATATTCCCATCTAGCACCACTTCTTTAATTAGCAAATGCATTTGCGCTCATTTGTGTGCCCTTAGGCGTGCTGGTCTAAAAAAAAAAGGTGTGTTCAGGCGCATTGCTGGCACAATGCTATTTTAAGGAGCTGAAAATAGACTGCGCCATAGACCAACTCAAACCTGGTCTATAGTCTGGCACAATGTTTTTTTTTTTGTTATTTAAAGAGCATACACGCTGATTATTAAACACAGGGACGCACAGCAACACACAAACATACCAAATATAAAAAATGAAAGGATTGCAAAGCATAATAATTTTTTGTATGCTAATTATATATATTTACATTTACATTTAATCATTTAGCAGATGCTTTTATCCAAAGCGACTTACAAATGAGAACAATAGAAGCAGTCAGGTCAACAAGTACGAACTGAGATTGGGAGGTCATTCCACCAGCTGGACACAGTCCAGGAAAAGGTCAGTGAGAGTGATTTTGAACTTCTTTGGGATGGCACCACAAGGCTTCGTTCACTTGCAGAGAGCAAACTTCTGGAGGGCACATAAGATTTAACCAGTGAGTTTAGGTAAGTTGGTGCCGTGCCAGTGGTCGTCTTGTAGGCAAGCATCAGTACCTTGAATTTGATGCGAGCGGCTGCTGGTAGCCAGTGTAACCTGATGAGGAGAGGAGTAACGTGAGCTTTTTTTGGCTCATTGAAGACAACCCTCGCTGCTGCATTCTGGATCATTTGCAGAGGCTTGACACACATGCCACTACATGCAGGAAGAGCCAGGAGAGCATTACAATAGTCCAGTCTGGAGAGAACAAGAGCTTGGACAAAAAGTTGGGTTGCTTGCTGTGACAGGAAGGGTTTAATCCTCCTAATGTTGTATAAGGCAAACCTGCAGGACTGGGTCGTGGTAGCAGTGTGGTCTCTGAAGCTTAACTGATGATCCATCACAACTCCTAGGTTTCTGGCTGTCCTCAAAGGAGTAATAGTTGATAAACCCAGCTGTATAGAGAAGTTGTGATAAAGCAATGGGTTAGCTGGAACCACCAGGAGTTCTGTCTTCGTAAGGTTAAGCTGAAGGTGATGGTCATTCATCCAGCTAGAAATGTCACTCAGACAGGCTGAAATGCGAGCAGCTACCGTCGGATCATCTGGCTGGAAAGAGAAGTAGAGTAGAGTTGGGTTTCATCAGCATAGCAGTTATAAGAAAAGCCATGCTTCTGAATGACAGATCCTAAAGATGTCATGTAGATGGAGAAGAGAAGTGGTCCAAGTACTGAGTCTTGAGAAACCCCAGTAGCAAGGTGTTGTGACTTAGAAACATCACCCCTCCAAGACACGCTGAAGGATCTGTCAGAGAGGTAGGACTTAACCCACAGGAGTGCGGTTCCAGAGATGCCCATCTTTCTGAGGGTGGACAGGAGAATCTGGTGATTAATGGTGTCAAAATTTAAAAAGAAAAAGAATCAAAAGAGACTGATACACACTGAGGTCGGTAGAGTTTCTTGATTTCTACCATTTCCTCTTTGCAGCCCTGAGTTTAGAGCAATGTTCACGGAGAACTTCGGACAGCCAGGGGGCAGATGGGGCGGTGCGTGCTGGTCTAGACAACAATGGGCAAAAGTTGTCCAAGCAAGATGTTAAAGTGGAGCAAAGAGTGTCCGTAGCGCTGTTCGTGTCCAGAGCTGAAAACTGAGAGAGTGCAGGAAGCGAGGATGAAACCACAGAAGATAGGCGAGATGGAGAGAGTGAGCGTAGGTTCCGTCGAAAGGTAACCTGCGTTGGAGTGTGTGCCACTTCAGGAGTTAAGTGCTAGGTTAGCAGTAATGAGGATGTTGTCTGAGGTGTGGAGTGGATCAACTGAAGAGTTGTCCACAGAGCAACAGCGTATATATATATATAGACTTCAAGATGAGACTGTGATTGGTTTATTGCACGTTACGCCCAAAAAACACCCATTACTCATTAAGAGAATAGCGCCAAAGTTTTTTCGTCGTCAAAATAGCAAAAGTGAATTTGAACTTGGCCTGAGTGCACCTGCGCCGTGCGCTTTACACTTTGCTTTACATTGTTAGAATAGGGCCCAAAAAGTGTCTTAGAAAATTTAAATCAATCTATTGTTTTCTGAGAGTAAACAAGATGATTTTCACATCATTTAGAAAGAAAAATTCTAGGCTACAAGATCCAGGTTTGACAAAAATTCTGTATGTGTTTTATGACCTTATTTCAGTGACTTCAAAATTTAAGTTTTTCACTAACTACGCATGAACATTGTTTTCTCAAAAACAAAATCATGTAGTTACATGTTATTTACATATTATTGTAGCCAAGTTTGTGCTTATTACAGTATTTTCAAACTTTAGCCATGTATAAGTATAGAAGCCCTAGACCTCAACTGCATAAACAAATTTCATTACACCAAATACACAAACTAATGCTCTTTTTAGCAATGTCATATGACCCCTTTAATTACAAAATCTAATGACCAAAAAAAATATGAAAAGCAGGGTTTGAAATGTCTCATGTCAAAATGTACAGTAGTGGCGTTCAAAAGTGATGTCCAGGGGGAACATTGACAATATTTGCTTTAAATTACCTTACAAGTTTAATAAACACTTGTACAACTACTCAATACACTTAGAAAATCTACATCAACATAACATTAATATGTTTGATTAAAGGATGAAGATATCATTCTTCCTATGCTGGACATCACTTCTGGCCACTGCTGTACACTACTTCTGTCTACACTGGGTACAAGTTTATAGACAGTATTAAACTTCTTAAACAACACGATAAGAGCAAGAAACACATATCTTAAAAGAAAAAAACACAATAGGAAACTTACTATGAAACCTTGACCAGACCTTATACAGGAGAACAAAGAGAGCCAGTATCAAGATTAGGATGACGATGAGAGCTATCCACCAAGGTGCACTCTCTGAAGGAAAAGAACATGAGGAATAAACATAATATACTTTATATAACTGACACTTAACTTATAATATACTTGCACAGCTGATTCATAATGCACTCTAAATGACTGGATAACAATATCCTGGTAAAAACTATCAGCAATCACAGAAACCAAATTGTATGACATGAGCTCTTTCCATTTGACTTGATACAAAGTCCAAATGGCCCTAAATGTTTGTACTTATTTTGAAAGTAGAAACAAAGTATGTTGCCAATAAAGTATTTTGTTAGCATTAAGATATACATCAATGCCATTTGCTGCCTATTATGTTACTATGCTAAACAGCCAGCAGACGTGCAGTAATGGTTTTTTAGACACAGTATGTCTGTACTACCTGATATTTTTTGATGAAGAATAACATACTGTAATTTGCCGGGCTCTACCATGGTATGGCCATTGATTACAGTATCACATGGCATACTGTAATAAAAAATAATGCCTGACATCTTAAATGCTCTCTCTCTGACACACAGTTTTGAAATACTAAATAGCTGAATATCTGTACCAATTGATTCACAGATTAACCATTAACATATGTTGGATTAATATACGGTCAAATATATTGTATAAAATGAAAGAGTATAGATGAAAATGTAATGTTCCATGTACTTAACATTTCACAAAATAAGGATTTTTTTGAACAGTAAGATTTTGGATGTTTCTACTGCTCACCAAGCTTGCAATGCTTTATTTACTATTTAAAATAACAATTTTCTATCATAATATATATTTTAAAATGTAATTTATTCCTGTGAACCACACCTGTATTTTCAGCATCATTCCTCCAGTCTTCAGTGTCACATGATCCTTCAGAAATCATTCTAACATACTGATTTACTGCTAAAGAAACATTTTATTATTATTATTATTATTATTATTATTATTATTATTATTCAATATTTAAAACAGTTGAATATTGAGTAAAACATTTTCAGGATTCTTTGATGAATAGATAGATCAAAATGTCAGCATGTATCAGAAATAAAAAACTTGTGTAACATTATACACTAGCTATACCATTCAAAAGCTTGGAGCAGTATAATGTTTTTCTGAATAACTTTAATTTACAAATATTTTGTATAGAAATTAATCCTTTTATTTAGCAAGGATGCTTTAAATTGATCAAAAGTGATGATAAAGACATTTATAATGTTACAAATGATTTCTATTTCAGATAAATGCTATTCTTCTGAACTTTCTATTCATTAAATAAACATGAAATAAGTCTATTTAGCTGTTTTCAACATAATAATAATAAATGTTTTTTGATTAGCAAATCAGCATATTAGAATGATATCTGAAGGATCATGTGATTCGAGTAATGATGCTAAAAATATATATTTGAAATCACAGGAATAAATTACATTTTAAAGTATATTCAAATAGAAAATAGTTGAAATATATATATTTTTCTAAATTGTCAAACCAATGTCATTTGCTTTGATATGAATTGTTTAATTCTATTCCATTTAGATTCAGATCATTATAAGTGTGAAATGTCCAAATACTTGAATGTACATAAAACTTCCAAACACAATACACCTTATTTTTCATGTATGCGCGGAATTGTCAAATTTCTTTATAGATGACACTCCTATTTGGGCATGAATAATATTTAGTGCTAAGCTGAAGTTGTTGATAACAGTAGAAACCTAAAATAAAAGCACAAAGATGGATAGCTTGAATAAATATTCTGTCATTTACTTACTCAGGTTGTTGCAAACCTGTGGAACCCCTGCAGTTTGCTTACAGAGCAAACAGGTCCGTGGATGATGCAATCAACATGGGATTGCACTTCATCCTGCAACATCTGGACAAAACAGGGACTTATGTGAGGATCCTATTTGTGGACTTTAGTTCGGCTTTCAACACCATCATCCCAACAGCCCTTCAGACCAAACTGACCCAGCTCTCTGTTCCTAGCTCTATCTGTCAGTGGATCACCAGCTTTCTGACAGATAGGCAACAGTTAGTGAGACTGAGGAAATTCACATCAAACAGCTGCTCCACCAACACTGGTGCCCCTCAGGGATGTGTTCTCTCCCCTCTGCTCTTCTCCCTGTACACCAACGACTGCACCTCTAAAGACCCCTCTGTCAAGCTCCTGAAGTTTGCAGACGACACTACAGTCATCGGCCTCATCCAGGACGGTGATGTGTCTGCTTACAGACAAGACATTGAGCATCTGGCTGTCTGGTGCAGTCTTAACAACCTGGAGCTGAACACGCTCAAAACAGTGGAGATGATCGTAGACTTTAGGAGAAACCCCCTTGCACTTTCCCCACTCACCATCATGAACAGCACTGTGACTGCAGTGGAGTCATTCAGATTCCTGGGAACCACCATCTCTCAGGACCTAAAGTGGGACAATCACATTGACTCCACTGTGAAAAAGGCCCAACAAAGGTTGTATTTCCTTCGCCAGCTGAGGAAGTTTACCCTGCCACAGGAGCTGCTGAAACAGTTCTACTCAGCCGTCATTGAGTCTGTCCTTTGTACTTCAATAACTGTCTGGTTTGGTTCAGCAACAAAATCAGACATCAGAAGACTACAGAGAACTGTTCGGACTGCTGAAAGGATTATTGGTGCTCCCCTGCCCACCCTTCAAGAACTGTATACATCCAGAGTGAGGAAAAGGGCTCAGAAAATCACTCTGGATCCCTCACATCCAAGTCATCCCATCTTTGAACATTTGCCATCTGGCCGGCGCCTCAGAGCCGCAAACACCAGAACAGCAAGGCACAAGAACAGTTTCTTCCCCCAGGCAATCTACCTCATGAACAGTTAAATGTTCCCTACTTATGCTTATAAACGTGCAATATCCTTATTTTTATTTGTTAACCCTCCATCCTAGAACATCCCTGCATCTCACTCAATCCTATTCCATTATCATTTATAGCACAATTGTTTATACACTTATTTATTTGCCAATTTGTAAATCTCTCTTTTTTTTTTTTTTTTCTGTGTGTTGTTGTCTCTGTGAACTGGAAGCTTATGTCACTAAAACAAATTCCTTTTATGCGTAAGCATACTTGGCAATAAAGCTCTTTCTGATTCTGATTCTGATTCATTACTTTTTTGCTGCTGAACACAAAGGAAGATATTTTGAAGAATGTTTGTTACCAAGCAAATCTTGGGTCCCTTTGACTTCCATAGTAATAAGAAATAATATTATGGAAGTGAATAGGATCCAAGAATAGTTTCTATATTAACATTATTCCAAATATCCTCCTTTGTGTTCAGTAGAACAAAGAAATGTATACAGGTTTAGAACAAGTCGATGTTAAGTAATTGATTATTGATTATTGGCAGATTATTGGCAAGGTGGCCATGAGACCGCACAAACTGAACCATTGCTCTTTCAGTTCAGTGATGCCTAAAGTCCAGGCATTGACAGACCACACTTATGCCTCAAGGGTTAAAATAATGTTACACAAGGCAATATAGTTCCACAGTGAAGAGCCCTTGCCATTTTCAAGAATGACACTAGCACTTTGTTGTACACTGTTAAATTCTAAACTTCTCATTTTAAGATACACATAATTAATCAAATTCCAATGATCCAAAATAAAAAATATATTTTAGTTATATTTTTATCACTCCTATGCTCCTTAACTAATGGCTAGCGAAACGGAAGTTTATCACATTATAAGGAATTATATCATCGTACCTGTCACAGTCTTCTGTCTTTCTGTCACTTTCTCCTGTGAGTGTTGTGTTTGTTTGGTATCATGTGCTTTTGTCCTGTTTCTTTTATTACCCGCCAATCTTGTTACCTCATCATTGTTTTAGTTGCTTCACCCATGTTTCTCTCTTGTTCCCGGACTCATTTACCTTCGCTCTGCACACCTGTCTCTCAATCACACACACAGCTGTTGCTCATTGTCATGGACTATATATTCTCGTCTCACACACTACTCTGTCTGGCTGTATTGATTGTTAGATGTTAATCGTGTTTGCATTTTGCCCTTTTCTGATTCTGCTCTTGTCCTTGTTACCGGTTCTGTTTTTATTTTTGCCTGTTTAGTTTTAAAATTAAAGATTCTTCCCTGCATTTGGACCCAGACCCTATTCTTTCCTTGGCGCCCTCTGACCGACGTGACAGTACCTATTTTCACATTTCAAAATAAGGTGGATAGAGGATCTCAGAACCACCTCAATATAAAAACTAATCTGACACATGATGCTTACCTTTAAACAGATCTCTCTCATAGACCGGATCACTGGTGCTATTTCTCAAGGCATTCTCGAGTGTGCATGTGTAGAAGAAATCTGGATTTCCTTGCTTTTCAACTGTGATAAGTTCTCCTTTTGGACTGTGGGGTGAACCCTTCAGTGTGCCTCCAGTAGAATTCTTCCAGATGATCGTTTCACTGTACTCGCATATTAAATACACCGCATCAGGGTTAACTTTAAACTTCTCTAGTTTTATCACAGGTTTGGGGAGCAGTGCTGTGAAAGAAACAAAGAAAAAACATGTTAAGTTCCACTTTTCTTGTTAGAGTACAATATGATTACCATCTGTGTTAATCACTGTAAATGCATCAATGTGAAGTATATCCACTTACGCAAAACTTCCAATTTGAATCTTTGTTCCTCCTCTTTATGGTTGATATCGATGGTATAAAGTCCACTACGTTCAACAGTTAAATTAATTATAGTGATTTGTCCAGTCTCCTTATTAAGAGTTGTGATGTTATTGAAATTCTTATTCGGGATGAAAACGCCATCTTCAGCATCCCATTCAATCGCTTTTACAACAGATTCACCGTTTCTTTGTTTCCATAAAATGCTGGTGACAGGTGGATTTAAGCTGGTCGGACGAAAAGACACTCTACCACCGACTTCAACAAAAACTTTTTTCACTTTTTGACCTGGTTTGTCAATTGAAAGAGTATATTAGTTGACATACAACAAACTAATTTTAGGGGTGCACGTTAAATATCATCCAAAATCACACACCTGATGGAATTTACTACTGATTAGAAAACAAGTTTTACTCATGAGATGTGCATTAATTATCTTCTGATATTTATTGTGCACCCCTAGCAAAATTCTGTATAATAGTTACTAATAGCTTCTGGAAAGCATGGCAACAAAAGTACCCGATAATGAACTATATTCAGACACGATATATATCATATACCTACCACACACATATAAACAGAACACATAATTATAATACCTTACATTTATATAGTGCTTTTCTAGGCACTCAAAGCACATTACAATGTGAGGGCTATCTCCTCATCCACCACCAGTGTGTAGCATCCACCTGGATGATGCAACGGCTGCCATATTGCGCCAGAATGCAGACCCACACCAGCTTACTGGTGGAGAGGATGAAGTCAATCAGCAGATATGGGGATTGTTAGAAGGCCATGATGGTCAGAGGCCAATGGGTGAATTCAGCCAGGATGGAGAGGTCACACCGTTACTCTGATTGTTATTATCATGTAATAATAAAATAACCAAGGCATCAAAATCTAAACTATAAACTACACAAAACTAGGCCACAACAAAGACTGTTCTATATCTTTATATAATCTTTACACCACAGTCCCGTGGTATTTGTAAATTGTACACAGTATTATAATATGTTTTAAAACTAAACAGCATTGAACTAACTTTAGCTAAGAGCAGCCACCACCTCGTCATGGAGAAAATGTATAGTGAAATATTGAGTAACTTTACCAGAAGCAGCTCCGATGGCGATGAACAAAGTGCAGATGACGGTCATCCAGTATTTCAGAGGAGACATTTTTCAAAGTAAACTTTTATGTGTTCTTCTTTTAGATTTAGTTTTTCAGAAAGTATTTGAGGAACATGCCTCAGAGGCCAAGCGAAGACAGAAACCGTAAAGGAAGTCAGTTTGAAACAAAACTGAAAGTAGAATGTGGTTCCCAGGATTTAGCTGAAGCTCAGCCGTTTTATGCTAATTTGAGACATTTTTAACCATATATATATATATATATATATATATATATATATATATATATATATATATATATATATATATAATTTTATTTTTTTTTGTCTCAGAATATCAAATTTTTATATCTCTGTCACAGTGTGTCTGGTCTGTGTATCACTGGGTGTCCAGTAGAGGTCTCACTTCCCCTTATCGTCACTGTTCATTGTTTTCAGCTGTTTCCACTTACATCGTTTGCTTGTCTTTAAATACCTGGGTTGTTTCTGTCCTTGTTACGGAGTCCTTGTTTAATGTCAATGCGTTTTACATGTCCGTCAACTCTTGCCCTTGTCTTGCTTTGCCTTGCCCTGTGTTCGTGTCCTGTTAATGTTTGGTGTTGGATATTCTGGTTTTGACCCTGCTTGGACTGTTTACCCCTCTGGATTTGCCCTATATTAAACTGCTTACCTGCTATTGGATCTCTCCCTGTTTTCTGTGTTGCTTCACGTGACAGAAGGACTCGATGGCCGCCAGCTTAGAGCCACAGCACAAGATGGCCGCCAGCCCAGTGCCACAGCACAAGATGGCCGACTCAACGCCTGAGTCGCCAGTCCAGGTGCCACCGATTCGCCGACATAGAGGACGGAGGACGAGGAGACGGGCGCCTACCGTTCCTCAAGGCCTGGAGAGCGTTCCCGAGCGGGCCGCTGTCGTCCAGGAGGACGTTCCCGAGCGGGCGGCTGCAGTCCAGGAGGACATTCCCGAGCGGACCGCTGCCGTCCCCGAGGCGGTGCCCGAGGTGGTGCCCGATGCTGTTCCGGTGACCGAGGTGGTGTCCGATGCCGAGGCGGTGCCCGAGGCTGTTCCTGAGGCCGAGGTGGTGCCCGATGCAGAGGCGGTGCTCGTTGCTGTTCCAGAGACCGAGGTGGTGCCCGATGCCGAGGCGGTACCCAATGCTGTTCCAGAGCTCGAGGTGGTGCCCGATGCGGGGCCCGATGCTGTTCTGGAGGCCGAGACGGTGACCGATGCTGTTCTGGAGGCCGAGACGGTGATGCTGTTCCGAAGGCCGAAGTGGTGCTCGATGATAAGGCGGTGCCCAATGCTGTTCCAGAGGTCGAGGTGGTGCTCGTTGCTGTTCCAGAGACCGAGGTGGTGCCCGATGCCGAGGCGGTACCCAATGCTGTTCCAGAGCTTGAGGTGGTGCCTGATGCGGTGCCCGATGCTGTTCTGGAGGCCGAGACGGTGACCGATGCTGTTCTGGAGGCCGAGACGGTGACCGATGCTGTTCCGGAGGCCGAGACGGTGACCGATGCTGTTCCGGAGGCCGAGGCAGTGCCCGAGGCGGTTCCGGAGGCCGAGGCGGTGCCCGAGGTTGTTCCCGATGCGGTGCCCGAGACCGCTCCCGAGGCTGTTACCTTGGCGGTGCCTGAGGCCATTCCCGATGCAGTGTCCGAGGTCGCTCCCAATGCCTTGACCGAGGCGGTGCCCGAGACCGTTCCAGAGACAGTGCCCGAAGCCAAGGCACCTCGGGTCTTCACAGACAGTCCAGAGTCTAGTCAGATTCCCGTGGACTCTCCGGAGTCGGGTCAGGTTCCGGTGGACTCTCCGGAGTCGGGTCAGGTTCCGGTGGACTCTACGGAGTCGAGTCGGGTTCCGGCGGACCCTCCGAAGTCAAGTTGGGTGCCAGTGGACCTTCCAGAGCAAGGGCCAGTCACCGATGACCCTTCAGAGCCAAGTCAAGTCACTGGGTGGTGTGCGGCTCCGTTCTGGGGGACTCCTGTCTCAACCACGAGGACGTGGTGGTCATCCGCTCCGCCCTGGGGGACTTTGACATTGACCACGAGGACGTGGTGGTCGTCTGCTCCGACCTGGGGGACTCTGGCGGTGACCACGCGGACGTGGTGGTCTTCCGCTCCGCCCTGGAGGGCTCTGGCTTTGACTACAAGGCCGTGGTGGTCTTCCGCTCCGCCCTGGAGGGCTCTGACTTTGACAACAAGGCCGTGGTGGTCTTCCGCTCCGCCCTGGAGGGCTCTGACTTTGACCACAAGGCCGTGGTGGTCTTCCGCTCCGCCCTGGAGGGCTCTGACTTTGACCACAAGGCCGTGGTGGTCTTCCGCTCCGCCCTGGAGGGCTCTGGCCTTGACCACACGGCTGTGGTGGTCCTCTGCTCCGCCCTGGTGGGCGCCTCAACATGCCCTTTATGGACTTCTGTTTTGTGTATTTGAGTTCTGTTATGTTTCTGTCTGTTCCCCTTAGTTTGTCTGGCCCCCCATCCCTCCCCCTGAACCTCCTCCGGTCCTCCTCCCTCCTGGTCCTTTTTGTTCTGTTTGGTGTGTCTGAGGAGCATCTGGTAGCTGCTCCTTAGAGGGGGGGTTATGTCACAGTGTGTCTGGTCTGTGTATCACTGGGTGTCCACTAGCGGTCTCACTTCCCCTTATCGTCACTGTTCATTGTTTTCAGCTGTTTTCACTTACATCGTTTGCACTTGTCTTTAAACACCTGGGTTGTTTCTGTCCTTGTTACGGAGTCCTTGTTTAATGTCAATGCGTTTTACATGTCCGTCAACTCTTGCCCTTGTCTTGCTTTGCCTTGCCCTGTGTTCGTGTCCTGTTAATGTTTGGTGTTGGATATTCTGGTTTTGACCCTGCTTGGACTGCTTACCCCTCTGGATTTGCCCTATATTAAACTGCTTACCTGCTATTGGATCTCTCCCTGTTTTCTGTGTTGCTTCACGTGACAATCTCACCATTTTCACATTGTTGGATAGGCCTATACCACCGTGGTGATGGCCCAATGATGGAGTTGACTTTCAACATTAAGTCATATTGTTGTGGTTTTCAAAACATTTTTAATTAGGCCTATAATAAATATAAAATAGCGTTTATTTTTTTATTTTTTTTTACAATTTATAAATACTTAATATACCTCATATATTGCATTTGAGGGTTTATTGTCATCACTTCTAGCAGAGTTAGGGCTGAGGGATCATAAGATTCAGGGAATATAAGGCTGAAGGAACACATAACATCGGATACATTTCTATACATAATACAGTTTGTTTAAATTCTGATCATATGTGTTCTGATCATTTTTGTTAAGATGTTTAAATATGATATATTAGGATCCTGGTGATGTAAATGGATGGAGGTAAAAAACTAATTGTTTTATTTGTTCATTAAAAGTAGCCTTGGTACCGTGGCAGATGCACAGCAGACATAATCTTCTGAGATGAGAGAAAATAGATCATTTGTGTTCCAATCATTTAAATGTGAATCTTGAATAAAATATTTTAAAAAATAATAATAATAAAAAAATAAATAAAAACATAAACACTGGTTGTTGTTTACATAGTACATTTTGACTCTTTACCACAAGTGCAATGGGATCATTAGTGACCACAGAGGGTCAGGACCTTGGTTTAACGTGGGTTTTCTTTCTTTCTTTCTTTCTTTTAAAAATCTGTTTATTGAACCTGTACAATTATAACAGGATACAGATAAAGGAGAATCATGAAAAAATATATCTGTATCCACAGCAGAAGAATGTGCTTTCTAGCTTATAATGTTAAGAATGCAAAAGTCTTTGCAGTATTTCCAGATAAACCAGTGACATTTGAAGAAAGTCCAAAAAGTGCAACCAAACTGCAAGGCTCGATCTGTTTCTCTGTCACTAAAGAAAAACAATTAAAGATTGAAAGCCAAAAAGAAGATATGGATGGACATAACCAAAACATATGTATTAAATCTGCAGCGGTCTGATGGCTACGATCACAGATAAGATCAATACCAGGTTTGATTTTTGCCAAACTCACTTTTATCCAGTAAATTTGGTGAAATAAATTTAATTGTATAAGACTATGATGTGTACAAATAGAGGAGGTATGAACATGGGACAGGATCTGGTTCCAAGTCTCGGCAGAGATCCGACTCCCATTGTTGTTTAATAAAAGAGAGAGAGGAAGTGGAAATGGAGGAAATCAGCCTGTATAGCGTAGATAACACACCATTTTTATCTAAGGCTACTTCAAGAATCTGATCAAGCGATGCTCTTTGGAGGAATATTCTCCAGGGAATGAGTTTTTAACAAAATTTTGGAGCTGCAAGTATTTAAAAAAAAAGTGCACCAGAGAAAGATAATTTTTATTTCAACTGAGAAAAGCAGGGAAAACATTATCATTGTAAATTCCCAACTGAAATACTTTTCTGAAGATACCCTAAATCTCCTCCTGAATTTGAATTTATGAATTTAAAAAATCTTAACACGTTTTACTTTTGCCAGATGATTTTATTTAAAATGATTTACATTCAATATATAGGCTTACCATGTAATTAGTTCATGCATTCCCTGAAGAAAAACAAATCAATCCCATTGCATAGGTATCTAAATTTAACAGAAAAGAATACATCATCTACTCTTCACCCAGTCCAAAAGCAAAGCTATGGTGCCATTAAGAAATTATTATATTGTCCTTCCTTGAACAAAAAATATTATTTTCATATGTATTCGTATTCATTCATATATTGAGGACATTCATGTTATTCATAAATGTGTGTTTTCGGATTTACAAAGCAATGCACAGAATATTAGAAAACACATTTCAAATGTTTTAAAAGATTTCACAATAATAGTGTCATGAAAAGGAATTATAATCAGGAAAAGGGTGATAATAAAGTTACACAGAGATTTATTAGATTGCTAAACATGTTCTCTCTGATTAATAATGTTGTACTGCTAGTAAAGGCTGTCTTCAAACAGATCTCTCTCATAGACCGGATCACTGGTGCGCTCACTCACTGCATTCTCAAGTGTGCATGTGTAGAAGAAATCTGGATTTCCTTGTTTTTCAACTGTGATAAGTTTTCCATTCGGATAGTGGGGTGAACCCTGCAGTGTTTCTCCAGTAGAATTCTTCCAGATGATCGTTTCACTGTACTCACATATTAAATACACCGCATCAGGGTTAACTTCAATCTTCTCTATTTTTATCACAGGTTTGGGGACCGGTGCTGTGAAATAAACAAAGAAAAAACATAAGTTCCAGTCCACAGAAAAAAAATTAAGAAATGTAAAATAACAACACTAACTTTAAAGAAGTCTTGTTAGAGTACAATATGATGGCACCAGATAATAATGCTGCAATACTAATTAGGTATGTCATCGATTAATTGTCGATAAGAGATGCAATCGATTAAGGCTGTCAATGGTTGGTTAACCGATGTATTGTTGGGCTGCATGTGGCTCATGCTCAGCTGTGAATGATGGTGACCGTATAAATGTATAATCATTCATTCACAATGTACTAATTAAGCTTTTAATGTGGTTTAAAGTTTCTTCTGACAAAGACTTTGGGGCAGTTATGGCATAATGGTTAGAGAGCTGGGCTAGTTACCAGAAGGTTGCAGGTTTGAGTCTCGGTGCTAGCAGGAGTTGTAGGTGGAGGGGAGTGAACAAACAGTGCTCTCTTCCACCCTCAGTACCCATGACTGAAGTGCCCTTGAGCAAGGCACTGAACCCCCGGGCGCTTGATATATAGCTGCCCATTGCTCCGGGTGTGTGTTCATGGTGTGTTCACTTCGTTCTCACTACTGTGTGTATGCACTTTGATGGGTTAAATGCAGAGCATCAATTCCGAGTATTGGTTACCATACTTGGCGTATGTCACGACTTTCACTTTCACAAAACAAATGTTCTTCAACATGAAAACCAATAGAAATTTAGTAACAAAGTGAAAAAAAAAGTGACATGATGACCCATACTCAGAATTCATGGTCTGCATTTAACCCATCCAAAGTGCACACACACACACACACACCCGGGGAGCAGTTGGGGGTTCAACGCCATGCTCAAGAGCACCTAAGTCATGGTATTGCCGGCCCAAGATTTAAATCCACAACCCTAGGGTTAGAAATCAAACTCTCTAACCACTAGGCCACGACTTTCCCTACGAAGTCATTTCCTCAGATAATTGTTTCATATCGTTCGCTGTGCAGGGCTGCGGGACACAGGACAGATAGATTACAATTTGTTAATTCATTCCTACAATTTATTAATTTGTGGCAATTATCCATTTTCCAATAATTTTGTCCCCTAAATAACCCATGGTTCAACTGAAATAAGGGAACAAATTAATAAATAGTATGAATTCTTAATTCATGAAATCTTTCATTTCCCTTCCCATGTTTACCACACACAGTATAAGGCCCAATCCCAATTCTACCCCTTTCCGCGCGTTCACGTGAAGGGGTAGTGGTGTGTCGATTCTTTTGGTTGGAGGGGTAGGGTTAAGGGGAAGGGCCAGATAGCCCTTCAAACGAAGATTTTACGGTACCACACTTCAAACGAAGGGGTATGAATTATTTTGGAAACATGGCTGCTACAGCGAACAAAAAGACACATAAATGTAAGTTCCTCTTCAGGAACTCGAGCTGCGTCGAGAACGATTGGGGAACGCGTCCAGCGTGACGTCTCTGAATAATATGTATAATCAGTCCAAAGGAAGGGCGAGACGTCATAGGCGGGTGACGTCAGAGACCAGGAAGCATAAAAGCAGGAGAGGCACAGCCGGCCCCAGCCTTGTGTCTTCAGCAAGCGCTCTGTGTGTGTGTCAGCCACTATTTGTTTGTGAGTCTTATTTAGTGTCGTTTGTCCACTGATAAACTCCATTGTCAAAGCTTCAATCAAGAGAAGTTTTGGGCGAGAGCAGGCAGCGCTCAGGCTGTGTGTTTTTCCCTGCCAAAAAAAAAGGGTAGGGACACACGCAGCTCGTGTGTTGTCTGCTTGAGAGTGAAGCGCGCAGTGTCAGCTCTCGAGGGAGTTGACGGCTGCGATGCGAGCCTTTGCTTCACTCTCAGAAGGCTCTCTTTGAGGAGAGAGCTTTCACTGGCGTTTCTCGCGGTGTCAGTCCCGTTTTCGCCGAGGCAAAACGGTGGTTGTGCTCGCGGGACTCGCTTTCGGATCTGCTGGAAGGAATGTAAGACGGGCAAGTCCCTATCTTCTTTCTTAGCCACCAGATCCGGCGCCCGCTCTCGGTGGTCGGAAGCCCGCGTTTGCGGTACTTTCTCGCCGATGAGAGGGCGCGACGGCGCTGCCTGTCTTTCTCTGAGGAGATTGATGTGGATAGGCGTCGATGAGCTCGCCAGTCAAACAAGCACCAGTCACACAAGCACCAGTTACACAAGCATGTTATGCCTAATATTAACATAAGCAGCATTAATAAAGAGTGGAGCTCGCGCAGTCAGCTCTCGGGGGGCTGACTGTGCTTTTTCTCACTGTAAAGCGCTCCGCTCTCGCCGGGCACGCTCTGAGGAGTGTGTCCGTGCATGCGATCCTGCGGTCGCTGGTGCTGAGGCACGGCGGCGACCGCAATAGCAGGAATCGCACATGATCTGGCGAACGGGTTGGAGACGGTTCGTCCTATCTCCGCCCGTGTTCACTAGATCTAGAGCTCGTGCTCGAGGCCTGGAAACCAGCGCTGCGGTTCTTTCGCCCTCTGAGACAGCTCGCTGCTGCTGCATGCTCTCTCGCCGGGCACGCTCTGAGGAGTGTGTCCGTGCATGCGATCTTGCGGTCGCAGTCTCGCTGTTGCTGAGGCATGGCGGCGACCGCGATAGCAGGAATCGCACATGATCTGGCGAACGGGTTGGAGACGGCTCGTCCTATCTCCACCCGTGTTCACGATCTAGAGCTCATTCTCGAGGCTTGGAAACCAGCGCTGCAGTTTCTTCACCCTCTGAGACAGCTCGCTGCAGCATCCATATTTCTCTGAGGAGATTTATGTTATTTGTGTGACTGAGTAGCATAAAATAATATATATATATAAAAAAGACATGAGCGCTGCCGAGGCAACGCGTGTATTACATGGTTTAATTTTTATGTGATTTTTTCTACACCAGATCGCGTTGACTAGTCTGGTTGCTGACTACATTTAATTCTAAGGAATAAAATGACATATTTATCTGACTATGTGAAATTAGATGTACAGGGGCTCTAGGGATGTGATTTCTTTTGTGAGAACACGTGTGTACCGCTCTTCCTCTGAGGAGGTTGAGGCGGTCAGGGGCTGCTGGGCGGAGCAGTCCCAAAGTGTTCCAGCCCCACGTGCCGGGGGTGTCACTTTTGTACTCCGCAGACGCTAGAGTCAAAGTGGCGCTCCCAGGCCGAAGGCTTCTAGTGGAAAGCAGTTCTACGGACTGTTGTTTTCGCTGGATAGCCTTCATCATAACGTCCTGACGCCTAGGACGTTTTGAGGGCCAGCTCCCTCTGGGGAAGAGTGGTGTACACCGCATTTCACGGTGCCCGTCTCTCCTCAGTGCCCTCAGGAGATCATTCTGCCAACCCTGCCGTTGTTCCAGGGCGCAGCGATCTCCGGCGAGCGCTTCTCTCAGTTACCGCCCGGAAACGTAGCGGTGCTGAGAGGCTCGCTACCTCTACGGAGGTCTCTAGAGCAGCTAGTACGGTCATCCCCTGCCGGTCCACCGCTTCAAGGCACCGAGCTAGTGACTCTAGGCGCACCAGAGGCCAGTCTCGCGAGACTGGTTCCCTTAGGAGGTCACATGGCGGTGTGGGAGCCCCTGCCAAGTGTACTTCACGGGGTCCTGCCCCGAGCAGGCTCTGGTCTAGTCTTCCTGACAGACGATATGGGTCTGAGGACCGTCGTTTTTAGGAGACTTCAGTTATGATAGTCCTGATGCTGCGGCTCAAGACCTCGGAGGGCAGGCCCCTCTGGGGAAGAGCGGTGTACACCGCATTACACGGTGCCCGTCTCTCCTCAGTGCCCTCAGGAGATCGATCTGCCAACCCTGCCGGTGTTCCAGGGCGCAGCGGTCTCCAGCGAGCGCTTCTCTCAGTTACCGCCCGGAAACGTAGTGGTGCTAAGAGGATCGCGACCTCCTGGGAGGTTTCCAGAGCAGCTAGTTCGGCCGTCTCCTGCCGGTGCGCCGCTTCAGGGCACCGAGCTTATTGCTCTGATGCAACCAGAGATCAGTCTTGAGAGGCTGATTCCCTTAGTAGACTATATTGCAGTGTGAAAACTACTGCCAAATGTGTCTCAGTGGGTCCTGCACACTGTAGTGAGAGGCCACAGAATCCAGTTCTGGTGGGCCCCAAGCAGGCTCTGGAAATGGAACAGAAGTAGACTCTCTCTGAGGATGGAGACCATCGAGGTGGTCCCTCCTTGGGTTGCAGAGTCCGGGTCCTACAGCCGGTCCTTCACTGCTCCGAGGAAGGATGAGGTGTTGTGTCCTTTTCTAGATCTGTGCTTTGAACCTCTAAGTCAGGGGACTGAAGTTTAGCACACCTGCACAGGCCAAGTCCGAGGACTCGTGTGTCACGATCTATCAAAAGATGCACTTATCTCCATCCTTCTTCATCGGAAGTTCCTGAGGTTTGCTTTTGGGGGCAAAAGCCTACCAATAAGGATCTTCCACTGGCCTTGCACTCTCACCCCACACTTTCACGACTCAACCACATTGACGATTGGTTGATATCAGCTCAATTTGAGCAGATGACGGGTCGGCACCGAGGTGTCGTTCTCGCTCACATGAAAGAGCTGGGGTTAAGACTTAACGCCAAGGAAAGTGTGCTTTCTCCAGTTCAGAGAACCACTTATCTGGGCATGGTGTGGGATTCGACCACGATGCAGGCACGTATGTCACCTGCTCGGATCGAGTCGATCCTCACTGCAGTCGCGAGAGTGTGAGAAGGCCGGTCACTCACTGTCAAGCAGTCACAGAGATTGCTGGGTCTGGTGGCAGCTGCGTCCAACGTGAATACTATTGGCCTGCTGTACATGAGACCCCTACAATGGTGGCTCAAGACCAAGGGGTTCTCCCTGAGGGGAAACCAACTTCGCATGCTAAAGGTCACGCGGCGCTGCCTACGTGCCTTGGAAATGTGGAGGAATCCTTGGTTCTTGTCCCAGGGCCTGGTGCTGGGAGCTCCTTGTCGCCGCGTGATGCTAGCGACGGATGCGTCCCTCACCCGCTGGGGTGTGGTCATGAGTGGCCACCCTGCCCGTGGTCTGTGGAGTGGTCGCCATCTGACATGGCACATCAACTGCCTGGAGATGCTGGCCGTGCTTCGTGCACTTCGTTAATTTCTCCCAGACCTAAGAGGTCACCATGTGTTGGTGCGCACCGACAACACAGCGGTGGTCTCTTACATCAACCACCAAGGAGGTCTGCACTCACCCCGTTTATACAACTAGCGTACCAGATCCTTGTGTGGGCCCAGGACGAATTCCTCTTGCTCAGAGCAGTTCACATTCCTGGGCATCTTAATATGGGAGCAGACATCCTGTTGAGCAGGGGCCGAGGCCCGGGGAATGGCGGCTTCACACTGAGGTGATGAAGCAGAGTTGGAAATGTTGGCCAGACTCGGGTGGATCTGTTTGCGACTCGAGAGACATCGCACTGTCCCCTCTGGCTTCCTCTGACTCATCCAGCTCCACTGGGGCTGGACGCCATGGTACACGACATGGCCGAGGCTTCATCTGTACATTTTCCCCCGATTGCTCTGCTCTCGGGAGTTCTGGAGAGAGTGTGCCGGGACGGAGTCCGGCTGCTGTTAGTAGCCCCGTTCTGGACGGGCCGGGTATGGTTCCTGGGCCTGATTTCTCTTTTTGATGGCACTCCATGGGAGGTTCCCGTCAGGAGAGATCTCCTCTCGCAGGCGGAGGGTGCGCCCCCGCATGGAGCTTAGAGGCTGTAGGTGTTGTCTCTGAGGAGGCACAACTCTTAGCTTCCGGTCTCTCAACCGAGGTTGTAAGACCGTTCTCCAATCCAGAGCTCCCTCAATGAGGAAACTGTATGCCTTGAAGTGGAAGCTTTTCACTTCTTGGTGCGGAGACCGCCAGCTCGACCCAGTTAACTGCCCGGATGGTACAGTGCTGGAGTTCCTGCAGGCTCTCCGCAGGGTTGACCCACTCCACCTTGAAGGTCTACGTGGCGGCCATGGTGGCCTACCACGCCCCTCTCGGTGGCCAGTCAGTGAGCAGAAACCCTCTGGTTACATGTTTCCTCCATGGTGTGCTGAGGCTGAGGCCTCCGGCCAGTAGAAGCTTATGCTAAGCGGTGATCAGGATGCTGTCCTAAGCCTCAAGTCCTCTGATCTCCCCTCTCCTGGGGGTCAAGGCTCACTCCACTAGAAGTGTGGCGGCCTCCAAGGCCTTCCTAGCAGGTGTCTCTATGCGTGACATCTGCGAGGCTGCGGGGTGGTCCACGCCCTTGACCTTCGTAAGATTTTACGGTCTAGATTTACGAGCCGCTCCAGGCCCCTCTGTTCTCTCGTCCTAGCTGTGCAGTTTCCCACACTGGCAGAGATTTGTAAGTCTGGTGGCGTGGGCATTCTCGTTCCCCAATCGTTCTCGACGCAGCTCGAGTTCCTGAAGAGGAACGTCTAAGGTTACGTATGTAACCCTGGTTCCTCGAAGGAACGAGACGCTGCGTCGCAGTGCCACACTTCCGGCATCTCTGGCTGGCGCTTGCTTCATCCTTTGAGGCTGGGGCCGGCTGTGCCTCTCCTGCTTTTATGCTTCCTGGTCTCTGACGTCACCCGCCTATGACGTCTCGCCCTTCCTTTGGACTGATTATACATATTATTCAGAGACGTCACGCTGGACGCGTTCCCCAATCGTTCTCGACGCAGCGTCTCGTTCCTTCGAGGAACCAGGGTTACATACGTAACCTTAGACGTTTTTTTTTGGCATTAACAAAGAATTTAATGAAAAGTAATCAATTGTTTTATGTTACACTAAATTGTGAGTTCATATTAATGGTAATGTTACTCAAAGAAACGTTAGCAAAAAATCGCTAATATTTGCTAACGTCATATTACAGACTGCATGATAGTGCCACAGCATATGTCTGATCAGGGCGATAACTGCCGTAGACATTGATGGGGGCTTATCCCCCCATTAATTAGAAATTCATTTCAATTAACTTTTTAGAGTGAGTTAACTTAAAAACAGCGATTGTATCCTCTCGTCGCTGGAAAATATAATGTAGCGATTCAGTATTTAAACTGTATTTAATAAAAGTCGTGGGGCAGCGTTGACAAGTTTATTGTCTCCTCTTTGTGTGAGCTGTGCGATATGTGTGTGTATGTGTTAGTAAGCAGTTTTTCTCAGTCACTTTGGTGCATTTTTCAAATCAGAAATGATATTCTCAAAACTACTTGTACAACCTCCACATCATCTAGTCATTTATACAGATCATAAAACCAGTTTCTCATTCTTTTGAACAAGTTGCGATCGTTTTTGTACATTCATGCAATTGATTGTGCACATTTATCCGTGGTTTCCTACATTATCATTTGCTAAAGTCATGTTGCTCAAAATGTATTATACAGTTTTCTGTGCAATAGTCTTACCTCTTAAAACATCTAGTCTTAAGTTTATCGTATAGGTCATTAAATGCAAAATGGTTAATCTAGTTGTCACAAACTGCCAAGCACACTTTTTATCTTTATTTTTACACATTATTATTAGACTTTTTGTAAATTTGGCATGAATTGTGCAAGTGAATCTTTACTAATGAAGAGAATGCAGATGATAAACCAATGATAAACCATTTCTCTGAAATAGCTCAAAGGTTCATCTCATGAATCTTCAGCTCGAAAGCTTATACTGTATAGACAGAAGACACCACAAGAGTTACAAATTCTGAAAATTGACTTATTTTTATCTTTGTGCCCATATTTCCTTTTCCTTTTCTATATCACAAAAACATTTTGTTTTGTTCTTTTTGGTTAGACCACTAGTAAAAGTGTAACTGGGAATTCTATCCAGTCTCTTTCAGTCAATATCCCACATACAGTAATGTGTAAATGTATACTTTTGAAATGGATATATGGCATACATAGGCATATGGCATACTGTTCAGTAGTTTACATCAGAACATACATCAGTGATATTGACAACATGACTAAGCGATTTGACTGTCTTATCCATAAACTATGACACAAGGACTTGTCATTATGATGGCACTGACATGTTTATTGACACAGATATTTATTTTTGAGAGATGAACTAAAGATTTTGAGCAAGAGACTGGCTTTTGCAGGTAATCCATTGTGTTTTGCTATTTGTACGAGTTGTTTTGAGAAATGCACTTACTGTTTTGCAAATCTCAAGGATGATTCGAGAAATGTACCAAAGCAACTGAGAAAAACTGTAATACAGAACGATAATTAAAGGCTCGAATGCACACCAGCACACCAGTATATGTGTGTATTGTAAGAGCTAGACAACGAATGACGGCGTCTGACGTCATGGTAGTGGTGTCCCAATCCTTAGGGGAATATTTTCTCCTGATTATGTCTGTTTGTAATACCATGGTACTTTAAACCAAAGCCAAATGCTGAAAAAAAAAGGTACAATAATAATACAGTGTTTTTCAGACATGTAACTTGGCAGTGCTTTGGCATTTTCTTGGCAGTACTTTGGACTATCAGGTAAATATGAAAGAAACATGGTATTACAATCTGACATTGTTGTATGTGAGGTAAAGCAAAACAACCATAATATTAATAAAAAAATAATACAGTCTTTTTACACTATTAATATTAATGAATAGAATAATCAATATCCTCTCACCCAACACTTCCAATTTAAATCTTTGTTCCTGTTTTTCACTGTTGATGTCAATGGTATATTCTCCGCTATGTTCGGCATTTAAATGAGTTATAGTGATCTGTCCAGTTTTCTCATCAAGAGTCGTGATGTCTTTGAATCTCGGATTCGGGGCGGAAACACCATCATCAACATCCCATTCAATCACTTTTACAACATATCCACCGTTTCTGTGTTTCCATATAATGCTGCTGACAGAAGGATTTAAGCTGGTCGCACCAAAAGACACTGTACGACCAACTTCACCAAATACTTTCACTTCTTCTCCTAATAAATAAAACATGAAAGTAGTAAATGATAATAGCTAAAATGATATGTTACATGTATATGAATTCTTATACATTTTGAGGCATGTCTTGTTAATTCTATTTTTACAATTAATTTGAATGACAATAGATTTAACTATCAGAAGAAACTGAAGTTTACAACCATTGCTGAAGTGATTGTTTTTAACCAGAATTAACTTTCAAAACATACAGTACAATATTACTTGAGCTAAAGTATTTGTGTCAGTAGTGTGGGGTAAAAGGCCCTCCTCACCACCTCATACAAGTAAAAAAAAACAAAACAAAAAAAACCTTTTATTATTATTACGCAAGATGTGCTGCTCCATAAAGGTTCAATAAAAACACATTTTTTCCCTCTGCAATCATAGATTATGTAAGTAATAAAAAAGTGTATCATTACTGTAGGTGTAACTGTTATACCATAGTACCAGGGTAGGCATATTACAATACCATTATCATATCATGGCAACTGTATTATGTATGACTAAAAAAACAAACAAACGAAAAACACGTATATTATTAGCCTAATAATGTAACTTTTTAACAGTATTATTTTTAGAATATGTTAATCATATCATGCACTCACCCCTAACAGTCAAGTTGAATCTTTGTTCCTGTTCTTTGTCTGGAGGAAAAGAAACTTCGTCACCCACTGCTTTCTTCACATCTTCGCCTAAAATTTGGGAGAGAATGTTAGTTAGATATGCAAAAGTCTGCCATACACTGCAGTTAGGCTAATTAATTAATGTAAATTATGCTTCTAGAATATCGTTTATAACTGCTGCGCCATCGTCGATTAAAACGTTAAAAACATAATGCACCTGAAACAGTTTCTGTGGAGATGAACACAAACGAAGATTACGACCAACGTCAAGCATCGTGGAGACATTTTTGTTATCCAAAGGACACGTTAATGCACTGTTATACAGTATTTTGCTCAGAAAGTCTTTTACACACCCAAGACGCAAACAGAAAGAGAAGCTACTTGAACAGAAACCGCAAATATGAGGCGTTGTGCTGTTCTTCCACTAAGAGCAGTGCGGATATTTCCCCCCAGGGGGCGCTCTGTACCGTTTCAATGGAGAGTAAAACACTGATTTAAACTTTACAATTTGATATAGAAAGACTTAAAAAAAAACACTATTTTCTTTTCAAATATATGCCAATAAATATGGCTGATTTTCCTTTTTATTTACAACTTCAAATATTTCAAATAAATTTGCTATCATGCAAAATGTAAAATTACTGTATACAGTGGAGTTGACACACAACCACTAACGTTTCCTCCTGCAAGCTGCAACCCATTTTTAGATCATGAAACAGCTATAACTTTTCCCACTCAGATCACAAAGCTGAAAGTTTTGTTACTATCAAGAAGCTCTTTACACTGCGCAATGAATCTAATTTATATCATGTATACATTGTTTGTTTCAATTGGATAATCCCAATCAGAGCTCTTTGAGAAATCAACAGATATATCTGTGATTGACTGCATTGCTCAACGCTACAAAAACACGAACTCTGAGCTTTCAATGATCTCCAGAGCGCAATCACAAACACACACTGAGAGTTGTCAGATCTGATTCACTAGTATCATATTATTACAGTTTCAACTGAGGACTCACTGCGTGCACAACTGAGGTGTGACGTGAGAACAGTGTCAGTGGTGAATCTCACTGCATTCAAGGTGTCATATGATGCTTTTTTAAAGATCATTATTTTGTGTATTTGGTGTAACAGAATATACTGAGATGCTTTAATAAAAAAATAAATAAAAAAAAAAAACATTTTTCAAAAACTGGTGCGTGGCAGAGTCTTTACTTTGATAACCAATATCTCTTTGGATTTTAGATTTTTGTCTTTGCAACTTTAGAGATCTTCTCTTTGCACCAAGAGCTTGTAACATTCCAAAGAGAAAGGAAAACTTGAAATCACGTAATATTAAAAGTTGTTCCTCCTTTGAGAGGTTAAAGAGTTTGCAGCCTTTATTTAATTTGTTCTGTATAATCAGTGACATCTTAAGCTGATGATTCTGCTTAACCGACAGCTCCCTGAATGCAAACTTCCTGTTTTTTTATTTTCTGTTTCTGTGAACGGAAGTTATTTCTGTGTCGTTGAGCTGGTGGTGTAAAGGTTCTGGAATATATTTGATGGTTTCAGAAGAGCAATGACCTGCCAACACAGTCTCTTATTTTTATTCCTCTCTGGCTTTGCTGCGCTCTATGGTATGATTTAATTTTGTGTATAGCTATTTTAATAAACTTAAGTAAAAGCTTATTTATCCTAAATTTTAGTGATTTTACTATTGGCTGAAGTTTTTTATTGTTGAGATAAAAAGTTAAAACATGATTAAAATCTAAGAATAATAAACCACATTAACTTTTGTTCTCATGCATATAGTGTTATTTATAGAAATAAATGTCTAATCAATTTTTACATTAAGATAAATTTTAAGGGGCAGGTCAGATAAAAGGCAAAAACTGCATCACAGTAATTTTTTTAAGTTTGTGTGTGTGTGTGTGTGTGTGTGTGAAATTTCAGTATTATATGTTTGATAAATTGCTGAACAAAAATGTAAAGGCAGTGTTGAATTGAATTGTAATGGATGTCAGGTCAGTGAAAATACGTTGTACTGTAATTTTACACTTTGTTTAATTCCTATTGGCTGTAACAATGGTTAAGTTTGTGGATAAGACCATCTGGTCCCCACAACTTACCCCACACAGTGTGATGACAGCCGCTGTTGTTACAGGAGTCGGTGTGTGTTACTGTAAATGATCCGTGTCACTTTTGTAGTCAATAATGGAAGAACAGAATATTTTCCTGTTACTGTTGTCTAAACAGAAATTGACTTTAAAAAATAAACCCATTTTTATTCTTTATTCTAAACCACATATGATTGTATATGAAATCTGCTGAGCTTATTAAATTCTATTATGATTTTATTTTTTATAGTTGCAGAGATATGTGAAACAGATCTACTCGAGGGAACGTCCTGCACCTTTGAGCTTCCAACAAAAAACACTGACAAATCTAATGAGATCACATGGGTCCATCTCTCTAGTGATGCTGTGATTCACTGGAAAAATAGGAGGATGAGGAAAATCACTCCAGGTCTAATAATGAAAGAAGATGGATCATTAACATTTGAAAGTGTTAGTCTGAAGAACACCGGCAGATATAGATACACTGTTTTTAATGAAGAAGGTACACAGCTTGATGCTGGAGAAAAGGAAATTAAAGTTTATGGTAAGATCACAAATATTTAAACCCGTTCACCATAATAAAAAAATAAGATTTTACATTTCTATTGTAGTTTCATTAGTAGGAAATAACTACCATGTTTCTTTTACAGCAAAGGCTCTTAAACCTACTGTGAAGATCAACTGCACAGTTGGGAACGCTACACTCACCTGTGACTTTAGAGACCGAACAGATCTGACTGTATCCTGGTATAAAGAAGGCAGAATCCTCTCAGATAAAAAAGACCAAAAACTGCTCTTGACGTCTGCTCAAGTACAGGAGAATAAACCGTACTCCTGCAGTGTTAGCAATCCTGTCAGCAAAGAGCAAAGTGACAGCATTACAGTATCATGTAAGTCTTTTTTTTATTTTACATGCTTCTCATTATTTAATGTACTAACTTTGTGTTATATAATTATGCATGGTGCAGCTTTTAGGATTTTCTTTTTTTATAGTATGTTTTATTTATTTATTGACTGACTTGTTTGTTACTGATTTCATGACATCTGCTATTATCTTACGGGTCCTACAGGTGAAGGTAACCCAGATCCTACAGGTGAAAGTGTCCCAGGTCCTCGTAAAAATCTCTTTGGCCCTGATTTCTGGGTAATGGTGAGCATTTTAGCAGGTGGAGGAACCCTTCTGCTTCTACTGATCTGTATTCTTATCATCTGTGCGTGTCGAAGCTGTAGCCAACTCAAAAAAGCACAAACAAGGTGAGAGACATCCTCATCGCCTCTGAAATTAAATTATGCAATGTGTGTTCGTGTTTCCAACAAAAGCGATGCAAACTATGAAGCGATTGCTGTTCTTTTTGAGCTTTAAAAGCCCAAACCACAATCCTCCACAGTCATATTACATTCATTCATTACGCTGATGCTTTTATTCAATGTAATAATAGGAGTGTAATAATATAAAGTCATATAAATACCAATGAACCTATAAAGAAATCTTCTCAAAGATGTTTTTTTTTTTTTTTTTGCTTTTTGCTCTAAGTAACCTGCAATTGTACAGGAAATTCAAAGGTTTTTACCACAGGTTCCTGTAGTCTATTAGATTTTAGTAAACAGATCTTAACATCCTGTTCACATAAGCGTCTTTCTGAGGCAACAGCTTTTCAAAGAACCCACACTTTCAAAAATAAGTTTATCTGTCAAAATGCATCACGCTGATTCATTTTCAACTTTACTTAATCGTCTGGATTGATCTGAATAACTCTCATTTTTGTAACATATTTTTTCTTTGATATCTTCCAGATGAAGAAGACTTCAGACGTCTGACTATTCCAGTTGGGGGGGGGGGGGGCATAAAGAAAAGAAAAATGCTCTCTTCTGAAGATTTTAAGGAAGATTACTGTGGTGTTTTATTTTTTCTTTCATGTATTAATTTATTTATAGTCATTTATTTACATCTACATTTAACCATGTAGACATGTATAATAACCATAGACATTTATATACTCATTTCATTTATTCACTTATTGATTGCTCATTTATATTACATTATTGTCTTTTTATATAATTTTTCCGTTGTTGTTTATTCTTATGGCTGTGTGGTTTCAAATGCTGATTGTCTTCATGAATAAGAATTAAGAGAGAATGTTTCTGGAGATTTAAGGTTTATTGGATGTTGTTGTGAAGAGATTTGTGCAACAAAGTCTGAGCATTGAATCATACACTGTAAAAAATGAATATGATTTTAACAGTAAAAAACTGTAAAAATGATACAGTAAAAACCTGTTAACTGGTTTACGGTAAGTTTCCATATATTCAGTGAATAAATGTGATTATAGTTAATGTAATTTTACAGTAAAATACTGTAAAAAAAATACAGTTTTTGGAAGTGAAAAAGAAAACTTAATTGTATAATTTACAGCGACAGACAGTAAATTGAGAATTCCCTGCATGACACTTCATTTCTTTTTTTTTTTTTTTTTTTTTTGATGAAATAATGTTTCTTCTAACGTTTTTCTTACCAGTAGTCAAAGTCAAAGTCACCTTTATTTATATAGCTCAATAATGTTATTAGTGTATATTAGGGTTCAATCTTATATCTAATCTTATATCTAATTTTGTTAAATTAATTATTGGTTATTATTATATTATATTTTGGGTATTAGGCAGTTTTACTGACTAGCTGTTACTAGAGAAAAATAGCATTTATCACTGATCCATAATTCCAAAAAGTTCCAGTTTGGTCACATGACTCTATAAGAAATTGTGAAGTACATTACATTTAGTAATTTAGCAGACGCTTATATCTAAAGTGACTTACAAAAGAGGACAGCAGAAGCAATCAAAATCAACAAAAGAGCAATGCTATAACAAGTCTCAGTTAGCTTAATGTAGTGCACATAGCAAGGGTTTTTTAATTATACAATATATTAAAAAGAAAACAGAATATAAAAAGCTAAATATGAACAAGCTAGTGTTAGAGGCCTTTTCTGCTTTTGGTAATTGTATATTAAAAGAATAAAACTTAAGAATTAGGCTCCCAGCTGTGTCTCTGAACTTTTATTGTGATAGAAATCTTCATATAGCCTTATGAGTGAGAGCTCTGTTGACTTTGCCATATTTTCTTCAGCACATGCATGGTCTAAATGTATGTATCTGTAACAGCTCAAGCTTAATTGTGTTTTAATACAATTTTGTTCCATTCCATAAAATAAGTGACTTAAAAACAGGAATGCTGAATAGGGGTCGAACAATTATGACACAGCTCTGTTATAAAACATCCTAACATTACATTATTTATTGACATTATCACTTTTAGTATTTCAGTTGTCAGGTTGTGTTGTGTTTTGTTCCACATGCATGCTCCCGGTGTCCTAATATTTAGCCCTTTTTTGTTAATTTCCTGTTCTGATTTTTTCATTGAGGTCGTTAGTTTCCACCTGTGTTTGATTTGATTCAGGTGCATTTAATTCACCCCCTATGTGTTGTATTTAAAGTGTATGCTGTGAGTTGTTTCTTTATCGAGTCTGACCGTCATTATCTGTTATCTGCTGTGTGTTTTCCTGGTTCCATGTTAAAAAATAAAATAATGCGTCATCGTAAATTCCCCTCCGTCTCTGTGAAAGAGAACCAGCAAACTGCTGTATATGCAATATTTATAAAATGCTGGATCTTCAGAAAAACTCTTTGAGTCTTTCAATTTACATTTTTTGTTTGCACATGTTGCACATGCATGTTTCTGAAGACAATAACCTATCGTTCCTTTAATTAACAGTATGTTACTGCCAAACAAATGATTGATTACATATCGGAGTTCATTTGTACAACTAATATTGAGTTCATACAGTATATTAAGATTAATGGCCGGAGGGGTTCTTCTACGCCTTCTTTCATTGCATGAACATTTAGGCAGTGCTATGCAAATCTTCCCACATCGTGATGTAGACATGCGGGGGTGTGTTTTAACAAAAAATTTTAGGAGGACACAATTGACTCTTACATTTATAAAGTATATCTCTTTGGGTTTGTGACTTAAGTTTTTCCAAATATATAGTTCATTGCAAATAAGCAAGTGTGCATTTATTAGACAGATTTAATATCATGTCGGTGCTTTCAGAAGTGGCAAATCTGCTGCGTCGCTCCATCACATCTGGACCGGAGACCTTAATCAGGAAGCTGGTCACCAGATAACACGGTCACCAGTTAAACGGTAATACAGGCCTTGATTGACAGCTCCCTGAATGCAAACTTTCTGTTCTCTTTTCTGTTTCTCTGAACAGAAGTTATTTCTGTCTTGTTGAGTGGATTTTGAAAAGGTTCCTGAACATTTGCTGTTTTCAGAAGAACAATGAGCTGCCAATACAGTCTCTTACTTTTATTTCTCTCTGGCTTCATTACTGCACTCGCTGGTAAGTTATGAATTCATTTTGTGTAGATATTTTAACGAACTGAACTAAAACAGCCCGATTTGCAAATCTTAGATGCAAACTGCTGCAGTTCGAGTTTGTGCACATCCGCCTTTACTAGAAGACACTTGCATAATGTCAAATATATAAGAGAGACCAGTTGAATATTTAACATTTGCATTCTGCAAGTACATAGTGGGAAACGATTTAAATTATTAAAATGTTCTTCAAACAAAGAAAATAAATTATGACTGAAAATTGTTTTGAACCATTTTTTTCCCCTAGGGCACTGAAAAGTCTTATTTCCTAATTGAATCAAGCACTATTATCTTTGTTTTGGTTTTAAAAACTGTCAGATTTAAAGGCAGATTTAACTTAAACAGTGTACTGTTTTTTCAGAACAGGTTTTATAGATAGAAATATGTTTCACGGCTGATCACTGAGATGGCCAGCGATTCACTGAATGAGCCGTTTAACATCAAATCTGCGCTGGATATTAATATCCAAAGTATAGTGAAAACACTTAATTAGCACAATAACAAGATCGGCAGTTTAAGACATTAACTTGTAAGCTCGAAACACAAGATAATTCTCTTTTCAATATGAATAAGGCTTTGTTAGATAAATCTAAGACATATAAACTAATCTAACACTTAAGCACACACACTCACACATTCACACAAGTTGCAGTAAGATAGAAAGTTAGGGAAGAATGAGTTTAAGAGAATGAAAATGTTTCAAGTTTCAAGTTTAATTTATTTATATAGCACCATTTATAACAGCAGCAGCCGACCAATGTGCGTTACAGCATCAAAATAAAATAAACAGTAAATAGAGCATCAGAATGACAATTAAATAAAAGCTAAAACCAAAATTACAGTATATCCACATTTAAAATATATATAAAAAAAATATAAGAAATGAATCCAGAATTGTCATTAAAATCGAGTACAGAGATGGAACATCAAGGGACATTGAAAGCAATGGAGAAGTAATGTGTTTTGAGTAAAGATTTAAAAACCTTTAAAGTAGCAGCAGATCTAACATGAACTGGTAGGCTATTCCAAAGTTTAGGGCCTACAACAGACAATGAATGTTCACCCCTTTTCTTTAATGTAACTCTAGGAACAGTGAGCAATCTAAGACTACTAGATCTCAGAGCTCGAGAGGGGTTATGTAAGGAAAGCAGTTCAGATAAACATGAGGGAGCTAAGGTGTTTAAAGACCTATAGACAAAAACAAGGATTTTAAACTCTACTCTAAAACACACAGGCAGTCAAAGCAGAGAAGCTCAGACATCAGTAATATGAGTACATTTACGTAGGCCCATTAAGAGTCTTGCTGATGCATTTTGGACCAACTGGAGACGGGCCAAGGTAGTCGTATTCATTCCACAATACAAGGAGTTATACTAATCTAAACGTGATGATATAAAAACATGAATTACTTTCTGAGGAAAGTGAGGAAAGGCTTGATTTTAGAGAGAAGACGGAGATGGAAGAAACATGATTTAACCACTGAATTTACTTGACTATCAAGTTTCAGCTCGCTGTCAAGAAAAACACCCAGGTTTTGGCTTGGGATGTTTCAAAGTGACTACTGAGATATTTTAAAGGAATGCGACTAGAAGGACCAAAAATAATAATTTCAATGTAAAATTCCAAGTTTACAGCAATACATGAAATTGCATAGACATGAACAACCATCAATCACTTACTTAACCCATGCATTGAGTTCCTCCGCACCAAAAGGGGCTTCCCGAGGTTGCTGATTGGTTGGAAGTTCAGTAATCATTGAAGATACATCTTGGGAAGCTCATGGTTGGCCGTTGGCTGACGATGCACTGTTTTCGGAGAGGTCGGACTCGGAGGCACAGTGTTACAAAACTTAACTCAGAACACAAAACTCTCAATGGAAAAAAAATAAATTAAGGTAAAAGAACAGAAGTAAAGTTTGACAAGAATAGGTGGTGTTTCTTCTCATCGTAGCAGCAGGAGTGCAGGCCAAAGCATGCTGGAACCACACGCTAAAAGTGATGACTAAAAGCAGCAGCTAAGAGCTGGCATGAATAAGCGCAAAAGCTAAAAGCTGGCATGACTAATAGCAAAAGCTAAGAAGCAAAAGCTAAAAGCCAAAATTTGATGGTGGCTGATTTACGTAATTCTTTGATGGAGTTTTTACAGATTAACAGAGATTCTGTGTCTGACCCCCAAGTGCTATGGGAAACCATTAAATGTTTTATTAAGGTAAATGTATACGTTTCTGATCCTATAATAAAAAACGTTGGGAGAGCCGTAAGTTTGAATTAGAAAAACAAATAGATCTACTAGAGAAGGAATTAAAAAATAATTTTATTCAATTCAAATCCATATATTTATATAAAGCTCAATTAATCATAAATATAGGTAAAAATTGATTGCCTGAATTCACTGTAAGTCGCTTTGGATAAATGTGTCTGCTAAATGCATTAATTAAATTAAATTTAAATTGAACTATCAATCTCTTCAGGATAAGATTAAGAGCGATCTTCTGTGTTGGTCTCCACTCTGTTTGGCTCTCAATGGAAGGATAGCCACGATTCAGATGAATAAACTTCCGAGGCAAAGCTATTTATTTTCAGTGTTTCCTCTGACACCACCTACTGGCTATTTTAATGAGATCAATACAGCAATATCAGAATTCTTGGGGAACAATAAATGGACAAAATTCGGCTTAAATCCAGTGATGGGAATAACGGCGTTATAAATAACGGCGTTACTAACGGCATTACTTTTTCCAGTAACGAGTAATCTAATTGATTACTCTTCTCATCTTAATAACGCCGTTACCGTTACTGCCAAAAAATGCGGCGCGTTACTATAACTGATGATGAAGCTGTTTTTTTTTTTCATCAGACCAACTAGATCTCTGAGCGAGAGGCAAATACTTTTTTTACTGTTCTTCCTTGGTTAGTGGGCAGAGCACGAGACAAGCGCATAAATGCTGACGATTGGCTGAGGTAGAGTAAAATTTCATTGTAAGCCAATCAGAGGTAGAGTTGGGTGGGTTTTCGAAAGTACGCATAGTAGTGATGGGAATTCGGCTCTTTTGACTCAGCTCACTGAAAAGAGCCGGCTCTTTGGCTCACAAACGGCTCTTTAAATGACTTTGACTATAATATTTCAATTTTTATTACATAATTATTTAATTTCTATAGGCAAAATTTGAAAAAATAGAGTTGGCTCTTCAGATATGCGAGCCAGCTCCCGAAGTTCAACTAAAAAAGCCGGCTCTT
The DNA here is from genome assembly GCF_023724105.1 of Carassius gibelio. Lineage (NCBI taxonomy): Eukaryota > Metazoa > Chordata > Actinopteri > Cypriniformes > Cyprinidae > Carassius > Carassius gibelio. The sequence goes on from NC_068396.1 coordinate 3,306,986, forward strand.
AGAGTCGGCTCATTCGCGAATCGCGAACGACTCATCAAAAGCTCATTCGCGAACGAGTCGATCCATCATCACTAACGCTCATTCGCGAACGACCCATCATCGGACAGGACAGGACACACAACGAACAACACAAGCCAGTCAGTCAACCAGAGACAGGTATGGCGACGAGCCCAAATAATCCAAAAGTAGCCTTCTCTAAATGGAAGTATATACATTACTTTTTCCTTCAAGAAATTAAAGAAACAATAAAAGGAAATATCAAAAGTTCCCAAAAATCTATCGTGTTATTTGCATTGATCCACTATATAAACATAATATCTACATACATGCCATTTGATTGGAGGCTAGTCTCACTTTGTCCCACAGCAACTTTTTTTTTAGATGTGTGTACAATGTTTCATGTTTCTGTTAATAATGTATTGTATTAAGTGTCCATTTCATTATATTATTCAGATTTATCATAAATAATTGAACATGCACATGTATTTTAAGTTCCTTTAAAGAGGGGTAGAGGTGGGGTCACGTTTGAGCATTTAAAATGTAATTTTACTTGAAAGTAACGGAATAGTTACTTTCTTAAGTAACTAGTTACTTTAAAAATTTGTAACTGAGTTACTAATTTAGTTACTTTTTGGAAGAAGTAACTAGTAACTGTAACTAATTACTTTTTAAAAGTAACTTGCCCAACACTGCTTAAATCTATGCACAGGTTAAAACCTCATGGTGGCTTATCCCTACAAGATTTTTGGTCCTATTATTAGGCGTATCAGATGACACCACCAATTATATGCCATTCTATCAAAACCAGGAAAGCAGCAGAAAAGATTATGGGAGCTTCAGATTCTTACAGTGACTCTACCCCCATCTTCGTACTGGTAACAAACCAAATGCTGGGTTGAATGTGGTATTTACACTTTAAAAGACCTGTACAATGATTATGGGTTCAAGTCCTTTCAAATCCTAAAGGATAAGTTTTCTCTCCCAGGATTCTGCTTTTTGCTGTACTTAAGATTAAGATCTGCACTGGAAACTTATGGAGTACCCTGGCCGATTAAATTAATTTCTCATCCTATGGTAGATTTTAGTTTGGCTTCTAGAGGTTTTGTGAGTATAATTTATAAATCACTTGTGGTACGACAGTATTCAAACATTCCAATACGGTTTTGCTGCCTCTAAAAACCCAGCTAACAAAAATATTCATTATAAGTTAATCTATAGGGCATAAGTCACTCATTGTTTATTATATTAAATAAAAAGAAAACCTGACCTCTTCTGTCACCTGTGAAATAACTCAAGTCAAGGTACATATATACATATGTTCTGGGACTATTCCTGAATTGCGTTGCTCTGGTCCTTGGTACAGGACTTATTGTCTGATCTTCTGAAGACGAAATGACCCACTGCTTTTTCTTTGGCTGGATGATTTGTTGCTGTCATTGTCTGTTAATCAAAATAGGATTCTGTTTGCTGCACTCACCGCTGCTAAAAAGGTTATTTTAAAATTGTGGTCCATCTACCCCAATTAGACTGATATGGGTGTCATGAGCCGCATTTCCACTGTGGGGTCAGTGCGAGCCAGCGCTTAAAGCGGGCCGGTCGGTGCTCATAGCCCCGGGCCAGTAGCACGAGGCCAGAATAGCGCAGGGTTTCCACAGTGGAGCATTAAGCGCTGCTGCGCGTCACTAAAACACGCCCTTTTCACGCCTCTCAGAACAACGTCATGCAACCTCAAAATTTCACCATCAAAGAGAAGTTATCAGAAAACTAAGAAATAAGTCACTGGAACATGTGTGATCACAAAACGAACATGATAAAAGCGGCCGTTTGTTTGCATGTTTTATTACATTCAAATTCAAAAGCATCGATGTTTTAACTAGTATAGAATAAGTGATACATTGATCATATTGATTTAATTTACCAGGACTCAAAATTAATCACACATAAATACACTTATTTCTATTTTATTTATTTATTTTTAACGCTCATGAAAATAGCCTGCTTATTCAGTCGAGACTGTTTCTGTTTATTAGCCACAGTAGCCGTCATATTTAGAATGAATGATAATATCTCTATTTTTATAAAAGCTCCCGAACAAAAACTATTATTAGGCTATATTCTTTTATGATAGGCAACGTGAGATAAACCCTCGAGACGAGGCTTGTGACAGATAATATAAGTTCCTTAATAAATACACGATTGTGATAGAGAATAAGCTGACGTCTGATTTCTTCAAGCGGTCTTATTTTACCATGTTTACTATGGTAACATGTTTAGCGTGCATATCTTTTTCATCGCTTATAAATATTTCAGCCTTGTATGGTGATTATAATCCACATTGGATCAAGTTATTTCAAACACTCGCCGCTGACTGAAAGTGAGTTTTGAGCTTGACTTATTTAAAAAAGTGTTTAATGCTGGTGTTAAAGCTGTTATCTTTCTGAAATGATCCTCAGCGCAGACTCTCTATTTTTATAAAAGCTCCCAAACAAAAATCATTATTATATTTTGATGATATGCAACGTGGAGCTAAACTCACGAAATGAGACAGATAAAATGTTACTTAATAAATACACAATTGTGATAAAGAATAAGAAGCTGACGTCTGATTTACCCAAGCGGTCATATTTACCATGTTTACTATGGTAAAGTTAATGTTTAGCGTGCATATAGTCTTTTACATCGCTTATAAATATTTCTGCCTTGTTTAGTGATTATAATCCACATCGGATCAAGTTATTTCAAACACTTGTTGCTAACTAAGAGTGAGTTTTGAGCTCAACTTATTTTAAAACGTCTTTAATGCTGGTGTTAAAGCTGTTATCTTTCTGAAATGATCCGCGCTGACGCTCTGTAGACGCTGAGAAACTCCGCCTTTGTTCATAACTCCTCTTCTAGCCCCAGCTGGCCCGCTTTGGCCAAAGGTTTTCATCGGGCCAAAAAACCTGGCCGTTGGCCCCGAGGAAGCCCCGGCGAGGCACGATCAAGCCCCGGAAGTGACTGTGGAAACGCGACTGGCCCTGGCACTAGCACTAGCACGCCTGGTCTTAGCTCGATAGTGGAAACACGGCTAAGCTTTCTGCACATCGACCTTTTGGAATGTACCACAGCCAAAATACACGGTGCCACCAGAAAGACAATACAGTTTTGGTTGGACCTTATTGATACGTTATCAGATTTATTGAAATCCTGAGATGTACTTGTTAACCCGCTAATACTGTCAGGATTTATAATAATTTTTAAATAATAATTATTTATTTATTTTTATTTATTATTATATTTTTATGTATATGGGCAGATCTCGGGCTCTGCTGTAAAAAGTTATAAATCAAAAATGTTTGTTAAATAAAGTAAGAATAATTCTAATATAAATGTTTTCTCTTATAGTTTCAGAGACATGTAAAACAGATCTACTCGAGGGAACGTCCTGCACCATCAAGCTTCCTACAGGAAACACTGACAAATCTTATGAGATCAAATGGGCCCATCTCTCTAGTGATGCTGTGATTCACAGGAAAAATGGGAAGATGAGGAAAAACACTCCAGGTCTAACAATGGAAGAAGATGGATCATTAACATTTGAAAGTGTTAGTCTGAAGAACAGTGGCAACTATACATACTCTGTTTTTAATTATGAAGGTACAGAGCTTGATGGTGGAGAAAAGGAAATTAAAGTTTATGGTAAGAAGACAAATATTTTAACCCTTTCACAATAATAACAAAATAAGACTGTATATTTCTATTACAGTTTCAGTAGTAGGAAATAAACACAATGTTTCTTTCACAGCAAACGCTCCTAAACCTACTGTGAAGATCAACAAAAAATATGGGATCACTACACTCACCTGTGACTTTAGACACCGTACAGATCTGACTGTATCCTGGTATAAAGAAGATAATATCATCCAGAATGAAAACAACCCAAACCTGCTCTTGACGTCTGCTCAAGTACAGGAGAATAAACCGTACTCCTGCAGTGTGAGCAATCCTGTCAGCAAAGAGCAAAGCGATAGCATTACAGTATCCTGTAAGTCAATCTTATTTCCTGTCAGGAGCTTTGTGAAGAGCAGCGACTCCCAATTGAAAGGTTGTGAGTTCGAGTCCCGGGCCGGCTCGAATTGTGGGTGGGGGGAGTGCATGTACAGTTCCTTCACCTTCAATACCACGCCTTAGGTGCCCTTGAGCAAGGCATCAAACCCCGAACTGCTCCCCGGGCTGCTCCCCCAGTGTGTGTGTGTGTGTGTGTGTTCACTGCTCTGTGTGCACTTCGGATGGGTTAAATGTAGAGCACAAATTCTGAGTATGGGTCACCATACTTGGCTGAATGTCACGTCACTTTCAATTTTTCACTTTCACTGTGCAGAACAGCATTAAACTGTGCACTAACTAACTGTACATCACACATCTGATTTGAGAACCGATGAGCTGATTCTCGTTCTCAAGTCAAGAACCAGTTGCATTGGTTTTACAGATCACCAGTACACTGAACTGAGAACCGTTTCTTTTGGACACGTCCGATTTGAGAACCGATGAGCTGATAGAACTGTGCATGCGTGATTCAGCGTGAAGCTACTGAACAGAACATGATTTGCCTACTATTACTGCACAGCACGTCTGAACCAAACGGATTTCATTTGGACAACTGATTATATGCTAATGTTATGAATGCGGGTAAACAGAGGACTTGAATAAAGGGCAACCTGGCAAAACGTATGTTTAATTAATAACAAAAAAATCACAATGGATTATGTAAAGTAGGTGGATTATGGTTTCTGTGCTGATGACAACTAATTTATTTACTTTATATCGTCAAGACTAAAATCCTCACACTCACTGACTGCCTGTTACTGTATTTGGGTGCAGTTTAGTTTTAACTTCATGATTATGACTTAAGTTATGATTACTGGCTTTATATATTTGAATGTGCATTTTCATCCCAGCCCTGGATGATAAGGTGCGTCTCAAATCGTGTACTTATGCACTATTATATGACGTTTTGTAGTATAAATAGCGTGAGTAGTGTTCACACTGAAAATTCCACAAAGAAAAAGTGCACTTTGAACACCCAGATGATGCATAAAAAATAAAATAAAAAATAAAAAAAAATAAAAAACGGAAAAAAATGAAGTGTGGATTGTTGAACTCCTTATGCTCAGATGTTGCAGCTTTAATTAGCCTATGTAATGAAGGGGTAGGGACTACCAGACTCCAATTATGAATGACAAAATAACCTTATATCATTCATACGCTATATTGTTGAGTACAGAGTGCATAAGTACACAGTGTATGAGTGTATAGTGAGTCATCTGAGACGCTGCTATAGACTTCCAACAAAAAATATCATTACATCATCTCAAATTATGTTACGTTAGGGCGTTAAAAAAACCCACCATTTTTTTTTACACGTTAATTTAAATGAACTGTCCAAAAGAACCGGTTTGCAGAAAAGAACTGGACTTCCCATCAATAATTTAAATCAACCGTATTTCAATAATGGCAGAATAGAATATTTAACAGAGTTCAGCAGTTTTATCTAAAGTTAATGTCTAATTATAAACTGGCTTTTAAAAAGAAACCAACCCTGAGGAATCTGAAATTAATGGTAATATAAATGTATTTTCTTATAGTTTCAGAGATATGTAAAACAGATCTACTCGAGGGAACGTCCTGCACCATCAAGCTTCCAACAAAAAACACTGACAAATCTTATGAGATCAGATGGATCCATCGCTCTAGTGATGACAGGATTCACAGGAAAAATGGGAAGATCAGGAAACCCATTCCAGGTCTAACAATGGAAGAAGATGGATCATTAACATTTGAAAGTGTTAGTCTGAAGAACAGCGGCAGATATACATACTCTGTTTTTAATTATGAAGGTACAGAGCTTGATGCTGGAGAAAAGGAAATTAAAGTTTATGGTAAGAGGACAAATATTTAAACCCTTTCACCATAATAACAAAATAAGACTGTATATTTCTATTGTAGTTTCAGTAGAAGGAAATAACCACCATGTTTCTTTCACAGCAAACGCTCCTAAACCTACTGTGAAGATCAACAACGAAGATGGGATCACTACACTCACCTGTGACTTTGGAGACCGTACAGATCTGACTGTATCCTGGCATAAAGAAGAAATGATCATCCAGAATGAAAACAACCCAAACCTGCTCTTGACATCTGCTCAAGCACAGGAGAATAAACTGTACTTCTGCAGTGTGAGCAATCCTGTCAGCAAAGAGAAAAGCGATAGCATTACAGTATCATGTAAGTCAATCTTATTTCCTGTCAGGAGCTTTGTGAAGAGCAGCGGTTAAGGGACAGGGTGATGATGATAATTAGCGGGAGTCAGCCAGTCCGTCACATCAGCAACACATTGACTGTGCAGAACAGCATTAAACTGTGCACTAACTAACTGTACATCACACATCTGATTTGAGAACCGATGAGCTGATTCTCGTTCTCAAGTCAAGAAACAGTTGCATTGGTTTTACAGAACTGAGAACCGTTTCTTTTGGACACGTCCGATTTGAGAACCGATGAGCTGATAGAACTGCACATGCGTGATTCAGCGTGAAGCTACCGAACAGAACATGATTTGCCTAATATTACTGCACAGCACGTCTGAACCAAACTGATTCTATGCTAATGTTATGAATGCGGGTAAACAGAGGACTTGAATAAAGGGCAATCTGGCAAAACGTATGTTTAATTAATAACAAAAAAATAACAATAGATTATGTAAAGTAGGTGGATTATGGTTTCTGCGCTGATGACAACTAATTTATTTACTTTATATCTTCAAGACTTAAATCCTCACACTCACCGACTGCCTGTTACTGTATTTGGGTGCAGTTTAGTTTTAACTTCATGATTATGACTTAAGTTATGATTACTGACTTTATATATTTGAATGTGCATTTTCATCCCAGCCCTGGATGATAAGGTGCATCTCAAATCGTGTACTTATGCACTATTATATGACGTTTTGTAGTATAAATAGCGTGAGTAGTGTTCACACTGAAAATTCCACAAAGAAAAAGCGCACTTTAAACACCCAGATGATCAATTTAAAAAACTGAAAAAAAAAAGTGTGGAATGTTGAACTCCTTATGCTCAGATGTTGCAGCTTTAATTAGTCTATGTAACGAATGGGGAGGGACTTCCAGACTCCAATTATGAATAACAAAATAACCTTACATCATTCATACACTACACTGTTGAGTACATAGTGCATAAGTACACAGTGTATGACTGTATAGTGAGTCATTTGGGATGCAGCTATTGACTTCCAACAAAAAATATCATAACATCATCTCGAATTATGTTACATTAGGGCGTTAAAAAAAAAAAAACTTTTTTTTTTTAACCCGTTAATTTAAATGAACTGTCCGAAAGAACCGGTTAGCAGAAAAGATCTGGACTTCCCATCAATACTTTAAATCAATAATGGCAGAATAGAATATTTAACAGAGTTCAGCAGTTTTATCTAAAGTTAATGTCTAATTAGAAATAGGCTTTTAAAAAGCAACAAACCCTGAGAAATCTGAAATTAATGCTAATATAAATGTATTTTCTTATAGTTTCAGAGATATGTAAAACAGAACAACTCGAGGGAACGTCCTGCACCATCAAGCTTCCAACAAAAAACACAGACAAATCTAATGAGATCACATGGATCCATCTCTCTAGTGGGGACTTCATTCACTGGAAAAATGGGAAGATCAGGAAAAACACTCCAGGTCTAACAATGGAAGAAGATGGATCATTAACATTTGAAAGTGTTAGTCTGAAGAACAGCGGCAAATATAGATACTCTGTTTTTAATAATGAAGGTACACAGATTGATGCTGGAGAAAAGGAAATTAAAGTTTATGGTAAGATCACAAATATTCATACCACCATAATTACAAAATAAGAATGTGTATTTCTACAGTAGTTACAGTAGTAGAAAATAACCACCATGTTTCTGTCGCAGCAAAGGCTCCTAAACCTAATCTGACGTTTCAAGTAGTGACGATGCTGTCCTGTGACATTGGAAACCATACAGATCTGGCTGTATCCTGGTATGTAGATGGCAAAATCATCCAGAATGAAAAAAACCCAGTACTGCTCTTGACATCTGCTCAAATACAGAAGAATAAACCATACACATGCACAGCAAGCAATCCCGTGAGCAGCATGGAAAGTGACAGCATGACATTAACACGTAAGTCGGTTGCTTTCCTTTCTTCAGTATGCTAGAATTATTTACACAATATTTCATCTTTGTCTTTTTAAAAATGTTCTTCAACAATCTAATCTATTGCAATGTATGTCGCTTTGGATAAAAGTGACAACTAAATGACTAAATATTAAATGTAAATGTAAATCATGATTTTTTTGGACTTTTGAATAGATTTGACCTTAAATGTAGATGTTAAAAAAAAAAACGACCATGTTTTATGAAATATGCTCACACATTGACTGTGCAAAACAGTATTAAACATGGAAACATATTTTACACTGGCAGTCAAAAAGTTTGTCAAAAGTTGCACTTATTTGCTGTTGAAAAAGTGGTCACTGAATACAACGGCATATTTTAATTTGAATAAAGTTACAATTTTAAGTCAGCAGAAATTATTTGTACATTTTAAATGAAGAGCAAATTCAATCAACTTTGACTTAACTTTCTGACTTTTGCATTTTAAGACCGTCTAATGAAATTACTGTGGCCCATGTAATGTTTAATGCATGATGTCATTTTTAATGAACCCATAAATATATCTTCTGAAAACTATTCATTTGTCATAATTAGCCAGCTGACAAGAGGAAGGCAAAGCATTTTGCCAATTTCCTATAATTACATATGTATTTGATTCTAATAAACCGATCCAAATCCAGATTCAAACAAGATCCTCCTAATACCCTCTATACAGGCCAGTGTGTAACCAGAGGGAACAATTGTTTAGTAAAAAATTAATAAAAATATTAATAATAATTGGTTAAGGAAATTCCAGGTCTAATTCCAGTTGGTTACATTTGCCATTCTTTGTTTAAAATCCAAAAATACTCAGAAAAACATAGAGGAAACCACTATCCAATCATAAACTCTCATTTCAACAGATATTCAGTTCAAATCACGATAACATGTTTTTTTATTTATTTTTTTTGCCTAAGAATTTTAAAATTAAAACAAAACAATTAAACATAAACACAAAATATAACACACAAAAATACTGCCATGTGACCATTAACCATCATCAATGAACCACGAGCATGGTAATTTATTTTTCAATTATTGAAATATTAACTAAAATGGTAAATATTTTACTGCACTTTTTGTCTTTAATATCTTTCAGAGTTCACGGAGTTCTGAGGAATCTTCAAGCTATACCTAAATCCTACCACAACAGATCCAAACGCAGTGAAAACAGATCATTACAGATGAAAACCTGAGTGTCCGTATTTCTCTAAACACACAGAAATCACCTTATGAATTTGAATTTTGGAATTTAAAATTTACATTTGGCAGACAATTTAACTTTACTGTCTATTGGTGCATCCCTCTACCATGTACCTTGGTATCTACTGTGTGCTTGCATAAATTTTTTTTTTAAAATAAACACACGCACCTGTCCTGTTCCATAGGATTATAAATATGAGAAAGAAATGCCAAATTCCCTTAATCTTCAGAAAAGTCTAAATAAAAATTAATAAAATAAAACCTCTTTCACCCAACATTCTGTAGGATTTAAGGATCCTAAAATGCAAACGTAAAGTTTCTGATGAAAAAACAAACAAGCATTTATGCTGTGTTTTGCTTTTTGTTCATTCATTCCTTTTTAATAATTTACCATTAAATCATTTTATTATTACATTTAATCATTTACAATAACCATTATAGCCATTCATATAAACTCATATCATTGATTCATTACTTAATTGGTCATTAATATTATATTCTTGATTTTTCTGATATTATTTTTCCATTGTTGTTTAGTCTTATGGGTGTGATTTCAAGGGATGTTTGTCTTCATGAGTAAGAAATAAGAGGGAATGTTTATGGAGATTTAAAGTTTATGGAATGTTGTTGTTGTGAAGAGGTTTGGTGTAACATTTCTTGTTGGATTTGTGCTGGTCAGACGAAGTTCCAGCATTGAAACAAACACAGCTAAGATTATTCAATAAACTCTGCTACTTTTTATCATCATTTTGTCTCGTGCTTCTACTCTTTACTGGCTTCTTGGCTTCTTGAAGACTGTTAATACAGTTGTGGATACAATACTATAATTGCTGTTAACAGATTTTAGGCATTAGACAATTTTATTGTTCTGTTACCAGACAAAATGTATAGGCTATTTTATTTTGATGCATGATGTAACACATTCAAGAACATACTCCAGCATATTCATTTCTCAGACACTACTGGAACTTCAAATGGGACTGGGTTTTATTGTCACCTATTTATAAAGTGCTTTTAACAATACAGTTTGTGTCATAGCAGCTTTACAGTGTCAAATATGAAAATATTGTGTCAATAATGCTAAATGACAATAATAAACGCTCAATGTTCAGTTAAAGGCAGTTCATTGTAGAATACAATGATGTCATCGTCCAGCTCATTCAGTTCAGTTAAAATAGTGTCTGTGACAACAAGTCAATGATATCGCTGAAAATTAAGTGTCCCCAACTAAGCAAAGTTAGATTGTGCAGTACTCATCTGGTTCCTGTGATCTAGTCCCGGTGGGCGTCTAGGAGACAAGGTCTTCACTCGGGATCTGTCTCTGGGGCTCATCTAGTTGTCCTGGTCTCCGCTGACATTTGGGGCTATGAGTTACTGCAACCCCCCCCCCACTTTAACTCACCAACTATAGAGAAAGAGAAAAAAACCTGCATTTTTCTAAAACACTGCTGAAGTTGTTTTACATAAATATAATCTAGAATCATTCCGAATAACAGTTGCCAATTCCTATCTATGATATACTTTACAGTCAAGTTATATTAATTTTAATTAGATTATAATCATTTAAAGGGGGGGTGAAATGCTCGTTTTCACTCAATATCCTGTTAATCTTGAGTACCTATAGAGTAGTACTGCATCCTTCATAACTTCAAAAAGTCTTTAGTTTTATTATATTCATAAGAGAAAGATAGTCTGTACCGATTTTTCCCGGAAAAACACGAGCGCCTAGAGGCGTGACGTGTGGGCGGAGCTAAAGAATCACGAGCGCAAGTAGGATTTTGCGTTGAGAGCGTTTGGAAGCTGTGACACAGATCCAGAGGCTGAAATTGAACAAGAGCAGCATCAGCAAAGGCTTCTCTATGTGGTATGTACTGAAACTGTATATATTTGCTTAGCGGTTTTGGAAAATGACCAAGTTCCACTTTGTCGTCTTTTTTTTTTTTTTTTTTTTTTTTTAAGCTGTACATGTGGAAAGTGCAGTTTGATGACAACATCGCATGTTGTTTACTTGATGTGCTTACGCACCGATAGCTAAGTTAACAACACAGAGATATTTGAAGCAGTTTTACTCACCGCCTGCGGTTCCAACACACGATCGTGACCCTTTTTCGTTGGGACTGCATTATCCTTAAGAAATAAACGATGTGCAAATCCAGCGTCAACCTGGGCCTTGTTTGTAAAACAAGCATCTTTGAAATGCAGGGAACAAACAAAAACACTTGCACAACTCCGTTGATGCTCTGTAAAAATAAACTCCATCCACTGGTCCCTTAATGCTGTTTTTTCTTTGGTAATCTGTGCAGGGTTGTCTTGCCCTGGCAACCAAAAACACACTCCTTTTGTGACATTTGGCGACGCTCTCGCTCTGATCAGTGAAGTCTGTTGTGCTCTCAGTGCTCTGCTATACGGGAGCGCGCTCTTCCGGCAGAAGTGCCTCAGGACCCATATAAGGAAATTCCGCTCCATCTAACGTCACACAGAGCCATACTCGAAAAAAACTTTCCGAAACTTGTGACAAACCGGAAGGAGTATTTTTGGAACAAAAATACTCCTTCACACGTACAACTTAGTTTTTGAAACTTTGTCCATGTTTAGCATGGGAATCCAACTCTTTAACAGTGTAAAAAACTCAGTATGCATGAAATAGCATTTCACCCCCCCTTTAAAAATGTAATGCCACTAAAATTTCATAATTCTTGTGACCAATTTCAATATCATATTCAAGTTCACCATGGTCTCAAAACTAGCATTTACAAAATGAATTCTCTCCTGCTGCTAACTGTGCCTGAGCAGTTTTAAATAATTTGTTTCTAAACCACAATGCCTAAAAATGCATTTAAATTATAAACTTACATTATGATGGGGCAGCACAATTGACATATTTCTACCAGATATATTATCGCCAGTGGCTAGTCAATCTGCTCCACAGCCAATCATGGGCCCCCTCCTTGCTTGGGCCCTGGGGCTTTAGCCCAGCCTAGCCCTATTGTTAATGCGACCATGTGTGTAAGGGCCCTATTTTAAATATCTTAACGCAAAGTGTAAAGTGCACAGTGCAGGTGCACTCAGTCCAAATCCACCTCCAAATCCACGAAAAAACGGTCTGTGCGCCGGGGGGCATTTTTGGAATGGGTTGTCCCTATTCTCTTAATGAGTAATGGGCGTAACATTCAATGAACCAACAAGAGTGTCATCTCCCATTCCCTTTAAGAATGAGATGCGCTCTCAGCATGGCGGATCGCTATTTTCATGGTGGAATTTGTTGGACGCGAAGAAAGCAATCTGATGGTGCGTGAAGTTAAAGTGTGCGAGCAGATCATCTACGGGACAAGCAGAAATCCACCAAAGCTCCGCACGATGAGTCAGTTAATATATATATATGTGTGCGTATTGGAATGATTGCTCAATTAATTAGCCAATTTCATTCATCATTAAGTAATAGGCTGAATTGCAAATAGGTAGCCTAATTCTAATACATGCATCATACTATCCATCATTACATTTTTATATTTATGTAGCCTACACAATAATATTCTTTTACACTGTAATCCTTTTATTTTTAATATTTGGCGTGTTTGTGTGAAGCGCATCCCTGTGTGTAATAAACTAAGTCCACGTGCACTGTGGACCCACCCAGAGGCGCATTTTCTACCAAAGAGCTCTTTAAATAACAAAAAAGACCATGTTTGGGTTGGTCTATGGTGCCGTCTATTTTCAGCTCCTTAAAATAACAATGAGCCAGCAATGTGCCTGAACACACCTCTTTTTTAGACCAGCATGCCCATGGGCGCACAAATAGCAAAATGCATTTGCTATTTAAATTAAGTGGTGCTGGATGGGAAAATGCGAACGGCGCCGGAACTGAAGCTAGCAAACACACTAGCACTGCGCCTTGTGTCACACTGGGCCAGGCGTATGATAGGGCCCTAAGTGTGTTATGTGTAAAACAGGTAAAAGAGATGAGTCTTTAATCTAGATTTAAACTGACAGAATGTGTCTGCCTCCCAAACAATGTTAGGAAGATTATTCCAGAGTTTTGGTGCTAAATAGGATAAGGATCTGCTGCCTGCAGTTTAATATTCTAGGTATTATATAATTGCCAGAGTTTTTAGAAATTCCCGGGAAAAAAAAGAAGGGGGAAAGTCATGGCCTAGTCATTAGAGAGTTTGACTCCTAACCCTAGATTGTGGGTTTGAGTGAGCCGGCAATAGCATGACTTAGGTGCCCTTGAGCAAGGCATCAAACCCACAACTGCTCCCCGGGCATTAAAAAATTAAATAAAGAGCTGCCCACTGCTCCAGGGGCACACACGTTGCCAAGAGGAGAGCGAGACTGCGCACATCAAAGTGCTTCAGCAGAATATCGTCGGCAAGCGCTGCATAGGATTTGTTTGAGAATGTCTCCAAATAAGTGTGTTTTTGGATGTGAGGTTCTCAAGATTAACATAAGATTCGGGGAAACTGTGTATGTTATATACCCTTTAATTACTCACCCTCATGCCTTTCCAAACCTGTAAGCCCTTCATTCATCTTTGGAAAACAAATTAAGATGTTTTTGATTAATTCTGAGACCTCTCTGACCCTTCCATAGACAGCAAAGTAATTACCATGATCAAGGTCGGGAAATGTGGCAAGGAGATCAGTAAAATAATCCATGTGACATCAGGGGTTCAACAATAATTTTATAAAGCCAGGAGAATACTTTCTGTATGCAAATAAAACAAAAATAACGACTTTATTCAACAATTTGTCTCCTCTATTTCACCGTAGTGCCATTTTGGAGAATATCCTTGCACTGAATGTAAACAGTGCATGCTATTCTGTGTCAGCTGAATCACGCAGATACGCTGAAAGGTCTCTGAAATTCAAAAATACCTCCCTCCCTCCCCCCAAAAAACATTAAATGTGGACAAAAATTTTAGTCCCACATGCATAAATACATACTGTACATACACACTCACACATATTGCATATACACACACATAAGTTTAAAAGTTTACATACACCTTGAAGAATCTACAAAATGTTAAAAATTTTAATTTTTTAACAAAAAAAAAGAAGCATCATACAAATTGCAGCTAATTTTCTTATTTAGTACTGTCCTGAATCAGATATCTCACATAAAAGAAACTGTCACATAAAGGAAACAGAAAATAATAGTTGACTTTATAAAAATGACCCCATTCAGTAGTATACAACAACTTGGTTGTTGTTATTTTATTTTATTTATTTTTTTTTAGCGATACTGCCTGCTGTTCTTCAGAAAAATCCCTTAGTTCCCTTAAATTCTGTGTTTTTTTCAGCATTTCTGTGTATTTGAACTCTTTCCAACAATGACTGTATGATTTGGAGATCCATCTTTTCACACCGAGTACAACTGAGGGGCTAATACTATGCAACTATTACAGAAGGTTCAAACATTCATCGATACTCCAGAAGGAAACACAATGCATTAAGGGGGTGAAAACTTTTTGAGTTTAAAACCCTCTGGAGTCGTTTAACGCATATACGCGTTATGAGTCATTTTCTCCTGATAACCCCGAAAAGAACTTAAATTACACTTTCAGTTTTAATCGTACAGATAAGAGCAATACATCAATCGAATCTGTAAAGGGCCGACTTTTTTTGGGATATAGACATAATAACAACAAAACTTTGTGCACTTATAAAATAAAGATAACCAACAAGGTGTGCTGTCTGCAGCCTTTGTCTGCACTGATCTTCATTTACAAACACGTCATTAAAATAAACTGTAACTTCAACTGTCATGAGAGACATATCTATAGAAAGCTTTACATGTCTACTTTTAAACTAAACAAGTGCTGCCGAAAAAAAATATTCTGTGATAAAGTAATCCATATGAAAACAACACGATGTCTATTTTTCATGTCTCCCTTCATTATATCTAATGTGACCACGCCCTCGCGCTGAACGGTCTATTCAGATTCAAACTGAAGCGCGGCTTGAATACACCCATAACAGAAGTAAAAGCAGTGAGACTGTTCTTTAAGTTTTTTTTATTTTACTGTTGGCTTCGCAATGAGAGGAATACACCCCATAAAGATGCGATTTGGTTGAGGTTTTGAGAAATGGATTTCCTCAGAAAATAAAGAATGAAGCACTTTATTCATCAGAGAAGAAGTCTCTTTTTATTTATTTATATACTTGTACTAGTTTTCGCATAACGTGTAAACACTTTACTATTTAGACTTTTTCCAAACTATAATTACTGACTAAATGTATAATCAAGTGAAATATTATGAAGTTTCAATAACAATATACAATACTATACCATTCAAAAGCTTGATTTAAATAATATAAATATAACTGTAACAAATGTAACAAAAATTGTTCTTTTAATTTATCCCCCTAAAAAAAATGAAAGATATTCTCAGCTCTTTTCAACATTATTACTAATAATAATACGACTAATAATAATAATAACAATAAAAGTTTTTTTTTTTTTTTTTTTTTGTAGAAAACAAGATTGTTAAAAGGATTTCTGAAGGATTGTTTGACTGGAGTAATGCTGCCAAAAAGTTAGTTTGAAAGTCAGTTTGATTGTTCCTAATAAACTGTTTAACTGCTCCCCCAAGTGGATACTCGAATATGACTTTTACCAGCAAAAAGTGTCTTAGAAAATTGTAATCAATATATTGATTTCTGTGAGTGAGTAAACAAGATGGTTTTCACATAATTTAGAAAGAAAAATCTAGGCTACAAGCTCCAGTTCTCAAAAATCCCGGGAACCATTGTTCTTTATGTGTTTTTCTGCCTTATTCTGTCACGTTCGGTGATACAGGAACGAGGAGAGAGAACCAAGTGCAGGTATGAATCTTTATTTAAGGGTAATCCAAACGGGTAAACAAGCCAGGCAGGGTCAAAAACCAGAAGATCCAAAACATAACATAAACAAGACACGAACACTAGGCTAGGCTAGGCAAGGCAAGAATGACGGACATGAAATAACTTTAACATTAACCAAGGACTCAACAAACCAGGTACTTATAGACCGGTGCAAACGATGTAAGTGGGAACAGCTGAATACAATGAACAGTGAAGAGTACCAACAAGACTAGTGAGAATTGTAGTTCTGAAGTGGGGTGACGATAAGGGGAAGTGAGATCTCTAGTGGTCACCCAGGGATACACAGACCAGACACTTTGACATATTCAAGTGTTTTAACATTTTTAGTTTTTCACTAACCACGCACAATATTTTTTTTCTCAAAACACAATCATCTACATACATGCATTTCACATATTATTATAGCCAAGTTTGTGCTGATTACAGTGAGTTTAGACTTTACCCATTTAGATATTCATAAGAAACTGAAAAAAGCACAAATGTCAGGGCATGACAAAACTTCTCCAGGCCCCAAAAATACCCTTGACTCCAGAGGGTTAAAGATCAGCATAAACTTAACTTATTTTTTCTTGAAAAATGCTAGTATCACTTGTAGATTCTGAAGGGAAGTACTAAATGAAAAACATATTTAGGAAAAATTTGATAAATGTACACATCTTCATTCTGTTCAAAAGTTTTCACCCCCTTTAATGAATTGTGTTTCCTTCTGGAGCAACAGTGATCACTTTTCACTTACAGTTCATATTATATATGTCACGGTAGGAAATCCATTGTTTCCTCCGTGTCATGTTTTGTGTTTGTATTTGTACTCTCGTAGTCTCCATGTGCTCGTTTGGTTAATTGTTGTCACCTGTATGTTGATTGTCTCGCTCCAGCTGATCCTCATCTCCACTCAGCTACAAATACTCACCCATCTCTCTGTCTGTTGTCAGATCCTCATTCATGTTTCAGCCATACAGTTGGATTACCGTCTCCCGTGTTCGTGTTCTGGATTATGTTCGTGTTGTCGTCTTTGTGTGAGTGTTCCGGTCTGTTCCTGGTTTCATCCATTGACCGTCTTCACCTTCACCACCGACTTCACCATCCAGCACTTCTCACGCCACCGTAGACCTTCTATCACCATTGCCTACATTCTGGACAAGTTTTCAATAAACCATTTCTGATTGCCTGCATTTGCTTCCTCCTCTTTTACGAGTCGTGACAATATAATTATAAGATATATGATTGTAAATGAAATTAATAGTGATTGATGTGGTTTGGAATTGGTAAAAGTGCTTAACAAAATATGATCAGAACGTTGACTCGCCTAATAATTATGCACACACTGTATATGCTTTTACACATCATAAATGTTATCTATGTTAAGCATTTTTGATTATCCTGTAATCGAGTCACTTTGTCCTGCTTTGCGTGTAACAAAGAAAATGTTCATTCTGCTTACTGCCCATAGGTGTAAAGTATATAAATGATGTAACAGAGAAGAAAAGCAAGGGGAAAGGTGCCACCTGTTTTATAAAACAAAACAAAAAAACACAACTAGTTGCATATCACTCAGATATCCCTTATGAAACAAAAATATATTGCAGTATATTGGAAAACATCATGTAATATATTAGGCATATATATATATATATATATATATATATATATATATATATATATTTATATAATAAAATGTATCATCAATATATTATTAAATGTATTCAAATATATAAAATATTAGAAAATAAAAAGGGAAAATAATATATTACAATATATCACAATATATTTTAAGAAATATATTGGTAAATTAATTTTCCTTTCGTAAGGGATGTTATGAATGCATTTGTTTAATTTAGTATTAGAAAGCAAGGAAGGCTTACACTTAAGAGTCTCAGTCTCAGTTTATTAACATGCCCTACTGTGGAAATTAGTGCACATGACAGCAGTATCACACACACTTCCTTTAAAAATCTCAGGGCAGTGTTGGGCAAGCTACTTGGAAAATGTAGTGAGCTAAGCAACAAGTTACTCTACAGTAAATTAAACTTCACAAGACTGAAGCTATCCCCATAGGAAATGTAACAAGCTTAGCTACATCAAGAGTAGCTTGCTACATCTAACCCTGACAGCAAGCAGTTTCGGTCCAGATTCAGCCCACATCTGGCCCGCATGGATTTAATGCGGGCCAGATGTGGGCCGGATCTGGGCCGACACTATATTGCTGTCTGGGAAGCTACTTTTAAAATGCAATTTTTATGCAATTTGTCTTTATGTCATGGTTAGTAGAATTATTGTCTCTTTTAATCACATGTGGGTGGAGTTATGTGTGTCTCTCGTCTGCACTGATAGTTTCATGTCCGTTAATTGTTCATCAGCTACAGCTGCTACTCATTACCTGCTCCCTACTTATTGCCCTGTCTTTCGTCTTGTGTTTGTCAGATCGTTGTTTGTAGCTCCCTGTGTACTTCATCACCAGAAACCCGTAGACACACCTCTCCACTGGATGGCCCATCTCAGTTCCTGCGTCATGCTCTCATGATGTCTCATCTCACCGCAGCTTCCTGGCCACCTGTGACTTCCTCTCTCTTCATCCTGTTGTGGTTCCTGCTGGTTTTCTTCTGTTCATTTGCTTATCATTCATTAAAATAACATTCACTTGCATTTGCTTCCTCACCCTTCCTTTCACTACAGAATGATCTGACCAACCATGGAAGCAGCAAGTTTACCCTCCTTACCAGATGTTCCATGCATTTCTCATTGCAGCCTCGCACCTTCGAGATGGAGGAGTCTAAGGTGGCTTTCATGCTCCCCTTGCTCACTGGAAGGGCAGCTTTGTGTGGAACGGCAGTGTGGGAGAACCAAGACCCATGTTACGACTCGTTCCATACTCACGTGGCAGAGATGAAAAGGCTGTTCGAGGCAAAAAGCTGTAGCAGGCAAGGAGGCTGCCAGAAGATTCGCGAATCTTAATCATGGGGACTGTTTCGTTGCTGACTACTCCATTTAATAACTACTCCACCTTGGCAGCCGAATGTAAATGGAACGAGGAGGCGCAGTGGGATATGTTCCTGCATGGGCTGACTGAACGTGTTCAAAAGGAGATTTACATTCTTAAGTTACCTCCAAGTCTCAATGGATTGATTGACTTGGCTCTTCGGTTAGATGCCCTTATTGAATGACTGGGGCAGCACACCCATTCAACACGTTTCCTCGGCAAGACTGGAGCTGGCAACCAATGCAGAGAGAACATGGCCGGTTCCGTTGTCGATCACAAGCCAATGCAGGTGGGAAGAGCTTGGCTGTCCTAGGAGGAGAGAGGTGGAGATCCCATGGACTCTGTTTATACTGCGGTGGCTCTGGAAATTTTTCTACTCTCTTGCCCGGTAAAAGGAGGTAGCCCAGTAGTAAACTTGGGGCTGCTATTGGGTTGGACCTCCACCGGGAAGTCTTCATTCACTCTCTTTCCGGTGAGACTGAGATTGGCCAACAAATACACCTACCCCTATCAGGCACTTCTGGACTCCGGAGCGGAGGGTAGAGTCCTGCACGGGTTCGGGTACCCATGAATTTGGCTGAAACTGGTGAAAAATATCCAACTGTGTCGGATACGGGTGAGGGTCGGGTCGGACACAGGGAAAACACGGGTCTAAAAATGGTTCAAACTGTCACATGAAAACTTAAAAATAGGCCTACGTTCCACTTGAGTCATTGGTTAACAGATGTAAAAGATCAGCCAGCAGTTTTTTTTTTCTTAGTTTTTCTTTTCTATATTATATATATATATATATATATATATATATATATATATATATATATATATATATATATATATATATACACACACAGAATCTGATTTAAAATGTTAGATTTAAGCTTATTTCAAAATTTGTGTCAAATTTTATCACGCATACAGTCCAACTAATGCCATCATTATAAAGGTGTTTAAACAACAATACACTTCCACTTGCATGTATTTGACAATCTGAATATCTGATATTTCATTCCATAGCTAACACATTTGTGAATATAATCTAGGCTATCCAGGGTTGTTGTTGTTGTTTTTAATTGCATCTGAAAATGACTTTGTGCAGCTCATTCACATTCTGGCGCAGGTCCGCCTCTCACGATGCTCAGCTGTGAATGATTTAAAGATGGGTGCGTTCGACTGGAAGCACAACCTCAGACGGTGGTATGATTTGCTGTTCTGTTTTCTTTCAGGATCAAAAATACAACAAATGAAAGTGTTTATCTGTTTTTCCAACTGATGAGAACTATGCATTTTAATTCATCAGTCAATTTTTTTTTTTTATTATGAGATTTTATTCTGACTCGAGCACTGATGGACCAAAGACATTTCGACATTTGAAGTAGAAACGTGAAATATAAATTCTCTGAAAATGCATTTTTTACTTACTTAAAACCACACTGGATTCTATTGGTTGTCAGTACTGCTATCATATGTACATACATGGCAAATGCTTGATGTTAGGCCAAAGTGTGTGTTTGTGTTCAGGAAGACCACCAACCACAACCCACATGATGCACTATACACTATATATCTGTTGTGTCTGAATAAAGGTCAGTAGAGAAGATGCATATTTCAGTTGAATGAGAAAATGTATCAAAAGTAAAATGAATCTTAATATAATCTTAATATAATAATTTAGTATTTTATTTAAATACAGTCTCTGACAAAAGTATTGTTGCCTGTGTACAAATTGACCTGTAGTGCAGCTGAAATATATTTCTAATCAAGATGTTTTTTTTTGTTTTTTTGTCTTATTTTAATCCCAACAGCTTTTGTAATAATGTTTCAGTGCAAAACACATTCACAGCTTGGTAAGGCCCATTGAGTCAGTTTTTGCAAAGACATAAGTGTTGTCGCTTTGTCATTTGAGCTTCACCTGTGACTAATGATGGATCAATTAGGTCTCAGGTAGGTGTGTATAAAAACAACCCCAGTACACTAAACCTTCACATCAACTGCAACTAGAACTCTGCAAATATGCCCTGAGACTTAAGTTTTGATTGTCAAGAGGCTGAAGACCAGATCCACTGCTGATTTGGACCTTCAATGTGTCTCAGCGTCAAGTACAGAGGATTAAAAAAAAACATTTGAAGACACAAGAGACGTTTTTGACAAGCCCAGGTCAGGCAGACCCCGCAAGACTGTTTGAGAGGACAGTTTGTTGGCTCGAAAATCCAAGGCCAGCCCATTTTCCACTGCAGCAGAGCTCCACAAGACCTGGTCACCTGAAGTCCCTGTGTCAACCAGAACAGTTTGTGGAATTTTGTCTCGAAATGGCCTCCATGGTCGAATCAGTGCTCAGAAGCCAGCACTAAACAAAAGACAATTGAAAAAACATGTGGCATTTGCCAAGGCCCACAGCCTGCTAAAAGGATGGATCCTGGACAAGTGGCAGAAACTGGATTTTTCAGATAATTCTTCTGTTGAATTACACAACAGTTGATGCAAATATTGCAGGAGAACTACTGGAGCCCGCATGGATCCGAGATTAACCCAGAAAGCAGTGACGTTTGGTAGCAGAAAAATCATGGTCTGGGGTTACATCCAGTTCTGCATGGTGGAAGGCAACATCAATGGTCTAAAATACCAAGAAATCTTAGCTACCTCTTATATTCCCAACCATAAAAGAGGCCAATTTCTGCTGCAGGATGGTGCTACATCGCATACTTCCATCTCGACATCAAAGTTCTTCAAGGCGAAGAAGATCAAGATGCTCCAGGACTGGCCAGCTCAGTCTCCAGACATGAACATCATTGAGCATATGTGGGGTAGGATGAAAGAGGAAGCCTGAAAGATGAAACCAAAGAATATTGATGATCTCTGGGAGGCATGCAAGACTGCTTTCTTTGCTATTCCTGATGACTTCATCAATAAATTGCATGAACCCTTGCCAAACTGCATGGATGCAGTCCTTCAAGCTCACGGAAGTCATACAAAATATTAAATTTGGATCTCACAGCACCACTACCTAATTTGCTGACATATTTTTGTATTTGCAGTAAATTTGTTCAATTTCTGTACAGGCATCAAAACCAAAATTTGACCTTTCTGTCTTGATTAAATGATATATCTTATTTCAGTAAAACTAATTCATTTAAAAAAAAAAAGTGAGTGAGATTTCAGTGCATTAAACCTCATTTGGGAGGATTTAGCTTTTTATATGAGCTATTTCTAACACCAATTGATTAAGTAAAAGTCAGGTTAATAGCAGGTGTTTCTACTAAATAGATAAGCGACAAGACTTTTGTCAGGGACTGTACAGTCACTAGCGCTGATTACTTGTTTCATATTTTATGTTAGCAGACCACTCTTTAATTACTTTTGCAAAGCTGGTTAAAAATGTTGATTTAAATACAACATATGTGACTTATCCCTAACGAAGCCTACTCTACAGTGCTAAGAGATAAACCCTTTACTTTTCAGATGATTTGGGACCTCTTTCTTAAATACCTAGGAGTAGAGCCGAGCCGAGCATATGTTATCCCTGGGAATGAAAAATTTAGTCTTGTTTGTACTTTGCACTATTATTTTTTATCCAAAACAACTTCCAAATGATGACAATGAAAGCAATCAAAATCACCAAAGAGCAATGATATGCAACAGCTATAACGAATAAGAGTCCAAGTCTAAAAGTGACAAATATAAAGCGGAATATAATGTGTCCTTATGCGAATCTCTCTACTCGAGCACGGAATATAATATATTTATATATGTTTGTATTTGTGTGTGTGTGTGTGTGTGTGTGTGTAAAGACCTCTAACAATAGCTTGCTCTATTCTTTTTTTTTATTCTATCTTTTTTCCTTTTATTGATTGTATTATTTAAAAGCCCATGCTACGTGTACTGCGTTCAAGATAACTGAGACTTGTTATAGCACTTATATATGATTGCTCTTTTTGTTGTTTTTGATTGATTGTTTTTGATTGACTTATTTTGTCTTGAAAAATGCTTGTATCACTTGTAGCTTCTGAAGGGAAGTACTAAATGAAAAACATATTTAGGAAAAAATTGATAAATGTACACATCATTCTGTTCAAAAGTTTTCACCCCCTGAATTGTGTTTCCTTCTGGAGCAACAGTGATCACTTTTCACTTACAGTTCATATTATATAATTATAAGATATATGATTGTAAATGAAATTAATAGTGATTGATGTGGTTTGGAATTGGTAAAAGTGCTTAACAAAATATGATCAGAATGTTGACTCGCTTAATAATTATACACACACTGTATATGCTTTTACACATCATAAATGTTATCTATGTTAAGCATTTTTGATTATCCTGTAATCGAGTCACTTTGTCCTGCTTTGCGTGTAACTTTGTCCTGCTTTGCGTGTAACAAAGATAATGTTCATTCTGCTTACTGCCCATAGGTGTAAAGTATATAAATGATGTAACAGAGAAGAAAAGCAAGGGGAAAGGTGCCACCTGTTTTATAAAACAAAACAAAAAAACACAACTAGTTGCATATCACTCAGATATCCCTTATGAAACAAAAATATATTGCAGTATATTGGAAAATATCAGTATATTGCAATATACTGAAAGCGGCAATCATTTGTTTATTTT
The DNA here is from genome assembly GCF_023724105.1 of Carassius gibelio. Taxonomy (NCBI): domain Eukaryota; kingdom Metazoa; phylum Chordata; class Actinopteri; order Cypriniformes; family Cyprinidae; genus Carassius; species Carassius gibelio. The sequence goes on from NC_068396.1 coordinate 3,330,876, forward strand.
GCAATATATTATATAATATAATGTATCATCAATATATTATTAAATCTATTCAAATATATAAAATATTAGAAAATATAAAGGGAAAATAATATATTACAATATATCACAATATATTTTAAGAAATATATTGGTAAATATATTTTCCTTTCGTAAGGGATGTTATGAATGCATTTGTTTAATTTAGTATTAGAAAGCAAGGAAGGCTTATGTAACAGACGTGAACAAACACACTCACACGTGGGTTTCCTTGTGCTTGCCTTTATCTTTTGGAAATAAAATGACACTCAAATCTGCTGGAGTACGGCAAGACTTGTATGATTCATATTAAACATATACTATAACAGTATACATGAAACTGAAACAATATCCCTGTAATTAATAATACAGTGTACTCATACAGGACAATAATTCGATAACAGGAAAACACCAATTGTTAACATTTATAACTAAATCACGGAAGCAACATACCTTTTGGAAATAAAATGGCACAAATCACTTTGGCTGAAGATAAACTACTGCAGACATTCAAGACTAGAAAAATAGAAATTACACATTCACTCAACTCATAATACAAATAATTGTCATAATGTTGAGACATAGACAATAACCACTCTAATTGAACTCGTTCACACTGGTGTGATGCATGTGGAAATTCAGTACATATTATAACAACCTCAACAATCCTGTTAAAGCATTAAATGGATTAAATATACGTTCAAATACATGTATGAAAGATATTGCAATCGAAAAGATCCACTTAAAACATATCATTATTACAATTAATCTGTTAATGAGTTAGAGCGTGAAAAATCATACATACCCACAGCAGCGACACTCAAATCTGCTGGAGTACGGCAAGAGAAGAGCGACAAAATACACTGTCTGCAGTACCATTAATAGCCACAGGAGGGGAGCCTTTGAACACCAATGAATTTAACCAAATGCCTATTTTATGAAATTCACACATCAAAACTCTTAAATTAAGTACTCTTTTTAACCCTGTTACATCCACCCCCACTGAATTACATAAAATAATTGCATGACCAGAGGAGTAACACCAAAGGAATTTCTTTCCATTCTCAAGTCCACTATAATAAACTTCACAATTAGAAAGGATCTCCTATCAAAGGATAGTCAAAAATACAATTATCCCTTAAGGATGAAGTGATGAGAGAGTAGCGCTAAACTCTCCCACCAGCGACTGACAGTAGAACATCTACATACATTCCACAATATCCTTCCATACTCAACTTTCTTCTATAACACTCAAACAGAAAGAATAAGATATAGAACCATATCAGGATTCGAAGGTACCCCAAGTCATCAGGTATGTGCTTTTTGAACTATTGTTTTCTATATATGGAACAGACTAACAAAACGCATCTTAAATATGTCAAGAGACATGAAACCAAATGACTTCTAAGCAGAGAAAGCCCTCAGCACCGACTTATAAACAGCCTGAACATTGCACTTTGTGTCCTGAACCATGGCCTGTGCTGACATTACATGTATTAATCTGTCAACGGGTCTAATGATGCGACCAAAACGTGACCTGACCTGAGTGACTGAGCTAGAACTTTGTGGTACATTCACAGAGTCAGCTACATGTGTGTTGGCAGGGGCCTGTGATTGCGGCTGATCAGACAGGATTATCTCAGAATCTGAATCATGCGAATCTGAACTGCCACTTGCTTTGTCATCCAAACCAGACATTCTTGTATCTCTTGACAATGCAGGTATGTGACTTTCTGATGCAGCAGGAATGATCATAGTCAATGGATCTGTCAGAAATCCACTTAGAGATTGATCAGACTCATCTGGAATTCCCCTATCAGGCAGCTCCGAAACCCAACGTATAGTTCTGCTCTTATCATCAGATTCCTGAACTGACATAGAATCATTCTCACAGTCAAAGCCAGCATCGTCACATGTGGATAATGCCTCGTCTCTCATCACCTCTGATCCATCCATCACAACTCTGCTATAGCTATCCTCCTTGTGCTCTGACGCGTCTGCATCTCTTCTTAAAGACTCATTTTCCACCATACCCAATGACAGAACTGGAGACAGACTCTGACAAGAGTTAGATACATCAGAAAGGCGATCAGACAGGGGGTTCTCTACATTCACTGGTAGGAAATTCACCAACATCAACAGGTTTCGATGAACCACTTTTTCCTGATCAGTGGTCGGATTACGGATCCTGTAAGTATGAGTGTCTGATTTATGGTCTACAACGGTGTAAACTGTCGACTCCCACCTGTCTGCAACTTTCCTCTTACCCCTTTCAGTTTTGTTTGCCAGGAGCACCTGATCACCAATTTCAATGTCCAGTCCTTTTACCCTTCGGTTGTACAACTCAGCATGCCTTTTCTGCTCTTTCGTTGCATGTTCTCGTGCGATCAGAAATGCCTCCCTCAGATCTTTGACCAGAGTGGTTACGAACTTATCACAACAGGTCACAGCTGAATCATTCAAGACTGAACGAAAAAGAATATCGATTGGCAAACGGGGCACACGGCCAAACATCAAATAAAAAGGGGCAAAACCCGTTGTTTCATGGGTTGTGCAATTATACAGAAATGTCAGTGTCTGTAACCGTCTTGGCCAATCCCTCTTCACATCTGGTGTTAGAGCTCGTATCATATTTCCCAGGGTTCTATTGAAGCGTTCCACGCTTCCATTACCCATTGGGTGATACGGCGTTGTGCGTGTCTTGTTCACCCCAGAGACCCTTAGAAGCTCTTGGATCAATTTACTTTCAAAGCTCGGGCCCTGGTCACTATGGATTCTTTCTGGGAGGCCATAAATGCAAAAATATCTGTCCCATAGGACCCTGGCAACTTGTTTGGCAGACTGATCCCTGCACACGAAGGCTTGTGCTAGCTTCGTAAAATGATCAGTCACCACCAAGACGTCAACAGATCTGTTAGTGGAGTCTTCTGCTGACCAGAAGTCTATACAGACAAGCTCTAATGGTCTACTTGTTGAAATATTCGCCAGGGGAGCTCTACCAGAGGGATCAGTTGTTTTACTCACAGTGCAGCGGTGGCATAGCCGCACATAGTCCTTCACATTTTGATCCATATTTAGCCAAAAGAAACGCTGCCTTGCCAGGCTAAGACTCCGCGACTGACCCTGGTGACCACAATCATCATGGATTCCTCCTAACACAACACTCACTAGAGACTCTGGGACAACAAACTGATGGCGTTTAATTCTTGATAGTTGATCTCGAGACACTCTGTACAGGATGCCATTTCTGACAACTAGTTTCTCCCAGTGCTTGAGATATCGAACAACAACCATCGTTTCCTTTGCCCTTTCTCTTCTCGAAGGTCTACGTTGACGCCCAACATAATACAAAACTCTAGACAAAATCTCGTCGTTGAGCTGTTTTTCACGCAGCTCCTGTTCTGAATAGGCTGGCAAAGTTTCCTGCCCCACAGACATCATCTGGGGCAAGTTATCAATGACGGACATTGCTCGTGCTCTGGCACCAATGTTCCACTCAACATGGGAATTCAATATAGCAGAGACATCTGCCTTAGGGACTGTCAGAAGGTCTTCGTTTTGTTGGATGTCAGACTGGCATGACTGACCTTGATTAAGAATGCTCCACCCCTTATCTGAATCACAAGAATGTCTGAAAGCATCCTGCACTGAAACCGTAGACATCCCTCTGGAATCAGCCAGAAGTGCTCCATATGGCTCTTTGAGCAGTCTCTGCGTGACATCAGTTTTGATAAATGGAACCCGGCTCAGGGCATCAGCGACTGTGTTTTGGGGACCAGGTATGTACTTTATGTCAAAGTTGTAGCTAGCCAATTTAGCCACCCAACGTTGTTCACAGCAATCAAGTTTGGGTTTAGTCAGTATATGGGCCAAGGGATTATTGTCAGTCAAGACGGTGAATTCATGTCCTTTGAGCCAATGACTGAATTTATCGCATACTGACCATTTTAAGGCCAGAAACTCCAACCTATGTGCTGGATAATTTTGCTGTGACTGAGAAAGAGACTTACTGGCGAAGGCTACCGGCCTGGCTTTAGTCTCCCCCTCTGGGACCTGTGAGAGAACAGCTCCAATACCGTCCAAGGAAGCATCCGTTGCCAGTATAAAAGTGCGATTAAAATCTGGATGGGCAAGGACAACACTCTCAACCAATGATTTTTTTAGCCTCTCAACAGCCTGGTCCTGAGCTTGTGTCCAGTCGCCAGGTCTCAGCTTTCTATTTTGACGAGCATGATCCAGCTGTCTCGGATTCTTCGCTCTCACCTTTTGACCCTTTAGAAGATTAAAGAGTGGCTTGGCTACAGCAGAATAGTTTGGAATAAAGTGTTGGTAGTAATTCACCATTCCCAAGAATGATCTTATTTTCTTCTGAGAAGGACATCTACCATCAAGCTCCATCAAATCCAAACTGCTTATCTTAGAGATGCTTTCAACTTTGCTTGGGTCCGTGGAAACACCTTTCTGATCAATCATATGCCCAAGGAACTTCACTGATTTCCTCATCAGATGACATTTTTTTGGAGCCAGCTTAAGATTGTTTGTGCGGAGCCTGCCAAACACCATTTCCAAGCGATCGAGAGCAGTTTTCTCATCTGGGCCGAAGACAATCAAATCATCCAGATAACAAAGGAGACTAAGATAGTTTTCATCCCCGAATATGTTCATCATCATACGCATGAAGCTGCCAGGACTGTTGCAGAGGCCTTGAGGCAACCGATTGTACTCAAAAAGGCCCATAGGCGTTGTAAAGGCGGTAAACTTGCGGTCCTCCTCATGCAGCTGCATATTATAGAATCCGGACGTCAAATCCATTGTACTAAACAGGGCGTTACCGCCAAGTGCTGCCAAACAATCCGCCTGATGTGGAAGAGGGTGCGCATCCTTCAGTGTCCTCCTGTTCAACCAGCGGAAGTCTGTACATACACGCAGGTCCCCATTCTTCTTCCAGACCAAAACGAGAGGAGACGCGTACTCACTGGTAGATCGCCTAATAATCTCCTTCTCCTCCATTTCAGTCAGCACCTGACGTAGTTTTTGATATTGACCGGGAGCTACCCGTCTGAAAGGAAGCCTGAATGGTCTGGTGTCCGAGAGGTGTATTCTGTGGACAAAACCCTTTGCTTCCCCACAATCAAGATGGCCACGTGAAAAGATGTCTTCATAACATAGAATCAGGTTCAGCAACCGTTGCTTGCATGCATCTGAGATATCACAGGAGTCAATGTTAAGACTGTCCAGCCCAACTGACTTCAGTCGCTCACCCACAGGCGACAGTTCAGACACATCATCAGACAACCTTGTGGGGCAGTTTACCAAGAAAGGGTCAACAGTATTGGCGTCATCAAGATCTTCAAGGGCAATGCACGGATAAAGATCTGCAATTTTAGCATTCCGTCTCAAGAACACTGGACTGCCTGAAGTGTTGATAAGCTTCAAGGGGACCCATCCATCTCCCCACAGAGATATGATTAGTCTAGCCACCATAACACCTCTGGGAGCAGAGTGAGAAGACGTAGGCTCAGTCATGACTGCACTTCCTGGGGACACAACAGCAGATTTGGGCAGCTTCCCCCATACTAGGTACTCACGGCCCGGCTCAAGATAGACAGCAGAGTTACATCTTACTGTTCCTATCTTCCCAGGTATCTCCTCCCCTCTCCACCGGTTCAATCCAGCAAGCATTGACAGGAAGCTTTCACATTCAGGGTCTGCTGAAGTCGGTCTAGACACAGCCTGCCAAAATCCATCACACAATTTGAAGTATCTGAGAATGTGTTTAATAACATTAGTTCCAAGTATCAGCTCATCATGTTGTTCAGGAACTACTAAAGTGGGCACTAACATCTTTATTCCATAAACTTCCATGGTAAGATTGAAAGATGATTTAGGTATTACGCACAGCCCTCCACATCATACAAGGGTGACATCAGTTTTAAACTCACCACATTCATCCACTGCACCAGCTGATCTCAGTCTCATCTCAGCAGACTCGTTTATAGTGCAGGCCATCGAACCACTGTCCAACCCTGCACTCAATGTCACCGTCCCTCCAATCTTCACTGGCGTATAAAAGAGGCTGTCACGTCCACCCACAACATGCGTGTTCTGATAAATGACCTCTGAATGATTACAACTTCCTTTGACTAACAGGTATGCATTCTCAATTTGACAATTATCAATGGCTTGGGAGTTACTATGATGACCCGCATTGCCTCCCTCCGAATACGGGTCTGCTAGTTTCCCTCATGCTGTGCCTGGTCATGGGAATGTTTAGGGCATTCCTTCTTTGTGTGCCCAGGGGAGAAGCATGCAAAACACAGTTTTTCTGTCATGCAGTGTGCCACTGTGGTATGTTTGTTGTCATTACAGACTCTACAGGCACTTCTGGCAAAACTGCGCTGCTGTCTAGAGCCACGTCTAGGACTAGAAATATCACGAAATTGCACCCTGCCCATAAGCTGCTCCATCATCTCCATCATACGAGTGAGCAACTGACTCTCAGCCTGTTGTGTGTGTTGAGATAACTCTAGGGTAGAAGTTGAGCAGGAGGAGGGCTGATGCTGTGCCTGACTTGGCACTGACACAGGCTCTGGCTGGCGGCGTACCTGCTCATTAGTCACAGAACAGAATGATTGGATAGGGACAGCAGCCGACTCTGTTTTATGGCCATCGTACATACCATAATCACTGCCGAACACTGTAGTTGTGTGACTCTGTAAACTCATGCTAGTATTTCCTCGGCTCCTGAATTCCCTCTGGTAATCATCAATCCTGCTCTGGATTTCTTTCGCACTCCATTCTTGAATCGGCTTGCATCTGAATATGCTCATTAAACCGGGGTCAGGACAGAATTTAACAAACATCCGTGTTACCTCCTCTCTTATGTTGTCAAAACGTTTGCCTTGTCTCCGCAGTCCCTCATCGGCTAGATCAGCTGCTTTATTAATTCGAATCCAGTAGTCCACAGGATTCTCTTTGGCTCTGGGGAGAGTGGCATAAAAATCTGCGAGTGGCAGGCAAGAGGGAGCTTCACTAAAGTACTGCATAAGAATATCATAAATTATCTCAGGGTTCCGCCTGATGTTGAGCATACTATCACTACGCAGGCTGACCTTGACAACATCCTTTGCCTTTCCAGTCAGTCTACTCATTATTTCTTCGGCTTGGTCCTGAACAGGGCACATTTGCTTTTTTAAGCAAGCTTTTGTCCTGTCTATCCACTCCTCAACACCATACTTATCAGTGCCATCACCTCGGAATATGTCATGCTCTGACTTCATGTGCACTGATACTTGTGGTGACATCACTTGTGTATGTGTGCACTGTTCTGTGCACACTGGTGTCTGAGCGCAACTGAATGAATTGGTTTGGCAATCAGCATTTGTATTAACTAAACCAGAAGACACTAATTTTGCAACTATTGACTCGCCAATATGCGTACCTAGCTGGCCTACCATGTCTGTGAGGTGGTCGAAAGCAACTCTATCAACGCCAGGTGTTGAAGTGTACGGACCCTCACCAGGAACCCTGACTTAACCCAATACCCCTACCGTTGTCACCATGTAATTGTGGTCGTCCAACCCCCTGGCTCATGCCTTCACTACTAATCCCACCATCAGAGCTGCCAACTAACCATGTACCCCTTCCTCTGGGGAAACCCATGTTACCATAACATGGTGCATCCAGGTCTCCATCATACTCGTGTTTTTCAGCCATAATGATATAAAAAAAAAATTACATGAAAAAGGGTAAAAAATAAAGCAAAATAAATAAAAAAAATATATATATGTAACTGTCTCGGTAATGAGAAAGCTCACTATTTTAAATTGTTCTGAACTCGACGACAGTCAAAGCAGTACTATGTCAAATGTGTCTATGCGTTGTGTATTTGAAAAACGAATGCACAGTCCCAATAACTGAGTGTGTGTATGTACTGTCTTCATCCAAAACATCGAAGACTTGACCCACTGACGAACTTGACCTGCACAGAGCGATGAAGATCTGGTCCACCGCTGAGCTTGACCGGCACACAGCAATCACGGTCGATCTGCGTCGAGCTGATCAAAGGATCCAAGGAGTCACGGCACCAGTGTAACAGACGTGAACAAACACACTCACACGTGGGTTTCCTTGTGCTTGCCTTTATCTTTTGGAAATAAAATGGCACAAATCACTTTGGCTGAAGATAAACTACTGCAGACATTCAAGACCACAGCAGCGACACTCAAATCTGCTGGAGTACGGCAAGACTTGTATGATTCATATTAAACATATACTATAACAGTATACATGAAACTGAAACAATATCCCTGTAATTAATAATACAGTGTACTCATACAGGACAATAATTCGATAACAGGAAAACACCAATTGTTAACATTTATAACTAAATCACGGAAGCAACATACCTTTTGGAAATAAAATGGCACAAATCACTTTGGCTGAAGATAAACTACTGCAGACATTCAAGACTAGAAAAATAGAAATTACACATTCACTCAACTCATAATACAAATAATTGTCATAATGTTGAGACATAGACAATAACCACTCTAATTGAACTCGTTCACACTGGTGTGACGCATGTGGAAATTCAGTACATATTATAACAACCTCAACAATCCTGTTAAAGCATGAAATGGATTAAATATACATTCAAATACATGTATGAAAGATATTGCAATCGAAAAGATCCACTTAAAACATATCATTATTACAATTAATCTGTTAATGAGTTAGAGCGTGAAAAATCATACATACCCACAGCAGGGACACTCAAATCTGCTGGAGTACGGCAAGAGAAGAGCGACAAAATACACTGTCTGCAGTACCATTAATAGCCACAGGAGGGGAGCCTTTGAACACCAATGAATTTAACCAAATGCCTATTTTATGAAATTCACACATCAAAACTCTTAAATTAAGTACTCTTTTTAACCCTGTTACACTTACACATAAGAGTCTCAGTCTCAGTTTATTAACATGCCCTACTGTGGAAATTAGTGCACATGACATCAGTGTCACACACACTTCCTTTAAAAATCTAAGGGCAGTGTTGGGCAAGCTACTTGGAAAATGTAGTGAGCTAAGCAACAAGTTACTCTACAGTAAATTAAACTTCACAAGACTGAAGCTATCCCCATAGGAAATGTAACAAGCTTAGCTACATCAACAGTAGCTTGCTACATCTAAGCTACTTTTAAAATGCAATTTTTATGCAATTTGTCTTTATGTCATGGTTAGTAGAATTATTGTCTCTTTTAATCACATGTGGGTGGAGTTATGTGTGTCTCTCGTCTGCACTGATAGTTTCATGTCCGTTAATTGTTCATCAGCTACAGCTGCTACTCATTACCTGCTCCCTACTTATTGCCCTGTCTTTCGTCTTGTGTTTGTCAGATCGTTGTTTGAAGCTCCCTGTGTACTTCATCACCAGAAACCCGTAGACACACCTCTCCACTGGATGGCCCATCTCAGTTCCTGCGTCACGCTCTCATGGTGTCTCATCTCACCGCAGCTTCCTGGCCACCTGTGACTTCCTCTCTCTTCATCCTGTTGTGGTTCCTGCTGGTTTTCTTCTGTTCATTTGCTTATCATTCATTAAAATAACATTCACTTGCATTTGCTTCCTCACCCTTCCTTTCACTACAGAATGATCTGACCAACCATGGAAGCAGCAAGTTTACCCTCCTTACCAGATGTTCCATGCATTTCTCATTGCAGCCTCGCACCTTCGAGATGGAGGAGTCTAAGGTGGCTTTCATACTCCCCTTGCTCACTGGAAGGGCAGCTTTGTGTGGAACGGCAGTGTGGGAGAACCAAGACCCATGCTACGACTCGTTCCATACTCACGTGGCAGAGATGAAAAGGCTGTTCGAGGCAAAAAGCTGTAGCAGGCAAGGAGGCTGCCAGAAGATTCGCGAATCTTAATCATGGGGACTGTTTCGTTGCTGACTACTCCATTTAATAACTACTCCACCTTGGCGGCCGAATGTAAATGGAACGAGGAGGCCCAGTGGGATATGTTCCTGCATGGGCTGACTGAACGTGTTCAAAAGGAGATTTACATTCTTAAGTTACCTCCAAGTCTCAATGGATTGATTGACTTGGCTCTTCGGTTAGATGCCCTTATTGAATGACTGGGGCAGCACACCCATTCAACACGTTTCCTCGGCAAGACTGGAGCTGGCAACCAATGCAGAGAGAACATTGCCGGTTCCGTTGTCGATCACAAGCCAATGCAGGTGGGAAGAGCTTGGCTGTCCTAGGAGGAGAGAGGTGGAGATCCCATGGACTCTGTTTATACTGCGGTGGCTCTGGAAATTTTTCTACTCTCTTGCCCGGTAAAAGGAGGTAGCCCAGTAGTAAACTTGGGGCTGCTATTGGGTTGGACCTCCACCGGGAAGTCTTCATTCACTCTCCTTCCGGTGAGACTGAGATTGGCCAACAAATACACCTACCCCTATCAGGCACTTCTGGACTCCGGAGCGGAGGGTAGAGTCCTGCACGGGTTCGGGTACCCATGAATTTGGCTGAAACTGGTGAAAAATATCCAACTGTGTCGGATACGGGTGAGGGTCGGGTCGGACACAGGGAAAACACGGGTCTAAAAATGGTTCAAACTGTCACATGGAAACTTAAAAATAGGCCTACGTTCCACTTGAGTCATTGGTTAACAGATGTAAAAGATCAGCCAGCAGTTTTTTTTCTTAGTTTTTCTTTTCTATATAATATATATATATATATATATATATATATATATATATATATATATATATATATATATATATATATATACACACACACACACAGAGAATCTGATTTAAAATGTTTGATTTAAGCCTATTTCAAAATTTGTGTCAAATTTTATCACGCATACAGTTCAACTAATGCGATCGTTATAAAGGTGTTTAAACAACAATACACTTCCACTTGCATGTATTTGACAATCTGAATATCTGATATTTCATTCCATAGCTAACACATTTGTGAATATGGGCCTAATCTAGGCTATCCAGGGTTGTTGTTGTTGTTGTTGTTTTTAATTGCATCTGAAAATGACTTTGTGCAGCTCATTCACATTCTGGCGCAGGTCCGCCTCTCACGATGCTCAGCTGTGAATGATTTAAAGATGGGTGCGTTCGACTTGAAGCACAACCTCAGACGGTGGTATGATTTGCTGTTCTGTTTTCTTTCAGGATCAAAAATACAACAAATGAAAGTGTTTATCTGTTTTTCCAACTGATGAGAACTATGCATTTTAATTCATCAGTCAATTTTTTATTTTATTATGAGATTTTATTCTGACTCGAGCACTGATGGACCAAAGACATTTCGACATTTGAAGTAGAAATGTGAAATATAAATTCTCTGAAAATGCATTTTTTACTTACTTAAAACCACACTGGATTCTATTGGTTGTCAGTACTGCTATCATATGTACATACATGGCAAATGCTTGATGTTAGGCCAAAGTGTGTGTTTGTGTTCAGGAAGACCACCAACCACAACCCACATGATGCACTAAACACTATATATCTGTTGTGTCTGAATAAAGGTCAGTAGAGAAGATGCATATTTCAGTTGAATGAGAAAATGTATCAAAAGTAAAATGAATCTTAATATAATCTTAATATAATAATTTAGTATTTTATTTAAATACAGTCTCTGACAAAAGTATTGTTGCTTGTGTACAAATTGACCTGTAGTGCAGCTGAAATATATTTCTAATCAAGATGTTTGTTTGTTTTTTTTTTTTTGTTTTTTTTACAAGAAATTGCTTATTTTAATCCCAACAGCTTTTGTAATAATGTTTCAGTGCAAAACACATTCACAGCTTGGTAAGGCCCATTGAGTCAGTTTTTGCAAAGACATAAGTGTTGTCGCTTTGTCATATGAGCTTCACCTGTGACTAATGATGGATCAATTAGGTCTCAGGTGTGTATAAAAACAACCCCAGTACACTAGACCTTCACATCAACTGCAACTAGAACTCTGCAAATATGCCCTGAGACTTAAGTTTTGATTGTCACGAGGCTGAAGACCAGATCCACTGCTGATTTGGACCTTCAATGTGTCTCAGCGTCAAGTACAGAGGATTAAAAAAAAAACATTTGAAGACACAAGAGACGTTTTTGACAAGCCCAGGTCAGGCAGACCCCTCAAGACTGCTCGAGTGGACCGTTTGTTGGCTCGAAAATCCAAGGCCAGCCCATTTTCCACTGCAGCAGAGCTCCACAAGACCTGGTCACCTGAAGTCCCTGTGTCAACCAGAACAGTTTGTCGAATTTTGTCTCGAAATGGCCTCCATGGTCGAATCAGTGCTCAGAAGCCAGCACTAAACAAAAGACAATTGAAAAAACATGTGGCATTTGCCAAGGCCCACAGCCTGCTAAAAGGATGGATCCTGGACAAGTGGCAGAAACTGGATTTTTCAGATAATTCTTCTGTTGAATTACACAACAGTCGCCGCAAATATTGCAGGAGAACTACTGGAGCCCGCATGGATCTGAGATTAACCCAGAAAGCAGTGAAGTTTGGTGCCGGAAAAATCATGGTCTGGGGTTACATCCAGTATGGGGGTGTGGGAGATATCTGCATGGTGGAAGGCAACATCAATAGTCTAAAACACCAAGAAATCTTAGCTACCTCTTATATTCCCAACCATAAAAGAGGCCAATTTCTGCTGCAGGATGGTGCTACATCGCATACTTCCATCTCCACATCATAAATTAAAAATTTTGTCTTGTTTGTACTTTGTACTATTATTTTTTATCCAAAACAACTTCCAAATGAGGACAATGAAAGCAATCAAAATCAACAAAAGAGCAATGATATGCAACAGCTATAACATTCTAAGTTAGCTTAACGAATAAGAGTGCAAGTCTAAAAGTGACAAATATAAAGCGGAATATAATGTGCCCGTATGCGAATCTCTATATAATATAATATATGTATATATGTATGTATTTGTGTGTGTGTGTGTGTAAAGACCTCTAACACTAGCTTGCTCTATTCTTTTTTTTTTATTCTATCTTTTTTCTTTTTATTTATTGTATTACTTAAAAGCCCATGCTACGTGTACTGCGTTCAAGATAACTGAGACTTGTTATAGCACTTATATATGATTGCTCTTTTTGTTGTTTTTGATTGCTTCCACTGTCCTCATTTGTTGCTTTGGTTAAAAGCATCTGCTAAATAAATAAATGTAAATTTAATTTAAATGTAATTTAAATGTAATGTTCCACGTGCGGTTCAATATCAACCAATAAGATTCCATGTACGATGTCGCGTTTTCATTGGTCAGTTGTTGAAGCTGATTTCTGATTGGTTGTTGCCGTTTTGACAGCATTTATGCCAAGAGCAAAGAGAAAGAAATCGAACAGAAGAGTACTTGGCCATGCGCGAATGCACGGGACACAGTCTAAGCACATACAAGCTTACTTTTAAGCGAAGAGGAGAGATTCGCGATTGCACTGAACACGTTTTAAGAGCAGGCATACTCTCTGAGCGAGCCCGGAGAAAATTCTTACAAGAGCAACGTGTATCTGAGAGCGCGAGCAGAGAGAGATTCACGCTCTGCACAATATATTCCGAGCGTGAGCAGAGAGATTCGCGCTTGCGCATTATATCAATGTACTTTCGCGCTACAATAATGCGCTCTCAACATTTGACAGTGAAATAACGCCATACTAGAGGGCACATAACTCCGAAGTTATGAATTAAAGAGCCAGTAAGATGAAAATTCTAAGCTTCCTATCACTGTTTATAAGTCCTGTATGTAACCCTGATTTAATTTCAGGATTAATATTAAGAATTGTATATAGTTTTAAATTAATTATAACGTATAGTTATATGATTGTTAACTGAAAAAATTATGTAAGAGGAAAAAATAAATAAATGTGGAAGAGGAATAATTCGAATAAGACTTGAATAGAATTGACCAATGAGAGAAGACTGAGAAACTACGCCCAGCTGACTCAGTAGAAGCAGCGCAAATTAACGTAGCAACCGAGAGGAGAGCAATAAGCTAGAGCAAGTATTCTCTAAAAAAAGAAGGAAATAAGTGTAAACTTTTGATTTTGTTAAAACCGGGATTTCATGTTGGATTTCATGAAGAGACCGTCGTGTTGAAAGAATCAAGTTAATTTTATGTTCGTGTGAATGTCATTCTTGAAGTATTATCATCTGGAAATACTGGATGTGGTGAGTTATTGTTCGATTGCTGTTTATTTTGAAATAAGCACAAGATAATTGTGATTACAAATGTTTATTGAAACTGTAAGATGTTTGTGTTATTTGTATGTGATTTTGCAATGTAAAAGTTTAAAGGGGGGGTGAAATGCTCGTTTTCACTCAATATCCTGTTAATTTTGAGTACATATAGAGTAGTACTGCATCCTTCATAAATCCAAAAAGTCTTTCGTTTTATTATACTCATAAGAGAAAGATAGTCTGTACCGATTTTTTCCCGTAAAAACACGACCGGCTGGAGGCGTGATGTGTGGGCGGAGCTAAAGAATCACGAGCGCGAATAGGCTTTTGCATTGAGAGCGTTTGGAAGCTGTGACATTACCGTGAGGGAAAAACCATCATCCAAAACAAACCATGGCTTACAGTCAGATTCGGCCGTTTATTTATGATCCAGTATCAGATCCCTAGGCTGAAACTGAATGAGAGCAGCAGCAGCAACGACTCGCTCCGAGCGGGGCTCGAACCCGGGTCTCTGGCATGGGAGGGGACGCACTAACAAGGAGGCAGAGATATTTGAAGCAGTTTTACTCACCGCCTGCGGTTCCAACACACGATCGTGACCCTTTGTAAAAATAAACTCCATCCACTGGTCCCTAAATGCTGTTTTTTTTTTTTGGTAATCTGTGCAGGGTTGTCTTGCCCTGGCAACCAAAAACACACTTCTTTTGTGACTTTTCGCGACGCTCTTGCTCTGATCAGTGAATCGCTCTGATCAGTGAAATGTCTGTGCTGCTCAGCCTCTCTATACGGGAGCGCGCGCTCTTCCGGCAGAAGTGCCTTAGGACCCATATAAGGAAAATCCGCTCCATCTAAAGTCACACAGAGCCATACTCAAAAAAAACTTTCCGAAACTTGTGACAAACCGGAAGGAGTATTTTGGGAACGAAAATACTCAACGTACAACTTAATTTTTGAAACTTTGTCCATGTTTAGCATGGGAATCCAACTCTTTAACAGTGTAAAAAACTCAGTATGCATGAAATAGCATTTCACCCCCCCTTTAATCGTTTAGTTAATTAGTCTCACACAGAGCTGTAGTTCACGTGGCTTTGACGTGAAACACGTGAGCCTGAAAAAAGAGAGAGAAGTTAATGCAAAATTATTGTAAATATTGTATTATGCGAATAGTAATTGTAATATAGGGGAAATTACTTACCTAATGGACATTGAACACAGATAAATATATATTGTGTTGCGATCTCTGGCTTTTTAATAGGTCAGGTTTTTTGAATTCATCGGAAAGTTCCGTTGATGGCGAGCCACCCAATCAAACGCTAGGAGAAGAAAGAGGACAACAGAGACATCAAGTTTGTTTTTCATTCTTTTCTTCAGGAAGGATGTTTTTTTCTTTTTCTGAATGGAACTGTGAATTAACAGATGCATCGTTGGATTCAAGATAAGTGACTGAATGAAATCTGATATCAGTGATTGATTGAACTGAACTTTGATTTGCTTTCAAGAAGTTTTCCTTGAGAGGGTTATCTTATATACAGTGGATCTGGTGTTACTAGGGTGAATTCACTGTGACGGTAACAGGTGACTGTAAACCAGTGATAGCTGACTATATTTGAAGAGGTTTTTTATTTTATTTTACATTGGAAAAATGTGATTTATTTATTGTTTTTATTTTCCTATTGTTGATTTAATTATTTTCTTTTGAAAAGGCCTACTTTTATTTGGGGGAAATTATTCAAAGTAAAGTACTTACCGCATTATTGGCTCCTGTGTTCTTCAGTAAATATCCACTACCTCCAGTAGCCGTTCCTGTGATTTTCTGGTGCGCAATTAGTCTATTTAAATATAAATATATAGCTCAAAGTGTAAATAATTTAAGTACTTTTATAAATTATTTACATTTTGAGTTCTGTTATTAGAGTCTGCTAACTAATACAGACACTTAATTTTGAATCATATAATTTATATCACCCGCTACATAAAAAACTTTGGCGAGCAAGCCAGGAGGTGGTGTTTTATTACTGAAGACACACAGGGTGAGTAGATCAAAAAGGCCGTTGACAAAATGGAAGTAGTTGTCACTGAAGGTATCAAGGTCCCTAATGCAGTGATAGTTAGTGAAGTAATTGGAACTGAAGATGATGAGAAGTTACTTGAATTCTTGCAGAAATATGGGTCTATAGCTAAAGTAATTAAGGTTGAAGATCCTGAATCTGAATTTCACCTAAATTTGATTGTTGAGTTTAGCAGTGGGAATGCTATGCAAACTTTAGAGCCTGTATTACCATACACCCACAATTTGATTGACAACCCCGAAATCAGCTACGTAGTGAGGTCTATATCCAGTGTGTATACCAAACAGTTGGGAGGGGATGCCACCAGATCTTATCTTAAAGGGTTGAGAGAAATAGCAATGCTTAGTGGAGTTAACTTTGAGACAATGCTAAGTGAAATGCTAACTGAGATGAGCTCTGAAGTTCTTCCCTTGTGTGCTGAGGCAGGCACTGCTGACAAACATTCTGAAACTAATGTTGATCAGGACCAACTGGAGAAAACCACATCAGCAATGGGTGAGCCACTTTCAGCAGGAGGCCATCAAGTGACATCTGGTGCTACTTGTGTGAGTAACTCAATTCTTACTTCACCTACTGTACTGAACCCACCTGATGTACAAAGATTAGTTGTTGAGCATGTGGTGCAGACTGAGGAAGTAAATTCTCAAGCACTCACAACCACAAGGCTCAGAGCTTTCTCTGGGAGGATTCCCAGGCCTGTGAATGAGGTAGAATATGACACGTGGTGCACAAGTGTCGACTTCATCCTACGAGACCCTACCATATCTAAATTTCATGGGTCACGGAAGATTTTAGGCAGCCTTCTACCCCCGGCTGCTGACATTGTGAAGCATTTGGGCCCTGAAGCCTCTCCATGCGATTATCTGCAACTACTTGATTCAGCTTTTGGCACTGTAGAGGATGGTGACGAGCTTTTGGCTAAGTTCATGAATACTTCACAGAATGCAGTTGAAAAACCTTCAGCTTATTTATCTAGACTTCAAGCTGCACTGAGTATAGCTGTTAAGAGGGGTGGT
Organism: Carassius gibelio; assembly: GCF_023724105.1. NCBI lineage: Eukaryota > Metazoa > Chordata > Actinopteri > Cypriniformes > Cyprinidae > Carassius > Carassius gibelio. The sequence goes on from NC_068396.1 coordinate 3,348,190, forward strand.
GTCTTGTCCACTGAAGCAGACCGGCATCTGTTGAAACAATTTTGTCGGGGCTGCTGGGATAACAACCTAATAGCAGACCTAGGTCTGGAACAAAAACGTGAGAATCCTCCTTCTTTTGCACAGTTGTTACTGATGCTGCGAGTTGAAGAAGACAAATATGCGACCAAAGCAAAGCGCATGAGGCAACATTTGGCTGGAGTGAAACAGCGTGTTCAAGTCCACACTCAAAGAACATGGCTGGTTGATGAGACTGATCAACCAGGTAGTCCTGATGTGCTGTCAGTCGCATCTGAGACTAAGGAGCTAAGGAGGCAAATAGCCAGTCTTCAGAGTCAACTGGCAAGATTGACTACTAATGCTGGAGCTGTCAAGAAAACTACTCTGCCAGTCAAAGCTCGGAAAACCTCTGTAATGGAAAAGAAACCCCAGAAAACAAATTCTGAAGCTACCGCGAATGAAATGAGGAATCAAGTTGAAAAGCCCAGGCCATGGTATTGCTTCAAGTGTGGAGAAGATGGCCACATAGCAATCTCTTGCAACTCGGAACCAAATCCAAAACTTGTGGCAGAGAAACGCAAGTTACTGAAAGAGAGACAGTCCAAATGGGAGTCTCACAATGTTGTCATGAAAGAGGCTTTAAACTAGAACCGGTTCCTATTGAGGGGCGAATCGGAACTGAAATACTTAATAGTCCCACCAAGACTAAAGCTTCTACTTGCAGCCAATGCCCTAAGGATCCAAACTTGAAAGTGAAACTTCCCAAAGGTTTAGTTGGCGCTAGGTGCATTGCGCTAGTTGATATTTCAGGGCAAGAATGTCATTGCTTGATTGATACTGGTTCGCAAGTAACCACTGTTCCTTTTTCCTTTCATGCACAGTATCTGTCGGATCACCCCATTCATCCTCTCTCGGACTTACTAGAAGTAGAATGAGCAAATGGTCTTTCTGTGCCGTACCTTGGGTATGTGCACCTGAACATAACCTTTCCAGCAGAATTTGTTGGTGTCAGAACTGAGATTCCCACCGTTGCTTTGGTGGTGCCGGACATTAAGTCCCACACCCAACCTTTGGTTCTAGTCGGAACAAACACTCTGGATACTTTGTATGAAGAACATCTACAACAAAGATCCTTCCCTTTCCTTCCAGATTTGTATGGTTATATGGCTGTCCAATACACTCTTGAACTACGGCACAAACGCTGTGAAACTGGTATTCTTGGTCATGTCAGACTGAAGAGTCGGACACCTGAAGTCTTGACCGCTGGTCAAACACTTGTCTTAGAGGGTGCCATTCATGTATTGGAAACTCCAGTTGACAAATGGGTTGTGGTGGAACACTCTACTGTATCGTCCTTACCAGGGGGAGTTGTAGTGAAGTGTTGTTTACTTACTCTTCCTCCTGAGAAGTCAGGATGTCTTCCTGTGGTCCTCACTAATGAGGCCGATCATGACGTGATAATCCCACAAAGGTGCATCATTGCTGAAATGCATGCGATGGAGTCCGTGCTTTCATCTAACAGAGCCGTATCCAAGTCTGACTCGCAGAGCATTGAACCTGATATGAGTAAAAAGTCAAAGGTGACTTTGAACTTTGGTAATTCACCATTGCCACAAGAGTGGAAAGATCGAATTTCCAGGCAGCTTAACGAAATGCCTGAGGTTTTTGCCCACCATGAACTAGACTTTGGATGGACTCAGAAAGTAAAGCACCGTATCAAGCTGAATAATGAGGCCCCATTTAAGCAGAAAGCACGACCCATTCATCCGCAAGACTTTGAAGCTGTGCGAAGACATCTTCAAGAGCTTCTGTCGAGCGGTATTATCTGTGAATCAGAGTCTCCTTTTTCTTCAACCATAGTGGTGGTTAGGAAGAAGAACGGCAATATCCGACTTTGTATTGATTACAGGAAGTTGAATCTGCAAACGATAAAGGACGCATATGTCTTGCCTAACTTGGAAGAGACATTTGCAGCTCTGAATGGTTCAAAATGGTTTACCGTGCTTGACTTCAAGTCGGGATATTATCAAATTGAGGTAGAGGAAGTCGATAAACCCAAAACTGCTTTCGTGTGTCCCTTAGGATTTTGGGAATTCAATAGGATGCCTCAAGGAGTAACCAACACACCGAGTACCTTCCAACGGTTAATGGAGAAGTGCATGGGGGATATTAACTTGAAGGAAGTACTCGTGTTTCTAGATGACTTGATTGTATTTTCCAAGACCCTGGAGGAACACGAAAGGCGCTTACTACAAGTGCTTACTTGCTTGAGAGAATATGGATTGAAGCTGTCACCAGAGAAGTGTCGGTTTTTCCAAACTACTGTGAAGTACTTGGGTCACATTGTGTCCGAGCATGGAGTAGAAACTGATCCCGAGAAAATAGAGGCCATAAAGACCTGGCCACGTTCTAAAGCCCTTAAAGAGTTAAGGTCATTTTTAGGGTTTTCTGGTTACTAACGGAGATTTATAAAGGACTATTCCCAGATTGTGAAGCCCTTGAATGAATTGACCTCTGGATAACCTCCATTGAGAAAAGGTGTCAAAAAGCTTGGTAAAGACAAATCCAGTACTGCAATCCCAAAGAGCCATTTGGTGGTAGTTGGACCCCTTCTTGTCAAACAGCATTTGAAACATTGATCATCAAGCTCTCTACTGCTCCTGTCTTGGGTTTCGCTAACCCTAAGCTTCCTTACATTCTTCATACAGATGCTAGCACCTCAGGATTGGGGGCTGCCCTGTATCAAGAGCAGGACGGGCAGCAAAGAGTCATTGCTTTTGCCAGCAGGGGGCTATCCTGGAGTGAATCTCGTTACCCAGCGCACAAACGTGAATTTTTGGCGCTGAAGTGGGCGGTAACAGAGAAATTCCATGACTACCTTTACGGCAGTTCATTCACGGTTGTTACTGACAGCAATCCGTTGACTTACCTGTTGACAACTGCCAAGTTAGATGCTGTCAGCTACCGATGGCTTGCTGCTTTATCCACGTTCTCATTCACACTCCAGTACCGAGCTGGTAAGCAGAATGTTGATGCAGACAGTCTGTCCAGACGACCGCACAGGAAGTTGTCAGATGATCGACTGTCAACAAAGGAAATTGAAAGGATTGAAAAGTTTGTTCAGTATCACACAGCTGATGCCAACGCCTCCTGAATCACTGATTCTGATGTGGTTAAGCCCATTTGTGAAAAGCAGCTTGTACAGCAGAACAATGATCCTGCTTACTCCTTGGTCATGTCTCTTGCTATTCATTCCGATGCAGTACCGGACTGTTATGTGCAAGAGGATGTTCTAAATGGGTCATCAGCTATACCTCACTTGACTAAAGAAGAGCTAGCCGAAAAGCAGAGATCTGATCCAGTAATTAGGGAAGTGCTAATGTATCTGGAATCTAACACCTCCTCCTATTGTTAGGAAGGAAATTCCAGATTTATCTTTTTACCTGCGAGAGTGGGATCGCCTAGAGATGAAAGAGGGAGTTTTGCACAGAAGGCGACAGGATGGAGATTCTATCACGTACCAGTTGGTGTTGCCCAAGGAACTCAGATCCTATGCTGTAAACCAATTACATGATCAGATGGGTCATATGGGCATAGAAAGGACCCTGGATTTGGTCCGAGCGCGGTTTTATTGGCCGAGAATGGATTCTGAGGTAGAACACAGAATAAAGACCTGTAATCGCTGTGTGCGGAGGAAAGCCTTACCCCAGAGAGCCGCACCTTTGGTGAATATTCAAGCATCACGACCACTTGAACTTGTCTGTATGGATTTTCTTTCCCTCGAGCCCGATAAATGGTTCGCGATTCAGAAAGATTCAGTTTCCTTAAACCCCACCTTTCGGTAGCATACTGTGTTCTGATTGGTCAAATAACATAGTCAGGTTTGATTGGTTGTTCCGAACACAACTTCACGGTAAACAATGCGTTAGCATCTTTTTGGGGTGAATTATGTCTTATTCCTCTCATCGCGAAGCAAACAGTAAAATAAAAAACTTGAACAGTCTTGCTGCTTTTTCTTCTGTGTGGGCATATTCAAGCCACGCGCTTCAGTTTGAATCTGATGTGTCTAATGTGGTCACATTAGATATAATGAAGGGAGACGTGAAATATTGGACGTCATGTTGTTTTCATATGGATTACTTTATCACAGAATATCTGTTTTCGGCAGCACTTGTTTAGTTTTAAAGCAGACATGTCAAGCTTTCTATAGATATCTCTCTTATGTCTCTTAGTTGAGTATTCACGGAGTTACACTTCATTTTAATGACGTGTTTGTAAATGAAGATCAGCGCCGACTTTTTCGGGGTTATCAGGGGAAAATGACTCATAACGCGTACAGACATCCCAAGTCTCCCGGAAGTTCCAGGAGTCTCCCGCATTTTGAAAGCGGTTCCCTGAGACCCGCAAATTAGTTAACCCTCTGGAGTCTAAGGGTATTTTTGGGGCCTTGAGAAGTTTTGTCATGCCCTGATATTTGTGCTTTTTTCAGTTTCTTATAAATATCTAAATGGGTAAAGTCTAATATCACTGTAATCAGCACAAACTGGGCTATAATAATATGTGAAATGCATGCATGTACATGATTGTATTTTTGAGAAAAAAAAATGTTATGCATGGTTAGTGAAAAACTAAAAATGTTAAATCACTTGAATAAGGCAATAAAACACATACATAAAATTGGTTGCCGGAAAAGTTGAGAACTGGAGCTTGTAGCCTAGAATTTTTCTTTCTGAATGATGTGAAAATCATCTTGTTTACTCACTCACAGAAAACAATATATTGATTTAAATTTTCTAAAACACTTTTTGTTGGTAAAAGTCATATGCGAGTAGGCGTCAACTACCATGAATATCATTGTGATTTACACCTGAGAAGACAAAGGCCTGCATAATGAGCTGCATAATGAGCCTCTCATTCAACTGTGCCACTCTGAGGGCAAATTTTTTGGCATCCTTTCTCTAGTCACACAATCCTTCAGAAATCCTTTTAACAATCTTATTTTCTACCAAATAAACCCCATTTATTATCATTATTATCATTATTATTATTATTATTATTAATGTTGAAAAGAGCTGATAATATTTTTCAGGTTTTTTTTAGGGGGAATAAATCGAAAGAACTGCATTGTTTTTACAGTTGTTAGAGTTATCTCTATTTGTCACATTTATATTATTTACATCAAGCTTTTGAATGGTATAGTATTGTATATTGTTATTGAAACTTCATAATGTTTCACTTGATTATACATTTAGTCAGGAATTATAGTTTGGAAAAAGTATTTGGAAAAAGTCTAACTAGTAAAATGTTTACACGTTATGTGAACACTAGTACAAATAAATAAAAAGAGACTTACTCATGTTTATGATCTCTGCTGAATAAAGCGCTTCATTCTTTTTTCTGAGGAAATCCATTTCTCAAATCCTCAACCACATCACATCTTTTTGGGGTGAATTATGTCTTATTCCTCTCATCGCGAAGCAAACAGTAAAATAAAATAAAAACTTGAAGAATAGTCTCGCTGCTTTTTCTTCTGTGTGGACGTATTCAAGCCGCGCGCTTCAGTTTGAATCTGAATAGCGCGTTCAGCGCGGGGGCGTGGTCACATTAGATATAATGAGCGGAGATATGAAAAATAGACATCGCGTTGTTTTCATATGGATTACTTTATCTCAGAATATTTGTTTTCGGCAGCACTTGTTTATTTTAAAAGTAGACATTCCAGGCTTTCTATAGATATCTCTCTCATGTCTCTTCTTTGAGTATTCACGGAGTTACAGTTCATTTTAATGAAATGTTTGTACATGACGATCAGCGGAGATAAAGACTGTAGACAGCGCACCTTGTTTGTTATCTTTATTTTATAAGTGCACAAAGGTTTTTTGTTATTATGTCTGTATCCAAAAAAAACTAGACCCTTTACAGATTCGATAGATGTATTGCTCTTATCTGTACGATTAAAACTGAGAGTGTAATTTAAGTTCTTTTCAGGGTTATCAGGTGAAAATGACTCAAAACGCATATATGCGTTAATCGACTCGAAAGGGTTAAAATCTCCCGGAATCTAGACCGAGCGAGCAAAAGCGCGAATGCGAAACAGATACTGTGTTTCAAACCGTGTAGAAGGTGACTACAGCTGAGATGTATTTCTTTCCTTGGGGGGGGGGTCTTCAGGATACCTCCCTGAAATGACTTTTTGCAGGTTGGTATCTGCGTTAATCAACTCCAGAGGGTTTTAACATAATATAACTGTTAGTGCAAGCGCGACATACTGATAAGACGCTTGGGAGAAAACAAACACATAACTTCATAATCATACTTCGCGTTGTGATTCGGAGATGCTTGTTGGTCTAAATAAAGTTGGTAATGAACCCTCTTTTAATGGCCAAACGCTTTGAAAATCCCGCCTTGAACTCACGGAGGTTAGAAAAGCAGTCATCAGTGAAATGCCATTGGTTCTTCTGATCTTCATTCTTTGGCAGTGAAAATAAAACAAACTTGCCTTTACAATTAAAAACACACTGTCTCCTCGACATGATGCTCTCACACCAACCAGAGCGTCTGTGTGTGGGGTGGGGCAGGTCAGAGTTCCGTTTCTCCCAGGACGGTAGGCGGAGATTATTATGCAAAGTGTCCCTAGTGACGTACATAGAGATGGGCAAAAGATTTGAAATCTATAACACCTCGTTTCAGCGATTCAGAGTCGACTCCTTACTTTAGAAGCCAATATCTTTATAAATCGTGTACTTTTTGGTTTAATTACTTTTCACATTGTTTACACTGATGGACAGCTACATCATACACTGTAATACAGGTAATTTTTGATTTCCCATCTGTGTGGCTCTTTAAATTAAGAGGTGCAGAGCCAGTGGTGGTTTTGTAGGCAGACAACAATGCCTTAAATATTATGCAAGCAGCTTTTGGTAACCAGTGCAAATTGATAAACAAAGATAGCTTAAATTCATAAACCGGAATAAATGACCCCTGTAATTGTCAAAAAAAATGTGTGAGGAAGACATATAGTGGAGTTTGAGCTCACCAGGTGTGATGGCTTTAGATGCATCTACAAAAACACTACTGGATACTGTGGAAAGAAGGGGGTTTCCACAGCTTTCTATTCAGACAAATAGTTTGATGGATTCTATTATATGGACTGCTACAACAGAACAAATGAATCTGTGGTTTATTTATTTATTTAATTTTACTTGAATTGGCAACTGAAACTGAAAGCTAAATTAATGTTTTAGTGGATAAAGCGGTGTCTGTTTGCTAAATTGTCTTTTAACAGAAGGTTACTAGACTTATTATTATTATTATTATTATTATTTATTATTATTAATAATTATTACATTTGATGATTTAGTAGTTTGTCAACTGTATATTTTTTCTCTATCAGGCAAAACGTAGTTTTTTTTAGGGTAACACTTTACAATAACGTTTCATTTGTTGACATTGATGTATTTACTAACATTAACTATGAGCAATACATTTGATACAGTATTTATTATCACTTCACAGTGCTTTAAGTAAGGAATAATTGACGATGGGCCATTTCAATCAATCAATCACCTTTATTTATATAGTGCTTTAAACAAAATACATTGCGTCAAAGCACTGAACAACATTCATTTGGAAAACAGTGTCTCAATAATGCAAAATGATAGTTAAAGGCAGTTCATCATTGAATTCAGTTATGTCATCTCTGTTCAGTTGAAATAGTGTCTGTTTTTATTTGCAATCAAGTCAATGATATCGCTGTAGATGAAGTGACCCCAACTAAGCAAGCCAGAGGCGACAGCGGCAAGGAACCGAAACTCCATCGGTGACAGAATGGAGAAAAAAACCTTGGGAGAAACCAGGCTCAGTTGGGGGATCAGTTCTCCTCTGACCAGACGAAAACCAGTAGTTCAATTCCAGGCTGCAGCAAAGTCAGATTGTGCAGAAGAATCATCTGTTTCCTGTGGTCTTGTCCTGGTGCTCCTCTGAGACAAGGTCTTTACAGGGGATCTGTATCTGGGGCTCTAGTTGTCCTGGTCTCCGCTGTCTTTCAGGGCAGTAGAGGTCCTTTCTAGGTGCTGATCCACCATCTGGTCTGGATACGTACTGGATCCGGGTGACTGCAGTGACCCTCTGATCTGGACACAGACTGGATCTCGTGGCCACGGTGACCTCGGAACAAGAGAGAAACAGACAAATATTAGCGTAGATGCCATTCTTCTAATGATGTAGAAAGTACGGTGTTATGTGAAGTGTTTCCGGTTCCGGTTTACCTAATTAATGCAGCCTAAAAATCCTTTAAAGTATTTGGATATTAAAAGCATATTAGTATGTTATGTGTATGCCAGGTTAAAGAGATGGGTCTTTAATCTAGATTTAAACTGCAAGAGTGTGTCTGCCTCCCGAACAATGTTAGGTAGGTTATTCCAGAGTTTAGGCGCCAAATAGGAAAAGGATCTGCCGCCCGCAGTTGATTTTGATATTCTAGGTATTATCAAATTGCCTGAGTTTTGAGAACGTAGCGGACGTAGAGGAGTATAATGTAAAAGGAGCTCATTCAAATACTGAGGTGCTAAACCATTCAGGGCTTTATAAGTAATAAGCAATATTTTAAAATCTATACGATGTTTGATAGGGAGCCAGTGCAGTGTGGACAGGACCGGGCTAATATGGTCATACTTCCTGGTTCTAGTAAGAACTCTTGCTGCTGCATTTTGGACTAGCTGTAGTTTGTTTACCAAGCGTGCAGAACAACCACCCAATAAAGCATTACAATAGTCTAACCTTGAAGTCATAAATGCATGGATTAACATTTCTGCATTTGACATTGAGAGCATAGGCCGTAATTTAGATATATTTTTGAGATGGAAAAATGCAGTTTTACAAATGCTAGAAACGTGGCTTTCTAAGGAAAGATTGCGATCAAGTAGCACACCTAGGTTCCTAACTGATGACGAAGAATTGACAGAGCAACCATCAAGTCTTAGACAGTGTTCTAGGTTATTACAAGCAGAGTTTTTAGGCCCTATGATTAACACCTCTGTTTTTTCTGAATTTAGCAGTAAGAAATTACTCGATATGCTACTTTCCCGCCAAGCAATACGAAATACCTCTAGTTTTGTTTTCCTCCAGCTGCGCTCCATTTTTCGGGCTGCTCTCTTTAGGGTGCGAGTATGCTCATTATACCATGGTGTCAAACTGTTTTCCTTAACCTTCCTTAAGCGTAAAGGAGCAACTGTATTTAAAGTGCTAGAAAAGAGAGAGTCCATAGTTTCTGTTACATCATCAAGTTGTTCTGAGGTTTTGGATATGCTAAGGAATTCGGATACATCAGGAAGATAACTTAAAAAGCAGTCTTTTGTGGTAGAATTGATGGTTCTTCGATACTTGTAACAAGAAGTAGAATTTACAATTTGAAGTTTACACAGAACTAAATAATGATCTGAGATATCATCACTTGGCTGAATAATTTCAACACTATCAACATCAATTCCATGTGACAGTATTAAATCTAGAGTATGATTTCGACAATGAGTAGGTCCTGAAACATGTTGTCTAACACCAATAGAGTTCAGAATGTCTATAAATGCTGATCCCAATGCATCTTTTTCATTATCGACATGGATATTAAAATCACCAACTATTAAGACTTTATCTGCAGCCAGAACTAACTCGGATGTAAAATCACCAAACTCTTTAATAAAGTCTGTATGGTGCCCTGGTGGCCTGTATACAGTAGCCAGTACAAACATAACAGGGGATTTATCATTAACATTGGTTTCTCTGGATAATGTTATATGAAGCACCATTACTTCAAACGAGTTATACTTGAAGCCTGCCCTCTGAGAAATCCTGAAAACGTTGTTATAAATTGAAGCAACTCCTCCCCCTTTGCCTTTTAGACGCGGCTCGTGTTTATAACAATAATCTTGGGGGGTGGACTCATTTAAAATAATGTAATCATCAGGTTTTAGCCAAGTTTCTGTCAAACAGAGCACATCTATATTATGATCAGTTATCATATTATTTACAAAAAGTGTTTTCGTAGAAATGGATCTGATATTCAATAAGCCAATCTTTATCATTTGTTTATCCATATTGCATTTGTTTTTTATTTGTTGAACCTCAATTAAATTGTTAACCTTAACTTGGTTTGGACGTTTTTTGTATTTTCTAGGTCGGGGAACAGACACATAACAACAGTCTCTATAGTGTGATATCTAGGTGAAAGAGTCTCTATGTGCTGAGAATTAACTGACCTCTGTGACGGGAGGCAGCTAGCAGACAGTTTAGCCAGTCTGTCTGCTTCCTGACCTGGGCCCCAGTTAGTCAAGTATAAACACTAAGACTATGTGCCATATTTCTAGACAGAAGAGCAGCACCACCCCAGGAGGGATGAAGACCATCTCTTTTAAACAGGTCAGGTCTGCCCCAAAAGCTCGTCCAATTGTCTATGAAACCTATGTTATTCTGTGGGCACCACTTAGACATCCAGCCATTGAGTGATGCAGCAGCAATTTAATTATTAGAAACATAATGCACACCCAAGGTGGTGATGGTCATGACACTAAGCGGAGTCAATTATTACGCTTATACTACAGTTACCTCACCTCAAGACATTGATCAGCTGATATATTTAAAGGGATTCATCCGGTTTGTGTACTTAAATCACTATTGTGAGTAGGACTATTTCTTCCGCATCTCATCCAACGCCTCTTTTGCTAGTACCAAAACGTCCTTTTAAAGCTGCTAATGGAGGCTTGAGTCATTGATAGCATTCTATTCTACCCAGAAAATAATTGCACACCTCAGAACGTTTGTCAGCCAATCAGATTCAAGCATTCAAGGGCACTAGTAAGATTACGATTAATGATAAATAAACTTGCGGTGTTGATGACATCCATAACCCATGCCATGCAGATGTTTTGAAAGTACTTTCAAATGTAATTTAAAATAATATTCGTAATATCATTAAACCCATTTACCTTGGAATAATAAAATTTGGTTTTATAGGATTTTGTTGAATTTATTGCTTCCTTTTAATCTGTAGGCCTATAGCGATTGAGTGTATTTTATTTATTTTTGCTTTTTAACAGCCAGCTTTCGCATAATCTTTTGGGATGCCCCCTACCTTTTGTTTCACCACTGAGAAAACTTTTGACACAGATTTCCAGCTTGGAATCCGTTAATTCATGCAGCAACTAATTACTATGATTGACAGTGGCAACGGAATTAATCACCTGACGAGCCAATGTCAAAAATAGAGCTGTGAATCTTCATACTTCATACTAACAAAGCTACAGCAGCAACAAGTCTGTGTTGGACAAAACTTAAGTGATGTAGTTATTAAATTAAATCTAAACATTTCAAAATATTGAATGCATTATTTAATTTTTATGCCATTTTATTTAATTTATATTTAACTATATATATATATGCATTATATATTTAAATAATTCAGCATAATAGACTGTTGTCTGACCTTATTTATTTATTTATTTTTGACAAGTGACTTTGTATCTACCTGCACTTGCTATACTAATTTATACTTTAATGCGATTAAGTACTAAATTTTTTCTAAAATTATTTGTATAATAAATCAAAATATGTGAAAGAAAAAAATGGAGAAATGGCAGCTGCAGCCAATGAGTGATCTTGAAGCCCTATTGCATGGGATTAGTATTATGGGTATAATGGGGACCTCCAGTCATTTCTAATAATTGCGGAGGTTGTCTCTGATCTTAATCCCTTGTGAATTGTCTATGTCTGTAATTTGTAAATTAAAAATTCCCCTGCAAATAACCAACCCTTTTTCATCGAACACTGTGGTCCTGTGATAATATTAGTCCTGTGCGGATCAGCATCTCTGTGATTCGGCCAGTATTTGGTGGGTCGTATAGCATTTTCTGTGTTTTTTGTTTCCTGTGTGCCTTTTTAACCATCTTTTGACGAAAAATGGAGCTGCATTGGATTGTTTGATAGTATTTTGGGTTCTGTCGTATCGCTACACAATTTGCAGAAAACAGAGCTGAAAAGGTTTTGAGGTTAATGTGTAAAAAATAAACCAAGAATAATGCTTGAGATATATTTTAACCTGGTGAAATAAATGACACAGGGCATGAAACTATATAGATATAACACTAATCCTGTGTGAATATGGCTAAAACGGCAATCTCGTTGTTATAACAGTAATTTCATCTTCATTTAAAAAAGTCTTTATTTTTCGCCAAGAGACATGTCATGTTGTCTTCATGAATAAAAATGAACCTTTAATAAAGTGAATTTTACTACATAGAGTTGAGCGAATAAAGTCTTTAAAATTTTACAAGCTTTTAAAAATGTTCATATAAAGGTAAAATATTATTGATTCCAGAGAATACCATTACATTGTTGTTTAAGAGATTAGCCTAACTGGCTAAACAGATATGATAATGTTTATTTGTCAGCATTTAAATGTAAAGTTTTGTGTCTACTTTCCTGGGACTCTGCATATAAAATTATATGTTCTTTAATAACATGAAACTGTATGTTATTTCGCTATCATTATTTACCAGGTTGCAATTTTTTTTTTTTTTTCGTTTCTGATAACAATGAGGCAGGAGAGGCGGTAACACTTTAGAATAAGGTTCCATTAGTTAATGTTAGTTAACTACTTTCGTTAACATGAACTAAGCAAGAACAACCCTTCTACAGCATTTATAAGTCTTAGTTCATGTTAATTTCAACATTTACTAATGCATTATTTAAATCAAGAGTTGTGCTTGTTAACATTAGTTAATGCACTGTGAATTACCATGAACTAACAATGAATAACTGCATTTTCATTAACTAACATTAACGAAGATGAATAAATACAGTAATAAATGTATTATTAATTGTTTGTTCATGTTAATTAATACATTAACTAACATTAACTAATGGAACCTTATTCTAAAGTGTTACCGGAGAGGCTTCTGTGAGAGTCTCTATCTATAGCCAATGTAATGCATATAAAATGAGCTTCACCGGAAAATTAGGGCTGATTTATCTCTATCCGGAAGTTATAAATGGTGCTCCATTCATGTGGTTGTTTCCGGGGGAAACCACGGACTTGGCAGTGTATGAGAACAGAGTCAGTTGTGCATTTCACTGCATTGAGAGTTTGCAGCCTTTAGTTTGTTTGGTCTGCATAATCTCTGACATCTTTAGTTTATGCAAACTTTATGTTCTCTTTTCTGTTTGTGAATTGAAGTTATTTCTGTGTTGTCGAGCTGGTGGTTAAAAGTTTCTGGAATATATTTGCTGTTTTCAGAAGAACAATGAACAGTCTATTTTTATTCCTCTTTGGCTTTATTACTGCACTCACTGGTAAGTTGTGGATTCATTTTGTGTATATATTGATATTTTAATTAACTGAACTAAAACAACCCCTTTTGCAAAAAGGGTTGCCAACATCAGATGTTTTTAATGGAGTCTCTTACGCCCATCAATGCTGTATTTATTTGATAAAAAATACAAAAAACAAAACAGAAATATTGTGAAATATTATTGCAATTTCTAATATTGGTATCCAATCTCTTTATACTTTAAAACATAATTTATTTCTGTAATGTGCAGCTGTATTTTCAGCATCATTACTCCAGTCCTGAGTGTCACATTATCCTTTAGAAATCATTATTATGCTTATTTATTATCAGTGTTGAAATTGTTGTGCTGCGTAATATTTTTTGGAACCTGTTTCATAAAATAAAAAGTAATAAATAAATAAACAGAATTTATTCCAAAAAGGAATCTTTTCTAACAATATCACTTTTTTATCCACTTAATACATCCTTGCTGAATAAAAGTATTCTAAAAATTATTTAAAAAAAGAAGAAAAAATAAATAAAATAAATTTACTGACCTCAAACTTTTGAATATTATGTATACTTAACACAATTTTTTTTTTTTTTTTTTTTTTTTTTTTTTTTTTTTTTTATATCAAAGGATCATTGAAAAAATATCACAGGTCCCGAACAATACTAAGCAACATAACCGTTTCCAAATGGATTATAAATCATCATATTAGAATAATTTCTGAAGAATCATGTGACACTGAAGACTGGAGTAATGATGCTGAAAATACAGCTGAGCATCACAGAAATAAATTACACTTTAAAGTGTATTTAAATGTAAAAATGTTATGTAAAATTGCAATAATAAACTATTTCACAAAATTTACTATTTATCACTCTACATCCTAGTAGAGTGAAGTCAGCTAAAATATGCTTCATACACACACATTTTTTACACTGAAACGGAGGGTGAAAATACGTTTATAGGCAGAGATATGTAAGCCTATAAAATCCAGTCTTAAAATAAAAATAAAAACACACATAAACTACCAGTCAAAAGTTTTTGAACAGTGAGATTTTACATTTTTTAAATGTTGAAATATTTTTGCTATTTAAAATAACTGTTTTCAATTTGAATGTATTTTTACAAATTTAATTTATTCCTCTAATCAAAGCTAAATTTCTAATATTCTGATTTGCTGTTCATGAAACATTTTTTGTTTAGTTATGTACATTTTTTCAGGATTGTTTGATGAATAGAAAGATCCAAAGATCAGTATTTATATGAAATAAAAAGCTTTCGTAACATTATACATTCTACTATTCAAAATCCTTGGAGTAGATAATAAATAGTAAAAATATATTATTTCAAAATATAACTGTTTGCTATGGCAAAATAAAGACAATAGTGTCAATTTACTGTTAAAAATAAAATGATTTCAGGCGAAATTACCTGTGTTGTTATCTTTATATTAGCATTTTACTTCAATGTTGTGCCAAAACCTTCTTTGGTTTCTTTGCTGGCTCTGTCATGGCGCTGGTTGTGAGACCCAGGCTACGAGTAAAATATCCCTTTGCGTCCCAATGTGCATACTGTCCTACCTATCCACCCTAAATAGTATTGATAATTACTAATATCACATATCATTTAGGATGGATATGCACATTGGGACGCAGGCTAAGCCGGTCGGACTCTTCTGCTTTAGCTGATAGGAGGCTCAGGTAGCAGCAGCAGAAAAATTCACCTTAAGAGTTGTTCAACCACTGAAATAATTTTAGAGACATTATGGTAAGGTAAAAAAAAAAAAAAATCAGCATTGTGTTTCTTTAAATCAACCATATCGCTTTTATGTTCAATAATGGCAGAATAGAACATTTAACTGAGTTCAGCATGTTTATCTAAGGTTAATGTCTAATCAGAAACGGGCTTTTAAAAAGAAACCAACCCTGAGAAATTTGAAATAAAAGCTAATATCAATGTATTTTCTTATAGTTGCAGAGATATGTAAATCAGATCTACTGGAGGGAACGTCCTGCACCATCAAGCTTCCAACAAAATACACTGACAAATCTAATGAGATCACATGGATACATCTCTCTAGTGATGCTGTGATTCAGAGGAAAAAAGAAAGGATCAGGTCAAACACTCAAGGTCTAACAATGGAAGAAGATGGATCATTAACATTTGAAAGTGTTAGTCTGAAGAACAGCGGCATATATACATACTCTGTTTTTAATAATGACGGTACACAGATTGATGCTGGAGAAAAGGAAATTAAAGTTTATGGTAAGAGGACAAATTTCACCATAATAACAAAATAGGATTTTACATTTCTATTGTAATTTCAGTAGTAGGAATTAACCACCATGTTTCTTTCACAGCAAACGCTCCTAAACCTACTGTGAAGATCAACAACGAAGATGGGATCACTACACTCACCTGTGACTTTGGAGACCGCACAGATCTGACTGTATCCTGGTATAAAGAAGACAATATCATCCAGAATGAAAACAACCCAGAACTGCTCTTGACATCTGCTCAAAAACAGGAGAATAAACCGTACTCCTGCAGTGTGAGCAATCCTGTCAGCAAAGAGAAAAGTGATAGCATTACAGTATCATGTAAGTCATTAGACGTTTCCACTGACCGGTCGTGCTAGTGCGTGCCAGGGCCAGTCGCGTTTCTACTGTCACTTCCGGGGCTTGATCGTGCCTCGCCGGGGCTTCCTCGGGGCCAACGGCCAGGGTTTTTTGGCCCAACGAAAACCTTGGGCCAAAGCGGGACAGCTAAGGCTAGAGGAGGGGTTATGAACAAAGGCGGAGCTTCTCCGAGTCTGGAGAGCGTCAGCACCGCGGATCATTTCATAAAGATAACAGCTTTAACACCAGTAGGCTATTAAAGACATTTTAAAATAATTTGAGATCAAAACTCACTCTTAGTCAGCAGTGAGTGTTTGAAATAACTTGATCTGATGTGGATTATAATCACTAAACAAGGCAGAAATATTTATAAGCCATGTAAAAGACTATGCACGATAAATATTAACATTACCATAGTAAACATGGTTAATGCAACCACTTGGAGAAATCAGAAGTCAGCTTCTTTTTCTCTATCACAATTGTTTATTTATTTAGTAACATATATTGTCTGTCGTCTTGTCTCTTGTTTTTAGTTCCACGTAGCGCCTATCATCAAAATAAAATAATGATTTTTGTTCGGGAGCTTTCATAAAAATAGAGTCTGCGCTGCGGATCATTTCAGAAAGCTAACAGCATTAAACACTTTTTTTTAAATAAGTTAAACTCAAAACTCACTTTCAGTCAGCAAGAGTGTTTAGCAATAACTTGATCCAATGTGAAATACAATCACCAATACAAGGCAGAAATATTTATAAGCAATTCAAAAGACTGTGCACGCTGGGCATTAACATTACCATAGTAAACATGGTACATATGACCACTTGAGGAAATCAGATGTCAGCTTCTTATTCTCTATCACAATCGTGTAATTATTTAGTAACTTATATTATCTGTCATAAGTTTCGTCTCAAGAGTTTATCTCCACGTAGCCTATCATAAAAATATATTATGTTCAAGAGCTATTATAAATATAGAGATATTATCATTAATTCTAAACGTGATGTATAGGCTACGTCCTGATGAATTAAATCATTATGATCAATGTATCATTTATTCTATGAAAACATCGATGCTTTTGAATTTGAATATTTAACAAAGCATGCAAACAAACGGCCACTTTTATCATGTACATTTTGTGATCGCGCATGTTCCAGTGACTTATTCTTTAGTTTTCTAATAACTTCTCTTTGTTGGTGAAATGATGGGGTTGCGTGACGTTGTTCCTGAGAGGCGTGTAAAGGGCATGTTTTAGTGACGCGCTGCTATTAGCTCCGCCTGGCCCGTTTTAAGCCCTGGCTCGCACTGGCCCAAGAGTGTAAATGTGGCTAGTCTTATTTCATTTTCTTCTCACTCGCCGCCAGACCCCTGATCTCTCACACACTCTTGTCAAGAGCTTTGAGAAGAGCAGAAAAAAGTGGTTTTCATCTTGCCACTTTCTTGGTAAAGAAAACATATCATTAATCAAATTAATCAAAATGGATCTATTTTGGAGCCAATTTCTTCATATATATATATATATATTAGTGGTGAGCATAGATTAATTTTTTTAATCTAGATTAACCTAACTGTGATCTTGAAATTAATATAGATTAATCTAGATTAAAATGGCTCATTCGAATTCTGCCGAAGGCATTCAGAATATGTGTGTTACCCAAATAAAACTGACAAACAGTAAGTCTTTGATAAGGGGTTTATCAAGCTAGGTGGTGCATTAGAAAAGGGGCTCATCTCCTGTTTCCAAAATGCATCACAAATGATGAAATTGAAATGGTACTGAATTGGGCTCTTTCACATCTTTTTGTTTGTTCAAACTGCGATTTGTATTCATTTGTTCAGGTGCAGGAGGGAAATGGGGGGAAATTTGCAGACGAAAGCTCGGTTCAGTGTCGCTGTCCGTGATACGCGTCTCTCTCTCTCGTGTACACCGAACACAGCGCGCGAGTAACAGTTACTCCGTTCAGCTTTTCCACGTCTTGTTTTAGGATGCTTTAATGTTTAAATCGATAAGAGGTAAGGCCTAAAACACGCTTTGAAAATCCCGCCTTGAACTCACCGAGAGTAGAAAAGCAGTCATCAGTGAAATGTTGTGAACACAACAAAAGGGATTTGTTGTACTGCTCTGGTATTGTGGTAAAAATGAATTTTGGCTATTGGTTCTTCTGATCTTCATTCTCTGGCAGTGAAAATAAAACAAATTTGCCTTTACAATTAAAAACACACTGTCTCCTCGACATGATGCTAGCACACCAACCAGAGGTTCTGTGTGTGACTGTGTGGGGGGTGGGGCGGGTCAGAGCTTCGTTTCACCAAAGACGGTAGGTGGAGTTTATTATGCAAAGTGTTCTAGTGACGTACATAGAGATGGGCAAAAGATTTGAAATCTATAACGACTTGTTTCAGCGATTCAGAGTCGACTCCTTACTTTAGAAGCCAATAACTTTATAAATCGTGTACTTTTTGTTTTAATTACTTTGCACATTGTTTACACTGATGGACAGCTACAGCTACATCATACACTGTATGATGCACGGTAATTTTTGATTTCCCATCTGTGTGGCTCTTTAATAACTTACCCTTATGTCGTTCCAAACCCGTACGACCTCTGTTTATCTTCGGAACACAGTTTAAGATATTTTTGATTTTATATGAGAGCTCTCAGTCCCTCCATTAAAACTGTGTGTACGGTATACTGTCCATGTCCAGAAAGGTAAGAAAAACATCATCAAAGTAGTCCATGTGACATCAGAGGGTCAGTTAGAATTTTTTGAAGCATCGAACATAAAATTTGGTCCAAAAATAGCAAAAACTATGACTTCATTCATCATTGTCTTCTATTCCGTGTCTGTTGTGAGAGAGTTCAAAACAAAGCAGTTTGTGATATCCGGTTCGCGAACGAATCATTCGATGTAACCAAATCTTCTTGAACCAGTTCACCAAATCAAACTGAATCGTTTTAAATGGTTTGTGTCTCCAATATGCATTAATCCACAAATGACTTAAGCTGTTAACTTTTTTAATGTGGCTGACACTCCCTCCGAGTTCAAACAAACCAATATCGCTGAGTAATTAATTTACTCAAACAGTACACTGACTGAACTGCTGTGAAGAGAGAACTGAAGATGAACACCGAGCCAAGCCAGATAACGAACAAAAGATTGACTCGTTCACGAGTCAAGAACCGGTTGCATTGGTTTTCGGATCACCAGTAGTTCTTTCGGACAGTTCGATTCAATAAACTGGTTGAAGAAAACGGTTCACTTGTTATTTTTGTGCTCAATTTAATAATGCCCTTGATTCAAGCCTTTGTTTTCCCCGTGCTAATAACACTAGCACAGAATCAGTTCAGAATCAATCACCAAAAGAATCAGTTCGGTTCAGACGCTCTGTGCGTCAATCTGCTTCACACTCGAGAATGAGTCAGTCATTTGTTCATTATCTGGCTCGGCTCGGTGTCAGCCACATTACAAAAGTTAACAGCTTAAGTCATTTGCGGATTAATGCGTATTGGAGACGCAAACCGTTTAAAATGAATCAGTTCGATTTGGTGAACTGGTTCAAAAAGATCCGGTTACATCGAATGATTCGTTCGCGAACCAGATATCACAAACTGCTTTGTTTTGGACTCTCTAACAACAGACACGGAAGAGAAGACAATGCTGAATAGAGTCGTAGTTTTTGCTATTTTTGGACCAAAATGTATTTTCAATGCTTCAAAAAATTCTAACTGACCCTCTGATGTCACATGGGCTACTTTGATGATGTTTTTCTTACCTTTCTGGACATGGACAGTATACCGTACACACAGTTTCAATGGAGGGACTGAGAGTTCTTGGACTAAATCTAAAATATCTTAAACTGTGTTCCGAAGATAAACAGAGGTCTCACAGGTTTAGAACGACATGAGGGTAAGTTATTAATTACATAATTTTGATTACTGGGTGAACAAACCCTTTAAGTTAATGTCTAATCAGAAATGGGATTTTAAAAAGAAACCGACCCTGAGAAATCTGAAATAAATGCTTATATTAATGTATTTTCTTGTAGTTGCAGAGATATGTAAAACAGAACTACTCGAGGGAACGTCCTGCACCCTGAAGCTGCCTACAAGAAACAAAGAAAAATTGAATGAGATCATATGGGTCCATCTCTCTAGTGATGCTGTGATTCACAGGAAAAGTGGGACGATGAGGAAAATCACTCCAGGTCTAACAATGGAAGAAGATGGATCATTAACATTTGAAAGTGTTAGTCTGAAGAACAGCGGTAGATATACATACACTGTTTTTAATGCTGACGGTACACTGACTGATGCTGGAGAAAATGAAATTAAAGTTTATGGTAAGAGGTAAAAAATTATACCCTTCCACCGTAATAACAAAATAAGATTTTAAATACATTTTATTGTAGTTTCAGTAGTAGGAAATAAACACAATGTTTCTTTCACAGCAAAGGCTCCTAAACCTACTGTGAAGATCAGCAAAAAAGATGATGTTGTTACTCTCACCTGTGACTTTGGAGACCGTACAGATCTGACTGTATCCTGGTATAAAGAAGATAATATCATCCAGAATGAAAACAACCCAAACCTGCTCTTGACATCTGCTCAAGTACAGGAGAATAAACCGTACTCCTGCAGTGTGAGCAATCCTGTCAGCAAAGAGCAAAGCAACTGGAAAAGAGTATCATGTAAGTTCTTATTTCATGTGCTTCTCACTCGCAGCCAGACCCTGCTCTCTCACACACAATACTGGCAGGAGCTTTGTGAAGAGCTGAAAACAGTGGTTCCTCTTCAGGAACTCGAGCTGCGTCGAGAACGAATGGGGAACGCGTCCAGCATGACGTCTCTGAATAACGTGTATAATCAGTCCAATGGAAGGGTGAGATGTCATAGGCGGGTGACGTCAGAGACCAGGAAGCATAAAAGCATGAGCGGCGAAGCCGGTAATCAGACTTGTGTCTTCAGCAAGCGCTCTGTTTGTGTGTGTCAGTCAATCTGTTTGTGAGTCTTATTTAGTGTCGTTTGTCCACTGATAAACTCCATTGTCAAAGCTTCAATCAAGAGAAGTTTTGGCCGAGAGCAGGCAGCGTTCAGGCTGTGTGTTTTCCTGGCCAATAAAAAAAAATAAAAAAAAATAAAATAAAGGTAGGGACACACACAGCTCATGTGTTGTCTGCTTGAGAGTGAAGCGCGCAGTGTCAGCTCTCAAGGGAGTTGACGGCTGCGATGTGAGCCTTTGCTTCACTCTCAGAAGGCTCTTTTTGAGGAGAGAGCTTTCACTGGCATTTCTCACGGTGCCAGCCCCACTTTCGCCGAGGCGGAGCGATGGTTGTGCTCGCGAGTTTCGCTTTCGGATCTGCTGGATGGAATGTAAGATGGGCAAGTCCCTATCTTCTTTCTTAGCCACCAGATCCGGTGCCCGCTCATGGGGGTCGGAAGCCCGCATTTGCAGTTACTTTCTTCCTGATGAGAGGGCGCGACGCGCTCTCTGTCTTTCTCTGAGGAGATTGATGTGGAAAGGTGTCGATGAGCTCGCCAGTTGCACAAGCACCAGTCACACAAGCATATTATGCCTAATATTAAAATAAGCAGCATTAATGAAGAGTGGAGCTCACGCAGTCAGCTCTCAGGGAGCTGATTGTGCTTTTCTCGCTGTTAAGCGCTCTGCTCTCGCCGGGCATGCTCCGAGGAGTGTGTCCGAGCATGCGATCTTGCGGTCGCGGTCTCGCTGGTGCTGAGGCACGGCGGCGACCGCGATAGCTGCCAGTGTTCCAGGGCGCAGCGATCTCCGGCAAGCGCTTCTCTTACTTACCGCCCGGAAACGTAGCGGTGCTGAGAGGCTTCCTACCTCTACATCCCCTGCCGGTCCGCCACCTCAGGGTACCGAGCTAGTAGCTCTAGGCGCACCAGAGGCCAGTCTCGCAAGATTGGTTCCCTTAGGAGGTCACATGGCGGTGTGGGAGCCCCTGCCAAGTGTACTTCACGGGGTCCTGCCCCGAGCAGGCTCTGGTCTAGTCTTCCTAGCTAACGATGTGGGTCTGAGGACTGTCGTTTTTAGGAGACTTCAGCTATGAGAGTCCTGATGCTGCGGCTCAGGACGTGGCCATGCTTCGTGCACTTCGTTATTTTCTGCAAGACCTAAGAGGTCACCATGTGTTGGTGCGCACGACAACACAGCGGTGGTCTCTTACATCAATCACCAAGGAGGTCTGCACTCATGCCATTTATAAAACTAGCGTACCAGATCCTTGTGTGGGCCCAGGAAGAATTCCTCTCGCCTAGGGCAGTTCACATTCCTGGGCATCTTAATATGGGAGCAGACATCCTGTTGAGGCAGGGGCCGAGATCCGGGGAATGGCGGCTTCACACTGAGGTGATGAAGCAGAGTTGGAGAGGTTGGCCAGACTCTGGTGGATCTGTTGCGACTCGAGAGACATCGCACTGTCCCCTCTGGCTTCCTCTGACTCATCCAGCTCCACTGGGGCTGGACGCCATGGTACAGACATGGCCAAGGCTTCATCTGTACATTTTCCCCCGATTGCTCTGCTCTCGGGAGTTCTGGAGAGAGTGCACGGGACGGAGTCCGGCTGCTGTTAGTAGCCCCGTTCTGGACGGGCCGGGTATGGTTCCTGGGCCTGATTTCTCTTTTTGACGGCACTCCATGGGAGGTTCCCGTCAGGAGAGATCTCCTCTCGCAGGCGGAGGGTGCACCCCCGCATGGAGCTTAGAGGCTGTAGATGTTGTCTCTGAGGAGGCACAACTCTTAGCTTCCGGTCTTTCAACAGAGGTTGTAAGACCGTTCTCCAATCCAGAGCTCCCTAAATGAGGAAACTGTATGCCTTGAAGTGAAAGCTTTTCACTTCTTGGTGCGGAGACCGCAAGCTCGACCCAGTTAACTGCCTGGATGGTAAAGTGCTGGAGTTCCTGCAGGATTTCCACAGGGTTGACCCACTCCACCCTGAAGGTCTCCATGGTGGCCTACTGCACCCCTCTCGGTGGCCAGTCAGTGGGCAGAAACCCTCTGGTTACATGTTACCTCTAGGGTGCGCTGAGGCTGAGGTCTCCGGCCAGAAGAAGCTATGTTAAGTGGTGATCAGGTTGATATCCTAAGCCTCGAGTCTTCTGATCTCCCCTCTCCTGGGGGTCAAGACTCACTCCTTCTGAAGTTTGGCCATTGGACGGGTTGTCCCCAATTTCTGTCAGGCTCCTTATACTTCTCTTGCTTTAGCTGTGCACTTCCACACTAGGCATAGATTTGAAAGTCTGGCGGCATGGGCATTCTTGTTCCCCATTCGTTCACGATGCAGCTCGAGTTCCTGAAGAGGAACGTCTAAGGTTACATATGTAACCCTGCTTCCTCGAAGGAACAAGACGCTGCGTCGCAGTGCCACACTTCCGGCATCTCTGGCCGGCGCTTGATTCATCCTTTGAGGCTGATTACCGGCTTCGCCGCTCATGCTTTTATGCTTCCTGGTCTCTGACGTCACCCGCCTATGACGTCTCACACTTCCATTGGACTGATTATACACGTTATTCAGAGACGTCACGCTGGACACGTTCCCCATTCATTCTCGACGCAGCGTCTCGTTCCTTCGAGGAACCAGGGTTACATATGTAACCTTAGACGTTTTCATCTTGCCACTTTCTTAATGAAGAAAAACACATATTTACCCAAATTAATCAAAATGGATTTATTGCATTTTGGAGCCAAACTCTTTATGCCTGCAATTATTTGACCAAAAATACAGAAAAAATGTAATATTGTGATATATTATTACAATTTAAAATAATTGTTTATAAATGTATTATACTTTAAATTATTTAAATTAAAATTCAAAATGTATTTCTGTGATGCAAAGCTGAATTTTTAGGATCATTATCACATGATCCTTTAGAAATCATTCTAATATGATGGTTCATTATCAAAGTTGGAAACAGTTCTGCTGCTTAATGTTTTTTCAGAACATGTGATACTTTTATAGGATACTTTGATGAATAAAAAGTAAAAAAAAAAAAAAAAAAAAAGGAGCTATGTTTTTAAAATATAAATATTTTGCAATAACAATATACACTACTGGTCAGTAATTTTGGTGTCAGTAATTTTTTTCTTTCTTTTTTTTTTTTAAATAAAATCGATACTTTTATTCAGCAGGGATGTGTTAAATTGATAAAAAGTGATAGTAAAGAAAATGTATTATTAGAATCTATTATTATAAATTATTTTTATATATAATTATTTTTTATTTTTTACCTTTTATTCATCAAATATATTAGACAGCAGAACTGTTTCCAACAATCTTAATAAATCAGAATATTAGAATGATTTCTAAATGATCATGTGATAGACTGGATGTTACATGTGACACTGGAGTAATGATGCTGAAAATTCAGCTTTGCATCACAGGAATAAATTATGTTTTTAAAGTATATTCAAATAGAAAACTATTATTTTAAGTTGTAATAATATTTCACAATATTACTGTTTTTTCTGTATTTTTGATCAAATAAATGCAGGCTTGATGAGCAGAAGAAACTTCTTTCAAAAACATTAAAAATAGTAATGTTTCCAAACTTTTGGTCTGTACTATATATATATATATATATATATATATATATATATATATATATATATATATATATATATATATATATACACACTTACAGAAAGTCAAATATACAGTAAGAGAGACGAGATTAACGTTTAATATTTACATTCTAAAAATTCATAGTGGGAAAAGATTCTTTAGATTATTAAAATATTCTTCACACTAAGAAAAAATGGTGCTGACTGAAAATGTACAGATCTTTGATTAACCTTTTTTTCTTTTTTTTAGATTTATTTTTTTAGCTGACAGAGAATCTTTATCTTATTTATAGTCTTATTTGCTAATTCAATCAAGCACTCATTTGTTGGCTTTAAACATCTAGTTCAAAACTGGCTCAAATTAGAATTTATATTTATATATTTTTTTATGCTGGATAAAGAGGTGAACACGGATTTAAAGGCAGATCTGAACTTAAACATGCTACTGTATTTTCAGATTTTTTTTTTTTTTTCAGAAATGTCAGGTTAGGAACAATATTTTTTAATATTATACATTTTTTTAATTCATATTGGTTATTACAATGGTTTATTTTTAATTGAAATGTATGTATGTATGTATGTATGTATGTCTTATTAGGGGCCAAGCACCAAAGGTGCATAGGACCCTATTGTGTTTGTTCCTGTTCTTATTATTATTATTCTTCCGACTGGGAGTCTAAGGCAGCCCATAGAACCGATTGCGGCAAAGTTGTAATGGTTTGACATTCTGATATAGGACAGTGCCAACATTAAGTACACCAATTTTGGTGGGTCAAAGACATTCCCTCTAGCACCACCAACTATCCAAAATTTCACTTTAATTTTGTTAATAACTCTTTAACCGTAAGGCCAATCAACAA
Source organism: Carassius gibelio (assembly GCF_023724105.1). Lineage (NCBI taxonomy): Eukaryota > Metazoa > Chordata > Actinopteri > Cypriniformes > Cyprinidae > Carassius > Carassius gibelio. The sequence goes on from NC_068396.1 coordinate 3,373,576, forward strand.
AATTCTTTTTTCCTCTGATTTCTGAGCTCATGCCGATTCGATTGCATCCTATGAAGTAATTTTCCGTCATAGAAATATGGCCGCCATTTTGAATTTTTTGAAAAACCTACTTTTTTGAACTCGTCCTAGACGGTTTGTTCGATTCACACGAAAATTGAACCAGATCATCTTCAGTCAGTACTGACCAAAAGTTATGCAACTCAAATTGATTCGTCAAACCGTTTTCGATAAACGCTCAAACAAATTTTACATAGCGCTTACAAAAACAGTCGTAAGGCTATATCTCTGCAACGATTTATCCTATTCAGACCAAACCTGGTACATGTCATAACAAGCATGACCTGAGGCTACTTGCTGCGTTTCAGCACAGCACCACCTACTGGTCCGGAGATATGAAAAATATTTGCTTATAAGTTCTAAAAACTTTGTCCAAAAATCATAAAATTGGTCTTGCTAGATTCGGGGCAACATGCCGAGTCGACTGATATCCAATTTTACCATTTTGGCCATTTTGACTGTCGGCCATTTTGAATTTTGTGCTAAAATGCTGTATTTTCAGAACGCATCAACGGATTGTTACAAAACATGGTATGGATCATCAGCACAATGTCCTGAAGGAGTGTGAGAAGTTTCGAAACCTAGTGGTGATAATCTTTTTTTAAATGCTTATAACTTTGAGTGTGGTTGACTTATTTTCACGAGACTCCTGAAACCTTACCGAGTCCTACGATACCAAACATGCTAGGTTTTGCCTTACAGTTTGTTTAGCGTTTAAAAACGATTTGGATATATCTTCGAAACCGCTTGTCTGATCGAGACGAAACCACCGTCAGAAGTTCGGAAACATAGGTCGATAGCTATATGTTAATGCCCAAATGCGAAAATATTGATAGTAAGGGGTAGTAAAATTCAATCAAAGTCAAGAGTCAGTCATTTTTTATGTGATTTTTCATATAAATGTCTATAACTCTGAAGTGAATTGAGATATTTTCACCAAAATTGACACACATATGTATGGGCTCACTCTGAGGACACACAAAAAAAATGGTGGGACTGAGCCTCTTGGTGGCGCTATAATAGAACAAAACATGAAATTCCCATTGACTTCAATGCAGTTTTCTGAAATAGAATGCTATACTAAACAAATACATTGGTGTAATATTACGAGACTCAGAATGTGCCAACAACACCATCCCCTGAAGGTACTCAAAATATTTCGAAACGTTATAACAAAATTTCCACAAAGGCTTATAACTTTTGAATAAATCTGGCTATTGAAATGTCGCTGGTTTTAATAGATTCCTTGGGTCAAGCCGAGAACATAGATACCAAGTTTTCATTATTTGGCCAAACTTCCTGTCCGCCATCTTGATTTTCAGTCAAAACCTACTTTTTCGAACTCCTCATTGTCCGTTGGTCCGATTTTCAACAAAATTGAATCATATCATCTTCAGACTGAGCCACCTAAAAGATATGGATTTCGTGTCGATATACAAAACGGTTCTCATTTAGCGCATCAACGAATTTGCTAGAAGGATGCCAACATGCATTTGACACTGTATCTCAGCAAAGCTTTGACATTTTTGCACCAAACATTGTATGTGTCATTGTCACCTCATACTGACCATTCCAAACTAATTTGGTAACAGCGCCACCTATTGGTCACACGTGATAAGACAATAAATCCTATTACTACTTATTGTGTTTATTGTTTTCAAACCATTTTGCCTAAAATAATCTTAAAACGGCTTTAATTACTCATTCCTGCCGTTCGTCTGAAGCTTGCTTCTGTAGTTCTTGGCCCCGTTATTGTTGCTTGCAGCTATATTTATTATTATTATTATTATTATTATTATTTATGCTTTCATATTTATTCTGATGAAAATCCTGGTCCCCATTTGTGACAACTTATCCTACACAGTGTGCTGACAAGCCTGTTGTTAGGAGTCAGTGCGTGTTAAAGCAACACCATAACATTTGCTCATGCTTCCTTCACGACGGTGATCAGCACATTGATCGTTAGTTTAAAAGGCTGTAAGACAAGAGCCTCTTCATTTGAATAACCGTTTAGACGTGAAGTAGACTTGGGAATTAGCTTTTGGACTTTGGGTGTCGAAACAAACATGGTGCACATGATTAAAGCCAATTTCAGAAAACGTTTAACTTGTTTTTGAGCGCTCCGTTTTAGACTTTACTTTACAACCCGTTGCCTCTTTCAGCTTGCGCCCATCCGATATTGGATTGTGTTCAGTCTCGTGTCAGATCACACTGGCTGTGTTCGAAATGCTTTACTGTATTTTTACAGTATAAATTTTCTGTATGCATAAAATTCATGGATGACCTACTATATTTACCAGAATCGGCTGAATAAAACTCAAGTAGCCTACACTTAAATCAGTACAGAAGCTGTGTTTGGAATGGCATACTACCACACAACTCCTATGCAGTATGCTGCGTGTATACTGTGAATAGTGCGAGAATGTTCTGTATGCATGGAATGCATTGATTACCTGCTGCAATTGCTGAAATCTGATGTATGCATCTGAAAACACTGCATGGGATACTGTTTCCAAGAACGCAACGCACTCCCTGTAATGTTTCTTTCTCAAACGAGTGAGTGAGTGAAATGGAGGCGGGGAATAGTCATTCTAAAACACTTTTATACATACATGTTACTGTAAACTGCAATCTATCGCTGTGTATCTAAAAACAATACGGTAAGTAGGTCATACATTGTACTTTAATCTCTACACACGTTTGCGATCAAGTCAAATGACATCATCTCTATAGTGCTTTATACAGTACAGTTTATTTCAAAGATATTGAATAATACAAATATTTAAGTAATATAATATATAAATAATTTGACGGAAGAGACTATTTACAATAACTCCGCACACCAATGCCTGGCTATGATAAACAGTACTGCAAAAGATGACAATTAATCTGTAATATCACTAGTGCAGCGGGTAAAAGATGTATGATGAATGATTTTGTCACGAGCAACCCGAGTTCAAACCCGCTCTTTACCAAAATTTGTTCTAGGCTACTCCTTTTCCCACCACATATTAGTTCAGAAAGGCATATATTTTCAATAAAAATAAAGGAAATATCTGAAAACTGGAAATAAAACGTCTCATTAATGATACAGTGTTATTAGGTGGTTAGTGGTATAAGAGTTGGTTAACCACTGAAATAATTTTAGAGACATTAATGATACAGTGTTATTAGGTGGTTAGTGGTATAAGAGTTGTTCAACCACTGAAATAATTTTAGAGACATTATGTTAAGGAAAAAAAAAAACTACATTGTGTTGCTTTAAATCAACCGTATCACTTTTATGTTCAATAATGGCAGAATAGAATATTTAACTGTGTTCAGCCGTTTTGTCTAAGGTTAATGTCTAATCAGAAATGGGCTTTTAAAAAGAAACCAACCCTGAAAAAATTAAATAAATGCTAATATAAATTTGTCTTATAGCTGCAGAGATATATAAATCAGATCTACTCGAGGGAACATCCTGCACCCTGCAGCTGGCAACAAGAAACACTGACAAATCTAATGAGATCAAATGGATACATCTCTCTAGTGATGCCGTGATTCACAGGAAAAATGGCAAGATCAGGAAAAACACTCCAGGTCTAACAATGGAAGAAGATGGATCATTAACATTTGAAAGTGTTAGTCTGAAGAACACCGGCAGATATACATACACTGTTTTTAATAAAGAAGGTACACAGATTGATGCTGGAGAAAAAGAAATTCATGTTTATGGTAAGAGGACAAATATTTAAACCCTTTCACCATAATAACAAAATACGACCATACATTTTATTGTAGTAGGAGGAAATAACTATCATGTTTCTTTCACAGCAAACGCTCCTAAACCTACTTTGAAGGTCAACAACAAAGATGGGATCACTACACTCACCTGTGACTTTGGAGAACGTACAGATCTGACTGTATCCTGGTATAAAGAAGACAATATCATCCAGAATGAAAACAACCCAGAACTTCTCTTGACATCTGCTCAAGTACAGGAGAATAAACCGTACTCCTGCAGTGTGAGCAATCCTGTCAGCAAAGAGCAAAGTGACAGGACAAGAGCATCACGTAAGTTGTTCTTATTTCATATGCTTCTCACGCCGCCAGACCCCTGCTCTCTCACACACACGTCTGTCAGGAGCTTTGTGAAGAGCAGAAAATAGTAGTTTTCATCTGGCCACTTTCTTGGTAAAGAAAACACATTTTTACTCAAATTAATCTAAATTGATTCATTGCATTTTAGAACCAAACTCTTCAAATATATTATATTGTTATGTTTCATAATAAATTCTGATTAAATTAAACTTTTGAATGAAACTGTCAGTACTGTCATAGGGCTCCCTCTGCTGGTGTGAGTTACAGAGCTCACTAATGGCACAATAGAATAGTTTTATAGAAGGTTAGTGACTAAACAGAAATCCGCTTTTAAAAAGAAACACACCCTGAAAAATATTAATTCTCTATAATGTTTGCCTATTCCTCATAGTAAACTACTTATGAGTGCATGCATCCTGCTTTGATTTATTCAATGCTACAGTAATATCATCTTATTACAGCCTTAAAGATGTGCATACAAGAGCTACTAGAGGGATCGTCCTGCACCATCCAGCTGCCAACAAGAAACAAAGAAAAACCTAGTGAGATAAGATGGACCCATCTCTCTAGTGGTGACTTCATTCACAGGAAAAATGGGACGATCAGGACAAGCACAACAGGTCTAACAATGGAAGAAGATGGATCATTAACATTTGAAAGTGTTAGTATGAAGAACACCGGCAGATATACATACACTGTTTTTAATGCTGAAGGTACACTGATTGATGCTGGAGAAAAGGAAATTAACGTTTATGGTAAGATCACAAATATTTGTACCACCATAATTACATAATGAGATTGTATATTTCTACAGTAGTAAGGAAAAATTGACTACTGGCTGTTAAATTATTAGAAAAATAATGCACACCCGAGGTGGTGATGCAGACATATTTTTCTTTTCTTTTTATTAATCAATGGCCCGGAGTCAATTATTCCGCTTATACTACCTTAAAGCATCGATCAGATTATATATTTAAAGGAATTTGTCCTGTTTTTGTACTTAAATCACTAGGATTGTGAGTAGGATTATTTCTTCCCCTCATCCAATGCCTCTTTTGCTGTTTCCAAAATGTCATTTTAAAGCTGCTAATGGAGTCTTGAGCTGCTGATAGCATTCTTCTACAGTTATTAATGAAGTTATTATAACGAGAGTGAGAGAGACAGAGACATAATAAGGAAGAGAAAGCAAGAGAGAGAGAGATAGAGAGCTTTTGGGAATTAGGCTACTGTACCTCTGTGCGTCCCTCAACAGTGTTCTGCAGTTGCGTCTTGAAACAGTGCTGTTATTACCTCGCTAGTGAGAAATTTCATGTTTATTTACTTTCGGAAATGAATCTGCCATGTTGTTGGTTTTGTTAGTCCTGTACTTTCCTTTATCACAGTTTTACTATGTGAGTATTCAACGGCCTAGTTAATGCAGGAGCGTGCGCACACACACAGGGGTAGCTTTGACATTCAGTAATCGACAAACTGTTGGTTATTGAATATAATTAACAGTTCTACTCCGCCATCATTGAGTCTGCCCTGTGTCCTTCAATAACTGTCTGGTTTGGTTCAGCTACAAAATCAGACATCAGAAGACTACAGAGAACGGTTTGGACTGCTGAAAGGATTATTGGTGCTCTCCTGCCCACCTTTCAAGAACTGTATACATCCAGAGAGTGGAAAAAGACCCATCCCTGGCACTTCAGAGCCACAAATACCCAGACAGTCAGGCACAAGAACAGTTTCTTCACCCAGGCAATCTAGCTCATGAACAGTTAAGTGTTCCCCACTTATCCAATAAAAACGTGCAATGTCCTTATATTTATTTGTTTACCCTCCATCCTAGTAAATCCCTGCATCTTACTCAATCCTATTCCATTATCATTTATAGCACAAATGTTTGTAAACATTTGTTTTGCAAATGTTGTTGTCTCTGTGTACTGGAAGCGTATGTCACTAAAACAAATCCCTTGTATGTGCAAGCATACTTGGCAATAAAGCTCATTCTGATTCTAAAAACCCAGTTCAATGGACAGGAACTAAAGCAGGGAAGATAACGAGGGACAGACAGGTGAAAGCAATAGCCCCTTTCACACTGCGATTCCGGAGTAATGTGTCCTGGCAATCGTTTCACCGAGTCGCTAGATTTTGCACTTTCACACTGCCAGTGATTTCCTGGAATATGTGCCTGCGTTCACACACAACCCGTAAAGGTCTCGTACTGACACAGGACATCACGGTGTGACGTGTAATGTACAAGGCGAAAACGCCAGGCGGGTTAACTTTCACTTAAGCTAGCGAACGATCTCAGCTTCAGCGTGGAAAGTGAGGAACTACCTGATCTCTGCTTCGTTACAGTTTGCAAATATTTTTTACATTGTGAATGTTGATCTGCCATCAAATCACACAGTAAAAAAGTTGTGAGATAATGCGCGTCATCACTAGTCTTTACGGCATTAGTTCTGGCTTTTGTTCACACAGTGCTCATTCAGGGACTGAACCCGGCAATGTTACTAGGTCCTCGACACGGGACATGTTTGCTTTCACACAGAAATGTACAGTTTTCAGTTAACTGTAATAATGGAAAGTACAGGACTAACAAAAAAACAACAACAACATGACAGATGATTTTCCGAAAAGGAAAATACACATGACATTTCTCACTTGCGAGTTAATAACAGCACTGTTTCGAGATGCAGCTGCAGAACACTGTTGAGAGACGCACAGAGGTACAGTAGCCTAATTCACAAAAGCTCTCTCTATCTCTCTCTCTCTCTCTCTCACTCACTCACTCACTCACTCACTCACTCACTCACTCACACTCTCTCTCTCTCTCACACACACACACACACACTCTCTCTCTGTTTGTCTCTGTCTCTCTCACTCTTTTCCTAATTACTTCATTAATAGCTGCATTAGAATGCTATCAATGGCTCAAGCCTCCATGACCAGCTTTAAAATGAAGTTTTGGAAACAGCAAAAGAGGCGTTCATCTGATCAATATCTTGAGGTGTGGTAACAGTAGTATAATCAGAATAATTGACTCAGAGCCATTGAATTATTAGAAAAATAATGCACACCCAAGGTGTAACTCCCCTTTGCGTACTCTTTTTCTAATAATTAAATGCCTCGGAGTGATTTATTCCTTACATATATTAATACCCCTAGAGATTTCTGTGAGAAAAATATCTCTGTATTATATTCCCATTCATATTTACAATTTAAGCGCACCAGGGTGACAATGCTTCCTGTTCTATATGATTATAAATATATATATAAAAAAGCCAAAACGTCTATAAGAAAAATTATAAAAAGAAAACATCTTTCACCACACATTGTTTGGGAGGCTTTCATGAAAAATTAAGAAAAGAAAAAGCTATTTTCTGAAGGATTTAAGGATCCTAAAATGTTAATTATGTGTGTTTTGCTTGAAGAGAAAAACCATACGTTTCTGTTTACTTTCTTACTTTCTTTCATTCGTTCATTCACTCATTTAATCATTTATCATTGAATCATTTTATTAGTACATTTAATAATTTGCAATAACTATTATAGCCATTTAGATACATTACTTTCTATCTTTGTACTTTCTACATTACTATTGATTCATTACTTAATTGGTCATTTATATTGTAGCTATTCTTTATTTATTTTTTTATAATTTTCATTGTTGTTTAGTCTTATGGTTGTGTGGTTTCTAGGTCTGTTTGTCTTCATGAATAAGAAATAAGAGGGAATGTTTATGGAGATTTAAAGTTTATGGAATGTTGTTGTTGTGAAGAGGTTTGGTGTAACATTACTTGTTGGATTTGTGCTGGTCAGACGAAGTCTGAGCATTGAAACAAACACAGCTAAGATTATTCAATAAACTCTGCTACTTTTTATCATCACTCTGTCTCCTGCTTCTGCTCTTTACTGGCTTCTTGGCTTCTTGACTGATAGAAGACTGTTAATACAGTTGTGGGTACCAGACAAGAATTGCTGTTGACAGGTTTTGGGCATTATATAATTTTGTTGTTCTGAAAGTTCATCATTGAATTCAGTGATGTCATCGTCCAGTTTAGTTCAGTTTAAATAGTATCTTTCGAATCAAGTCAATGATATTGCTGAAAAATAAGTGTACCCAATTATGCAAACCAGAGGTGAGAGTAGCAAGGAACCAAAAATTTGGTGACAGAATGGAGAAACCAGACTCAGTCGGGGGGTCAGTTCTGTTCTGGCCATGGTATGAAATTCTGTTAAAATGATTATAGGCTATTATATACAGACTTCTCTTAAACAGTTATAATTATTTAATGAATTATTGGGTTATTTCAAATTAATTGTTATATTTAATCATTTCATCAACATATATAGCTACCTATAACAAATAATATTGCTATTAATAGGGATGTGCACAAGTTTTCTGAAAAGACAACGACGACTGATAATGTAAACATGATCGGTCATGATTAGCCTATGTGTGATGCTACTTTTTGCTGACTTCAAAACTCAGTACCAACTCTAAAATGAGTCAGATAGGGAGCTTTATTTATAATTTTATTTATCATTAAGACTTGTTTCTCTGGATAATGTTATATGAAGCACCATAACTTCAAACAAGTTATACTTGAAGCCCGCCCTCAGAGAAATACTGAAAATATTGCTATAAATCATAGCAACACCTCCCCCTTTACCCTTTGGACATGGATTAAACAATCAAATTAGTCAGATTAGTTTTAGAGATGACATCAGAAATATGGTGGGAATTAAGTTATATTTTATATTACAGGCTTAGGGACCTGTTCTGTAAAAACAAAACACTAAAGTGTAAGCTCCAGTCCACAGACAAACAAAATGAAATATAAACAAATACACTAGCCTTGTGAAAAGTGTTGTGACAGAACCATGGTACAACGGGATCACTGAGGCACAGGTGCATTTGATAAGACTTTTTTTCTAAAACTTTTTTTTTTCTTTCCTACTGTACATCTGCGTTTCACAATTGACCTTTAACTTTGGTCAGTTGTTGACACGATCACGGAAGTGAGTTGATTATGTTCTATTTGATACAATTTTATGTTACAGATTAATGGAGCAAATGAAAATGGATAAAATTACATTATATATTTTGAGACATTTTGTCTTGTTAATATTTTTATTCAATGAACATATTTAAATAACAATAGATTTATTGAACAAATTATCATTATTCATCAAAATGACCAGAAAAAAGAACAAACTTTTTGATTGAACAAACTGATTGTTCTGAACAAGAATTAGCTTACAAAAAAAAAAAAGAAAAAAAAAAAGCATAAATCATTGTCGTGTAAATATACCCTCAATCCCAGAACCAGGTGAAAAACATCAACATTTTAAAAATACACAGTACAGACCAAAAGTCTGGACACACCTTCTCATTCAAAAAGTTTTCTTTATTTTCATGACTGATGGGAGTGATGGGGTGCTGCGCCAGATGATCTGGCCTCCACAGTCACCGGACCTGAACCCAATCCAGATGGTTTAGGGGTGAGCTGGACCGCAGACAGAAGGCAAAAGGGCCAACAAGTGCTAAGCATCTCTTGGGGAACTCCTTCAAGACTGTTGAAGACCATTTCAGGTGACTACCTCTTGAAGCTCATCAAGAGAATGCCAAGAGTGTGCAAAGCAGTAATCAAAGCAAAAGGTGGCTACTCTGAAGAACCTAGAACATGACATATTTTCAGTTGTTTCACACTTTTTTGTTATGTATATAATTCCATATATAATTCCACATGTGTTAATTCATAGTCATGAAAATAAAGAAAACTCTTTGGATGAGAAGGTTGTCCAAACGTTTGGTCTGTACTATATATATATATATATATATATATGGTCCAGCAGACACAGAGGTCAAAAAGCAACAGTCAAAGTTATGAAGGCACAGATAGTTTAGAGCTCCAGTTGTTTCAGTAAAACCGGGATTCAGAATCAGCCTCTCATTGCTGAGGGAGGGAAAAACAAGAAAAATGCATTTAATTTAATGTACATTTTAAAAACATAGCTGAAGTTGATCATAGATTAAAATATATTTGATTTGTCTGTGATATTGCACATAATATGTAGGATATTTATGATATTGCACATAATACTTCCACAAGGAATTAAGAAAATAAACTACTCTGGAAGTCTTGTTAAATCATAATTGACCTTATTTACTTTATTTATACAAATGTTTTATTGTGGACATTTCATAATTTTATTTTATTCAAAAAAATTAAATAATAATAATCTTCATAATCAAAAGCTCTTTCCTTTTCTGCTGATGTGACTCAGGCAGCACAGGCTGCTGGATAATGTTAATGCATAATTTAAGCATTTAAAATTATTTAAGCATTTTTATTAAACAAAATCACATTTAGGGCTGATGTTGTTCAACGATTCAATCAAATTCATCGTTTCACTCAAAAATATGTCACAATACGCATTTATCAACTCACCACAAGTTTTTACAATGTTTGAGTTTTAACAAAATGGTAAGCACAGATGAAAGAAATACATTTTAAATGTTTTAAAAGATAAAAAACACCAGTAGTCTTACCGTGACAACAAGGAGGTATAAACAGGAAAAGGATGATAAAAACCATGCTGATTGAAACAGTGGCAATCCAAATAACAAATCCTCGTAAATCTAATGAAAACAAAAAAATAACAATACAATACATTACAATACACCTTGATTGTTAACCATGGTTGAAATTTGTCTTTGACCACACCAGCAAAACCAAACACAGTTACAAACACATACTACAAAACACGTAAATACCATTATACTAAATCACATACCTTTTTGATTAACAAATCCAATTGCAAAAGGTACAAAAGATCTTTATAAATATTTGTCTTTGCTCTAGACATTAATAATCGCTTCCTAGAGTGCAATAAAACAAGCTGATCACACAGAGGATGAGTTGGGTCTTTAAAAATAATCTACGCTTCCCCAACACATCTTGAGGTGTAATAATAAATGTTAAGCTCATAAAGCATTTTCACAACCGTGCACCTTTAAGTGGTTAGATCACTATGTCATTATTCTTACTATGATCAACGTCTAGAAACGTCAGGACATCGGTAAAACAGAGCATGTGACATCAGGGTTTCAACTGCAAATTAAACTATAAAACTACTTTCTGTTCATCACGTTCAGTACGTATAAAAACAGGTGTGTGTGTGTGTGTGTGTGTGTGTGTGTGTGTGTGTGTATATATATATATATATATATATATATATATATATATATATATATATTTATATATATTATCCTACAATACTATGACGTTGTTTAAAACTAGGCTAAAACTGGTTTATGTCTTTTACAAACACACTCGAAATGCAAACTGCAAATACAGAGGAAGTTCAGAAACAGAAACCACAAACATATGACATAGGTTTGGTCTTTCATTAAGTGTTCAGCATTTATTGCTGCTATCTTGTGTTTATCTTAGTGTCTCTCCAAAAATAATAATAATTCAAATAAGTCCTGTGTGGAAGAGAGCATATCAGGGCTTTAAAATTAAAATTAAAATGTTAAACTTAATTTAAGAACACCCAAGAAAAGTATTTTTCTGAAATGTAAAGTGGCTGAAAAGTTTAGTGTATTTGTGTATCATTCATTCTTCCAATAGATTACACTTTCATTGACATTTTAATACCTAATCCTAATGCAATGACATTCAGATATTTTAAGCATTTTAAGCTATGACCTTGTTTAAAACTAGGTTAAAACTAGCTGTGTATAAAATGTATTTTATAAACAAACTCGAGATGCAAACTGCAAACTACAGAGGAAGTTCAGAAACAGAAACCACAAACATGCAGCATTTAGTTGGTCTTTCACTAAGCGTTCAGCATTTATTGCTGCTATCTTGTGTAAGTTCATGGCAAATATTCAATGTCAAGGTCTGGTACAGACACGCAAGACTAGCATCAAGACTAGCAAAACCACAAAGAACCACCACTGTATAGTGCATGACAAATGACCATACCAGGTGAAGACAGGTCAGAGCTCAGTCTGCCTCTCTACATTGATTTAAACTTTAGTGTCTCTAAAACAATAATTACATTAATAATAATGCAAATAATGCCTTGTGTGGAAAAGAGTATCTGAGGGTTAAAAAAAATTTGAATTAAAATGTAAAACTTAATTTGGAGAACACCCGGGAAACGTATTTTAATGAAATGTTAAGTATGTGTTTGTGCTTCTAACAGATTACATTTTTATTGACATTTTAATATCTAATGCAATGACATTCAGATATTTTAAGCATGAATATGAATACTTGTTGGATGCAATTACAATTTCTGAAGAGAAAAGAGCAAACAACCTAACCAAAGCATCACCTAAACAATAAATAAAAAAACATTCTCAGAGGTTTTCCTCTTTACTTGTTGAAATAAATCTTACCTTTAAACAGATCTCTCTCAAAGACCGGATCACTGGTTTTCTCACTCACTGCATTCTCGAGTGTGCATGTGTAGAAGAAATCTGGATTTCCTTGTTTTTCAACTTTGATTAATTCTCCTTTTGGACTCTGGGGTGACCCCTTCAGTGTTTCACCAGCTGAATTCTTCCAGATGATCGTTTCACTGTACTCACATATTAAATACACCGCATCAGGGTTAACTTTAATCTTCTCTATTTTTATCACAGGTTTGGGGACCAGTGCTGTGAAAGAAACAATGAAAACTTCAATGATGGTATCAGACTGTAATATCATAGTAATCAATCATAACTCACACTAAGAAAGCATCATTGTATTATCATGTTTTAGGGTATGTAATATATTATTCTTGGAAGTACTTCGGCACCATGGTACAGTATATATCACAGCACCATGGTATCTGAATCTGATGCCATCAGAGTACCGTAGTACTGCCACAATGCAGTGACATAATTACTTAATACACGTAATTGTACAGAATTAATATCACATCTCCTGGTATTTTTACATTATAACAATGCATGTCAAAACACGTGATAATTCCTTGCTACCATTTGTTAGCATTATAATAGTTTTTACAATATGTTTTTTATTGCAACTAAAACATATACTGACAATATGAAAAAAAAATCTTTTTTTTTACATTCAAAGATTGTTTTTAAAAAAAGTTGACAGGATGATTAGCTGTAGTATGTTTAGTAAAAACATCATAAAAAAATATTTTACAGTATCAATAGTAATGAATATAATAATCAATATCCTCTCACCCAACACTTCCAACTTGAATTGTTGTTCCTGTTCTTTACTGTTGATGTCGATTGTATAAAGTCCACTATGTTCAAAATTTAAATTAGTTATAGTGATTTGTCCAGTTTTCTCATCAAGAGTTGTGACGTCTCTGAATCTCGGATTCGGGGCGGAAACACCATCAACTTCATCCCATTCAATCGCTTTTAGAACAGATTCAGTGCTGCTTCTGTGTTTCCATATAATACTGCTGACAGGATGACGTATTCTGGTTGCACCAAAAGACACTTTACCTCCAACTTCACCAAAAACTTTCACTTCTTGACCTAATGTATAAAATATGAAAATGTTAACCTTAAATAAGCAAGTATCACTAGTCATTTAAATGTATAACTTATTCCCTAAAGTAATTTATAACTTATTAACTACAGTCATTTATCATTTAACTAGGTTATACTTCAATATAATTTAAATCTAAATATTTTAGGGTCTACAAAAACAGATCTTCAATAAAATAATCTTTCATATAACCTTAAAAAAGAGATGTACCTGAAACAGCTTCTGTGGTGATGAACACAACGCAGACGATGACCAACAGCAAACATCGTAGAGACATTTTTTTGTTGTTGTTATACAGATGACACATTGATGCACTTTTCCACTTTTCTTTCAGAATGACATTTATACACTTAAAACTGGATGTAAGAACAATTTAGAGGAAGTTCAAAAGCTGAAACCAAACCGGATGCTATAGGTTGCTAAAGCTGCTCTCTTATGTGCAAAAATGGCAAATGCTTGAATTCAGACCAAAGTGTGTGTTTGTGTTCAGGAAGACTACTAACCACGACCCACATGATCACTATACATAGTGCATGAAAAATGACCACGAACAGATGTCTGGGCAAAACACGATTAGAAGGAAACATTATTTTAATAGAAACATTTTACAGAAGAAAAATGCATTTTTTTACTTTCATCCAAATCAGGGTAAAAGGTCAAATTAATCTTAATTGAAATTAAATATAATAATAAAACCCCTACTATTCTATGTTCTTCATATTCGTATCTCTTTCAGACCTGAAATTAACTATAATTAACGTTTTCCTTAGTGCTGTTCCAAGTATATTTTCCAAAGTTTTTTTACTTTCATCCAAATCAGGGTAAAAGGTAAAATTAATCTTAATTGAAATTAAATATATTAATTGAGTAGCTTATTTATATACAGTTACCAGAGCTGATTACTTTTTTATGTAATCAGTCCACTCTTTAATTACTTTTAAATTACTTTTGTCATAACTGTTTAAACACACGTTGATTTAAATACAATATATGTGACTTATCCCTAACGAAGCCTACTCTACAGCGCTAAGAGATAAACCCTTAACCGTTATACAATGGACACGTTAATGAACATTTATCCAGTATTTCTCAGAATGTCTTTTACACATCCAAGACACAAACAGAAACTGTAAGATTGTGTTGGTCTCCATTATGACCAAGAAACTCCCTACAGTACACTGTGCATAGAGTGTGTCTGTGATTAACACTGTTCACAACTTTACAAAAACATGAACTAGGAGCTCTCGATGCTCTCCAGACAGTGCAATCACAAACACACACTGGAGAGTTGCCAATATCATATTATTACAGTTTCAGCTTAGGACTCTTCTTCTATGGCTGCTGGACTGGAGTGTGAAACAAAAGAACAGGATAAAGAAAAGAGGGGAAAAAATACATATATTTAAAAACCCCTACTATTCTATGTTCTTCATATTCGTATCTCTTTCAGACCTGAAATTAACTATAATTAACGTTTTCCTTAGTGCTGTTCCAAGTATATTTTCCAAAGTAAGTTTAAGTTTACTTTTTTCTAATACTTCTTTTAATATTATTCTCTTAATTTCATATGCAAGACATTGTATTATTATATGTTTTACTGATTCAGGTTGGTTATAATGTTTACATAAACCATTTGTGTGTTCACCCATTAAATGCAGAGTCTTATTGAGCCCTGTATGTTCTTTTCTGAGACGGGCAATGACTGTTTCTTTTTTTACTCATTTCTCTTCCTACACCAACTTTAAATATTATAAAAATGTATTAGTGTATCATTAATATCCCAGTATTCCTGGCATAGATTTTGTGTATGTACCTTTATTATAGTCTTGGCTTCATATTTACATAACTTAATTTAGATATATGTTCTTTGAGATGTGAGAGATTGTTTTGCTTAAAGATCTACCTCTTTATTTCCTTTCACACCTACATAAGCAGGCACCCAAATACATGACACATTTGCACCATTTGCTAAGGGCTCTCTATTCACTGCGTGAAAAAAGATGTGTTGCGTGGGCAGGGTTGCCAGGTTTTCACTGCAAAAACCGTCCAATTGCGACTCTAAATTAGTTCTAAACTAGCACAGACGCTTTTCAGTGGCGATCCAACGGTGTAAACACATATTTTTAGGTCGGTTTCCCCTGGTACAAGTCGTACCCCAGGGTTAAATATCACGTTAATGGGGTCGCTTTAACCCGCCGACATGAAAAACTTCCCGCGGTAAAAGTTTTAAAGTACCGCAGTTACGCGGGAAACCGCGGATCTGGCAACACTTGTGAGAACAGGGTCAGTTGTTAATCTCACTGCTTTAAGAGCGCGCAGCATTATTATTTTTTTAGTTTGGTTCTGCATAATCACTGACATCTTTAGTTGATGATTCTGCATTATCGACAGCTCCCTAAATGCAAACTTTCTGTTCTCTTTTCTGTTTGTGAACGGAAGTTATTCCTGTGTCGACGAGCAGGTGGTCAAAAGGAATATATTCTGGAATATATTTGCTGTTTGCAGAAGAGCAATGAGCTGCCAACACAGTCTCTTATTTCTATTCCTCTCTGGCTTCATTACTGTAATCACTGGTAAGTTATGGATTCATTTTGTGTAGATATTTTAATGAACTGAACTAAAACAGTCCGTTTTGCAAATCTTAGATTAAACTGCTGCATTTCGAGTTTGTGCACATCCGCCTTCACTAGAAGACACTTACATAATGTCATATATATATAGAGAGAGAGACCAGATGAACATTTAATCTTTGCATTTTACAAATACATCGATTATTTAGATTTATTTAGTTCTTCACATTAAGAAAATAAAACGGTTCTGCCTGAAAATGGTTTTGATAGTAATGTTCATTGGTGAACCTTTTTTATTTTATTACTATTATTATTATTTTTTTAGGGCGGACCCACTTTATATTAAGTGGCCTTAACTACTATGTACTTACATTTTAATTAATGATTTAGTACAATGTACTTATTGTGTACATGTTTTTACATTGTACTTATATTTAAAAACAACAACATGTAATTACATCTGTATTTAATTTCTGTAATTACATTTATAATTACACTGTTGAGCCATACTTTACACCTTAACCCACCCTTAAACTTACCCATACCTCCAAACCTCTCCCTAACCTTACCCCATCCCACCTCAATAGCAGCAAAAGTGTTTTACAATACAATATGAACACAGTAAGTAAATTGTACTTATTTTTTATGTAAGTACATAGTAGTTAAGGCCACCTAATATAAAGTGGGACCATTAAAATAAATTATAGAAATGATATGCTGGATAAATAGGTGAATGCAGATTTAAAGGCAGATTTGAACTTTAACATTGCACTGTATTTTCAGAACAGATTTTTTTTGTTTTATTCATTTTATTTTATGGTTTTATAATAGTTCTGATATTTTTATTTTGATAAAAAGCCTGGTCCCCATTTGTGACATCTTATCCCACACAAAAGATTATTTTGTGTGTTTGGTGTAATAGAATATACATGCTTCATTGCTCAAATTTAATTTAATTTTTTTTTTAAATACTGTAGATTATTGTAGGTCCTCTATGCCTCGCCTCTCTCAAAGGTGTCGTTTTTTTTTTTAAGCACTCATTGGAAATATAACGACCCTTTCTATATTCGCGAGCTTCATCTTTCAAAATGAATTTAATGAAGACAGTTAATAATGTCCTTAGTTTTACCATCAGTTCAAGAACAAAGAGGACAGAGTCACGTGACAGACAGTGATTAAGATCGTATGTTTGCAGTAACAAGCCACTGACGGTTAAACAGCTGACTCCACCAGTTTAAACATAAAACCATGTCTGCATTTGTGATCGAAGAAACGTCAAATAACAAATGCTACTCTATACTGCTCAAAACTTGTGTTTGAATCATCAGTGACAAATTCTTTAAATATAAAAAAGCGTACATACAATCTGTGAGTCATAACAGACATCATTGTAATCTATTCTCCCAGAATCAGGAAACAGTCCTCCATAAAATGCGTTTGACACATCTGAATATTTGGGTTCAACTGTTCTGGAACAGTGTTGTTAATACATAACATTTGATTTCTAGTCTTGTCCTCTTTTGGAAGGACAAAATGTAGTTTTGCTTTCACAATGAAACACAGCATCTCCACAACATGGAAGTGCAGCATGCCATGGGAGGGCAAAGTATCAAAAGTTACATTTAGTCATAAATGCCATGTCTTTTTATCAATCTGTCATCCCTGATATGCAATGAAATGCAATACAATACGAGCTATCATTCTTTATTATTTACCAGTCAAATTTGTAACTGAGACCAGATGAAATACCTTAATTTTATATATATATATATATATATATATATATATATATATATATATATATATATATATATATATATATATATACAAGCCGTCTTGCATCTAACCATACAGGTGCACACTACGCACACTCTGGCGACTCCGCAGTGAGTCATGGACATAGGACAAAGCAAGTGTAAATATATTTCCTATTCTATATTTCCATCTTGTAATGCTGCTTGTTTAGGTTTTTATTTTATTTAAATGTTTAATATAAATTATTAAATAAATACATTGTCTAATTGTGTCTATACTGGACGCGAGAGTTGTCGTGCCATGCCCAACTGCGCTTAAAGTCTGTCAAAATTTGATGACACCACACTACAGTTGCAAATCATCTGAAAGTAGTGTCAGTACACTTCTTCATAAATAGAACGAGGCATCAGTTTACTGATGGGGATTGTGTCGCATCACACCGCTTCCAGTGTAAGTGAGCCGCACAATAGTAACACTGCTGTAGGTTGCTTTTTGGTGGGTGTGCTTGTGCTGCTGCGGACTTGTTCATATCGTAGGGTGAAACATTTCTCTCGGAAGCATGTCTCTATGGCAAACACGCGGGGGGAGGGTTGAGCCCATTTGGAAATATGGGGTCAATGTAAACTACACATTCGAGTTAATCAAATTTATTTATCGCCCAGCCCTACGACATAGTGATGTTGTTACGAGTGGTTGACTTAACTTTTATAAAGAATATGTCTTTAAATTTGAGACTTTAGTCTTTGAAACTTCGTTATGCACCTAGAGCTTTTAATACTACAAAGAGAATGGAATATTGAAATTTCATCTAAACTACATTGTGTTGTTTTAAATCAACCATATTGTTTTTATGGTCAAAAACGGCCGAACAGAATATTTAACTGAGTTCAGCCGTTTAGTCTAAAGCAGTGGTTTTCAACCTGTGGGCTGCGGCCCCCTAGTGGGTCGCGATGGTATTACAGGTGGGCCGCCAATTACTATTAAAAGAAATAGTAATATTTTTCATATATGTAAAATGTCTGTCATAACATAATGACATAATTTTTTTTTAACTAGATAAGAAAAAAAAATATTAAACTAATTATGTTTCCACTATTCAAGCTCTCTGATTGGTTTAAGAATAAACCGCCAATTTATCTTAGATATTTTTGCTGCATATGCTACAGAACAAGAGGAGTTGTACCAAGCGGTGCTGCCAGGCTGAGTTATTTTCTGTTCATTGCCAGTTCATTCAATACAGTCAGTTAACAATCTAGCTTCTATTTTATTAACCCAACAATAGGGGGGGACAGTTCATTTTTTTGCAGTGGGCCGCACAAACATATGTGTTTGGTTGTGTGGTCCAAGAGTTCAAAAAGGTTGGGAATCACTGGTCTAAAGTTAAGGTCTAATCAGAAATGGGCTTTTGAAAAGAAACCAACCTTGAGAAATCTGAAATAAATGCTGATATAAATGTTTTCTCTTATAGTTTCAGAGATATATAAAACAGATCTACTCGAGGGAACGTCCTGCACCATAAAGCTTCAAACTAGAAACACTGACAAATCTTATGAGATCACATGGACCCATCTCTCTAGTGATGCTGTGATTCAGAGGAAAAATGGGAAGATCAGGAAAAACACTCCAGGTCTAACAATGGAAGAAGATGGATCATTAACATTTGAAAGTGTTAGTCTGAAGAACAGCGGCAGATATACATACACTGTTTTTAATAATGAAGGTACACAGCTTGATGCTGGAGAAAAGGAAATTAAGGTTTATGGTAAGATCGTATTATTTAAACCCTTCTGCCATAATAACAAAATAAAACTGTATGTTTCTATTGTAGTTTCAGTAGTAGGAAATAACCACCATGTTTCTTTTACAGCAAACGCTCCTAAACCTACTATGAAGATCTACTGTGAAGATGGGATCACTACTCTCACCTGTGACTTTAGACACCGTACAGATCTGACTGTATCCTGGTATAAAGAAGATAATATCATCCAGAATGAAAACAACTCAGAACTTCTCTTGACATCTGCTCAAGCACAGGAGAATAAACCGTACTCCTGCAGTGTGAGCAATCCTGTCAGCAATGAGAAAAGTGATAGCATTACAGTTTCTTGTAAGTCATTTTTTCACATCCTTTCTTCAATGAGTTTGTTTCAGTTTTTTGGATTTCTAACAGCTTCATAACATTTGTTTTTTGTCTTGCCGGTCCTACAACTAAAGGCGACCCAGGTCCCAGATTATTACCCATATTATTTGGCTTTGATTTCTGGGTAATGGTGAGTATTTTAGCAGGTTCAGGAGCCCTTCTTCTGCTGCTGCTATGTGTCCTTATCATCTGCGTATGTCGAAGCTGTAGACAAAGCAAGCAGCACCAAAAAGGTAAGAGATGTCTTCATCACCGTGAGCATTTGCATTTTCAGCAAAAGGGAGACTGATCAAAATATGAAGCTGTTCTTTTTGAGCTTTAAAAGTTCACACCACAGTCCTCCATAGTCAAAAACGTGTTTAAATGCCAATTCATAAACTTACATTTATTAATTTAGCAGATGCTTTTATATATATTAAATATATTATATTTACTATCTATTAAATGAAATAGTATTATATTATATTATATTATATTATATTATATTATATTATATTATATTATATTATATTATATTATATTATAGATACTGGATATAGGATTACACCAAGATATTGGCACTGGCCATCAAAAAAAAAAAAAAACATTCAGTCGAAATTAAAGGGCTTTTCAGACTGGCTGTTCTTGATTTGGTTGAAAGCTAATAAATAATAAAATTGCATGAAAACTGAAAATGGGAAAGCATAATTAATTGGAATTAAATGTAAATTGTGATATGATTCGTACTTTTCAGTATGAGATGCTTAAACTAGAACACTTGTTAAAAAAGTTTAATAAACAAAGATCCGTGTACATTTTAATGTCTTCATAAATTATTGAAATATTGGCAATAATGGCAATTGTATGAAAATCTTTTCTTTGATATCTTTCAGATGAGAAGGAGTTCAGACTGAAGAATCTTCAAGTTCCAGCTTCTACCAAAACAGATCCAGACACAGTGGAAACATCTTTACAACTGACAACTTAATTGTTCATACTTCTATAATCTAAGCTCTGCGGACCCAGATACGGGTCCAAAATCACCTTAAAAATGTTTATAATTCATTTACATAGCCTTCCCTATATGGTATCAGCCCCTTATATGGGTTTATTTGAAAATTTAGAGTCTCTAAGAACTGCTTAGAATAGTATTCGTCCTACATGTGAATTTCCACAAATTTATTTTTCACAAAACAGTCAAGTTATTTATCACAAGAAAGCTGTCAGAAATTCTCAGGAATTTGACAGATCAAAGATCTAAATGATCACAGATCAAATGGTTAGATTATGTTCTCTTCTTTCAAACGAGACCATTTTCACATTTCTGCGCGCTTCCATTGCTGAGATATATGGCATTTTCCAGACACACATCAGGGAGAAAAAAAAAGACACACTTTTTGCTCTAACCTTTTACAACTCAGTGCTGCCCAGTGGTATGTAGATTACATCAGATTACATGTCAGTAATATCAATTTTTGAATGTGGCTATGAATATTTGGCATATGGCCAAACATTAAAATTTAATGGATTTAAACATTTGTTTAATTACACTGTAAATACCTCTGCAGATATTTACAGTCATGTTCCCCATGTACATACTATGTACTTATTATAGTAATTACAATGACTATGTAATAACTAGGTACTAAACCTGAACCTACCCCTAAATCTAACCCTACCCCATGAAGTTACCTTGTATTACCAGAACTTTATTAGATAAATACACTGTAAGTACACTATAAGTACATGTTAAGTTCATGTGCTGTAAAATAAAGTGCAACCTATATTTGTTATGTCCATATTATGTATAGGAATACATAGGTGTTGTTCAATAAAACCATGTAATTACTTGGTTTTTATATTTTATTTGTACCAATTACTTTTGCCTCATCGTTAGTTTATATAAAAAATCAATACTAAAGTCTTGTTTTCACTGAGATCTATTTGTGTTACTAAAAATATCAGATTACTCAATTATCAAAATAATCAGTAGATTACTTGAATACCAAAATAATCATTAGTTACAGTCTTAGATTAGTTAAAATATTTAGTATTTTGTCATTGAAAAACTCTTAAATATTCTATTAAAATATTGCCCTTCAGTGTTTCTCCAGCTGAATACTTCCAGATGATCGTTTCATTGTACTCGCATACTAAATAAACAGCATCTGGGTTAACAGAAGGTCATTGCTGAAAGGGCTGGTTGTTCACAGAGGAATGTATTGAAATATATTCATAGAAAGTTGACTGAAAGGAAATGGTGTGGTAGGAAATGGTGCACAAGGGACAGGGATGACCACAGCCTTGAGACGATTGTCAGGAAAAGCTGATTCAGGAACGTGGGAGAGCTTCACAAGGAGTTGACTGAAGACAGAGTCAGCACATTAATTGTCACCACACTCAGACGTCTTCAGGAAAAGGGCTACAGCTGTCACATTCCTAGAACCAAGTCACTCCTGATCCAGAGAATAACATCTGAAGCATTTCACCTGGAGTAAGGAGAAAAAGAACTGGTCCACAGTCCTCTTTTCAGATGAACGTAAATTTAGCATTTCATTTGGAAATCAACATCTGGAGTCTGGAGGAAGACTGGAGAGGCACAGAATCCAAAGTCCAGTGTGAAGCTTTATGGGGATGCTGATTTCCTCTTCCAGCAGGAAGTTAGCACCTCCCCAATGTGCCAAAACCACTTCCAAGTGCTTGATTGGCCAGCCAACTCACCTGACCTGGATCTCACAGAGAATCTATGGGCTTTTGTGAAGAGGAAGAAGAGTAACACATGACAAACAAAACAGAGGAGCTGAAGTCTGCTAAGTCTGCTGACTCAGCAGTGCCACAGACTGATCACCTTCATGCCATGCCACAGTTAAGCCCCAACCAAGTATTGAGTGCATAAATAAACCTACTTTGGATTTTAATTTGTCTTTTTCTTTAAAAGTTTCCTACTTTTTATTTTTCTAAGCTGTAAGTCACCATCAGAATTAAAACTAAAAACTTCAGTCTGTGTGCAGTGAATCTAGAATATAAGAAAGTTAGCATTTTTTTTTTTAATTAAAAAAACAGGCACAATTGAGGCAGCTACCAGCTCCTCTTAGGACCCCGGGGTCAGGAGTCATAGCAATACACACACAGAGAACGTATAAACGCCAGTGGCAGCACCATCGTCATGTGTTTGACAACAGAACAGCATGTAGTAAGAAGGTGGGTACAAAGTAATGGTAAGATTATTATTGTGCTTCAGCCTGTGCCTGCCCTGACCTAAATCTTTAGGCAAGGCAAGGCCTATATACAGTAGCACATTTCATACACAATGGTAATTCAAAGTGCTTTACATATAAGAAAGTAAAATAATCCTGAAGATAATAAAATGATTTAAAAATTAACTTATTTAAAATGAATTTTAAAACAGTTGGAAACAGAAGATGATTTTACATAACAAAAAACAGTGAAAATACAGTGCAATCAGTTTGGACATCACACAGTGCTCATTCAATAAATTCACATCTGAACAGATGAGTTTTGAGTCTAGACTTAAATGTGACTAGAGTTTTAGCACATCCGATCTCTTCTGGAAGCTGATTCCAACTGCGGGCGGCATAAAAGCAGATTCCCATTGTTTTGTGTGAACCCTTGGTATTTCTAACCGACTCGATCCTAGTGATCTGTGTGCTCTGTTAGGTTTATGTTCAATGAACATATCTGCAATATATTTCAGTCCTGGATCATTGACTTATAAACAAGTAAAAGTACTTTAAAATCAATCCTAAATATAACTGGAAGCCAGTGTAAGGACCTGAGGACTGGCGTGATATGCTCAGATTTTCTGGTTCTAGTCAGAATCCTGGCAGCAGTGTTCTGGATGAGCTGCAGTTGTCTAATGGTCTTTTTGGGAAGGACGGTGAGGAGCCCATTACAATAGTCCACCCTGCTGGGGATAAAGGCATGAACAAGTTTCTCCAAGTCTTGGCTGGATCTAATTCTTGCAATGTTTTTTAAAGGTCCCATTCTTCGTGATCCCATGTTTTAAACTTTAGTTAGTGTGTAATGTTCTTTTTAGACTATAAATAATATCTGTAAAATTCTAAAGCTCAAAGTTCAATGCCAAGCGAGATATTTTATTTAACAGAATTCGCCTACAAAAAACGTCCTGTTTGGACTTCATCCCTCTAGTTCCTGCAGTAATGACTTCACTAAAACAGTTAAACTAACCTCCGCCCACATTAATTCACAAAAAAGGGGGGCGTGGTCTTGTTGCGGAGCAGGACAGTTTTAACAGTTTTTGTAACTTATTACACAAAGGGCAACGCTGTTTAGCTTTGTTAACTAGATGTTAGGGCTCTGCAAAAAAAATCTAATGCGATTTTCATGTCCATATCGTCTGTAAAAACGCTCCTTTGATTATAAGTGCATAAGTACATGCGCTAAGCTGGTGTCGAATCACAACACAGGAACCGCTGGCCCAATCAGAACTCGTTACGTATTTTAGAAGGAGGGACTTTATAGAACAAGGAAGTCATCAGGTCGTTTTTATGAAAGTGAAAACAGGGTATACAGATAGGTGAATTGTGTGAAAAATACTGTATTTTTATGGTAAGAGGGAAAAACATGATACCCTTCCACCATAATAACAAAATAAGACTGTACATTTTATTGTAGTTTCAGTAGTATGAAATAACCACCATGTTTCTTCTCTGAAGATAAACAAAAAAGATGTTGTTACTCTCACCTGTGACTTTGGAGACCATACAGATCTGACTGTATCCTGGTATAAAGAAGACAATAATGAAAACAACCCAGAACTGCTCTTGACATCTGCTCAAGTACAGGAGAATAAATCGTACTCCTGCAGTGTGAGCAATCCTGTCAGCAAAGAGCAAAGTGACAGGAGAAGAGTATCACGTAAGTTGTTCTTATTTCATGTGCTTCTCACGCCGCCAGACCCCTGCTCTCTCACACACAATCCTGCCAGGAGCTTTGTGAAGAGCAGAAAATAGTGGTTTTCATCTTGCCACTTTCTTGGTAAAGAAAACATCTTTACTCAAATTAATCAAAATGGATTTATTGCATTTATTGGAGCCAAACTCTTCAGACACACACACACACACACAAACACACAAAAGAAGTGTGTTTTTGGTTGCCACGGCAAGACAACCCTGCACAGATTACCAAAAGAGAAACAGCATTAAAGGTGCCATCTGTAATGTTTGGCAAAAAAAATCTAGTCATACTCCACATTCCATACCAGATGGGGGCAGTATGCCTCAATAAAGTGGATTGGTCTACTCTAGAGTAACAAACGAGAAACGGCATAGTCTCTGTGCTCCGCCCCTACTTTCACAACAACACTACAGTCATAGCCGAAGCCTAACTGTGCGTTCACACCGCCGGCGTCTAGAGCGTCAAAAATCGCTCTTGCCGCTCTGCTCACAACGCTGCAGAAAGATTTGTGAGCGCTCAGACGCTCTAACGTAGATCGAATGCTTATTTTGTATTTAAAGCGGCCGCAAAGCAAACAAGCTTGTTGATCTCGTGCAGACTAACCACAAGGAGTTATAACCTCATTAAATATTGTTGTGGACGCAATATTAGGATCCTTTACTTAAAATGAACAATCTCAGACACCTTGGTCCACGTATCACTTTTAATTTATTTTTTTATGTCCCTGTAGGCAAACAGGGACACATCATAGATTAATACAAACGATAAACAGCAATAATCAACCTGTCCTTTATTCTGCTTGAGAACTAATGTGCCAACTCTCAAGCATTCACCGTGAGACACACGCAATTGACTCTTTTCACACGCTTTCACGCCACACATCATTTTTTTCACGCACAGAAAAACCACGAAGCAAAGAGGACACGGAGACCAACAGACTAGACAGAGCAGGTTAGTTATGATACATAGGGCTGTGCAAAAAAATCGAATGCGATTTTCATGCACCTCTCATCAGTAAAGACGCTCCTGTAATTAGAAGTATATCTCCAGCATGTGCATTCAGATCAGGGTTGCCAGGTTTTCACAACAAATCCTGCCCAGTTGCTTCTTAAAACTAGTCCAAAACTAGCCCAATCGCATTTCCGGGAGGTTCCCCGATAAAAATTGCTTCCCGGGGTTAAAATATAAATTTTTGGGAAGGGTTTCCATGGTAAAATTAGCATTTTAGGGGCTAAATATCACGTTATTGGTATTGGGATTGCTTCAAACCGCGGACATGAAAAACAACCGCAGACTTGGCAACACTGGTTCAGGTGGAGCGGCAGTTACTGCACAGAGCCTTAGTCTACCGACAACTAACACAAAATCGCTTTCAAAATCGACAAAGAATCGCCTGCGATTTTAACATCGATGTTGTGTAGATTGTCAGTGAATTACGGCTCTGTGTAGTAAATGCCAACCAGTGTTGCCAAGTCTGTGTTGGTTGTTTTTCATGTCCGCTGGTCACAGCGACCCCAATACAAATAACGTGATATTTAGCCCCTAAAATGCGAATTTTACCAAGGCAACCCTGCTAAAAAACCTATATTTTAACTCCGGGAAGCAATGTTTTATCGGGGAACCTTCTGGAAGCGATATTGGGCTAGTTTTGAGAAGCAACTGGGCAGGATTTGTTGTGAAAACCTGGCAATCCTGATCTGAACACACGTGCTGAGATATACTCCTAATTACAGGAGCGTCTTTACTGATGAGATGTACATGAGTAAAGACATGCACAGCGATATATAATAAAATGGGTAACGTTAAGTTATAGCTAGCTAATTATCAAACGCAGCTACGGTTAGCCATCGCTAACATTAGCACGTTTATCGAACAGCCTTCGATACATTTCTATGTTATAACTTCCCGAAAACAAATACACAAACATATAAAACAAACTTCTAGCGAAATACTAACAGCATCTTACTTGCAAGTTCGGAGTCGAACCTCATTTCTTTCGGGTCCATCAGTTGTCTCCAGCGATTAAAAGCAGTGCCGATGTTTACTCTGGTATTCTTATCGGATTTGGGCTAGTAATGCTAATGCTAATTAAGGTTGATATCTCTGCAGCACTGTAACTTGACATTTTTTTAATGACATCATCGCCCTTATTTCTTCTCATTCTTTTGATGCGTGTAGGTCATGTTATGGATATTTTTACCTCAATTTCTGCATATGGCACCTTTAAGGAACCAGTGGATGGAGTTTATTTTTACAGAGCATCAACGGAGTTGTGAAAGTGTTTGTGTTTGTTCCCCTGCATTTCGAAGATGCTTGTTTTACAAACAAGGCCCAGTTTGACGCCGGATTTGCACATCGTTTATTTCTTAAAGATAATGCAGTCCCAACGAAAAAGGGTCACAATCGTGTGTTGGAACCGCATGCGGTGAGTAAAACTGCTTCAAATATCCCTGTTGTCGTTTTCACAGGATATTGAGTGAAAACGAGCATTTCACCCCCCCCCCCCCCCCCCCCCCCCCCCCCTTTAACATTTGCATTCTACAAATTCATAGTGGAAAAAGATTATTTAGATTTTTTAAATGTCCTTCACACTAAGAGAAAATGGTGCTGACTGAAAATGTAAAGGTTTTTTTGTTGTTTTTTTAGCTGTCTGACAGAGAATCGGTATCTCAGTTGGTTTTACCTGAACAGTCGTATTTGCTAATTCAATGCAGTATTCGATCATCCTAAGGAGGGAAAGGAAGCTGGAGATTGCTTATTGGAGTTATCACAAGGCAGAATGACGGCAGCTGATTATGCCCTATGATTTCGCACTCTGGCGGCACAAACTAACTGGGTGAGCGACATGTTAAAAGTACTCTTCTGCAAGGGTCTGAATTATGATCTTCAAGCTGAGCTAGCATGCAGAGACGAGGACAGAGATCTTAATAGCTTCATCGAACTGACCATCTCCATTGACAATCTGCAACGTGCCCGACGATCCAGTTCTCGTCGCACTGATCACCCAGTCTTCTTGCCGTCTCATGTACCTACTGAGCCCATACAGATCAACACGTACCACCTGTCTATGGAGGAGCGAGATCGACATATCTCTAACTGGCTATGCATGTATTGTGAATTACCTGGCCATCAACGTAACAACTGCCCCACTCGTGCATCTACCTCCTCACAATGCTCGGTGAGTACTCCTCTCACTTCCATGTGTGATACCCAGTGTGTAAGCATTCCCGTTGAGTTATGGCTAAACGACAAACAAGTTATTACCTCTGCTTTTCTCGATTCTGGGGCTGCTGGCAATTTCATTTCTGAGGAGTTTGCTAAGAGGTATAGAATTCAACTGATTCCATGCTCTACCTCTCGCTCAGTGGAGACAATAGATGGTCGACCACTGGGTTCTGGATCCATTACTCACCTCACTCACAAAATCTTGAGGATGGCTGGTTTACTTCACAAGGAGAGGATTCAATTTTACATTCTCCCCACATCTCACACACCTGTGATTCCTGGATTACCCTGGCTACGTCTGCATAACCCCCAGATTTTCTGGAGAGAGGGTCAAGTTGTGAAGTGGAGCAATTATTGTCAACATAACTGTCTTTCTCTGGTCAAACCCATTCCTGTCTGTTCCGTGTCACTCGCTCCAGCACAAGAGTCCATTCCTCTGCCAGAGGAATATGCTGATCTTATGGAGGCCTTCAGTAAGGAACAAGCCAACACCTTACCTCCTCACCATAAATATGACTGTGCCATTGATCTTCTGCCAGGGCATTCTCCCCCAAAGGGTCGCATCTTCCCATTGTCTCAACCTGAGTCCGAAGCCATGAAGGATTATATCAAGGAAGAACTCCAGAAGGGTTTCATCAGACCATCCACATCCCCTGCTTCGTCCGGGTTCTTCTTCGTGAAAAAGAAGGATGGTGGTCTTTGTCCTTGCATTGATTATCGTGGACTAAATGAGATACCCACTTCCGTTGGTTCCTTCAGCCCTCGAACAGCTTCGCACTGCCCAGTACTACACCAAACTGGATCTGAGGTGCGCATACAATCTCATTCGCATTAGGGAGGGAGATGAATGGAGGACCGCCTTCTCCACCACCACTGGACACTATGAATATCTTGTGATGCCGTTTGGACTGGTCAATAGTCCATCTGTGTTTCAGTCATTCATCAACGAAGTCTTCAGAGACATGCTGAACAAATTTGTGATCGTGTATATTGACGACATCCTAATCTATTCCAACACACTCCCTGAACATGTACAACACATCCGATCAGTTTTTCAACGCTTCGTCCTGTACCATGTTATATGCCAAGGCTGAGAAATGCGAATTCCACACGACTTCCACCACATTCTTGGGGTACATAATCAGTCCCGGAGGGGTGGCCATGGACGAGAGGAAGGTCAAAGCCGTTCTTAACTGGCCTGAAGCCGCAACTCTCAAGGAATTGCAGCGATTTCTAGGATCCACGCACCCGTTTACAGTACTGACAGATCATAAGAACCTGGAATACTTACGCACCGCAAACCGCCTCAACCCTCGCCAAGCTAGATGGTCACTGTTCTTCACCCGATTCGACTTTTCTGTAACTTATCGACCTGGCTCCAAGAACACCAAGGCGGATGCTCTGTCACGTCAATTCGAGGAGGATGACAGTCCAATAGATCCAGAACCCATTTTTCCCTTTCATGTAGTAGTTTCTCCCCATTCAAAGGGACATTATGACTCTGCTGCAACAATACAGGGAGCAGAATGAGACCCCAGTGGCCTGTCCAGTCGGCAGAATCTTTGTCCCTGAACATCTTCGTGATCAGGTCATCAGTCAAGTTCACTGCCATCCATCATCTGGTCATCCAGGCATCACAGCCACCATTAATTAGCTGGATAACTGCTTCAGGTGGGAATCACTACACAAGGACACAGCCAACTACAAACAACAGTGCAACAACTGTACCATCAACAAATCATCCAAACAATCTCCCGCTGGCCTCCTTCAACCACTTCCCATTCCACAACGACCCTGGTCTCACATTGCCATAGACTTCATTACCGATCTTCCCAATTTACAAGGCCACACTACCATACTTACCATTATTGATCGATTCTCCAAAGCCTGCAGACTCATTCCATTACCCAAACTACCCACAGCTCTCCAGACTGCAGAACATCTTTGCAATTGGGTCTTCCGGTTATACGGCTTACCCGAAGACATCGTGTCAGATCGAGGACCTCGATTCACCTATCAACTATGGCCAGCCTTCTTCAAAGCCTTGAATGTCAATGTCAGTCTCACCTCTGGTTATCATCCCCAGGCTCCGGCTTCCATGCCGCAAATTGAGTCCATTCCAAATCACTAGACAGATAACCCCAGTTTCCTTCCGTTTGGCACTTCCTAACACATACCGTATTTCTCCCACCTTTCATGTATCCATGCTCAAGCCCGCTGCTGATCCCAGAGACGAGGGAGAGGGGAGGTCCCGTGCACAGGCCCCTCAACCCATCACCATAGAGGGCAAGGAGGCTTACCAAGTCCAAGAGTTACTCGATTCCAGACATCGGGGAAGAATCCTACAGTATCTGGTCGACAGGGAGGGATACGGTCCAGAGGAGCCTCTGTCACGGAGACGAACCCTGTGATTCCCTTTGCTATCGTTTTTATGTTCGATAATGGCAAAATAGAATATTTAACTGAGTTCAGCAGTTTTATCTTAAGTTAATGTCAAATCAGAAACAGGCTTTAAAAAAAAACAGCCCTGAGAAATTTGAAATTAATGCTAATATAAATGTATTTTCTTATAGTTGCAGAGATATATAAAACATAATTACTCGAGGGACCGTCCTGCACCATAAAGCTTCAAACAAAAAACACTGACAAATCTTATTAGATTAAATGGATCCATCTCTGTAGTGATGAAGTGATTCAGAGGAAAAATGGGAGGATGAGGAAAACCATTTCAGGTCTAACAATGGAAGAAGATGGATTATTTACTTTTGAAAGTGTTAGTCTGAAGAACAGAGGGCAGATATAGATAAACTTTTTAATGATGAAGGTACACAGCTAGATGCTGGAGAAAAAGAAATTAATGTTTATGGTAAGAGGACAAATATTTAAACCTTTCCACCATAATAACAAAATAAGATTCTGTTTGTCATTTCTGTTGTAGTTTCAGTAGTAGGAAATAACCACCATGTTTCTTTCACAGCAAATGCTCCTAAACCTACTGTGAAGATCAACAAAAATTATGATGTTGTTACTCTCACCTGTGACTTTAGACACCGTACAGATCTGACTGCATCCTGGTATAAAGAAGATAATATCATCCAGAATGAAAACAACCCGAAACTGCTCTTGACATCTGCTCAAGTACAGGAGAATATACCGTACTCCTGCAGTGTGAGCAATCCTGTCAGCAAAGAGCAAAGTGACAGGAGAAGAGACCAGACCCCTGCTCTCTCACACTTCTCCAGAAGCTTTGTGAAGAGCAGAAAATAGTGATTTTCATCTTGCCACTTTCTTAGTAAAGAAAACACATTTTTACTAAAATTTATAAAAATGTACTTCTTGCATTTTAGAACCAAACTCTTCAAATATATTATATTGTTATGTTTCATAATAAATTCTGATGAAATTAAACTTATTGTTTTATGGCTGTACAGACAACACTTAGGCTGTGTGAAAGTCCATAAGCAAATTTCAAAAGACAAAGGTGAACAGGCAGGCAAAATGTTCAAATACAGTCATCAGTCCAATCAGGCTGCCAAAACAAATTAATAATCCACACAATAATGAACGGAGTAAACGGGAAGAAACACACACAAGAAAATCAGGCAAAACAAGGAAACTGATCAGTAAGGCAGAAGAACTGGCAAAGTGGCAATAGTTCATAATGACTAAAAGTCAAATGTGCATACTATCAATCCTATTTTCTATATATATATATATATATATATATATATATATATATTTGTAATGTTCTATACTATTTATGGCAGGTAGGGTGGATAGAAAGCACATTGTTAAGCTTTATAGCAGTCAAACAGGAAATGATCGTAGAGGGAGCATGAAACTGTCAGTACTGTCATAGGGCTCCCTCTGCTGGTGTGGTCTTACAGAGATCACTAATGGCACAATAGAATAGTTTTGTCTAAGGTTAGTGACTAAACAGAAATCCGCTTTTAAAAAGAAACACACCCTGACAAATATTAATTCTCTATAATGTTTGCTTATTCCTCATAGTAAACTACTATGAGTGCATGCATCCTGCTTTGATTTATTCAATGCTACAGTAATATCATCTTATTACAGCCTTAAAGATGTGCATACAAGAGCTACTAGAGGGATCGTCCTGCACCATCCAGCTGCCAACAAGAAACAAAGAAAAACCTAGTGAGATAAGATGGACCCATCTCTCTAGTGGTGACTTCATTCACAGGAAAAATGGGACGATCAGGACAAGCACAACAGGTCTAACAATGGAAGAAGATGGATCATTAGTATTTGAAAGTGTTAGTATGAAGAACACCGGCAGATATACATACACTGTTTTTAATGCTGAAGGTACACTGATTGATGCTGGAGAAAAGGAAATTAACGTTTATGGTAAGATTACAAATATTTGTAACACCCTAATTACAATTACATGAGATTGTATATTTCTACAGTAGTAAGGAATAATTGACTACGAGCTGTTAAATTATTAGAAAAATAATGCACACCCGAGGTGGTGATGCAGACACGGTGTGGATTATTTTTATTTTCTTATTATAATTCAACGGCCCGGAGTCAATTATTCCGCTTATACTACAGTTACCACACCTTAAAGCATCGATCAGATTATATATTTAAAGGGATTCGTCCGGTTTTTGTACTTAAATCACTAGGATTGCGAGTAGGATTATTTCTTCCGCATCTCATCCAATGCCTCTTTTGCTGTTTCCAAAATGTAATTTTAAAGTCCTGTACTTTCCGTTATCACAGTTTTACTATGTGAGTATTCAACGGCCTAGTTAATGCAGGAGCGTGCGCACACACACAGGGGTAGCTTTGACATTCAGTAATAGACAAACTGTTGGTTATTGAATATAATTAACAGTTCTACTCAGCCACCATTGAATCTGTGTATTTCGATAACTGTCTGGTTTGGTTCAGCTACAAAATCAGACATCAGAAGACTACAGAGAACGGTTCGGACTGCTGAAGTATTATCTGCCCACCCTTCAAGAACTGTATACATCTAGAGAGAGGAAAAGGGCTCAGAAAACCACTCTGGATCCCTCACATCCATGTTACCTCATCTTTGAACTTTTGCCATCTGGCCGGCGCTTCAAAGCCACAAATACCAAGACAGTCAGGCACAAGAACAGTTTCTTCACCCAGGCAATCTACCTCATGAACAATTAAGTGCTCCCCACTTATGCAATAAAAACATGCAATGTTTATTTTTATTTTATTTTATTTTTTATGTTTATATTTATTTGTTTCCCCTCCATCCTAGTAAATCCTTGCTTCTTACTCAATCCTATTCCATTATCATTTATAGCACAATTGTTTATAAACATATTTATTTGCAAATGTTGTTGTCTCTGTGTACTGGAAGCTTATGTCACTAAAACAGATTCCTTGTATGTGCAAACATACTTGGCAATAAAGCTTATTCTGATTCTGAAACTCAAGCTCAATTGACAGGAACTAAAACAGGGAAGATAACAAGGGACAGACAGGTTAACACAATAGCCCCTTTCACACTGCGATTCAGGAGTAATGTGTCCCAGCAATTCACACTGCCAGTGATTTCCTGGAATATGTGCCTGCGTTCACACACAACATGTTAAGGTCTCGTACTGACACAGGACATCATGGTGTGACGTGTAATGTACAAGTCAAAATCGCTAGGCACGTTAACTTTCACTTAAGCTAGCGAACGATCTCAGCTTCAGCGCGGAAAGTGAGGAACAACCTGTAAACTTCGTTACAGTTTGCAAATATGTTTTACGGTGTGAATGTTGATCTGCCATCAAAACACCCAGTAAAAAAGTTGCGAGATAATGTGCGTCATCACTACAACACAGCCTTTACGGCATTAGTTCTGGCTTTTGTTCACACAGTGCTCATTCAGGGACTGACTGAACCCTGCAATGTTACTAGGTCCTCAACACAGGATCAATCCCATAAGTCTTTGTTTTCACACAGAAGGCGACCTGGCAATTTTCCTGGTCCAACGTGCAGTGTGAAAGGGGCTAATGGCAGTGATTAACCACTTATGAAAACAGGAATATAACCAAATATGGGCACAGAGGGTGAAAACACAACCAACACAGTTCAATAGTCCACAGGGGTGTGAAACTAGAACAGTCTACAGTGTTTGCCATTTGAGGGTTTCTGAGTTAATGAACAGCTAATAATTAAATTATAATGTTAAATTAAAATGGGGAAGAACAATTAATTGCAATAAAACTTTTTGTGATATAATTTATAAAAACACTTATAGATATAATTTATTTATAGTGATATAATTCATAAAAACACTTATAGATAGATATGGTTTTCATATGAAATTAAATATTAAGTTCAAATCACAAATATATATATATGGGGTGTAACGGTACACAAAAATCACGGTTTGGTACGTACCTCAGTTTTAAAGTAACGGTTCGGTTCATTTTCGGTACAGTAAGGGAAAGAAATGCAAACATTAAACTGCAGGTTGTTTATTACCAACAGACCAGGATCTTGTCTTCATGACAACAATATCTATACTTCATGTTGAGCATAAATTTAAAGCCTACTGATAAAGGACACCGTCAACAGTATTGACGGCAAAATAGACTATGTTTGACAGGTGCAATATTTGAAAATCGATAATTATTCATTCATTATTTCCTATTATATTTTGCCTGGAAACGGTTCCAAAACACTCACGTGTCGTGTGAAAAATAGGCGTCGGTTCTATTTCTAGCATGCACACGTTTTCCACGCGTCTCAAGCAGGCAGTCTGCAAGCTCGAACTTGTTAACATGAGAGCTGAATTAAAAACTGACACGCCACGCAGCTGAGACGCTTCCGCCACGCATCCAGTGTGTCGCCGGCCTGAATCAGCTGCACGGCAAGATTTGCGTTGAACGCGGAGACTTTTGCCACTTAATATGTTCATTTGGAAACACGAAAATGTATTATGTTCCGCATACAAAATATTGCATTCGGTCAGTCGGTACACACGTGCACTGTACCGAAAGCCCTGTACCGAAATGGTCCAGTACGAATACACGTACCGTTACACCCCTAATATATATATATATATATATATATATATATATTCTAAGGACCATTGAATGCTTGAATCTGATTGGTTGACAAAGGTTCAGAGGTATGCAATTTTCTGGGAAACACATGCGAACGTAGTTCCAGGCAGCTATCTTGACCACATTAGAGTTCCATATCACTTTGCACAGTTAACTGTAATAATGGAAAGTACAGGACTAACAAAAACAACAACATGACAGACAATTTTCAGAAATTAAATACACATGACATTTCTCACTTGCGAGTTAATAACAGCACTGTTTCGAGATGTAACTGCAGAACACTGTTGAGGGATGCACAGAGGTACAGTAGCCTAATTCACAAAAGCTCTCTCTATCTCTCTCTCTCTCTCTAGCCCCTATAACACTGCACGTCCGACCGGGCATATTGCTGGAACATTGCCGGGTCGCCTTCTGTGTGAAAGCAACCACGTCCCGGGATTGATTCCGGCATTGAACCCGGGTCGGGGACCTAGTGACATTGCCAGGTTCAACCCGGGACGATCGCTGTGTGAACAAAAGCCAGATCTAATGCCATGTCGAAGTGATGACGCGCGTTATCGCGCAACTCATTTACCAACTGTTTTAAAGGAAGATCAACGTTCGCGAAGAAAAAATATGTGTAATTGTAATTGTTATGTGGAGGGTAAGGATGAACTCAAACGCAGACAGGATGCACAAAACACAGGGTTTAATGAGGACAAAAAGAGGAAGACAAAACCCACGAGGGGGAAACAACGACTAGGGCAAAGACAAGCTTATCTAACAAGACTAGGAAATAACAGTTAACAAAAGACTCTTAACACAAGAACACTAACTACAGATAAACATTCACAGGACTCACAACGTCTTCTTCTAAGTGCACAATGCATAACAATATATCACAGAGAAACAATGAACCACACCGGACAGAGAACACAGGGGGATATAAATAGGAAGACTAATGAAGACACAACAGGTGGCACAGGTAAGGCAATCACGACAAAACTAGGATAACAAGGGGGCGGGGCAAGGGAACGAGACAACACAAGCACATGGCGCAACGACCATGTGCTTGCACACAAAACACGTGCCTGTCATGATCCTGCCTCAAGACTAGAAGGAAATCAAGGACACGAGGGGCTGAATCATGACAGTAATGAAGCAGAGATCATTTAGTTCCTCACTTTCCGCGCTGACTCTCTCTCTCTCTCTCTCTCTCTCTCTCTCACTCACTCACTCACACACACTCTCTCTCTCTCTCACACACAAACACACACACACACACACACACTCTCTCTCTCTCTCTCTGTTTGTCTCTGTCTCTCTCACTCTTTTCCTAATAACTTCATTAATAGCTGCATTAGAATGCTATCAATGGTTCAAGCTTCCATGACCAGCTTTAAAACGAAGTTTTGGAACCAGCAAAAGAGGCGTTCATCTGATCAATATCTTGAGGTGTGGTAACCGTAGTATAATCAGAATAATTGACTCAGAGCCATTGAATTATTAGGAAAATATTGCACACCCAAGGTATAACTCCCCATTTGCGTCCTGTTTTTCTAATAATTCAATAACTCTGAGTCATTTATTCCTTACATATATATACATTGTTGTTTAGTCTTATGGATGTGTGATTTCTAGACCTGTTTGTCTTCATGAGTAGGGTAAGAAATAAGAGGGAATGTTTATGGAGATTTAAAGTTTATGGAATGTTGTTGTTGTGAAGAGGTTTGGAGTAACATTACTTGTTGGATTTGTGCTGGTCAGACGAAGTTCAAGCATTGAAACAAACACAGCTAAGATTATTCAGTAAACTCTGCTACTTTTTATCATCACTCTGTCTCCTGCTTCTGCTCTTTACTGGCTTTTTGGCTTCTTGACTGATAGAAGACTGTTAATACAGTTTTGGGTACCAGACAAGAATTGCTGTTGACGGGTTTTGGGCATTATATAATTTTGTTGTTCTGAAAGTTCATCATTGAATTCAGTGATGTCATCGTCCAGTTTAGTTCAGTTTAAATAGTATCTGTCGAATCAAGTCAATGATATTGCTGAAAAATAAGTGTACCCAATTATGCAAACCAGAGGTGAGAGTAGCAAGGAACCAAAAATTTGGTGACAGAATGGAGAAACCAGACTCAGTCGGGGGGTCAGTTCTGTTCTGGCCATGGTATGAAATTCTGTTAAAATGATTATAGGCTATTATATACAGACTTCTCTTAAACAGTTATAATTATTTAATGAATTATTGGGTTATTTCAAATTAATTGTTATATTTAATCATTTCATCAACATATATAGCTACATATAACAAATAATATGGCTATTAATAGGGATGTGCACAAGTTTTCTGAAATGACAGCGACAACTGATAATGTAAACATGATCGGTCATGATTAGCCTATGTGTGATGCTACTTTTTGCTGACTTCAAAACTCAGTACCAACTCTAAAATGAGTCAGACATGGAGCTTTATTTATCATTTTATTTATCATTAAGACTTGTTTCTCTGGATAATGTTATATGAAGCACCATTACTTTAAACAAGTTATACTTGAAGCCCGCCCTCAGAGAAATACTGAACATATTGCTATAAATCATAGCAACACCTCCCCCTTTACCCATTGGACACGACTCATGTTTATGACAGTAATCTTGCGGGATAGATGCATTTAAAATAATGTAATCATCTGGGTTTTTTTTTTTTTTTTTTAATCAGCCAGGTTTCTGTCAAACTGAGCACATCTACCCAATGATCAGTGATCATATCATTTACAAAAAGTGTTCTATAGAAAGTGACCTGATATTCAATAAGCCCTAGCTTTATCAATTGTTTCTCTGTATTCAGTGCATTTTTTATTTGTTGAACGTTAATTAAACTGTTACCCTTAAATTGTTTTGGAAGGGTTTTTCTTTTTTTTTCTTTTTTTTCTAGTTCGGGGAACAGACACAGTCTCTATAGTGTTATGTCTAGGTGAAAGAGTCTCTATGTGCTGAGAATTAGCTGATTTCTGTGACATGAGGCGGTTAGCAGATGGTCGTTTTAGTGTGTCTGCTTCCTGACCTGGGCTCCAGTTGGTCAAGAACAAACTCTAAGACTATGTGCCATATTTCTAGAGAGAAGAGCGGTGCCACCCCAGGAGGGATGAAGACCATCTCTTTTCGACAGGTAAGGTCTGCACCAAAAGCTCGTCTCACATCTCTTTCACATCATTTCTAGAAATTTTCGAGTGGTGAGGTCAAACATCATTAACGCCAGTGTGAATAACAGTCTCTGGCTTCCGATAAACATTGGACTATGGTGGCTGGTGTCTCTACTTTCATGTTCCGAACAATAGAATCGCCAATAACTAGCACTTTGAGCAGCTTTCTCAGTGGGTGCATCACTGAGTGGGGAGAACCTGTGTAATGCTTTTATCATAACAGAAGAGTGGTGTTTTGACCCGCGACTATGCCACCTCACAGTCAGTCAGTTGCCCTGCTGCAGAGGCTCTTTAACTGGAACCAAACAATGTACAGAACTCCCTGAGCTATAGTCACATCCAAAGCTGTATCTACAGCACTCACATTGTCTATGAGCTTCTTATCTACCACACATTTAAGTTTTGAGTGGCACACAACAAAACCAACCACAATCACATAACTTAAATCCACAAATTTCACAATAGTTGGATCTTGAGGCAGATGGAAGATTTATTTCAGTCTCTCTCTTCTCTTCTCAGTACTTCTCTACTGTCCACGACAGTCTTGCGTTAATATATATATTAAGCAGAAAATATTCTTATCTTGTCCTTCTTTGAAAATAAAATATTC
The DNA here is from genome assembly GCF_023724105.1 of Carassius gibelio. NCBI lineage: Eukaryota > Metazoa > Chordata > Actinopteri > Cypriniformes > Cyprinidae > Carassius > Carassius gibelio. The sequence goes on from NC_068396.1 coordinate 3,412,721, forward strand.
GCATAGATTCAGAACTGGAGGATGAAGTTTCAACACCATCTGCATAGTCCAACAGACACAGAGGTCAAAAAGCAACAGTAAAAGTTATGAAGGAACAGATAGTTTAGAGCTCCAGTTGTTTCAGTAAAACCGGGATTCAGAATCAGCCTCTCATTGCTGAGGGAGGGAAAAACAGGAAAAATGCAGTTAATTTAATGTACATTTTAAAAACATAGCTGAAGTTGATCATAGATTAAAATCTATTTGATTTGTCTGTAATATTGAACACAATATGTAGGATATTTATGATATTGCAAATAATACTTTCACAAGGAATTAAGAAAATAGATTTACTCTGGAAGTCTTGTTAAATCATAATTGACCCTATTTACTTTATTTATGCATATATGTTTTATTGTGATCATTTCATAATTTTATTTTATTCTAAAAAAATTAAATAATAATAATCTTCATAATCAAAAGCTCTTTCCTTTTCTGCTGATGTGACTCAGGCAGCACAGGCTGCTGGATAATGTTAATGTTAATTTAAGCATTTAAAATTATTTAAGCATTTTTATTTTTAAACAAAATCACATTTAGGGCTGATGTTGTTCAATGATTGTTCATGGTTTCACTCAAAAATATGTCATAATAAGCATTTATCAACTCACCACAAGTTTTTACAATGTTTGAGTTTTAACAAAATGGTGAGCACAGATGAAAGAAATACATTTTAAATGTTTTAAAAGATAAAAAACACCAGTAGTCTTACCGTGACAACAAGGAGGTATAAACAGGAAAAGGATGATAAAAACCATGCTGATTGAAACAATGGCAATCCAAATAACAAATCCTCGTAAATCTAATGAAAACAAAAAAAAATAACAATACAATACATTACAATACACCTTGATTGTTAACCATGGTTGAAATTTGTCTTTGACCACACCAGCAAAACCAAACACACTTACAAACACATACTACAAAACACGTAAATACCATTATACTAAATCACATATTAACAAATCCAATTGCAAAAGGTACAAAATATCTTTTATAAATATTTGTCTTTGCTCTAGACATTAATAATCGCTTCCTAGAGTGCAATAAAACAAGCTGATCACACAGAGGATGAGTTGGGTCTTTTAATATAATCTACGCTTCCCCAACACATCTTGAGGTGTAATAATAAATGTTAAGCTCATAAAGCATTTTCACAACCGTGCACCTGTAAGTGATTAGATCACTATGTCATTATTCTTACTATGATCAACGTCTAGAAACGTCAGGACATCGGTAAAACAGAGCATGTGACATCAGGGTTTCAACTGCAAATTAAACTATAAAACTACTTTCTGTTCATTACGTTCAGCACGTATGAAAACAGGTGTGTGTGTGTGTGTGTGTGTGTGTGTGTGTGTGTGTGTGTGTATGTATATATATATATATATATATATATATATATATATATATATATATATATATATATATATATATTATCCTACAGTACTATGACGTTGTTTAAAACTAGGCTAAAACTAACTGGTTTATGTCTTTTACAAACACACTCAAAATGCAAACTGCAAATACAGAGGAAGTTCAGAAACAGAAACCACAAACATTTGACATAGGTTTGGTCTTTCATTAAGTGTTCAGCATTTATTGCTGCTATCTTGTGTCTCTCCAAAAATAATAATAATTCAAATAAGTCCTGTTTGGAAGAGAGCATATAAGGGCTTTCAAATTTAAATTAAAATGTTAAACTTAATTTAAGAACACCCAAGAAAAGTATTTTTCTGGAATGTAAAGTGGCTGAAACGGTAAGGGCCCTATTTTAACGATCTGAAACGCAAGTGTCAAAGCGCGAAGCGCAAGTAAGTTTGTGGGCGGGTCTCGGCGCTGTTGCTATTTTCCCGGCGGGATAAATGGCTCTTGCGCCCGGCGCAAATCTAAAATGGGTTGGTCTGAAGTAGCTTCATTATTCATAGGTGTGGTTTGGGCGTAACGTGAAATAAACCAATCAGAGCGTCATCCAACATTCCCTTTAAAAGCAGGTGCGCAAGTTCCATTATGGATCGCTATTATTATGGCGTATTTACCAGGCGCACGCCAGGAGCGGTTCACAGCCGTGGAGACTGGTGTTCTTGTAAGAGCAGTGAAAGACAGAGAAGTTATGTTGTATGGGGATGGGAGAAACCCACCCAAAATAGCGTCGGTTAAACAGGCGTGGGAGGAAATAGCCACAGTTGTTTCATCGATTTTTTTCCTGGTTCTTGACGGACAAACATATTTGTCAGATGTCCTTACATAGCCTATATGTCTTGCCACTATTGGGCAAACAGGTCTGATCCTTAATTACTACAATTAGCCTGAATAATTTGTAAGCTAGATTTATGCCTATTTTTTCACATCTTCGTGGCACACCACAATGATTTCCGTCATCTCATGTGTTAATATTTTTTTTTAGTGTAACAGTTTATGATTTGCAAAAATAACTGTTGCATCTGTGTAGATTACATGAGCAAAGTGTATGCGCGTTGTGCACGCTATACATTATGGTCAAGCATGCGCCCTTAAAATAGCATAATGAACAACGCGCAACGCGCCACTGACTTTAGACTAGGTTTTTTCTGGTCAGTGGCGCAATTGTTTAATGGAACAGCAAAATAGCACCAGGGATTGTTTGCGCCGGAACACGCCTCCTTTTTTGCGCTGAACCGCCCAGGGAGCGCAAGTTCATTCACTAGTTTAGCGACGTGCTTCTGTGGAGGGAAAAGCGCGCTTTGCGCGCGTGCAAAATAGGAATGACACATGCGTCGGTGTACAAAGTCAATTGCGCTGGGTGCAAGATAGGGCCCTAAGTGTGTTTGTGTTGTCATTCATTCTTCCAAAAGATTACACTTTCGTTGAAATTTCAATACCTAATCCTAATGCAATGACATTCAGATATTTTAAGCATTAATATAAATACTGGCTTAGATATGTATATTGTTAAAGAAACTAAACGTTGTATTATTAGACAATTATTAGACCATTAAAATATATAATTAATTTGTCTTTTGATACAGGTTTCTTTCCAGATAAAATGAAGGTGGCAAAAAAAAAAAAAAGTATTATTATTTAAATCTGGTGATAGACATAGTCTCACAAATTATAGGCCTATATCTTCGCTTTCTCAATTTTCTAAAATTCTGGAAAAGCTTTTTGTACAAATTTTTTATTGTTTTCTTGAAAAACATTCTTTGATACATGATAATCAGTTTGGGTTTCGAAGTACTCGCTCAACAGCTATGGCTTTGATGAAAATCACAGAAGACATTACTACAGAACTGGAGAATAAAAATCACACAGTTGGAGTTTTTATTGACCTTTGACATTCTTGATCATGCTATATTGATATCTAAATTACAGACATATGGAATTAGAGGTGTAGTTTTACATTGGATTATTAGTTACTTAGAAAATAGACAACAATATGTAGAGTATATAGGCCATGAATCTAAGTTGGTAACAATACAGTGTGGAGTCCCTCAAAGCTCTGTGCTGGGGCCTAAATTATTTATTTTATATATTAATGACCTCTGTGACGAATCAAAGATTTTGCGTTTTGTTCTTTTTGCGGACGATACAAATTTTTTTTGTATCAGGGAAGAATTTAAACATATAAATGAAAACTATTGAACAAGAATTGGTCCTACTTCAGAAATGGTTTAATAAAAATAAACTGTCGTTAAACTTAAGTGAAACAAAATGTATGTTGTTTACAAATAAAAAATGTCCTGATAATGTTTGTTTGACTTTGACTGGAATAAATATTGAGAGAGTGTCAGAATTTAGCTTTTTAGGAGTACTCATTGATGAAAAATTTAAATGGAAGTCACACATAGCTTATGTAAGAAATAGAATTTGTAAAAACATTGCCGTTTTGAGCAAAGTAAAGTTTATGTTAAATTATAAGGCAATGAGAATCTTATATTGTTCCTTTATTTTGCCATATTTTATGTATTGTTTGGAGGTATGGGGAAACTCTTATTTTACTAATTTAATGCCCTTATTTATTTTGCAAAAAAGGGTTATAAGAATAATTAATGGAGTTGCTCCAAGAGAACATACTACAGGACTGTTTCTGAGGTCAGGACTACTCAAATTGAAGGATTTGGTTTCTTTACAAACTTTATTAGTTGTTCATAAAGCAAAACACTGCCTGTTACCACATGGATTACAAACCTTTTTTACTGTAAATATTGAGACAAGTAGAAGAAATAATGATTTTAAACAACCTTTTGCTGGAAATACCCTCAAACAAATGTGTGTTTCAGTTTCTGGTGTGAAAAGATGGAATTTTCTAGAAAATGATTTAAAATGTTGTTCAAATATTCTTCGATTTAAATATAAATATAAACAGAAGATATTTTATTTGTACGAACATGAATGTGAAAATCATTAAAACTATAACAACAATGATGGTTTCGTCATTGTTTTTGTTGCTGTAGTTGTCATTATTGCATCATTGTTGTTGTTTTTTTTGTTTTTGTTTTTTATATGTCATGTTAGTGAGGCCATCTAATTTGTAATTTGTAATTTTCTTAATATAAGAATGGGGCAGGAGTTTATAAGATTTTTTTTCTTCATCTTAAGTTGTTTTATTATAACCATTAATTAAAACATATATTAACAACATATATATATATATATAGATTAAGTTCAGAAAGAGAAACCACAAATATGCGGCATTAAGTTGGTCTTTCAATAAGCATTCAGCATTTATTGCTGCAGACACGCAAGACTAGCATCACCACAGATAACCACCACAGACTGTATAATGCTTGACAAATTACCATACCAGGTGAAGGCAGGGCAGAGCTCAATCTGCCTCTCTACATTGATTTTAACTTTAATGTCTCTCCAAAAATAATTACATTAATAATAATGCAAATAAGTCATTGTGTGGAAGAGAGCATCTGAGGGTTTAAAAATTTTAATTAAAATTTAAAACTTAATTTGGAGAACACCCGAGAAACATATTTACTAAAATGTTAAGAATGTGTTTGTGCTTCTGATAGATTACACTTTTATTGACATTTAAATATCTAATCCAATGACATTCAGATATTTTAAGCATGAATATGAATACTTGTTGGATGCAATTACAACTTCTGAAGAGAAAAGAGTAAACAACCTAACCACAGCATCACCTAAACATTAAAAAAAAAACATTCTCAGAGGTTTTCCTCTTTACTTGTTGAAATAAATCTTACCTTTAAACAGATCTCTCTTATAGACCGGATCACTGGTTTTCTCACTCACTGCATTCTCGAGTGTGCATGTGTAGAAGAAATCTGGATTTCCTTGGTTTTTAACTTTGATAAATTCTCCTTTTGGAATCAGGAGTGACCCCTTCAGTGTTTCTCCAGCAGAATTCTTCCAGATGATCGTTTCACTGTACTCACATATTAAATACACCGCATTAGGGTTAATTTCAATCTTCTCTATTTTTATATCAGGTTTGGGGACCGGCTCTGTGAAAGAAACAATGAAAAACTTCAATGATGGTATCAGACTGTAATATCATAGTAATCAATCATAACTCACACTAAGAAAGCATCATTGTTTTATCATGTTTTAGGGTATGTAATATATTATTCTTGGAAGTACATCGGCACCATGGTACAGTATATATCAGAGCACCATGGTATCTGAATCTGATGCCATCAGAGTACCATACTGCCACAATGCAGTCGGTGCCGGCCCGTCCAACAGGCGATACAGGCGGTCGCCTGGGGGCCCTCTTTGATTTGAGGGCCCCGCGAATGGATACGTCATGCATTTTTAATTGTTTTATTTTTTCAAATGTCTACATATAGTACGAGAGATTATGTGTCAATTATAAAGTTTGTGTAATGCACAGACCCCATTAAACACGATACAATTCACAATGACAGTGATACAAAACATATTTTATTAAAAGAATATCTCTGAATAATTCATACATGACAAATAGCTGAAAACGATAATAATAATAATAATAAACAGTCTAAATAAAAGCGGAAAAAAGATTAGAAACATTCACAGCAGCACCACACTCTATTTAACATAAAACCTCCTGCTATTGGCTATTGGGTGAACTAAAATGTCGTAACGTATTCTTAGTACAGATTCCACATATTCCACTTAGCCACATATCTCTGTAAATTACTTTCGATATATACTCAAGAAAGTGTCTTAAATAAGTCTAAAGTTATACAACGTCATAAGTCTGGTTGCTATTTTTGATTGATGTATTTCTAATTTATGTAATGCACCTTGATGCTATTTTAATTTGAAATTAAATGGCATCCAAACGATATCTTTCCGGAGCCGAAAAAAGAAAGAAGAGAAAAGCAGATGAAGAAAGAAAGGCTCAAAGTAAAAGTATGTTTCGCTAAACATAATACATTATTTATTAGTGTAGTATTAATGATTGGTTTAATAAATGTGATGATGCCCATGATCACAGACATACTTGTGTGATATGTGAGAGAAAATGAGGTCACATTCAGCATGTTTCATTAAATAAACAATTAATTATCCATCCCACTAATTCATGCAAAAAAAAAAAAAAAGGTCTCCTCCTCTTTCCAAATTTAAATATGATTAAATATTTTTACACATGTATTACATGTTGAGTTTGTTACAGGTAATAAAAATGTATACACTTAAATATTGAAATTGTATTTTATGTGCTCTCTTCTCACTGTTTTTACACCAGTGGGCTCAATTTTTTTTTTCTCGCCTAGGGCCCCACAACCCTTCGGGCCAGCATCTGAATGCAGTGACATAATCATTTAATACACGTAATACAGAATTAATATCACATCTCCTGGTATTTTTACATTATACCAATGCATGTCAAAACACATGATAATTCCTTGCTACCATTTGTTAGCATTATAATAGTTTTTACAATATTTTTATTATTACAACTAAAACATATATTAACAATATGAAAATTATCTTTTTTACACACCTTCAAAGATTGTTTTAAAAAAAGTTGACAGAATGATTAGCTGTAGTATGTTTACTTATTTTACAGTATCAATAGTAATGAATATAATAATCAATATCCTCTCACCCAACACTTCCAACTTGAATTTTTGTTCCTGTTCTTTACTGTTGATGTCGATGGTATAAAGTCCACTATGTTCAAAATGTAATTTAGTTATATTGATTTCTCCAGTTGTTTTATCAAGATACGTGATGTCTCTGAATCTCGGATTCGGGGCGGAAACACCATCAGCTTCATCCCATTCAATCGCTTTTATAACAGGTCCACCGTTTCTCTGTTTCCATATAATGCTGCTGACAGGAGGATTTATGCTGGTTGCACCAAAAGACACTGTACCTCCAACTTCACCAAATACTTTCACTTCTTGACCTAATGTATAAAATATGAAACTTAGTTAAACTTAAATAAGCAAGTATCACTCATAATTTAAATGTACTTATCCCCTAAAGTAATTTATAATTTATAACTTATTAACTACAGTCATTTATCATTTAACTAGGTTATACTTCAATATAATTTAAAATCAAAATGTTTTAGGGTCTACAAAAACAGATCTTCAATAAAATAATCTTTGATAAAACCTTAAAAAAGAGATGTACCTGAAACAGCTTCTGTGGTGATGAACACAACCCAGACGACGACCAACAGCAAACATCGTAGAGACATTTTTGTTTTTGTTGTTATACAGATGACACATCAATGCACATTTTCCCTGTCTTTCTCAGAATGTCTTTCACACACTTAAAACTGGATGTAAGAACAATTTAGAGGAAGTTCAAAAGCTGAAACCAAACCGGATGCTATAGGTTGCTAAAGCTGCTCTCTTATGTGCAAACATGGCAAATGCTTGATGTCAGACCAAAGTGTGTGTTTGTGTTCAGGAAGACTACTAACCACGACCCACATGATCACTATACATAGTGCATGGAAACTAACCACGAACAGATTATGTATGGGCAGATCTCACTCGCCAGGGGGCGCTCTGTTGTGTCTAAATAAAGACCAGTAGATGGGATGCATATTTCAGCTGAATAAGTAAATGTATAGCCTTTAAAGCTATTAAACTGAAATAAACTGTTTAATGAAACATTTAATATGTTCATACTTCCCCGAATATGCTCTAAATATCATTCTGAAATATGAATGTTTACTTTAAATAGAAGTCTTAACACATTTTACTTTTCACAGACAATTTTTTATTCAGAATGACTGACATTATAAGTCCCTCCAGAAAAACGTGATTATGCGATCGCTTAATTTAATGTTTTAAATTAATCTTTTTTTTTTTCAAATACGCCACACTTTGGGCGCATAAATTGCAGATTTCAGGAAGCAAAATATGTGGAGGTAGCATGATTTCATAATAATAATAATTTTCGTTGCAAAAAAAAAGTCACATATATCTTAGCAGAAAATTGAAAAATGTTGCGTTTACTTCACACAGGTAAATCACCATTATTTTCCAATGGGAACCTTATGAAGTGACATAATTGCGCGATGTGAACATCATCTGTGAAGCAGGGTGAAGCACGCAAATCATTCTCATCTGCCAACAAAAATAAGCGCAAAAGACCGCGCAAAGCAGTCACTCTGTGTGTTACATGACAGTGGGGGCAAATTATTTTGACAGAGGGATGAGGATGAGGATGGTGAATTATCAGTCCCTCCAGAAAAACGCGATTATTCGATTGCCTGATTTAATGCATAATCAGCCAAAGGCCACATATACGGGGTCGCATTTTTTCAAATACGCAGCTCTTTTGCCGCATAAATTGCCGATTTAAGAAAGCAAAATATATGGGGCTAGCATGATTTCATAATCCCTGTATTTTCGTTGAAAAAACTCACATATATATTAGCAGAAAGTTGAAAAATGTTGCGTTTACTTCACACAAGTAAAGCGCCATTTTCCCCCTATTGCCATGGGAACCTTATGAAGTGACGTAATTACGTGACGTGAACATCATCTGCAAACCCCGCGGTGAAACCATAGACAGTAAAAGAAATGGACACAGCGACCCCATTGGAACTCAATTGAGACAAATGAAGCCCAGTTTTAGCGTTTTTTAGCACTTCCGTTTCTGACGCGCAGACTCAAACGAAGCTTGACGACGTCAGCAACCTGTCTGACAGATGTAAATCTTCTAGTAGCTGTGTGTGCAAACTGCCATCGTTAATCTTGCAGAGACGGCGAGCTTGAGCGGGGAGTTCTTTGTCGTGAGTGAGCAGGAGTAAGTATTCTGATTAATTATTTTGTATAGTATTTTAAAATGTAACGCCAGTACGCCATATTAAGTTAATTGCCTGCGAGCTTCTCCACCTGTTTGTACGGTAATGCGACACAGAGCCGAGTGGTTATGACGCAATCGTTAGCCTATTTTTTACAAAAACTGTTTATACGGGGCCATAATGTAACATAGAAGGTAATGGAGCCCTTTATACATTGTCGTGTATCTTTAGAAATAAATAATGGACAAACAGAGTCTTTAAACGCCTCAGATGTAAAGTTATTCGCTGTCAAAGTGACGCCAAAATGAATGGGAGTCAATGGGAATGCTAACGCAAGTGAAGTTCTGCTAAAAGATGGCAGCCCCCACCCGACTTCAACTTCCGGTCGAGTTCCTTGCCCCTTGGGTGAAACCAGGGTGAAACTTGAAGCGTGCAAATCATTCTTATTTGCCAACAGAAATAAGGGCAAAAGAACACGCAAAGCAGTTTCCCGATTTGTTACATGACAGTGGAGCCAAATTATATTGAAAAGATTATATTGACCTTTTTTTCTCTTTTTCATCGAACCGCAGTTTTTGCAAGTTCACGCAATTTCATCGCATAAAATATCAAAAATATCCCGCATATTCCATCGCATGCCGCATAATCAAGTATTTTTGCCCGCAACAATCACAAAAAAAAAAAAAATCCGCGTTTGTCTGGAGGGACTGCATTATGTGCAGTGAATACTACTGAAATAAATGTACAGAAGAAAATTTCATTTACTTTCATCCAAATCAGGGTCAAAAGTTATATATTAATATAAACTTAATATAATAATTGAGTAGCTTATTTATATAGTTACCAGCAGGGCCGTGCACAGACCTTTTGAGGGGCATGTGCTGAAACTGAAAAAGGGCACCCCCCCCCCCCTTTTATATCAAGATTATTTAGTAAGCCTGCATAAAAGGAAGAAATGGTCACATCTTCATGACAAATTCAATAACACAAAATAATAGTCTCAAAAGCTTTAGATTTATTCACGATTAATAACAACCATAATAATAATATTAGATAATTAGATAATATAGATAAACAGGGTTTTAAGGGCTTCTTTAAACCTTATACAACAGCAACCTTCTGTGAGCCATGTCTGGCAAAAATTTGATACTGTGGTGGACCAGGGATGTTGGTCTCTCGAAGGTCTCTTATTCACTACACTTTCCCCTAAAATAAGCCAGCAATGAAAAAATAAATAAAAATAGTGTGAAAAGTACAGTTGCAGTGAAAAGCATTTCTGAAGGATCACGTGACACTGTCTCCATTATAAACAAGAAACTCCCTACAGTTCACTGTGCAATGAATCTCATTTAAATCGTGTATACACTGTTTGTTACAAGAGGATTGCAATCAGAGGTGTTTGAGAAATCAACAGATAGTGTTGTGATAGTCTGTGATTGAAACTGTGCTCAACTTTACAAAAACATGAACTAGGAGCTCTCGATGCTCTCCAAACAGTGCAATCACAAACACACACTGGAGAGTTGCCAATATCATATTATTACAGTTTCAGTTTAGGACTCTTCTTCTTCTATAGCTGCTGGACTGGAGTGTGAAACAAAAGAACATCTCTTTCAAATATGAAATTAGCTGAAAGTTTTCCCAAGTGCTGTTCCAAGTATATTTTCCAAAGTAAATTTAAGTGTACATTTTTCTAATACTTCTTTTAATATTAACTTAATTTCATATTCAAGACATGCTATTATTATATGTTTTACTGAGTCAGGTTGGTTATAATGTTTACATTTGTGTGTTCACCCATTAAATGCAGTCTTATTGAGCCCTGTATGTTCTATTCTGAGACGGGCAATGACTGTTTCTTTTTTTACTCATTTCTCTTCCTACACCAACTTTGAATATTATAAAAATGTATTCCTGTATCATTAATATCCCAGTATTCCTGGCATATATTTTGTGTATGTACCTTTATTAGTCTTGGCTTCAGCTTTACTTAACTTAACTTAGATACATATTCTTTGAGATGTGAGAGATTGTTTTGCTAAAAGATCTACATCTTCATTTCCTTTCACACCTACATAAGCAGGCACCCAAATACATGACACATTTGCACCATTTGCTAAGGGCTCTCCATTCACTGCGTGCAAAACAGATGTGTTGCGTGGCCCACGCAACACAAAAGGTTGCCAGGTGTTCACTGCAAAAACCGCCCAATTGCGACTCTAAACTAGTTCAAAACTAGCACAGACGCTTTTCAGTGGCGATCCAACGGTGTAAACACATATTTTTAGGTCGGTTTCCCCTGGTACAAGTCGTACCCCAGGGTTAAATATCACGTTAATGGGGTCGCTTTAACCCGCCGACATGAAAAACTTCCCGCGGTAACAGTTTTAAAGTAGCGCAGTTACGCGGGAAGCCACGGATCTGGCAACACTTGTGAGAACAGGGTCAGTTGTTAATCTCGCTGTTTTAAGAGCGTGCAGCATTTTTTTTTTTTTAGTTTGGTTCTGCATAATCACTGACATCTTTAGTTGATGACCCTGCATAACCGACAGCTCCCTAAATGCAAACTTTCTGTTCTCTTTTCTGTGACGGAAGTTTATTTCTGTGTCGTCGAGCTGGTGGTCAAAAGTTTCTGGAATATATTTGTTGTTTGCAGAAGAGCAATGAGCTGCCAACACAGTCTCTTATTTTTATTCCTCTCTGGCTTCATTACTGCAATCACTGGTAAGTTATGGTTTTATTTTGTGTAGATATTTTAATGAACTGAACTAAAACAGCCCGTTTTGCAAATCTTAGATTAAACTGCTGCATTTCGAGTTTGTGCACATCCGCCTTCACTAGAAGACACTTACATAATGTCATATATATAGAGACCAGATGAACGTTTAACCATTGCATTTTACAAATACATAGATTATTTAGATTTATTTAGTTCTTCACATTGAGAAAATAAATGATTCTGTCTGAAAATGGTTTTGATAGTAATGTTCATTGGTGAACCTTTTTTTATTTTTTCGAGGGCACTGACACGAAAACCTTTTGAAACATTTGTCTGACAGAGAATCCATGTCTTAACAGGTTTTTACTGAAAAGTCTTATTCGCTAATAGAATCAAGCACTAATTTGTGGGTTTAAAACATCTAGTTCAAAACTGTAAAAAATTAAAATAAAGTAAATTCTAGAAATTATATGCTGGATAAATAGGTGAACACAGATTTAAAGGCAGCTTTGCTTTAACATTGCACTGTGTTACTGTATTTTCAGAACAGTATGTGTATGTATATATATTTAATTGTTGTTGTTGTTTTTTTTTTTAAATTTATTTTATGGTTTTATAATAGTTCTACCATTTTTATTCTCATAAAAAGCCTATGTCCCCGCACGTCCTGATTTTGCCAAGTTCGATGTGTTCCTAGGTCAACATATTTTGTTGACCCTGGAACAACATTTTACTCCAAAAATATATTCTTAACCATATCCCTACACCTAAACCTAACCTTAACCATGAGTAATCCCTAAAATCAGAGGATATGATAGATGAATGACACTGATGTACAAGCACCAAACACTGATTTTAAGCGTAAACTTCACAAAATCTATAAACTGGTTCTTCAAATCTGATTGGTTAATCACAATGTTGTTCCAGGGTCAACAACGATGTTGTCCCAGGAACATGTCTCACTTGGTAAAATCAGGTTCTGCCTATGTCCCCATTTGTGACATCTTATCCCACACAGTGTGCTGACAGGCCCTGTTGTTATTGGAGTCAGAGCTTATTAAAAGGGTCATATGATGCTTTTTAAAGATCATTATTTTGTGTGTTTGGTGTAATAGAATATATTGACATGCTTAAATGCTCAAAAAACTCATTTTTTTAAATCCTGTAGGTTATTGTAGGTCCTCCATGCCCCGCCTCTCTCAAAGGTGTCATTTTTTACAAAGTCCTTCCTTGCAACAAGAGCAGTCTGCTCTGATTGGCCAACTGACCCAGTGCATTGTGATTGGACGATCACCACAAGCACTCATTGGAAATATAACGAGCCTTTCCATATCCATGAGCTTCATCTTTCAAAATGAATTTAATGAAGACAGTTAATAAGACAGTTAATAATGTCCTTAGTTTTACCATCAGTTCAAGAACAAAGAGGACAGAGTCACGTGACAGACAGTGATTAAGATCGTATGTGTTTGCAGTAACAAGCCACTGACGGTTAAACAGCTGACTCCACCAGTTTAAACATAAAACCATGTCTGCATTTGTGATCGAAGAAACGTCAAATAACAAATGCTACTCTATACTGCTCAAAACTTGTGTTTGAATCATCAGTGACAAATTCTTTAAATATAAAAAGCGTACATACAGTCTGTGAGTCATAACAGACATCATTGTAATCTATTCTCCTAGAATCAGGAAACAGTCCTCCATAAAATGAGTTTGACACATCTGAATATTTGGGCTCAACTGTTCTGGAACAGTGTTGTTGATACATAACCTCTGATTTCTAGTCTTGTCCTCTTTTGGAAGGACAAAATGTAGTTTCGCTTTCACATTGAAACACAGCATCTCCACAACAAAGCAGCACGGCAACAACAACAAAAAAAAAACACCGCACTACATTTGCAAACCATTTGAAAGTAGTGTCAGTACACTTTGTCATAAATAGAACGAGGCATCAGTTTACTGATGGGGATTGTGTCACATCACGCCGTGTCCAGGGTAGATAACATCACAACATCACTGGGTTCGATTCTCTTTTGGCGGATTGTGTCACTCGTGTCGGGTGCAGATATGGCGTGAGTTAATTAATGGGTTATGTTATAGCCCTGCTTGTTTTTAATATGTTTATGAAATATCTGTATTGACTGCATTATCATATCATCATATTATTTACTGCCATGCGAGCCACAAAAGTAAAGGTTGGCGAGCCACACAATAGTGACACTGCTGCAGGTTGCTTTTTGGGGGGTGTGCTTGTGCTGCTGTGTTCATTTCGTAGGGCGAAACATTTCTCTCGGCAGCATGAGTGGAGCGTCGGCAGATGTTAAAAAGAAAATTATTTTCATTCAAACAAAACAATGTAAACTACACATTGGAGTTAATCAATAAAATCGATTTTTAGCCCAGCTCCACCACATACAGATGTAGAGATGTGGGGATGTGTTAGAACGAGCCATTTTAGGAGGGCGTGGTTGAATCTTACATTTTATAACGAATATCTCTTTGGATTTGAGACTTTAGTCTTTGCAACTTTACAGATCTTCTTTATGCACCTAGAGCTTTTAACACTCCAAAAAGAAAGGAAAAATTGAAATTGCATCATAAAACTACATTGTGTTGCTTTAAATCAACCGTATCGTTTTTATGGTCAAAAATGGATCAGTCGTTTTGTCTAAAGTTAATGTCTAATCAGAAATGGGCTTTCAAAAAGAAACCAACCCTGATAAATCTGAAATAAATGCTGATATAAATGTTTTCTCTTATAGCAGCAGAGATATGTAAAACAGAACTACTCGAGGGAACGTCCTGCACCCTTCAGCTGCCAACAAAATACACTGACACATCTAATGAGATCACATGGATCCATCTCTCTAGTGATGCTGTGATTCACAGGAAAAATAGGAGGATGAGGAAAACCACTCCAGGTCTAACAATGGAAGAAGATGGATCATTAACATTTGAAAATGTTAGTCTGAAGAACAGTGGCAAATATAGATACAATGTTTTTAATAATGAAGGTACACAGCTTAATGCTGGAGAAAAGGAAATTAAAGTTTATGGTAAGAGGACAAATATTCATACGCTTTCACCATAACAACAAAATAAGACTGTATATTTCTATTGTAGTTTCAGTAGTAGGAAATGACCACCATGTTTCTTTCACAGAAAAGGCTCCTAGCCCTACTCTGACAATGAACATCAACTGCAAAGATGGGAACGCTACACTCACCTGTGACTTTGGAGACCGTACAGATCTGACTGTATCCTGGTATAAAGAAGACATTATAATCCAGAATGAAAACAACCCAAACCTGCTCTTGACATCTGCTCAAGTACATGAGAATAAACCGTACTCCTGCAGTGTGAGCAATCCTGTCAGCAAAGAGCAAAGTGACAGGAGAAGAGCATCATGTAAGTGTTTTTTTTTACATTTTGTTTCAGTTTTTAGGATTTTAACAGCTTAAAATAGATAAATGATGAACTTGTTTGTTACTGATTTCATAACATTTGTTCTTGTCTTACAGGTTTTATAGGTACCACAGTTAAAGGTGAACTGGGTTCTACAACTAAAGTTGTCCCAGTTCCTCGTACATTCTTTGGCTTTGATTTCTGGGTAATGGTGAGCATTTTAGCAGGTTCAGGAGCCCTTCTGCTGCTGCTGCTATGTGTTCTTATCATCTGTGCATGTCGAAGCTGTAGACAAAGCAAGCAGCAAGGTAAGAGATGTCTTCATCACATCTGAAATTATACTGTATGAGCATTTGCATCGTCAACAAAAGGGAATCTGATCAAACTATGAATCTGTAGTTGTTCTTGTTCAGCTTTAAAAGCCCACACCACAATCCTCCACAGTCATAAGCATATTTAAATGCCAAATCATAAACTTACATTTATTAATTTAGCAGATGCTTTTATCCGATTTTAAATTATAGTATAGAAAGATACTAGTCAGTTAAATACAATTTGAAATCTATAAATAAGCTATAAATTAATCTTCTGAAAAATAGGTAAAAGTAAATAAGAAAATAAAAAAGCTTCTAGAAAATGTATTATTAATTATTATAATTATTTCAGAAAATTGACATACAGTTAAAGGGATGGTTCACTTTCAAATTAAATTCTGATATGTTTTAGCTTACCTCAAGTGCATCCAAGATGTAAGTTTCTTTGTTTCCGCAGTATTTCCCATTTTGATATTTTTAAGTTAAACTGTTCTTGTCTGTGACTCATATAATGGAGGTCTATGGTCACCACCTCAAAGAGCATGAACAGAGAACTCCAAATTAAACAATTCCCCATCGTAAGTACACACTGATGACCTAAGACACGAAACAATACGAACAGTATTTATATAGTTTTTTTACCTCTTGTACACAACCACGTCCAATTGATCTGTGGGCACGAGTGCTTCCTGATGTGACATGTGTGCGCGCTCTGGCTTAGTCTGCGCAAGCACGGAAAGTGCCGGAAGTGATCTCTCGCGCATGAACGTCACTAATTGTTTACACTTACTGTCTATGGTTTACACAGAGATTTCGGAAATGTTACCTTTCACTGTGAAGATCTAAAACATATTTAGACGTACAGGAAATTTCAATGGAAGACGATTTCTATATATCCACATACAACGTTGAATTTTTTTCACAACCATATTTATTTGAACCAGAATACACAGATCCCAATGGCACGCTGTCAATAGAGTGAGTAATGTGTTGTGTTTATTATTATCGCAACGATTATAGGGTGCATTATAAACAAATCAATTAATTACAATTACTGCCTTATATTTTAGACAGTGCAGATTCGTGGCGTATCGTGTGGTAAACAGTAAACAATGAGTGACGTTCATGCGCGAGAGATCACTTCAGGCACTTTCCGCGCTTGTGCAGACTAAGCCAGAGCGTGCGCACGCGTCACACGACGACAGGAAGCACACGCACCCTCAAATCACTTGGACGTGATTGTGTACAAGAAGTAAAAACAATATAAATACTGTCCGTTTTCTTACACAAACCGCTCGTTTCGTGTCGTAGTTCATCAATGTGTACTTACGATGGGGAATTGTTTAATTTGGACTCCTCTGTGCATGCTCTTTGAGGTGGTGACCATAGACCTCCATTATATGAGTCACAGACAAGAACGGTTTGACTTAAAAATATCAAAATGGAAACTACTGTGGAAACAAAGACACCTACATCTTGGATGTCCTTGAGGTAAGCTAAAACATACCACAATTTTATTTGAAAGTGAACTATCCCTTTAACAGAAAATGCAAAACCTTTTACCACAGGTTCCTGTAGTCAATTAGATTTTAGTAAACAGATATAAATCAAGCTCCACTTAACATCCTGTTTACAGACTTAATGTGTTTTTAACAATTAAATCAACACAAAAACAGGTTTTCTAAGAACCCACACTTTCAACAGTAAGTTCAATTATAATAATTTTTTTTCATATTGATTAATTTGCAAATTATTTATAATTAAGTTAATATTATGTTAAAAATTAACTGCAGCTTGTGTTATTTACTATCTTTTAAATTAAATTGTGTATTATTATATATATTATAGATACTGGATATAGGATTACACCAAGATATTGGCACTGGCCATCAAAAAAAAAAAAAAAAACATTCAGTCGAAATTAAAGGGCTTTTCAGACTGGCAGTTCTTGATTTGGTTGAAAGCTAATAAATAATAAAATTGCATGAAAATTGAAAATGGGAAAGCATAATTAATTGGAATTAAATGTAAATTGTGATATGATTTATACTTTTCAGAATGAGATGCTTAAACTAAAACACCTGTTAAAAAAAGTTTAATAAACATCAGAGACCCATGAACATTTATGTCTTCTTAAATTATTGAAATATTGGCAATAATGGCAATTGTATGAAAATCTTTTCTGTGATATCTTTCAGATGAGAAGGAGTTCAGACTGAAGAATCTTCAAGCTCCAGCTCCTACCAAAACAGATCCAAACACAATGGAATCATCTTTACAACTGACAACTTAAGTGTTCATACTTCTATAATCTAAACTCTGCGGACCCAGATACGGGTCCAAAATCACCTTAAAAATTTTTATAATTAATTTACATAGCCTTCCTTATAAGGTATCAGCCCCTTATATGGGTTTATTTGAAAGCTTAGAGTCTCTTCTTTACAAAGAATACCATAACTCTTGGTTGTGATACATAAAGAAGGAAAATTAAGTTTAGAAATGTATTCATCCCACATACGAATTTCCACCTAACGACAAATAATGTTTCCTAATAATGTTTCCTAAGAATCTGTATTTTATATATTTTTCACAAAACAGTCAAGTTATTTATCACAAGAAAGCTCTCAGAAATTCTCAGGAATTTGACAGATCAAAGATCTAATTTGATCGCAGATCAAATGATTAGATTATGATCTCTACTTTCAAACGAGACTATTTTCACATTTCTGCGTGCTTCCATTGCTGAGATATATGGCGTTTTGTCCAGACACACATCAGGAAAAAAAAGACACTCTTTTTGCTAGACAGCTCTTACCTTTTACAACTCTGTGATGCCCAGTGGACTGCAGTGGGTCATATTACATATCAGTAATAGCAATCTATGAATGTGGCTATGAATATATGTCGTATGGCCAAATATGAAAATTTAATGAATTTAAACATTGTTTAATTACACTGTAAATACCTCTGCAGATATTTGGGTAGCACTTTATTTTAAAGTCCTGTTCCCCATGTACCGTACATACTATGTACTTATTATAGTAATTACAATAACTATGTAATAACTAGGTATGAACCCTGAACCTACCCCTAAACCTAACCCTAACCCATGTAGTTACCTTGTATTACAGAACTTTCTTAGATAAATACACTGAAAGTACACTATGAGTACATGTAAGTACACATACTGTAAAATAAAGTGCAACCGATATTTGTTATGTTCATATTATGTATAGGAATATTACATTATGTATTTTAAAAAGGTGTTGTTCAATAAGTGTATGATATATCTTTCATTCTTCAGGTCAACCATATTTTCATGAAAAAAAAAAATGAATTTGTGTATGTCAAATTTAGGCGAAATTAAACACACACACAAACACACACACACACACACACACACACACACAAACTAAAAATCCCCAGTGCTTACACACATAAAGCACTTTAAGAATCTGATTTTTTTATATTTTTCATTTATTTTTTTATTTTTTTATGAAGAGCCTATTTATTAATAGATGCAGTGTGAATTATCCATGGGACTATGTTATTCATAAATGGTTATAATTTTTTAAGTTTTGTGTTTTGAGTAAATGATAAGCTTCAATGGAAACACTTCAAATACTTCAAGAGATTAAACACAGTCTTACCGTGAAAATAAATTTTAATGCGAAAAGGGATGTTGATAACCACAGTGATCAAAGAAATGACAATTGCAATGACAAGAATTCTGTTCAAATCTAATGAAGAGGGAAAAAACACGTCATACTTATAAAACAAATCCAGTTCTGTAATATGCATTATTATTAGATTAGGAAATAACATACTGCATTACCAAATTTTGCCATATTTTAGAAAAAACACAAAACTTATGTATGCAGTAAATCTACAAACAGATTTATGTTGTATTGAGTTTCTTCACTGTCTCACCATTACACAGATGTCTCACATAGACTGGATCACTGGTCGCTTTACTCACTGCATTCTTGAGTGTGCATGTGTAGAAGTTTTTTGGATTTCCTTGTTTTTTTCAACTATGATGAACTCTCCTTTCAGTTGTAGCTTTAAGGCCTTGAGTGTTTCTCCAGCTGAATACTTCCAGATGATTGTTTCATTGTACTCACATATTAAATAAACAACATCTGGGTTAACGCCCCTCTGTGTTTTTATCACAGGTTTAGGGACTCCGCTCTGTGAAAGAAACAATGAAAAAGTATTTTAACTACAGCCTAGGAAAGTGTTCTGTGTACACTCTCAAAAATAAAGGTACAAAAACTGTACCTTATCAAAAGGTACACTTATGATCCTATTAGGTTGTAATTTGTACACTTTAAGTATTAATATTTACTTTTGAAGTACCAAAATGGACCCTTTAGGTACAAACATGTAGCTTTATTCCTGAGAGTGCATGATATGATTATGGTGTCAGATACTAATGTTATTTTACTTTGCTATGAACTATCAATAACCTAAAGGTTTATACTGTAATGTTACAGTGGTTTCGGACATGTACAATGATAGTACTGTTATTCATAGAAGTACTTGGGAGAACCATGTAAATATTTAAAATTGCCAAGGCATTATTCCTGTATCTGAAGTTAGCTACAAACAACTGAATCATGAGTATTAATATGAGTGAACTAAATAAATGCATGACAAATATTGACTCACTCAAAACTTCCAAGCGGAATCTTTTTTTCCCATTCTTTACTGTTGATGTCAACATGTAACGAATGCACACACGAAACGAGAGATCCAATTGCAGTGTTTTAATGGGGTAACCCAAAATCAAATCCAAAACAGGCAGGAGGTCAAAAACAAAGAGAGCAGTCCAAAAAACAAGAAACATGAAAAACAGAAGGGAACACGAGAAAGCCGGGTGACGGAAAACAAGGACTCCATCAAACAGATAGAAACAGACCCGTTTAAATAGACATAGGTGCAAATGATGAAAGTGGAGACAGCTGAGTGCAGTTGAGAGGTGTGCAATTAACAGTGATGAATGGGACAAAGGCTAGTGGGAAATGATGTGTGGCTGCAGTGGGGTGACTATGGGGAAGTGAGACCACTAGCGGACACCCAGGGAAACACAGACAGACACTGGAGCCCACCAGAATTGCGCAGATGGAACTGGAGCCCCCACAGCTTAGCAGATGGGACTGACGCCCACCAGGGTAGTGCAGAGAACCACCACCGCCTTGCGGTCGAGACAGAGGCCCACCAGGTTGGCGCAGAGGGCCACCACAGCCGAGCAGACAAGAGAGATGCCCGCCAGGGTGGTGCAGAGGACCACCACCTCCGTGAGGGTGAGAGAGAAGCTCACCCGGGTGGCGCAGAGAACCACCACAGCCGAGCAGACGAAACAGAAGCCCACTAGGGTGGCAGAGAAGACTACCAGAACCGTGCGGTCGAGACAGAAGACCACCAGGGCAGCGCAGAGGACCACCACAGCCGTGCGGTCGAGACAGAAGCCCATCAGGGCAGCGCAGAAGACCACCACACCCGTGTGGTCGAGACAGAAGCCCACCACAGTGGGATTGAGGAGAGCAAGTCTGGTTAGGTAATCCTGAAATAGAGAACATAAACAGGTTAAGGGTGGCCTCTGTGGCCCTGATGAGATGGTGGATGGCCTCCATGGCCATGACAGGATAGGACGAGTGCTCAAGAAGTTCGGATGAGACGTGACGAGGCTCTGGTAGTTCAGCAGTGATGTGAAGAGGCTCTGGTAGTTCAGCAAAGACGTGAAGAGGCTCTGGTCGTTCAGCAGAGACGTGAAGAGGCTCTGGTAGATCCGTGGTGACTTGACTCAGGAAGTTCAATGGTGTGGTGACTTGACGCCTTCTACTTTTGTAAAATTCTATGGCTTAGACATGCCAGTCACTCCAGGCGCTTCAGTCCTCTCGTACTAAGCTGTGCTCTTAGGATACACACTATTCAAGGGTTTGGTAGTCTGGCAGCGTTGGTACTCATTCCCCAAAGCATTTTCGACGCAGCTCGAGTTCCTGAAGAGGAACGTCTTTAGGTTATGTATGTAACCCTAGTTCCTCGAGGGAACGAGACACTGCATCTCGAGGCCATACCCCCGGCACCTCTGCCGGCGCTTGCTGGTACTCGAAGCTAATGCCAGCTGCACGGCACGTGCTTTTATAGCTTCCTGGTCGCGTCACTAAGCCCTTTTCAGGGGAACTTCTGGAGCCTGTCCTCCAACAAAAAATGACCATATAGGTCGTTTGTGCAAGCATTTGTTAAGACCTATAATTACGTTTTAAAGTTAAGCGCCTTCTAGCGGGCGTAAAAATAATGACAGGATCGCATTGCATCTGTCGTCATGAATTGTCGTATAACGTCATTACCAATCAAAACGCACATTTATTTAAATGCAATGTGTGGGCGTTTTACACCGATCTCACATTATCTCCTACATATTTTACTACTATAGGTAGCTTATTCCTTCGAATGACCACACCTAACCCCACCCCTAAACCTAACCCTCACAGAAATCATGCTAAATTATGATTTTATGGGGATTTACATTTCGTGCACATCTGTTCCCTGGGATCAAACCCATGATAGCATGATTACATATCAAGGTATAATGCAATAATCTACTAACTGAGCTACACGGAACGCAAACCAGAGGGCAAA
Source organism: Carassius gibelio (assembly GCF_023724105.1). Lineage (NCBI taxonomy): Eukaryota > Metazoa > Chordata > Actinopteri > Cypriniformes > Cyprinidae > Carassius > Carassius gibelio. The sequence continues at coordinate 3,435,060 of NC_068396.1, forward strand.
TAAAAGAGTACAAAACATTAATATAAAAACAACCTTTTGCCGATAGGGGCGCAATTGTAGTATACGCTCTGATGGGTCATATTTCAGGGATTTGGACAAACGACCTATACAAGCTTATTGGTTGGAGGACAGGTTGAACTTCTGCTAAGAAAAATGATTTTCTTCCAACAAAAATTAAGCGATTAACACCCATGAAAAACGTATTAATATAACGTACAAATATACGTATAAATGTATTATTATAAATATGATTTATTTTTTATTTTTATTTAATATTATTGTGTATTTCGGCATTACATTATGCAGCTATGCACAGAAATGATTAAAGACACACATCATTTTCTAAAAGCACTAAATGGCACAGAGAGAAAAACATCATGTGGAGTTATTTAATTTTTTAATTATTTTGTATTATTAAATATAATTTTGTATTAAGTAATAATTTTTATTATTAGTGTATCATGATACATATATTAGAGTAAGAGTAGAGTAAAGGGATTTGTGATTTTTTTTTAAAGTAATTAATTTATGGAAGTGGCAAATTGATAATTCATGTTGTTATTTTTAATGATTAAACATTTGCCAATAATGCATGTTTTGTCTATATTCTTAATGAATATTAGCCAGTTAGTTAAATGATTTGAAATTAAATAATTTTCCAGGGGGTGATTTGATGTATAACCAACCGTATTGTTGATTAAAAAGGCTAAAAAGCTAAATAATAATAATAATAATCATTCATAGTAATGCGGTCTGCAAATGAGCAACAGTCAGGTGAGAATAGAACAGACAGCCTCACACACACAATACCACTGTGTTCCCTAGATTCATAGCAGTCATTGAACGCCTTATGTTGTTTAAATTGTCTGCCAATTTCCACATACATTTCATAAGAAAAAGCAGCGGTATCGTCAAAGGATAAACATGAATGAATGAATCAGGAAGTATTCATTGTAAATAAAATCTCATTCCCAACTAAAAAATGTTGTGACTGGTCACATCTAAATTTTTCCAATTTCTTTTTTTCTTTCGTGTTGTAAATGGCTCAGTCAGTACTCCTACTCCCATATATGAAATGCAGGGAATATAATGGAATAGCGTATTGCAGTAAGGTTAGTAGTATACAACCCTACTCTAATAGTCAAATAATATTTTTTTAATTATACCCTTATTGGTGGCTGAGCCCCTCTAAAATGAAAATCCTTGAATCGCTCCTGAATAGCCTAATAGTTTTAACTTGTCTATAACTTGGCAAATAACCATGAAATAAACTGGATAATGAATTGCTTGCCATACATTAAAGGTTTTAAATGCACTAAGCGTTGGGTGGTTCTTGGCCTCCATGTCATGCATTTAAAATCCTTCAATGCACGCCAAGCCATTGATTATCCCTCACCTGCCATGTTTTTTTTTTTTTTTTTTTTTTTTTTTGCATTCATAAACTGCTTTAATGTATTGTGCATTACATTAGCACATAGTGGAGCAAAAAGGGAGTATGGGTGAATAGGGTTTGCCAAAATCAATCTGTGAAAATCTTCTGTAATAAAATGTTATACAGACAAAGTTTCATTATGAAAATAAACAGAGGAAGGAAACGTTTTTGATTGCAGAACAAAACAAGACAGGGTGGGTGGCGCAATGCATGAATTAATGAGGTATAAATCATCTAAGTGAACTAACAGAGACCTCTAAAAAAAAAAAACAAGTCGGGATAGAATGGTTGATATACATTTGAGAGAAACTGAGAAGATTCTTATTAAAGATGCAAACTAGTCAGCTTCCATCAAAAATTCGAAGTCGACTATTTGTGTTGAAGTGTTTTTTAAATGTTATAAAATTGATTTTAGAATTTCTAAATGTAAATCTAAAAGCAAAATGCAGAGAAACAAACTTAAATCTTCAATTTAAGCTTGGCAAATTGTAAAATAATAATAATAATAATAATTAGTAATAAATCATCTCAAGTGAAAATAAAGATAAAATAAATCAAGTTTTTTCAAGTGTATGTTACAGTGTTCTCATTTTTTATAAAAACATTCAAAAATATGAGTAACATTGAGGCAAATTAATAATAAAAAACATGAATCCCCCCAAAATTGCCCCTCAGTGATTGTGTGTTTGCACCCCTGTTAGCACACTACAAACTGACTACCTATGTTCCAGATAATGAGCTGTTTTTACATTAATCTTGGAGTGAATATTTGGAATGCAACAGAAGCTTTTTTTTCATATTTTCTGACATTTATTTAAACTGCAACCTATTGCACAATACAAACTAATGTGTTATGTAAAACAGAGATGTTAAATTGATTATAGCTTAGATGTTTCATATACATGTGTTGCTGTTCATATTTCCCTGAAGGCACAAATCTCTGTGCCTTAGTTTTCATATAACATTTCAAGTCTATATGTCTTTTATGTTTTGCTTAATATAATGGACATTTTTAGTAGGTGTTTATTTCTACACAATCAGCCACGCATGCAAAACTCTCGCTTGGTGCCAGTTAGAGATTCTCATTGTTCCTCCTTGAAAACTAAGTATGCTATTTGCATATGTAACATAGTATTCAGAACCAAAGCATGAAGTTCCAACACCATCAACGAGGTCCAGGAGACAGAGAGGGCCAAAAGCAACAGTCAACATTATGAAGGCACAGATGGTTAGGAGCTTCAGTTGTTTCAGTGGGATTTAGCGCTGATGACTAGACAAAAAGGGAAAGGAGATCCTCTTGACGCTTTGCATCTGAAAGGACAAAATGGGTCCATGATGTGGCAGGTAACAGCATCATTCTTATCAGTTTCATGTCTGCTTCACAAATGTCATTTTAATATTCAAAAATTTTTAAATGTACATTGTGAAAAACATGTTCAGTCCCGGTCCTAAATGCTGATTGGTCAGTCCAGTGCTCATTTAAACAGATGTTTATCAGCTGTTATCATTGCAAACAACATCAACCTTAGAACAATTTAATTCAACTGTGATACTTCAGTAATGATTCTACACAAGTAAAAAAATAAACTTACCCTGGAATGCTTTAGTTTCTCACGGTGAGCAGCAAGACCTTCAAGAACGACAGTGACTGACTCAGTCATTTGCAGTAAATATTATCAATCCAATTTACTTTATTAATACACATTCAGTGTCAATTTGTGTCAATTTATTGTGTGCACACATTTTCTGCTGGCATCAGTCAGGTAACCTGCTTTTGGGTAATGTTAACCAATAGCCTAATAACAATTTAGGCATTGTTTAAGCACCAGCCCAACCTATATATATATATATATATATATATATATATATATATATATATATATATATATATATATATATATATATATTGTACTTGCTGAATATCTGATTTCACACTGAAATGGGACATTATGGGAGTAGAAAGTTTGCAAATGACAACTTACCCCAAATGGCAGTAACCACCACACCGATAAAAATAATAGAGCCAATGATGACTGCGATGACAATTCCTGTCTTTGAATCTGCTAAAGATAATGGGGGGGAAATCTGTTAAAGGTGAGTAATGTGATGCCAAGTAAGGAAACCCATACTCAGAATTTGTGCTTTGCATTTAATCCATCCAAGAGCACACACACACACACACACAGCTAACCATGTTCTACCAATAAAGAAATGTTATGTGGTCCCTGCCGCTGTCTTACCATGAAACAGATATTTTAAATACACTGGATCACTGGTCTCCACACTCACTGCATTTCTCAGTGTGCAGTTGTAGTGGCTGTCTGGGTTACTGCTGTTGGTCACTGTTATTGTCCTCATATTAGGATACTTTTCCTGAACCTTCTTTCCATCCCAGTATTTCCAAATGACTGAACCTTCAGAAGGGGCTTCCCCCACACAGCTCAGGGAACATTCAGGAACATCTCCCGGTAAGCACTCTTTAGTAATATAAGGTTTGCTGACAGGCTCTATGGATTAGAAACAATAAATATTATTCCATTCAGCATTCAGTAATAATAATTACTATTATCATAAATTATCGATACTTAATATTATTTTAAAAGTATTTGTTTACACATTTTATTTGGTCTATTATTGCTGCCTATCATTACTAATAAATAAAGACTATTACTAGAGACAAAAGAACAAACAAAGCAATGTTATTAAATGTGTTTCTGACACTGATATGTAATAATGCGATGTTCTACAATACATTAACTCACCCACAACAGTTAGGGTGAATTTTTTTCTTTGCTCTTTGCTGTTAATGTCGACGGTATAAACTCCGCTGTGTTTGAGCTGCAGATATTTTAAATTCAGATTTCCAGTGGTTTCATCCAGAGTTGCGTGGGATTGGAAGTTAGGGTTGGGAATGTGAGTTCTGCCCTCCTCCCGATCCCATTCAATGACCTTCACAACAGCTCCAGCATTGTCTCTGTGTTTCCAGATAATGCTGGTGGTGCTAGGAACTACAGATCCAGACACTAGAGTGAACGTGGTTTCACTGTTCACTGCTTTTGTCACACCATTTCCTATAAATAAGACATAAATAAGAAAGTGATTCAACATTATAGAAATTATATACTGGCAGCAGAACACTTATTTCATTGTATCTTACATTATGAGCCTACATTATTTCAAAAACAACATTAAAGGAGGCCTTCTTGGAATTTGAGTTCAAAATATTTACTTTTTTTTTTTCAGAACCAATTTGATTTTACATAAAACTCTTAAAGCACCAAATCAAATGTGAAATTGCAGTTAAGTGGTTAGAGTTTCTTTAACAATGACCTCTTACAAGGGTAAGGCATGGTGGTGCCATGACATGCACTCGGGGTATCATATAATTGCCAAATATTAATTCAGCACCAAGTATACTGTAGTATACGCATATATATGCAATATAAGCACATAACTATGCATATGCATTTACACAAACAGCTTAATTTGTAAAAAAAAAAAAAAAAAAAGTCAGTAAAATAACAGCAGCTCATTTTACATGACATTATCCATTAATTAATATACAGACATTTCTTATGACTCTAAAACATGATGCATTAAAGTGTAAAATTAAAAATACTGGTAAAACACCTTTTAAAAAAATTTATAAATATAAAATAAAATAAAAATCCTTAAAATTGTACAGTAGGTATATTGTGTCCTATATTTACAGATTATTTAGAGTGTACCTGAAACAGATTCGCAGATGATCAAGATCCATATAAAATGGAATCGTCTGAAGAGCAACATCTTTCTGCTTTCTTCTCCTTGGTTGTCTACAACAGTCTACTGAGGCATCTGTGAGTTTGCTGAACACTTGTGAACAATGCACTATTGTTTGTAGGTTGAGTTGGAGATTGTGTCTCTTTTGTTCCATCTTGTTGAAGAACCTGATATGAACTTTCCAGCAAATTCAGAAGAATCTCTGCTTATTAAGAATTGCATTTTTAACTTATATATAACTTAAATATACTTTATTAATTTAGCAGATGCTTTCAATCCAAAGATAAATTATGTTAACAGTATAATAAAACATACAAATGAATGTAAATGCAATTATAAATAATTGAAAGAACCTATTTTCTCAAAAACAAGAATGCAAAGCATCAGTATCTTGTAGTCTCATATGCATTAGATTCAACATGTTGAGTAAGAGGGAGGCTGCAATAATAAACTGAAACACGTTTAATACATGATTTCTGTTACATTCAGTGACTTTCTGTTTCCTTATTTGGTCATCTTCCTTTTCTTGTTTGGTTAATTTATTAATCCCCACCTGTCTCCATTCACCTGATTCCTCCCTCGTCTTTTGAGTTCCTCTTTTTCCGTGATTAATCTGATGTTGTATTGTAAATTAAGTTTATGTATTATTTTGACTGTGCCCTTATTCTCCCTCGATCATTAAAAGTGCCTTTTGTATATCGTCTTCCTTGTGCGCCTTCATTTACACACCGACATAACCCGTAACAGAATCACAGACCCAAAAGTGTAGTTTAGTGGCGATTTTTCTTTCTTTTTTTGTTTTCCTCCCTCTCCCGGAATGGCAATCCCAGCAGTCCAACTCCTGTGCCTGGAGCAAATGGACCGTTTGCTAGAGGACAATACCAGGGACCTTTTAGATCTGGCATGCCTTACCCACTTCCCCGACCACTCGCTCTCTAACTTCTATTACACCGGCCTGAGCAAGCAGTGTAAGGCACGTCTGCCAGCTAACGGTCCCAGAGAGGATTTCACCGCCTTTGTGGAATGGGTGCTGGAGAAAAATGGATCCCCATTCACCTTCGGTCCCACTGAAGATGATATTTCCAGTACCACTCCCGACCCAGAGACCAGCCAGACGCCATCCCGCCGCACAGAGCTAGAGCCCACCGGAGCCGCAGAGCCCGAGCCTGTAATTGTCGCAGAACAAGGACCCGAGAGCGCGACTGAACAGGTGTGTGAGCGTGCAACCCCGTGCATCGTGGGAGTATTAGTACAGATCGAGGGCATGGAGGAAAGCCCTGCCCACACTTCTGCGACTGAGGGTGAGCTGCAGTTGGTTTCTGGAAATTACATGGAGGACCTTATAGACTGGTTTGTGGAGGTAAACCCTGATTTTCCTGTTTCTCTACTGGTTACGCCCAGCCCTGAATCTCCTGTATTCCCTCCCAGCCTCCCTCTTCTGCCGCCTCCTAGACCTGTCAGTTCCTCTGCTACACTTCCGCTGGTTCAGTCCAGCCCTGATCCTCCTGCGTCTTGGCATGTGGATTCCCTGTCTCCGCCTCCAGCCTCCGAGCCCTGGATTCCACCTCAGTCCTTCGACCCTGCGGCTCTGCCTTGGCACCCGGCTCCCTCGTCTGCACCATGGCCCGTCATCCCACCTGCTCCACCGGGCTCCCTCGTCTCTCCGGCTCCACCTTGTTCAGTCGACCATCCGCCGCCTCGAGACTCCTATGGCTTCTCCTCATCATTCCATCCCTCCATCCTCCGTTGCACCGGCTCCGCAGCGGGCTTCTGGAGCCCCGCCTCAGTCACTGGTGCCTCCAGCGCTGCCTTGGACCTCCGGACCCTCTGTGTCACCCTGGCTCTGCGGCTGTTCTGCTCCATCTTGGGCTCCTCACCCACCGGCGAAGTCTCCATCTGTCGGCCCCCTGGTGTCGTTGGCTCCTCCAACATGGCTCCTCCCGCCGTCGATTCCACCATGGATCTTCATCCTGGCTGGTCTCTCTAGCACCATCTGGCTCCTCCTGCTCCGGGCTCCTTCCTGGTTCCTCCCTCCATCCACTCCGCCCTGGTTCCAAGCTCCTTGCTTCCTCTTTGCCTGCCCCCTGCCTGCCCCACGCCCGCCTCCAGAACCCCCACCCTCCCTCCGCTGGTATTCCTCTTGCGGTGCGAGGACGCACCATTCCGGGAGGGGGCGAACTGTTACATTCAGTGACTTTTAGTTTCCTTATTTGGTCATCTTCCTTTTCTTGTTTGGTTAATTGATTAATCCCCACCTGTCTCCATTCACCTGAGTACTCACTCGTGTTTAAATACCCTGTCTTTTGAGTTCCTTTTTTTCCATGATTAATGTGATGTTTATCCTAAGTTAAGTTTATGTATTATGTTGGCTGTGCCTTTATTCTCCCCTGATCATTAAAAGTACCTTTTGTATATCGTCTTCCTCGTGCGCCTTCATTTACACACCGACATAACCCGTAACATGTTTAAGCCACTGTTATACAGTTAGGTAATGCATTTGCAAATCTCTTTGTCCAGGAGGCACTAGACGGATCTAGAAAATTTAAACAAGCTCCACCTGATGTCCTGCATAAGAGATGTAACATAATTTCTTTTTTTTTTTCTCTCTTTTTTTTTTTACTGTACTCATCTTTAAATGCACACTACCAGGGTTAACATTAATCGTCCTTGTTTTTATCACAGGTTTGGGGATCCACTCATTGTAATAAACCAAGATAAATCAAGTTCAGTTCATGCTAAAAAAACAAGCTTAATCTCACAAAACTTACAAAAAGTTGTTTTGACATGTTTTTGGACATTTACTATGATAGCACATGGAGCTGTTTTACAGGCTAAGTACAACCATGAAGTAAATATACAATGTTGTATTCATATTAATTTTAATAATATCCACTCCCCCATAACAAAAAAGGTGAGTTTTTGTTTATGCTCTTTGTCAATTGAATAAAAATATCTTAAAAAAGAAATTGTCCAGAAGATGGCAGTATTGTATGAAAATGTCATGCAGTTGTTTATATGTTAAAAAACCACAAGGTCATGGGTATATAAATGGCAAGGTTTTTTAGTATACTTCTAAGGCTATTTATTTACTGTTTTGTTCATTTATTCTGTCTTAAAGTATGTCCATAAATATGTCAGATCAATAGCAAGACACAGAAAGTGTGACTTATCAGACCAGAATATGACATTCTGCACAAACACATTGGGCTAAATATTGTATTTTATAACTTTTATAATCTGCCATTTTGCTAAGAGACAGATGGTTTTGCACCAAAACATACCATGGAGTTTGACACACAGCCATTGATGTTTCCTCCCACAATTCAAACAGATCTAAAACTTATTTTTAGGCTGTGTCCCACCAGTTGAGAAACACTGTCCTAGATTGATCCGGTATAAGATTGCATATGCATCAAACTCAGAGCAAGCCTTGATCTGTATGCTTTTTCTATCTGCCCAAATCATTTTTAAATCAGTGCTTTTAGCATTCTAGTCTGCAGGATTGAGATAAAAATACCTGACCAAGTTCACAAAATATCAGATCCAATCTATATTTGTTCAGACAGAAACACCTGGCAGCACATTAGTTTGGCATCCTTCCACACCTGTGATGCAAAGTGTCAAAATGCCTCCGTCTGCACAACTGACATCTTTAGTTCATGGTTCTGCGTAATTCATATGTCTGCGTAACCGCCAACTCTGTTCGCAAACAGGAAATTCTTTCAGCTTCCTCCAGTTGATTGTCAAAAGGTTCTGGAACATTTGCTGTTTTCAGAAGAACAATGAGCTGCAAATACTGTCTCTTATTTTTACTCCTCTGCGGCTTTGCTGCACTGTCTGGTAAGTTGTGATTACATTTTGTATAGATGTGTTGTTAGTGGACTAAAGTGTATTGGCTCTTTTTTCCTTAATTTTAGTGGTTTTACTGCTGACCTTAATATAGTTTGTTGTTGAGATCAAACAGTACAATGTGATTAACATATTAAGGATAGTAATCCACATTATTCTTTGGTCTCATACATATTGTGAAATTTAATATCAAAACAGTGACTATAAATTATGTGAAAATCTAAACTGTAAATGGTGGTTTTTTTTTCAGTTGACTTAAAAAAGTACTTTATATAGGAATATCTAAATGTACTTGTTATTCAAGAGTCAGATCAGTTCGAAATATCTCTTAAAGGCAACACATGCTCTTTTACAGTGGACACTACAACTGGACTGAGCTAGTCTACAAATCTAGTGACGTTTACATGCAAACCGCTGCAATGAGAGTTTGTTCCCATATACCTTTTAATAGAAACACATACACAAAGTCTAACTTCTAGATAAGTAGTAGCATGTAAGTGTTTCCATGAATAACATTTAACATCCATGGAACGTCTGCATTCTACAAAATGTTCTTTATAGTTATAGAAAATTAATCTTCAGATCATGAAAAAAAAGGTAACTTTGGGACGGGGGTATTTTAAGAACTTTTGACTGAAAGGTTTTTAGAAGACATAAAATGGTCTAAAGAAACCTTTTTTTTTTTTTTTTTTTTTTTTTTTTTTGGAGAGGTCTAAATTATTAGCTAAATTATTAAAGAGTAACAAAGATTTCAGTAACTAAAAGGTTTGAGTAAAAATTTCACAAATGCGCCTTTTATTAGTCTCCGATTTGTTGTTTTCAAACATCAGGTTTAAAACTCTCTTAAAATAGAACTTTTTTTATTCAATTCCAGTATCATTATATATATATATATATAATGATACTGGAATTGAATAAAAAAAGTTCTATTTTAAGAGCATATTTATATATATATATTCACACACACATATATATTCTTTTTTTATTGACAGAAGACACGAGTCACTATAACAAAGGCAGATTTGAACTGAATCAGGACAGGGACTTTTTTCATCTAAATGTCAAATCAGGGCATATATTTAGCAATTTTACATAGTTTAGTTTTATTTTTATGCTTATTTGAATTTCTGTTGGCCAGCTTGGTTTGAGTTTCGTGTTACCTTTTTGCCGTTTCCTGAATTGCTGTTTCATAATAGTTTTACTGTTTAGATTGTAATGAAAAGACTGTTATATGTTCTCTAAAGCAGGTCCACATTTGTGAGAGCTTTCCCCATTCATTTTGATAACGAGTCAGTGTGTGTTAAATGAAATTTAACATTAATGGCAGAATATGAATTTGAACTGAGATTTGTCTAAGGTTAGTGTCCCCTCACTTTAAAAAGGAAACTCATTCTGAGAAATACTCATTCTTTATAATGTGAATGTTTATTCCTCATAGTAAACCACACATGAGTGCATGAATCCTTTTGAGCTTTATTAAATTCTAACATAATTTTATTTGTTATAGTTTCAGAGATATGTAAAACAAATCTACTCGAGGGAACTTCCTGCACCTTTGAGCTGAAAACAAAATACACTGACAAACCTTATGAGATCAAATGGGCCCATCTCTCTAGTGATGCTGTGATTCACAGGAAAGGTGGGACGATGAGGAAAACCATTCCAGGTCTAACAATGAAAGAAGATGGATCATTAACATTTGAAAGTGTTAGTCTGAAGAACAGCGGCAGATATACATACTCTGTTTTTAATGCTGAAGGTACACAGATTGATGCTGGAGAAAAGGAAATTAAAGTTTATGGTAAGAGGACAAATATTAATACGGTTGCACCATAATAACAAAATAAGACTTTATATTTCTAAAATAATTCCAGTAGAAATTAACCGCCATGTTTCTGTCACAGCAAACGCTCCAACACCTACTGTGAAAATCATCTGCAAAGATGGGATCGCTACACTCACCTGTGTCTTTAGAGACCCTACAAATCTGAATATATCCTGGTATAAAGAAGGCAAAATCATCCAAAATAAAAAAGACCAAACCCTGGTCTTGACATCTGATCTCCCACAGGAGAATAAACCGTACTCCTGCGGTGTGAGCAATCCTGTCAGCAAGGGGCAAAGTAACAGCATTACGTCATGTAAGTACTTTTATTTTCACCAAATTCTCATGTTATTTCACCTGCTTGCATAAATTATAAATTTTTAAATGCTTGTGTTTTATTCTGCCTTAAAGACAAGATTTAAATCATGAATCATAAATCATGATTTTTCAGGGTTTTGAACAGACCTGACATTTAATACTGTCGTTAAAAATTAAGAGGTACTGCTCTAGCAGAATTAATTATTTTGTGAATTTTAATGATTTTACATATCTTTCAAGAAAATGCAAAAAAAAAAAAGAAATTGTCTGGTCATTTCCTGTTTCTACTCTTGACATATGATCGTAAAACAATGACCAAAAAAAGCAACGTCAGTATTTTCTAACACGGTGATACAGAATGATGTTAAACAGTGTACTAACTGAAAATATCTCAGCATATTTTATGAGTCAAAAAGTCTGTACACACTTATTCATTGTAAAAAAAAAAAAAAAAAAAAAAAAAAATATATATATATATATATATATATATATATATATATATATATATATATATATATATATATATTACCAATAAAATGTGTTTAAGTTTCAGTATATATTTTCATATAATAGAGCCTCTGGTATATATATATATATATATATATATATATATATATATATATATATATATATATATATATATATATCAAAATATATCAAATATAGCTATCACAACTTAATTTTGCAAAGGAACAACTAACCTGGATTAAATTTGTTGAGATATTTCAAGTACACATTGTATTACTTAATACACTGAGATTTCAAATTGAATAGAATTAACATTTACTTTAAGTTGAGGAAATATTTTTTTCTGTTTTTGCTTTATTTCACATGAAAGCCATCAAAACTAAAAAGAAAAACCTAAAAAAAAAAAAATTGTCTGGGAGTTATTAAGTGGCTAAATTGCTAAATAAATAGGCTTATTAACTTTCAAAAGGAAGAAAACACTTTCTTGTTGCTCATGTCAAAGGTTAAGTGTCCATGTATTTGAGTTTGCCAACATGCCTGAAATTCCATTGTCTTTGCAAGGGACAAAAAATGGCAATGTAGATTAAAATACATCCCAGAATACATTAAAAACGGTTTGTTTGGTACTGGATTGAGTCATTCTGTAGATTCCATTTATTGAACGAGGAACACAGATTCTTATAAACTTATTAATGCATTTACGTCATACACCAGAAATCAGTAAAATTTTATAAAATTGCTGTAAACAGCTATATTTGTCTCCAAAACAAATTCCAAGCATTTAAACAGAAGCTTTTAAATCAAAAGATTATTAAGATAATTAGGATTGACTTATATTGTGCATTTTAAAAACCGTCTCGTGATTAAACATTGGCCTATACAGTATTATGCATGATGCAGTTCTTAGGATTTTACACGGCATAAAATAGATTTTTTTTCAATGATCCACTTGTTTTTGTTACTGATTTCATGACATTTGCTTACAGGTACAGATACCGGTCCAGGTTCCACTGATGGCACAAAACCTAAACTCTTTGGCTTTGATTTATGGATCATGGTGAGCATTTTAGCAGGTGGAGGATGCCTTCTGCTGCTGCTGATATGTGTTCTGCTCATCTGTGCATGTCGAAGCTGTAAAAAACAAAAGCAGCACGAACAAGGTAAGAGTCTTTAAGAAATTATGCATTGAGAGTTTGTATTTTCAACAAATAGAAAAGTGATCAAATTATGAAGCTGTCAATGTTCTTGTTGAGCTTAAATCAGTGTTTTTAAATGCCAAATTGAAATTAAAGTCATAGAATTATCATAAAAGCAATTCTTAAAGATAACTGAATGAGCAAGGTACCTTATAAACTGTTATTCACTGTACTTTTACCTTTTACCGCAGCTTGCCACAGTGTCAGGTTAGAGGCTCTATTATATGAAAATATATACTGAAACTTGAACACATTTTATGTGTACAATATACATAAATTATATTTTTATATATATGTTAAGCCATTGTTAGGTGCAAAGAGATTTGTGCATTAGCCAAATCTCTTTGTTTAGGTGACACCAGACAGATCTAGAGACAAGATACAACAAGCCAAATATCCTGTTTATAGACGTTTTTATGTGGTTTTCTGAAGCATTAAAAGAACAATCAGCACTAAAGGTTTTCTAAGAATCCACACAATCAGCACTTTACAGGTTTTATAAGAATCACCTTCAAATATAAGTAGAATAGCTTATTAGTGGTTATACAATACATCACCAAGGCTGATATTGATTGTGTAGACTTTGCATTGATTGGTCTTTATTGGAGAAAATATAATTGCAGCAACTAAAAAACACTGGTTACAGTGTTTACTTGGTTTCCTGTTTTTACCTTGAAAAAAAACACAATCAAGAAGTTTCAATCTAAAGAAAAATCTGGTTATTTTAGGATTATAATTTTTTTAACATTCAAATTATTTATCCAGATATATTCCTTTTCAAATTATTATATTTAAAATTTAGAAGATAAATATTATGGAAATGTAAAAGTGTGTTATTGTTCAAATATTAATGCATTTTTTAGGATGCAGTCAATATAAGTATTGCAGTATTTGTAATCCATAAATAGTGTGATATCATATATATCAGTCATCAGCCATAATACTTGCACATAACAATTTTACTTCACAGTCTTAAAAAAAATTCAAGTTTTTTGAATATCGTTGTATTTGATGTTTTCCAGATGAAGAGGAGCTCAGGCTGAGGATTTTTCACGATGAAGGCCATAACGGTACAGCCAGATCCAAACACACTGCTCGGGGGCAACCAGCGCCCCCCATCCCGCAAGAAGACACATCTCCACAAACCCCAACTCAAACTCAGCCCAAAGCCCAGGCCCGCGGTCGACCTCCACCTCCTCCTGAAGAAGATGATGAAAATCCTCCTCCCTTACCTCGGCCGAGGAATAAACAACACCGCAGGAAACACGAAGAACCGTACCGACCAATGGAATGAGACGCTTGTGTGTTCACTGAACGACAGTAACTCGGGGCCTTGATGGAGTCATTTTCTTAAGCCATACTCCGAAGCTAAGATTGGCATTCAAGAAATAGCATGGGCATGTACTCTCCCTCATGTTGTTACAAACTTGTATTGTTTTCTTTATTTTCTTCAGACTCCAACGGAGATCTTAGGCAGAAAGTCAAAGTGGTTCTTGTCTATACGAGGAAAAGAGATGGTGGTTTATACTAAAACAATAGTCCTTAAGACGCTTGTGTGTGCTATACTCAAAGTCTTCTGAGGACGATTTATCTAATGATTTACAATGCAAAATGTTAACAATCAAAAGATAATTTTTTTTTTGTTGTTAAATCAAGAAAACGTACATAATTAGTGAGTACATATTCCAAAGAGAGTTTGTCTTAGTCTAAATCACTGTAAGCTCCTAACAATTATTTATATTTTAAAAGTTCTCAGGGCGAATTTCCTGAGAAACTGCGTGCTTTCGTCATTACGCTGTTTATGTTCTGTTTATGTCATATTCGTAAATAAAAGAAAGCATTTAGATTATCACTATATTAAGACGTGGATGTAGCTCGAAGAAGAAACAACTGAATATTGAACCAAAAAGCGTAAAGGGAAAGCTAAAGTATCTGTAATAAAACACGAATCAAAATATTTGACATAGAATCACAAAAGTGTTTTTTTGTTAATAAAGCCCGTTTCCACCACTGAATTAAAAAAAAATTATAATTAATTGCGATTATTATCTATTTATCTCACAATTCTGAATGACACAAGCAGCCCAATCACAACTCAAGTGATCAAAACAATGTTACTCCACGAGTAACGTCAAACACCGTCTGTGAGGTGAACGTGAGTATAATGACTGAATTTTCATTTTCAGATGAATTATTCTTCAGGTGTACTTAGTAGACTATTTTCTCTCAGGTCTTTTCTGTGAATAACAAGAGATGTATTGATCATTATGCTGGCACATCTGCACTCAAATTTGGACTAACCCAACTTTTGGTTCAAAGATTTAGTGTAAAAATATAACCCAGCGGTTTGGTTAGTCTATATTTGACCAGTTGGGTTGAAACAAACCAGCATTTTTTAGAGTGTGTAGATGTGCATTGTGTTTTTATTTATTAACAGTTATATGATTTTAACATTAGATTTGAGATTTTTGCTTATGTTAAATTAACAAACTTTTGTTGTCCTAGTTTGCATTAAGACATAGATGTAATTATACTTCATTTGGGTTGAGTTACAATTAACTTAGTGCACCTTTAAGTAGAAAACAAAAGTGTATATGAGTTGACTATTTTCTAGAGAATTTTTTCCTTTTGTGTGTGTGGGTGTGGGTGTTTTATAAGACTATAAAAGTAAAAAAAAATAAAGACATATATTTCAAATGTTTGTGCACCTATCAGTCGTTTAAATATTTTTCGGTTCAAAGTTTTCAGTTCATTCTTTTGCATTACTTCCTCATTAAGGTCTTCTCAGAACATATTTTAGACTATAAAAAAGACAATTGAATATGTGTGAATGTGTTCTTTCATTTTGACAATAGTTTCAATTGCACAGAATCATGCAAATGCAAAGCAAAAGCAAATGCAAAGCATGAAGACGTTTCATTTCTTGTGCGCTGTGGTGACGTTTTCTCACTAAAATTTGACATCTAAGTAGCGAGTGTGAAGGCCTCAGGGATGTGGTTAACTGCATCTCATGTCACCCACTGACATGTCAGCTTTTTCTTGTATTGTTTGCAGTTTTCCTGTGCGTGGGAGATGATGAGATGATACGGCCCCCGAAGGCTACACAAGACACTTAAGACAAAAAATACATTTGTTTCCATATATATTTTAAACTCTTATTAATCCCATTCATGCTGTGAAAATATGATTCCATAGCTTGTTCTTGGTGGTAAAAATTAATAATAGAAATGAATAATAGCATAATGGGGTCCAGTCATGGTGTGAACTGAGGCATTTGTTCTTATAAGACACAATAAATGTATATATTATCTTACATGCATGCATAAATATTGAACATATACACATATTTAGAATATTTGCTTTATATTTCAACATCCTGTTGTACTGTGCTAAATGTGCAAAACAAGGTTTAGACTTTACTTTTGAACATATGCATAAATGTAAAGATTTTAAAGTTTTAAACGTCTTTAAAACATAAATATTACAAAATTATAATGTTTGCATAAATGCATTTAGGCTTGTTATGTTAACTTTATAGCCCAAACCGTGTTAAAATAGCTGGAAGACTGAATTCCTTAAAACTGGTTTATTATATATAGTATTTACTTAGTAAACAGTATTTAGTAAAGTCAGTAAATGTGGTGATGTTCATTGTGACACATATTCCAATTAATCATGAGATCTTTTTTCCACAGTCGTGTTCGGTTGAGAAGTGTTTACTAATCTTGGTTTGGATCAGAAATTTGTCGTCATGGAAAAAGACGTTTTAATCTCATTTGAGGCCACACTCTGCAAGTTCGTCTGAAAGGCTACCAGCACTAACCTGTCATACATTTCTATGTGTAGGTGTTTCCTGTTTTTGGCTGTCCACACAGGAAGTGGCTAGAATAAGTGATTATCATGTTCTTAGATACACCAGAAGCATGAATACAGAGTAGCTGGGGACAACAAATGAAGAAAAAAATGATAATTTTGTACATGCATCAAAAATTAATTATATTAATTAAATATACTTATTAAATAAGAAAATTATTTAAAGGGGTAATATAATGTTGCTAAAAATAATATTATTTTGTGTATTTGGTGTAATGCAATGTGTTGAATATGTTGTTTAAGGTTGAAAAACAACATTATTTTCCATATAATGTACATTATTTTTTCCCCTTTATGCCCCGCCTTCTAAAACACAATGATTTTATAAAGCTCATCGTTCTGAAAAAGTGAGGTGTGCTCTGATTGGCCAGCTATCCAGTGCGTTGTGATTGGCCGAATGCCTCAAGCGTGTGATGGAAATGGTACGGCCCTTAACATACTATGCCATTTCTCAGGCCAGCGGCACGGGACTTATGCGTTCAAATCATGTCGGATACATCGTATTTACGAGTTAAATGTACATGAACGCTCCCACAAAGTCGTAATTACGAGTGGGAAACTCTGAATTCTCTTTAAGCTCAGAGTTTCTGAGTTGGGGGCGTGTCAATGAGAAACATGGTGGATTGATGGTAAAGCATCCTTTGTAAATGATACATTTGTGTCGAAATCAATATTTTCTTATTGAAAATATTACCAATTAACCTAAATTGGTAACGTTCTTGTTATGCAGCTAGTTAATGAAATCCGGGAAATAAATCCCGGCACACTCCCGCTTATCAGTATCAACTAAACACTGGAGTTTCAAAAGTATGTGAAATATTTAAAGTTTGTGGCATAGAATCTATAAAATACATCTGAGAGTTTTACACAACAGCAGGGCCGCTGCTGGCCAAATGAGTGCCCTAAGCAGGATTGTATTATTGTGCCCCCTTCCTCAAATATGATGCACTATAGAGGTGAAAATAGAACTTTAATTAATTAAATCAATTAAACATTTGCTCAAGGATTGTCAGTCAGCCCCTTGAGAATCTATATGATTCAGCTTATCATAAGAATTTGTTAAGACTGGCTGATAATATAGTTTCTGTCCTACATAATGAGTTTAAATTATTACCATCAAACCGGAGGTACAGAGTCCCAAGATTTAACCAAGTTTGGCTGAAACATTATTTTGTGCATCAGGCAATCGTAGATTTGAATAAGAAACTTAATTAAAAATCTAGAGTATTGTGAACAGTTCTTGTGTGGAGGAAGTGCATGTTATTATTTAATGGATGTTTATTGTTGTAAACATATATACTGTTACACAAGAAACATTTTAGACTTATCTGACAATAAAGTGCTATATCATATATCATATCATCATAATAAAATAAAAAAGTAAAAAAGTAAATAAATTACAATTGTAGCTCTCGACATTCACCTATGGCTATAACTTTATTATGTTGTATTTTATAGTCTCAAGCCTTCAGAAATCATGCAAAAGAAAATTAAGTAGTTTTATTATGATAAAACCATGGTTTATTTTTTTTAAAAGGTTGTGACGTCCACATGCATTTTTTTTTTTCTTTTGTGTTTTTGGGGAGTATCTTTACTCGGGTTTTTATATTTCAGGCAACTTTTACTTTTACTCCACTACATTTCCTAATTCAAATTTATACTTTTACTCCGATACATTTCTCCTAAGTATATTCGTTACTTACTACAAAAGTCAGAAGAACACAGACTGCAGGAAAGCAGGTTTGACAAATCAGTGGTCTGGGGTTTGCTAGTTAGACTCATAAAAACACCTTTGCTCGTGTGCAAACAGGGGCACAACCGCGGATGATTTCATTCCACTCTGATCGAGTCAAGTTTGTGTGATGCAGCATCGTCTGCGATAATATGGTATGATTGTTGCTGTAATGATGTGCTACCAAATATCACCAGCCACAGAGAGTGCATGCACAGTGATTTATTAGCATTCTAAAGTGTAGACGGCAAAAATCCTTCTGTATGCTTTTTATATTTATATAATTTAATTTATGCCTAGTTAACTTAATCCATATCACACAAAGAGTACTGTTTTCCTGCAGATGCATGAACACATGAAATCATTTTATGCAAGTTCAGTAATGCAGTAAATGATTTGCATTTTAGACATAATATTGCTTGATTTTGTTTAATTTTGCCAAGTAAAATAGTTCCAAATGAAGATCACAGCACTGTTAAGCGTCTCTGAGCAATGCCGTCTCTGAACATTATTGCGCTGACGCTGAGATTGTTCGCCAGCTTCAGTTAAAGTTAACATGCCTAGTGTTTTCGACTCATACATCACACATAAAACACCCTGATGTCACGTGTCTTCACAGGACATTTATGGGTTGTGTGTGAACGCACGCACATATTCCGGGTAATCACTGGCAGTGTGAAAAAAGTGCAAAATCTAGCGACCCGGTTTTGTGCCCAATTTCGACCCCCTGCCAAATGATTACCCTTGTTCAAGTCACTACCTGATTGCCTAATCCTAACCCCACCCCCACACCTACTCCAAAACCTACCAATACTAGGGGGGTAATAAATCGGCAGGGGGTCGAAATTGGGCACAACACCTGGACACATAACCCATGTTTTTTTCCGGAATGGCAGTGTGAAAGGTGCTTGAGAAGATCCGGTTAAATAAAAAGATTTGTTCATGATCCGGTGTTCTGTCGATTTGTCTTAGCCTGTCAGATTTTCCTACCTCCCACTAAAACAGTGGGTAGTACAATTCGACAACAAAAAATGTCACAAGCCTAAATCTACCATTACAGTAATGCAAATACAGTAATTATGTGTTATATTTGCGGTTGTAGCTAGAAAGGATACAGTTAAAGTAAACCAACAACAAATATTGTTTTCTACCAATTAGACTGTGTTTTTATTAAAGTCTACACCTACCCCAACCCTAAACCTACCCTTACAGTAATGCAGATACATTAAAAATCATTCTTTAGCATGAGAAAAAGGAAGCGATACTAATGTGTGCATGCGCAGTAAACCCTGGTAGGAAAATCTGAGGGGTAGGATAATCAGATGAGACAGAACCAGTAAAACCCATTACACATGAGGCATTTGTTACATCCAGTTAGGACATTATTACTGATTATAATGACTTATACAGACTTTTTACGCGTTGTGTTGTGTATAGCGCTGCATAAACATAAATCCATGTCTGCATTTGTGTTCAGAGAAATAACAAACAACAAGCACTACTCTACTGCTCAAAACTCACGTTCGAATCCTCAGTGGCACATTATTTAAATATAAAATATCTACTTAGATGATATTAATCAGAAGCGCCAGACTGTCCTTGCAAAGTTTGAACTACCCAACTTTATAGAAACAGACTTTGTTCCACAGACACACTGCAGGCTACTGGTTCAGGAAACAGTCCTCGTCCTCCATATAATGCGCTGCACACCTCTGAATATTTGAGTTGGACTGTTCTGAAACAGTGTCCTCTTTTGGAAGGCCAGAATAAAGTAGTTTCACTTTCACAAGGAAACACAAAGCGACTCCATGGCGCCGGTGACAACAGAGAGATTAAAAGTTATGCCTTTCTTTGCGTGAAGATTTGGACAGAGTTATGCAAATCTTCCCACATAGTGATGTAGACATGTGGGGGCGTGTTAGAACGAGCCGTTTTAGGAGTCTTAACTTTTATAAAGAGTATCTCTTTGGGTTTGAGACTTTAGTCTTTGCAGCTTTACAGATCTTATTCCTGCACCGAAAGCTTGTAACACTCCAAAGAGAAAGGAACAATTAAAGTTGCATCATATGTCCCCTTTAAACACTGTTTGAGGTACTAAACAAGAGTGTGTTGCAAAGGCCTTTAATGTTTAATAAAAGTGTTATTCCAGTACAATCAGCACTGAAACCTTTTTATACTGTGCTCTTGAGTTTATTTGACATCCAGTAAGCAGAAGGAAATTCTGCATTGATTAAAAGTGTATTCTCACTTCTCTGTTTTAATTTTGAACTGAAACCACACTGACCTAGGATATACCATGAATGTGGCACATCAACACTGACTTTTGCTAATAAAGATGCACCACAAACTCAGTTAACTGAGTATAGACAATCAGTTTAATAATCAAAATAGACATTCAAGCAGAGTTAAAGCATATACATTTACATATCAAGCAGTGCTGTGATTTAAGACGGACAACCTGAAGATTATTGGTTCTGACCCACCAAGAAATGAGTCATAAAGAGTGATGTCAGAGTCACCATGGTGTTCTGAAGGATACTTTTAAAGTCACACATCTCATGTCTGCAGGTCATGCATCAGTTTCTCAACACTAGATGGAGTGAGAGGCTCGTGCTCCTCTGATCTGCTGCTGAGACAATGTTAACTCGATTTAAAAGTCATTTAGCTACTAAACAGATTACAGTTCTGATTCTAGAATGAAGCTGAAACACATCATAGATCTAAATTGCAATGATGCATAATTATTATAAATAATTAGGCTATCTGTCTATCTATCTATCTATCTATCTATCTATCTATCTATCTATCTATCTATCTAATTTATTTGTCGTCATTTTGATCTAAATTGCAATGATGCATAATTATTATTCATAATTAGTCTATCTATTTATCTATCTATCTATCTATCTATCTATCTATCTATCTATCTATCTATCTATCTATCTATCTATCTATCTATCTATCTATCTATCTATCTATCTATCTGTGTGTGACGCAGAGTGTGTGACGTTCCTCCAGTCTCTCGCAGGGAATCCCGCTTCACTTCCGTCACTCGTTAGTTTCGGTGTTAAACCTCCGCGAGCGCGAGTCAATCACGCGTCCGTCACTCGTCTCCCGCTCGCGCTCAAACGGAGCGCGTGACGTCACCGCAGCGAGGGGCTCCGGTTCTCAGGTGTATCCCGTTCCTGTCTCTCTCTCCGGTGGTCGGTCGGTCGGTCTTGGGCTCGCACCGGGAATAACGCGGCGGACCGCGCGTCTCCAGCGACATGGGAAAGACTCGCGCGCTGCTCCTGCTGTGCTCCGCTGTCGGTGAGTTTCCTGCGGGAAAAACTCGGCTACAAATGTAGCAAAGAAATGACAAACCCTCCGCGAGCGAACGGCGTGCGTCTGTCGTATTGACAGGTAACAGCGTTCCTGTCAGAAACACTGAAAGGTTTTGCGAGGTGACCTAAAATGTGTTTCACGTGGTGACATCTGAATTAGCTGCTTTTCTTACTGTCAAAATATGATTTACTATGCACCTGATTACATAAGATTACAGTGATTGCACGTTTTACAGCGTTAACGCTAACCTCTCAATCATTACAGATTTATTCTGCAGTAACTTCTACTTATTATTAGATTTGCATGATGAAAATCTACTGTGGATGCCTCAAAGGAGGTAAAGTGTAGCATGTCGAAGTATAGTTCAGATTTATTAAAATTTACTATAGAAATCAATATAGCCAAAATTGACTATAACATCATAGGATTAATCTGCCTTATTTTCTGACTATTTTTAAATTTGCATTGTCAAAATGTACAGTTAATACTTGAAATAAACCATTATAGAAATGTGATTTAACTAATTATCTTATTCTTCTTATATATATATATATATATATATATATATATATATATATATATATATATATATATATATATATATATATATATATATTTATATATATTATTACAGTTTAGCATAGTCAGATATAGTGCACTGAAATTGAAGACTAAAATAATATTAAATAATTGATTTAAATGACACTCAATGACAAAGAAGATCAAGTTGGCTATTTTGGAATCATAGTTTTAGTTTGAATTTGTTACAATTTTTTTATTTTCCGTTTTCATTTTAAATGATGTTTTTGGAACTGTTTTTGAAATAGTTTTTTTTTTTTGTTGTTGTTATTTTTATAACCTTGTTTCAATTTATTTAACTAATTGTTAACTCATGATATTTTTAAACTTAACTAAAATGAGAACTGATGACTTGGGAACTATTGTAAAATATTATTATTATTATTTTATATATATATATATATATATATATATATATATATATATATATATATATATATATATATATATATATATATATAAACTTTTTTGCATAGTACACAATACCTAAATAAACCTCTAATTTATTATAGAAATGTCTTGATTATATATTTCAGATATACATAGTCAAAATGGTGTCTACATTAAAATGTAGTTGGTACAGTACAATTTTCAGTTCATGATTCTTTACAGTGTGAGATGTTGACATGTCTTAATGCATGCATGTATTTGCATAAATATTCTCATGTGCACCTGTGCACATAAACAAACTTCAAACCAGACCAGAATATATCACCGCTCCTCCCTTTTTCTTGCTATTCTGTATTCATCTATCACAGACCGGTCTGTTAAACACTCCTCTATCGACTTCAAAGCTAAAAAAATTAAGAATTTGTGATTTTCCAACGCTGACAAGATTCCCAATGGACTTTATTTACTTTAAATATAGTGCAAAAGAGAATAAATGAGTATATGGTGAAAAAAACAATGCTTTAAAGCACACATTTCTCCTGTGTTTTCCCCAGTTTTGAAGTTGCTCAGTAGGCGCCTACAGCCGAAAGCGTGTCAGTCTGTTACAGAAGCTTTCCTGTAAGAAAGGAATATTTTAGGATAGTCTTTTTTTCGTGCAGTGTCATTTGCAAGTCTAGTGGGGTGAGAGTGACAGAGTTATCATTAGCATGGTGCTTCATTTGCATTTGTGCTCTTTTTTTATGAAAATGCTGCATGCTTTGAAGATAATCCTTATTATCCCATTGTAAAGTGCCATATGCCAAACCATAGTCAGCACCTGTGTGTTTATGACTCCAGGAATCAGATTAAATATTCAGATGTTGTGGTAAAGTTATATGTCATATAACTATTGATGCTTCCTCACTTGTCACCATCCAGTCAATTTCAGATGCACTGATAACATGTGAATCAGAGATGCCCAAACTTGACTTCTAGTTTAAATTATATATGTGTTTTTTATATATATATATATATATATATTCCATTGTTGTTCATTTAAATAAATTGCATATAATTTTTGTGCATTGAAATGTAAAAAACAATGTAAGGGAATTTACTTTATTTTTTACATTTTAACACTTTTATGTCAGAAGCAATATAAATGGATTTGATTAATAATAAAATTACCAATTTATTTACATTTGTTAAGTTGTTTTACAATTGTATGTTTAATACATTAATTCAATAATAATTTATATGAATGTAATTTAAGTTAATCTAACTTTATGTGAATGTTAAATTAATATTAATTCCATTTTTACACTTTTTATTAAAAAATTTGGGTACCACTATACTAACTGGATCTAAATAACTGGTTTTATTCATGTCAGAATTATTATTGAATGTAGCTTAATCACCTAAATATATTAATTTATACAACAAAAAAAAAAGTTTATATAGGTTAAATCAGGTAGAGATAGATTTTTAAGCGGTCACATTAAATGGTCTGTCTTTGAAAGTAACTACAAAATAAAGAGCAATCACTAAATCAGTGTTGTGTTTGTGTTTCCCAGCTCTATGCCACTGCAGGTCAGTGACTGTGTCCAGGGGTCCTCTGCTCCGGGTCGAGGGCCAGCCGCTGTCCATCCGCTGTGATGTATCGGAGTACGAGGGCCCACGGGAGCAGGAATTTGAATGGAAAGTAAAACGAGGATCAGAATTCATCAATGTGATCTCAACATTTGATAATCGTTACACAGACCGCTCTCTTCAGGACCGTATACAGAGTGGAGACATCACTGTGTCACGACTAGCTAATAACGCCGCTGAGCTGAAGATTCAAGAGGCTCGAGTTAGTGACAGCGCCACCTACCGCTGCATTACTCCGAGCACAGACTCGGTCTTCAGTGGAAACTATGAGGCAGACGTCCAGCTGCAAGGTCAGTAAGTCACCAGGCGTCAAACATGGCAGTGCATAATGAATGTTCAGATATTAGATAGTGAGATTTTTCAACTCAAAATGGAAAACTTTTTATCCGCTTTCATTTACATGAGTGTGAAAATGCGTTTCAAAGTACAAGTTTTTGAAAATGATACCATAATAGTCTACGTGTGAATTAGTAAAATGCAAATTTTGGAAAATAGTGGTGTCATATGTGAAAAAACCTTTTCTGTTTTCAGTACATCATTGTCATGTTAACGTTCCCTCAAAATCATTGAGATGCTAGTGTTGTTTTAATAAATATTTCAAATTATTTATTTTTTTTTATATTTTGTTATTTATTAAAATTTTAGTTTTATTAGTTTTGTTTTGGGATTTAAGGATGTCTTTATTATATTATATTATATTATATTATATTATATTATATTATATTATATTATATTATATTATATTATATTATATTATATTATATTATATTATATTATATTATATTAACCCTAACCCTAACCCTAACCCTAATTCCTAAATCAAATTATATTTACTTAAGACGTCAAATAACTTAATATTACTTTATAGTTAATGGTGAGTTGATTTATAAAACAATTAAAAAATATATGTCAGTTGGAAAGAAAAATAAACTTAATTAAAGGGAAAACCAGATAATTTTTCTGACCACACTTGCAGATACTTTTTCTTTTCTTATTTTAATCATAAACTCACTTGACAACATTCTTCAGTAAACAAGACAAGTCATGTTGCATCTCAAGAAAATGGATATTGAGCTTAAAATGTTTAGATATTTGTACAGAGAAACAAGACAAAATAATTTTCTGCAGTGTATAAACAACTCTTTAACCCTTAACCCTTAAACAAGTGTGTTAAATACAAACACACATCAAAAAAAAAAAAAAAGTCATTATTAGTAAGAGTTGGGCATGCAATGGAATGCATTAATTATGTTTAAAAGCACTAAACTGTTCAGTGTTTTTGTCGGTGAACAAGCCTAAACTCTGAACGCCAGCAGCGTTCATTATGCAAAATTCACTGGGTTAATAATATTATCATTATCTTTAGTTAATGAGCACTGACTGAACATGTTGAAAATTAGAGTAATCGGCCCAGATTTGTGTAAGACCCCACAGGACATGTGAAACATCTCAATCCTTTCTCCAGATAGCAATGATATTAAATGAAAATTGAGATTTTTGCTGCTTTTCAGATGTTTCTTCTAAATAAGACGCCAGTAGCAAGAAGTCTCTTCTGCTCACCAAGCTGTATTCATATGATAAAAAATTATGAAATATTAGAATTTCAAATAACTCTTTTCTAAGTGATTATATGTTACGATTTATTTAATTGCTATGATTAAACCTGAATTTTCAGCATCATTGCTCCAGTCTTCAGTGTCACATGATTCTTCAGAAGTCTTCAGATTTCTGATTATTATTAATGTTGAAAACAGTTGAAAACTTATTTTAAAAGCTTTTGACCATAGTGTAACAAAGCTAAAGAATCGATTCATGCAACAACTGAGCAACAACACTGGCATCAAGATAAAAGTTCTCCTGTTCCCTCTGAGAGTAATCGCTATTAGACTTATTTAAAGATTGTATAGTGATCTGCATGAAGTATGTCTAATGATGCAGAGTTCGTAGCACAGCTCGTGTATTACAGCATTTCTGAGGTTTATATGGTTGGTCTTCATATTTCCGCTGTAGATGAACAGAGCACACAAGCTCAGTCTACCCTCTGAAAGATGCTGGCTCATTTTTTCTCCCTGACCTCTGAGTGGAGCGTGCTGGGTTGTGTGTTGGTTAGTATTACCCGGCCGTTGGGTTAGTGGTTCGGCCAAGGACTCCGACCAAACAACCCAGCGACTGGTAACACTTGAATTAAAGTGTTACTTTGAAATGTCACACTTTTCATTTCTAAAATGCTTGTTAAGCAAGTTTAAATGTATGGAATATTGTAAACTATGCAATGAATTCATTGAAATTCATTGTATTCTTTCTGAATTCAGTTTTTGATTTCTAATTTCCAACCCAGTCAGCATTAAAGTAATTTGTAAACAATAGTTGAATCTATATATCATCATCTGTCCATCAATTCATCATCCTTCCATCCGTTCCTCCATCCATGTCCGTTCATCCATCTATCCATCTGTCTATCTATATATCTATATATGCCCATCCATCCATCCATCATTCCTTCCTTCCATCCATCCATCCATCCATCATTCCTTCCTTCCATCCATCCATCCATCCATCCATCATTCCTTCCTTCCATCCATCCATCCATCCATCCATGCATCTATCCATCTATTTATCTATCAATCTATATCTATCTATATATATCTATATATGTCCGTCCGTCCATCCATCCGTTCATCTATCTATCTATCTATCTATCTATCTATCTATCTATCTATCTATCTATCTATCTATCTATCTATCTATCTATCTATCTATCTATCTATCTAACTATCTATCTATCTATCTATCTATCCATCCATCCATCCATCCATCCTTCCATCCATTCATCTATCTATCTATCTATGTCCGTCCATCCATCCATCCATCCATCCATATATCTATGTCCATCCGTCCATCCATCCATCGTTCCATCCATCCATCGTTCCATCCATCCATCGTTCCATCCATCCATCGTTCCATCCATCCATCCATCCATCCATCCATCCATCCATCCATCCATCCATCCATCCATCCATCCATCCATCTATCTATCTATCTATCTATCTATCTATCTATCTATCTATCTATCTATCTATCTATCTATCTATCTATCTATCTATCATATATATGCCCATCCATCCATCAGTCATTCCTTCCTTCCATCCATCCATCCATCCATCCATCAGTCCTTCCTTCCTTCCTTCCATCCATCCATCCATCTATCTATCTATCTATCTATCTATCTATATATCTATCTATCTATCTATCTACCTATCTATCTATCTATCTATCTATCTATCTATCTATCTATCTATCTATCTATCTATCTATCTATCTATCTATCTATCTATCTATCTATCTATCTATCTATCCTTCCTCCATCTGTCTATCTATATACCTATATATGTCCATCCATCCTTCCATCATCTATCTATCTATCTATCTATCTATCTATCTATCTATCTATCTATCTATCTATCTATCTATCTATCTATCTATGTCTGTCCGTCCATCCGTCCATCCATCCTTCTGTCCGTCCTTCTGTCCTTCCTTCCATCCATCCATCCATCCATCCATCCATCCATCTATCTATCTATCTATCTATCTATCTATCTATCTATCTATCTATCTATCTATCTATCTATCTATCCATCCATCCATCCATCCATCCATCCATCCATCCATCCATCCATCCATCCATCCATCCATCCATCCATCCATCCATCCATCCATCCATCCATCCATCCATCCATCCATCTATCTATCTATGTGTGTCCATCCATCCTTCCTCAAATCTGTCTAATCACCTCTCAAATCGTTCTTCTGTCTGTCTATCTTTCTCTGTATCCATCCATGCAGTTGAAGATGATGTGACGAGTAAAACACAGAGAGTTTTTAGAGAGTTTACTGCTTTGATTGCATCTGTTCCCACATGAGTTCTCCTCTGATGGTCAAACTCGTTGATCTGGTTCAGTCACTGGTGCGTGATGTTCATGATCAGACCTGCCAGGCACAAAGTCTGCTTTGATTGTGTAAGACTAGCATTGATTCTTTTCAGTGATGCTCTGTGTTTTGTTTCACTTTTATGAGTCTATATATAATCTAAGCTCACTGGTTGGATGACGATGTACAATGGCTTCTCCTGTCATATTATTACTGTAATTCATTGACAGTAAGGTGTGTTAAAGCAAAGTTCACTGCAGGTTTCTAGCAGGTTTTTTTTTTTTTAAACTATTTTGAAAATATATTTTAATTTTATTTAAAATTAAGAGTAGGAAAGTAAAAAGTGAAGTGCAGTAGTAAAATAAAGTGCAATATCTAATCCTCTCTTAAATATACAAGAGACAAACTTGTGTACTGAAAATCCAAATATAATTTTCAGTAATCTTTTCCTCACTTAAATGAAATAATACTTTTATTCATCAATCATGCAGTAAAATGTATCAAAATTGACAGCAACAATATGTGTAACAAAAATGTTAGAAAGTTTTCCATTTTAAATAAATGCTGATCTTTTTAACTGTCAAAAAAATTAATCACAGTTTCCATAAAAATATTGTGCAGCAACTGTTTTCAACATTGAATATAATCAGGATATAAATTGAGCAGCATATCAGCTTTTAGATTTCTGAAGATGATGCTTAAAATTCAGCTTTTTTCACATAAATTACAATCAACAATATATTATCGTAGAAAACAGCTATTTTTAATTGAAATAACGTTTCTGTATCTTTCTGTACTTGGTGAGCAGAAGAGACTTCTTTCAAAAATATTTAAAAAATTCACTGACCCCAAACTATTAAACAGTAGTGTACATAAAAGAAAGAAAAAAAAGAAAATAAAAGTTTACTGAAAAATTATTTAAGTTTTCACTCTCATATTGCTAGTGAATTTCACAAATAATCACACATAATCTAACACATTGAATTAAATGTACAATTTTGAAGAAGATAAACTGAAATAGTATTTTATTGTAAAACAAACTGCAATAAAAAAGGCTCTTCTGAGAATTTGGATGCTACAAAAATCTCCAGTTAACAGATAAATCAAGCTGGCCGATATATCGGTTTATCGGTGTGTTAGTTCTTGTACCTTTTCTCTAAAACTCTTATTTTCTTGTCAATTTCAGTTATTCCCAACAGTCTGATTGTGGCTCCCGATGCCCCAAGCCCTGTGGTTCATGAGGGCGGATCCGTCAGACTCCTGTGCAATATCTCCCGTAACTTCATGGAGGGAATTTACCTGTCTCTTACCTGGTCAGTGAAGAAGGGCTCATCTCAGCTGGAGGACCTGCTGAGCTTTGGTCCAGATTTGGGTGTGACGGTTGGCAACAATTACATGCTGCGCTACACAGATGGCGGGATGCGGCTAGAAATGGGGAACGGCGTCTCGCACAGTCTTGTGCTCTCCGCAGCGACGCCGGCGGATCACGGCATGTACATGTGCACGGCCAGACTGTGGACGAGAGAGCAGGGAGCCTGGAACCGTATTCAGGAGAAGACCATGGAGATGGGAGAAGTGACTGTCACACCGACGGGTTAGTAACACTTTAGAACAACTCGAGAAAAAAAAACCAAAGCACAACAGAATAAAGCCATGACACAATTAAAATATATTATTAGAAATTATATGAGATTCACTTACTGTATGTTCATTAGCATTTTTTTAGGAGAAGACATTTTTAGGAGAGAAACCGTAACAAACTCAGATTATGCCATTTGCATGTAGATTTTTATATTTTTGTATTGTTTTTATACTATTTATAGTATTAATTCAGATTTAGAATTGGCTACTACTGTTTTTTGTGTTTTCGCCGTAGTTTGTGCTTTTGTCATTTTGTTAGTTTTTAATTATGTAAACTAAATTGTTCAATTAAATTGTAAATTACATAAGTTGCAAATTAAATAATGTTTTACATTTAATGATAAAAAGTTTTTTTGTTTTTTTTATTGTACATGGAATGAAATTGATTTATGAATTATGCTAGTTTTTTTTTCAAAATAAGTAAATTAAGTAATGCATTCATTGAAATGAATGATAATGCAAATATGCAAAAATGAATGATAATGCAAATGATAAAGCAAAATAATGCTTTCAAATTAAATTACTTGTTTTAATGTGTAAATTGTTATACATTATATGTATGTATGTATGTATATATATATATAAGTTGTGCATTCGTTGAAATTAAATGTTGAATTATAAATTATATTAGTTTTTATTTTTATAAATAATATAAATTAAAATATAATTCAATGATTTAAAATTTTTATTTTTATTTTGTATTAAATGAAATTAAATATTATTAGGTTTTTTTATTATGCATTCAGTGAAATTAAATTATTAATGTTACATTTTATTTTTATATAAATAAAATGATGCATTAAATGTAATTTAAATTTTGTAAAAGGTATGCATTTTATACATTAAATTTGCTAAAGTCTTGAAAAGCAAACAAAAATAAAGTTAATCTTGTGACTTGCACAATTTTCAGTGAGCTATTCCTTTAATTCTCTTCCATTATGACTTTATATTGTTGTGTATTTGCTTAATATTGTCAACTTCATCACTTTAGTTGTGTTGTGTCTCCTGGGAAACTGTCATGATCATAATGCCATGAAATAATCCAATTTGATAGTATAAAAGTACTTACGATGAATCATTGTTATGCAATTCGCTCGGATGATCAATGATCAAATGAATAAATAAGTTGCATTTGGAGGAAAAAGAGAATGAAGGAGAATTGATTATAGTTGTTAAAGTCATGCAGCGCCTCCCTCGAGAAGAGTAGATATGCTCTTTTGACTGGTTTTATCTTGTTTAACGTCTTCAGACCTTTCTCATAAACCAGGCTGTTTGAATACTCGTTGCCAGTGAAATTCCTGCCTGGTTACCATATATACTGTCAATGTTACTGCAGAGTTTTAATTAAAATCAAGAAGACTGCGGGTGTCTGGAGAACCATCCAGCAGACGTTACGCAAACTCTCCGAGTCTTTGTGTTGTTTGAGATTGTAACTAGAAGATGTTAAGAGAACATAGAGCACAGAAGCAGTCTGTGTCGTCTAACGTGATGTGCTGAATATCACTCATCCCCAGGAGAAATGACTTAGAGTTTGCTTTTACAAATTAAAGGAATAGTTCAACCGTAAATGACAATTCAGGAATCATTTGCTTACTTATGTTATGGCAAACCTGGAATAAGTTACTTTTTTCTGTTTAAAATAAAAGGGAAATTTAGCAGAATGTTCATGCTGCTCTTTTCCGTATAATAAAAGTATATTTTAATATTTTATTGATATTTATTTATAATTTTATGTGCTTTTACTGTTTTTATACTAAATAGTATTTAGAAATATTTTAAATTAGCTTTCATTTTTATGCTTTGCATTTTAATTTTAGTTGAAGTTTTAGTTATTTTATCATGCGCTTTTATTGTTCATTCTATTAAAATATTTACTATTTATTTTAAATTAGCTTTTATTTTTTTCTCTTCTTTTTCTTAAACTTCAATTTAAGTTTACGTTTTAATCATTTTATGTTCTTTTGTAATTAAATTTTTTTTTTTAGCTTTGTTTTTATTTAAGTTTTAGTCATTTTAGTAACATTTTCCTGCAAAGTTTATAATTTATTTTAAAATAGCTGTTTCTGTGTACAAGGCATTCTCTGGTCTTCTAAATCCTTACTCTCCTCAAAGAGCTCTTAGGTCTAGTAAACTTTGGAATAGTTTGCCTGTAAATGAGAGATTTGCTCCTTGACCAGCCAGTTTTAAATCTGTTCTCAAACCTTATTTGTTTTCTCTCGATTTTCTTTAAGGTTAGTTTAAGAGTTTTAATGTCAAATTGTTCTGAATCTGTTCTGAAACGTGAGGTTGCAAGTGCATCACTGTTACTCTTAATGTATGTGTTTATTGTGTTTACATCATTGAGATCTGTATGATTTCAGTGCCATTTCTAATGCTTGCATATTTTCTGCTTGTCTTTCTCTTTAAATCCTCAGCGAGCTCCTTCAGCGTCCAGGTTCAGGACGACAGCACATTGTCCACAGGAGAGTCGCTGCTCCTCACCTGTTCTGTGTCCGCTGAAGCCTCGGTGGATCTGGAGGTGACGTGGCTGATGAACGGCACGCGGGTTGTGGCCCGTCTGAGTCGTGACGGCGTGCTGACCAATGCATCTAATGCAGTGGACGTGAGGCGGCTGGGAAAGTGGGATTTCCAGCTCAAGGTTCACGGTGTGGATCTGTCTGACGCGGGACTCTATGCGTGTAAAGCGAGTGCATGGGTTCAGCGCGACGGTGGACGATGGGACCGGGCCGTGGAGAAGGTTTCGGACCCCGTACGTGTTCACGTTATTAAGCAAAGTGAGTACGTTGCTTAACTTTCACTTGAGCTTCTGAAGTATCATTCATAATATCATGACTCGTGACATAAACAGCCCGCAGCGTCTCACGTTTTGTGGAAAAGAGTGACATTTGGAGAAAATGCCATCTGAAGCTCTGCATATAAATGCGTTCTGCTTCCCTCATCCATAAAATATTAATTTGATGTTGATTACTTGGTATTTAAATGGCATTAAAAGCATGATATGCCGTTTGTATTAGTGCACTGGAAAATATCTTTCAAGCGTTGGGCTTGGGTTGTCTATTAGAAGTTGATTTGCAAATCACGTTTTATCAGAATAATGTGTATATTTTAGCATCAGGTAAGACTGGATGATATAGCTAAAATAATAATTTTAAATCTGTATATATCTTTATTTATGTATTCACTCTAAAATGAATGTAAATGCATTCAATAAACTATTTAGTTATTGCTTGCAAGATATTTTATTTAATACCTAAACAGTAAATTTAGTAGATTAAAAATAATCAAACCATGTTTTCACACTTTTTTTTAACGTAATGAACACAAATTATTTTAATTTACACTGTCATAAATGAATACTTTTATTCAGCAAAAATGCATTAAATTGATTAAAAGTTACAGTAAAGACATATAATGTTGTAAAAGATTTCGATTTCAAATAAATGCTGTTCTTTTGAAGTTTCTATTCATCAAAGAATCCAGAAAATAACATGTATCACAGTTTCCACACAAATATTGTGCAGCACGACTGTTTTCGACATTGATAATAATCAGAAATTTTCCTTGAGCAGTGAATCATCATATTAAAATGATTTCTGAAGATCATGTGACACTGAAGACTGGAGGAATGATGCTGAAAATACTGCTACGTATCACAGAAATAAATTATATTTGAACATAAATTCACATAGAAAACAGCTATTTTGAATCTTAAAAATATTACAGAATTTTACTGGTTTTACTGAAATCTTTACCGAATAAATGTAGCCTTGGTAAGCAGAAGAAACGTATTTAAAAAACATTTTACCAATAGTGTATATGAAAACAATAACAAGATGCCTTGTGGGAACCTGCAAACTCAGTTTTAATGATTCACTCAAATGGACAGTTTGAAATGATTCAAGGAAGTGAATCATAAGAGTTTTTTCTTTCACTAGCTAAATGATCACAAATATCTGTGACTATTCACATATCGTTCCGCCCTTAGAACCGTGAGATAAAATCTAGGCATGTTATTTCACCTTCACTACCTGACTGGTGAGTTCTTAACCCGTCCATCAATGTCAGGTGTCTAGAAGTGAAAGTAGAAAGGTTGCATTCGTTCGATCTGTGGTCTGTTTGTGAAAGTGGTGTTAATAAGCACGCTTCAGGCACGAGATGTTTCTGAAGATCCGCTCTGTCACTGGCTAATGCATGAAGGCTGTGGGTGGTCTCCCTGATGGAGGACTGCTGACTCTGAGCCCGATGCTCTTGTTAGAAGTCAGCGTTAGTCGTTTGGGATCTCGTTGTCAGCGTGATTCACAGGGAAGAGCTTCAACTTGTTTATTCTGTGAGGAACTACAGAGAAAGAGAAGGCGTCGCTCACCTTAAAAGGCAGAAATCTGGGGTTGTTTACTCTTCTCAATGAGTGAGACGAGTAGGATTTAGTTTCAGCTCCAAAAAAATACAGAAAAAACTACATAAAACTGGCTCATACGACTGGTTCTGTGACATCACACTTGTGCACATTGATTGAAGACTAGACGTAAAATTAAGTCATTATTCACTGAAAACCTTTCCATTAATCGCAAGGTTTGAGATTAATAGGTTTCTATATACGTTCTGAATGCTTGTCTGTAAAACAGATATTTTTATGTTAACTAAAGATAAAATTAAAAAAATATATTTTGTTTTGATAATTCCTTGAAACCAAGTGAAATAAGTTTACGATGAAGCATTAAAATTACTCATCGGAAATAAATAAAACTAAAATAATGAAACTAACCTGAAATAAAGATTAAACAGAAAAATTTAATTTAATTTAATTTATCCATCCATCCATCATCTTCCGCTTATCCGGGGCCGGGTCGCGGGGGCAACAGTCTAAGCAGAGACGCCCAGACTTCCCTCTCCCTAGCCACTTCTTCCAGCTCTTCCGGGGGGACCCCGAGACGTTCCCAGGCCAGCCGGGAGACATAGTCCCTCCAGCGTGTCCTAGGTCTTCCCCGGGGCCTCCTCCCGGTGAGACGTGCCTGGAACACCTCCCTGGGAAGGCGTCCAGGAGGCATCCGAAATAGATGCCCGAGCCACCTCAGCTGGCTTCTCTCGATGTGGAGGAGCAACGGCTCTACTCTGAGCTCCTCCCGAGTGACCGAGCTTCTCACCCTATCTCTAAGGGAGCGCCCAGCCACCCGACGGAGAAAGCTCATTTCGGCCGCCTGTATCCGGGATCTTGTCCTTTCGGTCATGACCCACAGCTCATGAGCATAGGTGAGAGTAGGAACGTAGATTGAACGGTAAATCGAGAGCTTTGCCTTACAGCTCAGCTCCTTCTTCACCATGACAGACCGGTACAGCGACCGCATTACTGCAGAAGCTGCACCGATCCGTCTGTCAATCTCCCGTTCCATCCTTCCCTCACTCGTGAACGAGACCCCAAGATACCTGAACTCCTCCACTTGAGGCAGGAACTCTCCACCAACCTGAAGTGGGCAATCCACCCTTTTCCGACTGAGAACCATGGCCTCGGACTTGGAGGTGCTGATTCTCATCCCAGCCGATTCACACTCGGCTGCAAACCGTCCCAGTGCACGCTGAAGGTCCTGGTCTGAGGAGGCCAACACGACAACATCATCCGCAAAAAGCAGCGACGAAATCGTATGGTCCCCAAACCGGACACTCTCCGGCCCTTGGCTGCTCCTAGAAATTCTGTCCATAAAAATTATGAACAGAACCGGTGACAAAGGGCAGCCCTGCCGGAGTCCAACATGCACCGGGAACAGGTCTGACTTACTGCCGGCAATGCGAACCAAGCTCTTGCTCCGGTCGTACAGCGACCGAACAGCCCTAAGTAGGGAGCCGCCGACCCCATACTCCCGGAGCACCCTCCACAGGATGTCGCGAGGAACACGGTCGAATGCCTTCTCCAAGTCCACAAAACACATGTGGACTGGTTGGGCAAACTCCCATGAACCCTCCAGCACCCTGGAAAGGGTATAGAGCTGGTCCAGTGTTCCACGACCGGGACGAAAACCACACTGTTCCTCCTGAATCCGAGGTTCCACTATCGGCCGAATTCTCCTCTCCAGTACCCTGGCATAGACTTTCCCAGGGAGGCTGAGAAGTGTGATCCCCCTATAGTTGGAACACACTCTCCGGTCCCCCTTCTTTAATTTAATTTAATTTAATTTAATTTAATTTACGAAAATATATGGAATATTGCCTTAGCACTAACTGAAATATATTACATTTATTATACATTGCAATAATTTCTAAAAATTAAATTAAAATGAAAATAAATGGAAACCGTAAAAAAAAAAAAAAAATACCAGTGAAAATGGCAAACACACTTTAAAAAAGAAAAAAAGAAAATGATAAATTCTGCATTGGAAAAAAAACTGCTAAAAGTTTTTAAAATTAATCATCTATTTATATATATATATATATATATATATATATATATATATATATATATATATATATACAGCGCAAAATGAACAAAAACTGAAATTAAAAATAAAAAGAAAAGCTAATTCTAAATTTTAGTTATGCTGTAAAAAATTTAAATAATAACAAATATTAACAAAAAAAAAATATTGAAATAAATAAATATACACTGCTCGATGGCAGATTTCCTATGTAATCGAGATGTAATCTAGTGTCATGCTGTATTCTGATTATTTTCTATTCTCATTTGTAAATCGCTTTGGATAAAAGCATCTGCTAAACGATTAAATGTGAATGTAACCCGATGAAGAAGTGCACAGATCAAATTCTGTTTATTTCCTTACTGTCCCAAGCATTTTCCTTTAGTGCGAGCAAAGAGACAAGCGTCCTTTTACTGATTTTTTCAGAACAAAATGCAACGTTTGGGATGACATACAGGGTTTCAATATTTAATGCAGGAAATTCCCTCCAGCACTGTAGACCAACAAGATTCTGAAGCATTAAAAAAAAGACTCAGAAAACATCACATATTGTCTGTGACTTCCTGAAGTTGACTGCATGGGACGTGTTTTCAAGACCAGATGTGACGATAAACGTCTTTTTTAATATACATCTGGAAACTAGTCTCTCTAGTTAAAATCTATGAAGAAGATTTGCAGGATTCTTGACTTTGGTGGACTGCATTAAAATAATAATTTGAAGGTTTATTTGTAAAACTAGAGCCAATGAAGACAATAAAATCAACACCCTCTCGCTCACACTCACACAAGCTCTTTAACCTGTGTTTATTGAATGTTTTCATTGGTTTCCAGTTCCCACCCCACTGTGCTCTACAGACATTTAATGTTAAAGACAATCTCGTGTTAAAATCGCTTTCGTTTTCCGCAGAACAGCCTTGAACGGTTTGGCTCTCGTTCGTTAAACACGGTTTCAGGAAACGTGTTTCTCCTTCCAGAAAACACCTGACCTGTTCAACTGCTGATGTCTGAACCTGAGAACGGGTTTTTTGTGTGGGACGCCTAAAAGTATTGTTTTTCCCTCCTTTGTTTTCTCCTTTCCGTCGCTTTGGAGGCTTTGAGATGCTCCAGAACCAAATCTGTTCAAGAAGTAGGCAGCATGTGATTACGCTGATGGATCTTTTCCCTCAAACTGGGAGCATCACATATACACTACTGTATAAAGTTATGTAATGCTCTTTTATTAAAAAAATATTATACTCACTACATGCATATAGGAAGCATTTTTGTTACTTGAAATAAAACAATCATTATATATATATATATATATATATATATATATATATATATATATATATATATATATATATATATATATATATATAAATAACGTTTATTTTAACTAATAGCCAAACCAATATTTCTCTCTTTTTTTTTTTTTTTTTTTTTTTTGCATAACTTCAAATGAATATATATGGAATTTATTTTACTTAAATAGACAAAATACTTTTTTTTTTACTAAAATTATACTACAACAAAAATATAAAAATAACATCTGATTCAAAATTAACAATTCATATCAGTGATACTGACATAAAACTAGCTCACTGAGGCTGCATTTATTT
The DNA here is from genome assembly GCF_023724105.1 of Carassius gibelio. Classification (NCBI taxonomy): domain Eukaryota; kingdom Metazoa; phylum Chordata; class Actinopteri; order Cypriniformes; family Cyprinidae; genus Carassius; species Carassius gibelio. The sequence continues at coordinate 3,473,010 of NC_068396.1, forward strand.
GTTTACAAAATACAGTAATATCAGTACAATTCTGAGATATTATTACAAGTTAAAACAGCTGTTTTCTATATGAATATCTCTTAAAATGTAATTTATTTCTGTGATCATTCCTCCAGTCTTCGGTGTCACATGATCTTCAGAAATCATTCTTTTGCTGATTTGCTGCTCAGGGAACATTTCTGATTATTATCAGTGTTGAAAACAAGCGTGCTGCACAATATTTCTGTGGAAACTGTGATGCAATTTATTTTTCAGGATTCACAGATGAACAAAAAGTTCAAACGATCAGCATTAATTGTGTCTTTGTGTCTTTCCTGTCACTTTGGATCAGCTCAAAGCGTCCTTGATGAATGAAAGCATGTAATTGTTTATAAACGTCTAAACTAATTAAAAGAATTAAGACCTCAGCAGAACAGACAATGCATTTCCTAGTAAAGATCTGTTCCTCAGCTTTTCACGTTTGTATGAACAGACTCCTGCCAACATTCTCCTAATGACTCCGTTGTCTCGCTCGTGTTTATTTGTCTTGCTGTGTTTGCTCTTATAATTCGGTCTCATCACTGAGCTCTTTAATGCACAGTGATCCAGATGATTTAGTTGGGCTCTGTGTGTGTGGCTTGTTTTTGTGTGTAAGATCAAAGTCTGCGCCTGCGGTGTCTTGAGGTGTTGATGATGGAGTCGTGTTATTGTGGTTTCCTGATAACTGCTGTGAATAGTCTTGCACACTTTGCATGTTGTAGTTTGCGCCGTTATCAGCTGGTTTTGAAGAACGGTGTGTTTGCTGTTGTCTGCGCAGCGCTCAATCAAAGCAGTGAAGTGCACTAACAGCACGCTGACATACTGTACCGCCTGAACCCATGCCATATGCTCCGAGATCGTATGAAGCAATGCCGGCTCAATTGTTAGAGAAACAGCTGAAGATTTCAGGAGCTGTTTTCCATCTTGTCATGCACTGATGGATGATTTGTGCTGCTCAAACTCATTAGTGTTAATGATTCTGAGACCCGGTGAGCCCAGCAACCAGAAGCTATGTTCATTCTGTACAGTCTCTAGTGTCATGTTTGGCCTGTTTGTGTATCGTTGTGCACATACAGCATATCATGCTGGAACATTTTATTTTTATTTTTATTTATTATTATTATTATTTTATTTTATTTATTTTTGTTTGCATTTTACTTGTTTTTAGTTTTTCCTTTTATTTTACTAATTTATAATAATATTTTTTTTATTTAATTAATCTTGATGATTTTTTCAGATTTTTGAAACATTTGTATCTCCTTAATGAAAATTAAGATCTCTAATCTGTTCTAATTTCTAAATAAAGTGTGTCTTTAGTCAGTTCTATTCTACTCAGATTAATAAAATGATTATGATTAGTGAATCTTTTGCTTTATTAAATAATTCTCCATTATCTATTTCATTCAGATTTTTAAATATATATTGATTAATTATTTTTGTCTGTTTAAAATTATTACCATTATTACCCATTGTTAGCGCTTTCTTCAATTATATTTTATTCTTATTCATAAAATAATAATTTTATTTTAGATTTTATTATTTCTTAATTATTTATTGTCATAGTCTTATTTCTAAATGTATATTTTGATTAATTGTTCTATTTGATTAATTAATATATTTTGTTTAAAATTATTCTAATGTTAGTGTTTTTTTGTTATGTTTTATTCTGATTCATAAAATTAATTACTTTATAAGTAATTAAAAAAATTTATGGAATATTTTTACTTTATTAAACAATTCCCTACTTTATTCTAATTTGTAAGTTATTTGTATCTGATTAATTGTTCATTTGTATTTAATTATATTATTATTCTAATTAAAGTGTTTCTTTTGCCAATTTATTCTATTCTGATAATAATAATACAATATTTATTTATTACGGAATTTATTAAAATTATTAAATGTGTATTTTTGATAAATTAGTCTATGTAATTATTCTATTCTCTTTTTTAATACTTTTTAATAATAATTATTATTATTATTTTATGTAGTTTTTTATTATTAACACTATACACTATTATCATTATAGTATTTAGTATTATTATTATACAGTTACATGGGATTTTTTATTAAATTATTTTGTATTTCGTTCTGATTTCTGAACTTTCATTCTGATTTTTGTTCTTACTGATTTTGATTTAAAAAGGTGATTTTTTTTTTTTTAAAGTGATTTTACTCAGTTCTGTTTTATTCTGATTATTTTAATCTGTACAGGTTTATAGTTGCGTTCTAATTTACTGTATTAAGTATAAATATGAGAGACAGTCTGGTGTCATCCAGCATCTTAGTGTTGGTTTCCATTTTTTTCTAAATTTAAATCTAAATCTAATCTCACCTTTCGCTGCATCAGTCTCTCTATATTTAATGAACAAATAAACCAAACAGACGAGGACTGATCTGAGAACATACAGTTTATTCTCTGCAGCTGTGCAGCAAACTGAAGAAAGCGTGAGAGAACGAAACAGACAGAAGAAGACGGAGCACAAAGAGATAAAGTCTGATCATGTGGAGTGAAGAGGCTCTTGTTTAAACTGATTGACAGTCACTCTCTCGGACCCTTCTTCCGTTCCCAGGACACTGTGTTCCCGTCCATAGAGACTGGCTTTAGAGCTCCTGTGGGACATTCATCTCATGGGCTCTGTTTGTCCGGGTAAAGAAACACAACCTGCTCTCGTCCCGTCTCTATTTATCTTCCCTTAACTAGAACTTTCTCTGCTTCATCCCATAAAGTCACATGACCAAACTGTGCTGAGAATCATGAAGGTCTTCTGATGGAGAAACAAACTAAGTTACTCACTTTAAAAGTAATTAGCTGACTCAGAAAAGTAGGAGCCCCTCTTGAAAAAAAAGAGAAGAAATATTAAACCAGTTTTAACTAATGTGATTTTAGTATTATATTATATTATATTATATTATATTATATTATATTATATTATATTATATTATATTATATTATATTATATTTGTAGTGCTATTATTTATAAATGATTAATTATGTTTTAAATCGACTTTTATTTTGTATATTTTCAGTTTTCATTAATTTTAGTTTGATGCATATGAAGAATGGCTGTGTATTATCCCACTATAAGTGGGAGGGGCTTATCGAACAGGAAGTGATGCGGATGAGAGCCACACGGCGCAGATGGTCCCAGTGACTCAGTCGGTGTGACGTCCAAAAGCTTAACACAAAGCCCACCACCACATGTGAGACTCAAGTCAGTTGTGTTTGTGAGTGAGAGTCTGGATGATTTTCATTTGTCCTGCTCCTCTCTCATGTGTTTTTTTCCGAGGTATTTGTGTTCTGTGAGTATTCGGAGACTGTGTATGTGGGAGAATGGCGTTTTCTTTGGCACACTGTAAGTCTTTGTGTGTCTCTACTGCTCGCCCATGCATGAAGGTCCCAGCTGTATAGGAAGCGATGCAGGGAGTCGTTCACTGCCCACCGGGCGCGAAGCCCAGAAACACTTGACACTGGTGAGCCAAGAGCCTGGAGACGGGGTCAGCACACACCTTTAATGAGTGTGTGATTGTGCACGTGAGCCCATGGACTGGGAGGAAGACTTACACTGTCTCACGTGTCTAAGACTTCTAAAATCTAGGCCTTTTTTTGGTAGCACAAAATCAAAGTTATAATAGTGTTCCTGTAGCTCAATTGGTTACGCATTGCGTAAGCAGCACAAGGTTGTGGGTTCGATTCCCAGGGAGCACATGTTAGGTAAAAAATGTCTGAATGCACTGTAAGTCACTTTGGATAAAAGTGTCGACTAAATACAAAATACATCCAGCTTTCTTTTGTTCAACAAACATGGACTGAGTCACTTTGACTGTTTATTTTTATGTGATTTGTTTTGCTATGGTTATAGTTATGTTTTGTGTTTCTTATTGTTTTGTTTTGTTTTCTGGCTTTTCATGATTTGTTTTGTTAGGGCAGTTTTTTTGTTTAGTTTTTGTTTGTTTTATGCTTTAGCATTTTGTTTTGTGTGATTTTTCTAAAGATTTTTGTTTTTTTGTGTGTGTGATTTTCTTCAGTTTTGTTTGGTTGGGAGCTTTCAGTTTTGTTCGGTGTTTTGTTTTATTTTGTTTTCTGTTTTCTGTTTTGTGTGCTTTTTAAGGCTTTTAGATTTATTTTGTGTGTTTTTGTTTCTTATTTTGTTTTTGTTTTGCTTTGTCAAGGCTTTTTTATTCTGTTTAGAATTGTTAGTTTGTTTGCTTTTTTCAACTTTTTGTGTTTTATTTTGTTTTCGCTTTTTCACTTTTCTGCAATATCTGATTTATTAGGGATTTTTATTTTTATATGTGTGTTTTGTGTGATTTGTTATTTTTTTGTGTAATTATTTAGTTTTTTGTTTGTTTTGCTTTAGTCTTTTTGTTTTGTGTAATTAATTAGGGCTTTTTATTTTAGTTTTTTTATGACCTTTTTAACATTTAAGCTTTTTGTTTAGTTATGTTTGCTAAGTATATTTGGTAATGTTCTGCTTTGTTCTGTTTTTCTTTTTAGATTTTTATGTTTTGTTTTGACAGGGCCTTCTTATGTTTTTTTTTTGTGTTTTGTCTTTGTTTTACTTTTTAACATTTTGTGTTTTGTTACATATTTTTAGGTTTGTTTTAATATCAGTTGTTTTATTTTGTTCTGAATTTGCTTTGTTTTTTGTTTTGTAAGTTTTGATGTTTATTTTTTTCCTCAACAAACATGGTTTGAGTTGTTTTGCCTGTCAAGAATTGTATTAAATGTTTACTTCTAATCATGAAAATGACTAAAATAATAACACAATGCGGACACAAATCACCAGTTAAATACTTTTTTTTAGAGCCAAACTTGAATTAATATCCTAAAATGCACAACATTCCTTAAAAATCCAAAAATGTAGGTTATTTCCTTATTTGTTTCGTTTTGTTGATATGTGCAACAAAAAAATGTAGTTTAACTTATTTTTTCTTTCTCTCTCAGATCCAGAGTACACTGTTGTTCTGAACTCATCTGTGAACGCAAAGATGTCTGGCGACCCGACGGAGCTGGAATGCAAAGTCACAAATGTGTCGAACCTTCGTAGCGGGCGGCTGGGAGTGTCATGGCTGTACAGAGGCGTTCAGCCCGGTGACGTCCCGGTATCCACTCACACCATCACCTCTCTGGATGAGAACGGGAACCTGGTGGCAGGCAAGACGTACAAGAGCCGCGTGGAGGCGGGGCTTATTACAGTGACCCGAGCAGAACCTTCCGTGTTCAAGCTCCGCCTCCTTCACACGACGGACGCCGACGCCGGTGAATACACTTGTGCTGTAACCGCATGGGTGCCGTCTCGACATGGGAACTGGAAAAAGGCTGCCGAGCATGTGTCCTCAGCGCTGAAAGTCAGCTTTGCTAACAAGCGTAAGTGTGCATCCATTAGGATGGTTTTGTATTTTTTTTAGGGTTAGTTTATTGTTTATTTAATTTTTTTTTTGTTTTGTTTTGTTTTTTTGGTGTATCATTGAAGTGTTTCAATTGAATATTGTTTGTCAGTATTTAAACTTTATTTTGCTTGTGCAAATATTATTATATTATATTATATTATATTATATTATATTATATTATATTATATTATATTATATTATATTATATTATATTATATTAAACTGTTTTATTCCAAAATCCAAAGGACAAAAGTGCATCAAATAATATCATGAGGTATGTATAGTATGCTCCTGAAAATATTATTTGTATTTAACAAAAAATATTTTATTATTATTATTTGTATTTAACTATTTTTATTCAAAAGATAATATTGTTGTTGTTAACAAAAGTGAATCAAATCATATTGTGAGGTAAAGTATTTTGATTGTTATGTAATTTGTATTAAGTTTCATTTATATTTTTAGAATTAATTTTATTTTCATAATAATAAAAATATATATATATATTTTTTATTTTTTTTATTTTATTTTGTGTTTATATATATATATATATATATATATAGTTTGTATCATTTTGGCTTTGTGAAAAGTTACACACAAATTATTATTATATTAATAATAGCAATATTAATATTATTACTGTATATCAACCATTTTTCCTCAATCAAAAGTTCAAAGTGAAACCAGTCGTATCGTGAGGTAGTGTAAGTATACATTTGGATGACTACGTAATCTTAGAAAATTTGTTCACCCAAAGCAGAAAATTGCAAGACCTTGCAACAAGTTTCAGCAAGACTAGTAAAACATTTTTCTGTTTAGTTTGCACTGTATGTGAAATATCAAAAGTGTCACGTTTGTTTTAGACACCTGTGCGTACTGCAGCTCAAATGTTCACGCTTCTATTCTGGTCTGACACATGACGTCTCAGCTCATTGATTTCCTGCATCATTTCTATAATTACCTGAATGGAATAACCACATGCATGGAAGCATTTGCCCCGGTTGACTTCAACCAGCGCCGTCTCTGTAATGGGGAATCCTCTGCTTCATGAGGACGTATAAATTATGCATTTGTATTATATTCTGATGTGTTTTGTGAGCTGCGGGTCTGATGCATTTCTCCACAGGGTGCAGTTTTTTCTGACATGCTGAACACTTGTGTTCAAAACGGTTGCTGCATCAAGTTACACAGCTGCAATTGCAGCTATAATGACATCTGAACATTTGGCATAATTTTGCCATTATCTGATATTGTGCCTGCTATATTGGGACACTTTTTATATTCCAAGATGCGAATCCATTGTCTTATGCAATTCAAGACCAATAACTTTCAGCCAGAAGACATGGCAGTGTTGCATTAGGACTGTATTTCTGCATGATATTTAGATGTCGATCATTCAGAGCTCAGAATTTTTAATTTTTATTTATTTAAGTAAATAATTTATTTTATTTATTGGTGAATCGTGAATTGACATTTTATTTTGTGTTAATATTTAATGTTTATATTGCTTGCAGCAGTATAATGAGGATAGCGGCTGATATCGCATTAATATCAGTGTTATTTTAATATTGCATAATACTACATTTTAATTAATATTTTTTATATATCAATATGAATATTATATAACATATTAAATAATAAAAATAAAAATAATATAAAATAAAATAAATATGAATATTTATTATGCTAAAATAAAATAACAATAATAATAATAATTATTATTATTATTATTAATAGTTTATTCCTTTGTAATGAAGCAATATGTTTTTTAGTGTTTTTAATATTTTTTGTTGTTTGTAAATATTGCATATGATATGAAATGACAAATAACATAAAATAACATTATTTAATTTAATTTCATTGCAATCAACAAGATGTTTTTAATAATTTTATTTTAAGTTAACACTGATGGCCCTGATTGATATCTCTGACTTTTAATCGCAGAGCAAATATAAGCAAACATTAGCACAGTTGCATTAATTAAAGTCTCCATTTAATCTGCAGTCAAGTCAAGTCACCTTTATTTATATAGCGCTTTAAACAAACAACATTGTGTCAAAGCAACTGAACAACATTCATTAGGAAAACAGTGTGTCAATAATGATAATTCATCATTGAATTCAGTGATGTCATCTCTGTTCAGTTTAAACAGTGTCTGTGCATTTATTTGCAATCAAGTCAACGATATCACTGGAGTCACTATTAATGAGATGTGTATGGTTCTCCTCATGTGTCTCACTCAGGTCCTGTACTCAGTGTCGTGGCCCGGCGTCTCCGGGAAGCTTCGGCTGCCGGCTCCAGGTTTGAGATGAGCTGCCAGACTCACGTCCAGAACATCCCACCGGGAGCCGCCTTCTCCATCCTCGTCTTGTCCGAGGAGGCCATCGGGTCGTCCAGCCGCAAACTGGCGTCTCTGAGCCTCGAGATGGTCCTGCAGCTGGAGGAAGACCGGGACCTGATGCTGGTGAAGAGCGGGAAGAGGGAGTTCCAGTTCCGGATGCCGGCGGTGCGAGAGACCGATCGAGGCTTTTACTGGTGTGAGATGAAGGCCTGGACGAAGCAGAGCGGGGAAGACTGGGTGGAGATGGCCAAAGGAGTATCCAATAAGGTTCAGATCGATTTCATACACAAAGGTACAGGATGCAAGATATATTTAGATCAATTTCACAAAAACATTTCAATTTCTACCATTACGAATGCCACTGCTGCTTTGAGAAATTGTTTTTGCTTATATACAGTAACATGTGTTTGTTATTTTATTGTATTTGGTGTATCATTGAAGTTTGTTGTTTTATATTTCATGATAAAATATATTTCAAATAAAATTAAGATTATTGATAATAAAATGCTACTATTAATAATTATATTATTATTATTATTATTATTATTATTATTATTATTATTATTATTGTTGTTGTTGTTGTTGTTGTTGTTATTAGATATAATAATTCAAATTACTGTTTGTGATCAAATAATAATACCAATAACAAAAATTTTGAATTAAAATATTATTTTTAATATTGTTGTTATTATTTACAGAAAATCAAGAGCTGGGCAATAATGTAGTTTATTTTGAGACAATTTTTTTTTTTTTTTTTTTTTCTTTCCTTTTCTTTATTTTTATATTTTATATTGTATTGTATATTTTTTTATTAATTTAATTTATTATTTATTTATTTAATTGTTTGTATTTATTTATTTTACATTTGTTTGGCTTATAGTACTTAGGGCTTGAGAAAAGTGCTTTTACAAATTAAATTAATAATAATAATAATAATAATAATAATAATAATAATAATAATAATGTTATTAATACAATCATTATCACATTTTACCCTGAAATCAAAAGGACAACAGAAATAAATTCCATTTTAACATTCATTCACATAGAAAATAGGTATTTTGAATTTGTATTTGTATTTTTGATCTCATAAATGCAGCCTTGATGAACAGAAGAGACTTCTTCCAAAAACATGTAACAAATCTTATAGAACTTTTTAACAGTAGTTCAAATGACCCACATAATGCTCAATATACAGTATACTTTAACATGTCTATCTTATAAGACTTAAATGAAGTTATTTTTGTCCTGTTTTATGATTTCTCACAAGGTCCCACGTTTGATGTGTCCATCAGTTCAGACACAACGAGTGTGTTCCCCTGGGAAACTGTGAAGATGGAGTGTGATGTCAGTGTTAGCGGCACGTCTCCGACTACAGGCGAGTTACACACCTCTCTCTCTCATCCACACACAAATCAAATAAAGAAGACAGATGAATGCTAGTTAGGAATAACTTTACACTGCTGGTGTAAACCAATTATCAGTTGAAACATTTAGAATATTATAGTTTGTTTCTTTAAACATAGAGTAAATCTTGTTAGATTAATGTTTAAATCATGAAGAAGAAAACACACCGGAAAAAAATTATTTTGCTTAAAACTGGTTCACCCTCAGGCCATCCAAAATGCAGATGAGTTTGTTTCTTCATCAGGTTTGGAGAAATGAAGCATTGCATCAGTGTCTCACCAATGGATGCTCTGCAGTGAATGGGTGCCGTCAGAATGAGAGTCTAAACAGCTGATAAAAACATCACAATAATCCACAGCACTCCAGACTATCAGTTAATGTGATTGTGAGAAACAAATCCATCATTCAGATGTTTTTTTTACAGAAAATTGTTGCTTCCAGCTAAAATACCATAACAAAGCTTCCTCCAGTGAAAAAATGGCCTCGTCTGAATCAGGAGAGAAATCTGCACAGATCAAGCACAGTTTACAAAGGAAAACTTTTTCACGTTATTATAGACTATGGACTCAAAAATATTAATAATGGATTTGTTTCATCTTTTGTCTTCTCAATACATTAACTGATGGACTGGAGTGGTGTGGATTATTGTGATGTTTTTATCAGCTGTTTGGACTCTCATTCTGACGGCACCCATTCACTGCAGAGCATCCATTGGTAAGACACAGATGCAATGCTACATTTCTCCAAATCTGACGAAGAAACAAACTCATCATAAGTGAAAAACTCGTCATTTTCATCAAATATATTGATGCCAAAACAAAACAAAATTACAGCATTACAGAAAAACATCACTTTGTCAAGAGATCACAGTAGTACTTTGAGTTCAAAACCGTTATTTTACTAAACTCAGGCCATGAATAAATAGGTTATATTATGTTATCAGTCTTACTTTGTTCATTAAACACTATTAGAAGACGCTCATTCCTCTGCGACAACTGAGAAAAAAATCATGCAAACTCTGTTCCTGAGATGTTCCACACTTCAGCCAAAATCATCAGGTTCACAGCGAGACCCAGATCAGATTTGTGCAATAATAACAGATCAGCTAACAGCAGATGTGCTCGTGCCTGCTCGTGTTGCATTTGGATCTTTGTTCTGAAAACAAGAGCTAGTCTGTTTAAGTGTGTGTGTGTGTGTGAGCACTTCTTCAGTCCAGTTTGTTGACATCTAGCAGGAGTTTCTATTCAAACATTTGATTCTGTAGTGTTTTATTTTTCACAGATCATAAAGATCAGGCATTTATGGCTTCACTGAATCATTCAGGACACTTGTTGATTTATTTCATCCATTTCCTTGTGTTACTTCCTTTAGGTGTGTTTACACGATGAAAGTTCATTTAATGTTAACAGTCGCCGTGATTTTGCCAAGTAAGACATGATCCTGGATCAACATTATTGTCCAAAAACATAGACTAAACCCAATCCCTACCCCTAAACCTAACCTTATCCATAATTTATTCCTAAAATAGCTGATTAAGAGGGGTGAAGAAGCACCTAACTGTGATTGTAAGCCTAAAACAGATATTTTCTGAAAAGTTATATCTTAAAGGGATTGTTCACCCAAAAATGAAAATGTGATGTTTATCTGGTTACCCCCAGGGCATTTCTACTGTGAAACAAAAAAAAAACTGAGATTTTTAGCTCAAACCGTTGCAGTCTATCAGTCTAATAATGTAAACGGATGGGAATTACAGCTAAAACATACAGTAAAAAAATACTATCGCTTTAATTCAGACTCTTTGGCTCATGTGTGCTTTGAGAAAAGAGCAATGGGAGAAAAGGAGAGATTCGCTGTCACTTTTTATTTTTGTTTCATGTCACAGTCTGAACGTTTTATAACCATAGTATGTTGGTGTGATTTTATAATGAACAAAATTAATAATAACATGCATTGATTTTTTTTTACAGTTTTGATAAATAAGTAGTCTATGTATTTGCAATGTATCTGTAAAACACTATTATAGTTTATATTAATATTTTGAATTCGTTTTTAGACTTTCTGTTTTGGTTTTAATTTTAGTTAAACTTTTAGTAATTGTATTGTGACATTTTAGCAATTTTTTTTTATTTGTTATATTGATATAGGTTTTTAATGCATTTTAATTTCAGTTTTAGTTTATTTTAAGTTAAACAAAATTTACAGAAAGATTAATGTTACCTTGACAACTAGTAACATTTATCTTATATATATATATATATATATATATATATATATATATATATATATATATATATGTAAAACTAAAAACTAAACTGATAAATACTTATATTGTATTATATATAATTAATATATATTATATAATCATATAATATACATTATATTAGCCTAATGTTTTGTTTTAAATAATTGACCGTTTTTTTTTTTTTTTTATTGTTATTTTTATTAAAACAAATTATAGGTTTTAAAGGGATACTCCACCCTAAAATGAAAAATTTTGTAATTAATAATTCACCCCCATGTCGCTCAAAACCCCTTAAAATCTGGAGGCTTGAGACTGTCCCATAGACTGTCAAATAAATAACAGTGTCAAGGTGCAGAAAAGGTATGAAAAGTCGTCGTCAAAATACTCCATCTGTCATCAGACATGAAATCTGGGTTACATGAAGCGACGGGAACACTTTTTTGAAGCGAACAATGATTATTTTATTTGAAATCAAAGCTAAATACACATAGAAACAGTGCATCCTTGTGGTGTGGAGGACACAGAAGAGCATACACAGCACGGTGATATGGAGTGACACAGAGGATACCGTTGAAAAATTAATTATTGAATAAAGTCGTTATTTTTGTTTTCTTTGGTTACCAAAAGTGTTCCCATCGCTTCATGTAACCCAGATTGCACGTCTGATGACAGATGGAGTATTTTGACGACGACTTTTCATACCTTTTCTAGACCTTGACACTGTTATTTATTTGACAGTCTATGGGACAGTCTCAAGCCTCCAGATTTTAAGGGGTTTCGACATGGGGGTGAGTTATTAATGACAAAATTTTTCATTTTAGGGTGGAGTATCCCTTTAAAACCTATAATTTGTTTTAATAAAAATAAAAATAATACAAAAAAAAAGAAAAAAAACCTGTCAATTATTTAAAACAAAACATTAGGCTAATATAATGTATATTATATGATGATATAATATATATTAATTATATATAATACAATATAAGTATTTATCAGTTTAGTTTTTAGTTTTACATATACATATATATATATATATATATATATATATATATATATATATATATATATATATATATATATATATATATATAAGATAAATGTTACTAGTTGTCAAGGTAACATTAATCTTTTTGTAAATTTTGTTTAACTTAAAATAAACTAAAACTGAAATTAAAATGCATAAAAACCTATATCAATATAACAAATAAAATTTTTTTTTTCTTTTCTGGACCTTGACACTGTTATTTTTTTGGCTTGTATGGGACAGTCTCAAGCCTCCAGATTTCCATCCAAAATATCTTAAATTGTGTTTTGAAGAGTAACAAAGCTTTTCAGGTTTGCAATGACATGGGGGTAAGTGATTAATGACAACATTTTCATTTTGGGGTGGAGTAACCCTTTAAGTACAAATAGTCAAAGGAAAGGAAGGTTATCTTACAGTGACTTTCATTGAACTGAAGTATGAGGAAGTATTTCAACACCCGAAAAAAATCCAGGTTTCACCTTTATGATGACGGTTCTCTCTGCAAATATTTGTAACCTGTTGGAGGTTAAGTGTTGGTCAGGATGAGGCAATAAACCAGTCTTTAGGAGGACGTTAGTGAAATCTGACTCAGACGTGTCTGTGCTTGCCTTTATTGCAGCACAAACATAGAAATGAATGTTTAATGTTGGGAAAAGACTTCATAAACTGATGTCATGTGAAACTGGGTCACGCTGTGTGTGTTTTTCAGCGTGCAGCAACATGTCAAGCTGCCTCAAGATCAAGACGTCATGTGTCATAATTTATAATGTTGCAAAAATGCAATACACATATATATATAGTTGTGATTTTTGATGTCTGATTAAAACTGTTTGAGAACCCGCACAAGGTAACATGCACAAACACAAGCCTTTTATTTCAGAAATTCGCCTCAGGTGTGTTTATACTTCTGCATATCCTCTTATTTATGAGTCTTAGTTTAGGACGCTTCATAAGATCCTTTCAAAATATATGCACCTGCATTTTAAATCACCCAGTTTTGATTAATATCACATGCATTCTTTGTGCACAAACCAGTACCAGAACAATCAAAGTTTATTTCTGAATAGAATAAAAACTACAATATAATCTCACAATCTCTGACCTTTCAGTTTTTTATATATATAATATGAACTCACAATTAAGACTTTCATGCATTTATGACTTTTTTTTCCCTCAAATTCTTATTTTTATTCAGTTTTTATTTTGTAATTCTGACTTTTTTATAAAATTAAATTTTTACTCTGAATTTATATCTTGCAAATGTAAATTTATATCTAACAAATCTGACGATTTATTTCACAAATCTGAATTTATATCTCATAATTCAGGCACTTTTTCCCCTTGCAATTTTTTTTTTCTATTAAATTCAGAAATGTTTCAAGCAATTATCTTACATTTTACAAAATGTAAAATTTTAACTTTTTAATCTTGTAAATTACATTTTTTCATTTAATATATATTTTTTTAACTTTATTTCAATTGATATATTTTTAGCTAGTTAACAATAACAACACTCTTAAGGACTGAATGACTGAATATAACTCTCTCTGTGTTTAGTTGTGAGTTTGTGTGTATTGCAGTATTAGATGCTGTAATACGAACAACTTTTCCTGGAGACAGCTCCTGCCGTGTTGTTTTATCTGTAAGGAAGCTTTAACTCATTGTAATCTATCATTCCTCTAATAGATCTCATTCTCCGCTGCTTTATTTCCTCCCAAGGCCAAAGTCTTGGCACATCAGTAACACTGTAATCTCAGGGGATGAACAGCAAGTACTTCCCCTCGGCTGCAGGGCTTCATAACCATCTTTTGTCTTTTATGTAAGGCTCTGCATGTCTGTTGTCCCAGAAAAGAGCAGGTTCGAGTCAAGCTTCTGCGTCTGTATCACCCTGATGTGCCTTTAGTTCTTCCTCCAGACATCTTCATGATATATGGTTTAAATGTCTGACAGCACACTGAAAATCTAAGATGCAAAATCAGCTTTCAATTTGCAATTTTCTCTGTCGGTCATGTGACTCTCTGTGCCATCGGTCAGATTTTCTTGCTTCTGTTGAGGCTCGAGATGCTCTTTGTAAGATCTCAAATCATGCTGGAGGACCTGATTATCACGCTTTATGTATTAAGAAAAAAGAAGGTAAAATTTTGAATATCAGTATTATTATTTTTTTTTATTTTATTTTTTTTTAAATTGTCAAATTATAAATGTTTTTTTTTTAAATAAAAATGTAATTTTAAAATCGTGTATATATATATATATATATATATATATATATATATATATATATATATATATATATATATATACTATTTTTATTATTTATATATTTTTGTTGCTTAATTAATTTTAATTGTTTATATGTTTATATTGTATGTTTTATACAAACATATATTTGTTTTGACATTTCCCTTTTTAATACTGTAATACTGTAAAGATGCTTTGACACAATCTGCATTGTAAAAAGTACTATATAAATAACTGTAAATATATATGAAATTTGCTTATATTTTTTGCTTATATTATTTGTTTAAAATATTTTACATTAATATATTTATTTTTACTATTTTAATATAATCTTATAATACATTTTAATATATAGTAATACAATTATTAAATGTATCCAATTATATAATTACTAATAAAATTAATTACATTCTGTAATTATTTATTATTATTACACACATGCATATATAATTTGCTTTTATACATTTATTTGTACATTTTATATATTTTTATATATTTGATATATACATTTTTATATATTTCTAAATATTATATATTTATTCACGATATTATTTAATTTAAAAAAAAATCTTGCTGAGGGGAAAAACACATCCTGAGGTGGTCACAGTTATTTAATTTGATAAAGATTACGAAGACAAATGGAATAATGAACATTTTAATTTCACAATTGTGTCATAGAAGAAATTATTTTGAATAAGCCTTTACATTCGGAGGACTGACGTGCGTTTAAAGGATCGGTGACCCTTGCACAATCATTCTGGTTAAGCACATTAAATCGAATGCCTCTGCGCTGTACATAAGTCCCTCGGGCCAGATGTGTGCTCGTATCCATCGAGGCCTGCTCCGCTCCTGCTGCTGACCCAAGCTCCACACACATTAGCTCAGGATGGACACGGGATCGAGGAGATCATGGGAGGAGTAATAGAGCCTCAGCATTGCGTCTCGCTATCTGAAACGACTCCATACGTCATGAAGATAAAGCGCTGACATTACCGTTTTATCATTTCCATTATCGTCCACTGATTAGATGCGAGCATCATTGCTGCTAGTGTTCACACTCAGAAAACACTATTGGATTTATTATTTTTACAAACATGCAAAATGGTTAAAATGAGACTATTTGGCATCCAAGGATTTCTTGCATTCTGGTCAAACATGAGCGCTGGGTTTATAATTAACCACATTACCCATAATCCTCTGACGACCTCCACAGAATAACTGTAATTAGCAGGATATCGGAAATGTCTCAAATCTATTGTGCTCCAGGTCAGTGCACTTTTGTTCTCTTTATTTCTTCCCCAGCGTATTGAAAAATCACCAGTGAGGTCTGTAGAACAGATTCAGTTCAGTGTCCTGCTTCTCTGATGTTTCTCCAGTAATGCCACATACATCTCAGTTTGCTCGCATTCATTTTATAAGCTCTGTATTCTCACTTTGTCCATTATTGGCTAAGTTATGACTGTTTTTTATTATTTCTCAGAAGGAATATGTTAGGAGAAATAGCTGAGAAGTTGATTATTTAAAGAAGCTTACATGGAATTTTTTGATTATTTATATGTGACCCTGGAGCACAAAAGCAGTCTTAGGTCTATGGGGTATATTTGTAGCAATAGCCAAAAAAACATTGTATGGGTGAAAATTATCAATTTTTCTTTCATGCCAAAAATCATTAGGATATTAAGTAAAGATAATGTTCCATGAAGATATTTTGTAAACTTCCTACTGTAAATATATCAAAACTTATTTTTTTATTTGTAATACAGTATGCATTTATAAGAATTAATCTGGACAACTTTAAATGTTATTTTCTCAGTATTTAGATTTTTTTGCACCCTCAGATTCCAGATTTTCAAATAGTAATATTGTCCGATCCTAACAAACCATACATCAATGGAAAGATTAGATTATTTATTCTTCTTTCTGAAAAAAAAAAAAAAAAAAAACATTAAAACTGGTTTTGTTTGTGCATTTAATTTTACCTAAATGTGGGCCCTCATTCTTTAATTTTTGCAATAAATGTATGCATTTATTTCTGAATTCGACCATTCATTTGTTTATGCATTTATTTAAGCATTTGTGCATTTTATTTATCTATGTATTTATTTATGCACATTCTCATTTATTTATTTGTGCATACTTTATTAACATATTGTGTTTATTTATTTATGCATTTATGCACTTATTTTGTCATTTATCTGTGCATATATTTGTGCATTGATGCCTTCATGCATTTATTAATGAATTGATCTGAACTGATCCTTCTATTAAAACTAGTTCATTATATTAGCTGTAAATCTTGTTAAATCATAATTTTACAGGGGTTTTAGGGTTAACAGCATTCTCAGGTATGCGTCATGACTTCTTGAACTATGAAAGAGAGATAACAATTTCATCAAAGCTAATGTCCCGCAATGTTTGGTGGGTTTTTCTCATTTTCTCATTCATTGTCTAGGTCTGTGTAATGGGGAGAGGGCCGTTGTGTTCAGGTCTTTGAGTCAGCGCGTGGGTTTGACAGCAGTGGGCCGGCGTACAGTCAGTCTAATTGCTAGTTTGGGACCATCGTGGCTTTATAGTCGTCTCTTTCACTCTTTCTCTGCTCATAGATGTGCATTCCATTGCCGTTCCAGCGATGGGAGACAGAAAGCGTTATTTTTATAGGACATGCCACATCTTCTAATTGATCTTTAGTTCTTTGAACCAGTATGTGTTAGTGAGGGGAAAAGACTTCTGCAAGAAATGGAGCTGAAAGATTTGCAATTTGATGAGATCTTGGCATGACCTCCATAATAATAAGCTATGCAAGAACAAAAAAAGTGGTAGAGGATCCTTAAATAAATGCATGTTAAAGGAAAGTTTTTTTTTTTTTAGATTTGCAGTCCTAAAAATATGTCCTCAATATTAATATTTTTGAATCTAGAGGCATTTGTATGTGCTTTTTATGCTCCATATGGTGGTAGATTAGAAACATAATATCTTCTTATTACACAATGTTATTGTATTATGTTGAGAAGGAAGACTCCCTGTACACATGCTTAAGTTAAGCTTGCTTTATTTATCTGTGTCGGTTTATTTATGCATTTATTTACACATTTATACAATTATTTATTAATGCACTTTACACATTATACATTTATACATTTACAGTAAACATGGATTTATATATGCATTTATTTATACACTATTGCTTATGATTTTATTCATGCATTATTTCTGCTATATTTACACATTTGTTTACTCATTTATTTATCTATGCATTTATTAGAGTTCATTAAATGCATTATTTATTTACACATTTAAACATATTTTAATTTATGCATTCATTTAGGTATTCATGCACTTTGAAGGAGTTTATTAAATGCATGATTTATACCTTTTTTTTTGCAGTGCATATGAATCATTATCTTGTGATTTCTTCCCCATCAGATGATGTAGCGTACGAGATGAAGTGGTTTCTGAGTCGTCTGAAGGGTTCAAACAGCCCGTCCCTGCTAGCCAGTATGGACCGCTGGGGTGTTGTGCACAAGGCTCCTCGCAACGACAGCAGCGACTGCAGCCTGGAGCGCCTGGGACCCAGAAGATTCGTCCTGAACGTCCACAGCACACAGGACAGTGACGCTGGTGACTATTACTGCACCGCAACACCCTGGATCCGCTCGACCGCCACCAGAGTCTGGAGCAAAACGCCGGAGATCCTCTCACAGAAAGTCTTTCTTAGTGTCAAGTTTGCATGTGAGTAATAAAGTCCACAGAATTGCTAAATGTAACCCTCAAACCAAGTCATGCTAGTTTCACAAGCTTTTATACGTAAATGGGAGGCTGCCAGCATTTGATTCTCGTTCCCACGACGAAATTGCGTTTATCCGAAACTTCTCGGTGCGTGTTGGAGCATGCATGTGTAATATTAAGAAATCTTGTGCATTTACTTGGAATAGTCTAGCAAAATGTGTCATTGTCATCTTTCAGAGAATCTTTCAAAACCTGTATGATTTTCTTTCTTCCATAATTCTTTTTCATACACCAGTAATGCACAGTGAATCTGTCAAGCTCCAATAAGACCAGAAAACACCATAAGTCATAACTACAATCCATGTGACTTTTTCCAAGTCTTATGAATATGATAGAAGACTGAAAATATGATAGAAGAATTAAGTAATTTTTCACAGAAAATGTCTTGTCTATGAAGCTATGAAAGCTCTGAAATTTGCTTTAATAACTTTGTGCCTGTAAAAAATATTGATTTATTTATTATGAGTTTATTTGTGCATTTACTTATTTATATGTGCTTCATTATATATATATATATATATATATATATATATATATATATATATATATATATTTTTTTTTTTTTTTTTTTTTTTTTTTATTAATGCATTTATTTATTTGTGCATTTATTTATGCATGCATTATTTATGGATTTACTATATATACATTAATGCATTCATTATTATTAGAGCATTTGTGTTTATTCATATCTTTATGCATTTACATAATTATGTCTTTATTAATATTAATTCTTTAAAAAGCATTATTTTGTAAGTGTGTTTATTTTTGTTTGGTTTCAGTGTGGGACTCGATGAAGATGCCTTTGCTGTACGGCGTCTGTGCTTCGGTGACTGTAGGCATCGTTTCTCTCGTCCTGGGCCTGGTCTGTGCTCACTGCTGCTGTAAAACCACTACACCTACCCCACGCTCTCGCGACAAACTCATGGAGCTGGAGATGGATTGACAAAGACAGTACAGTTGTCCCCTGCCGAACTGGACGGCGTGGTGACAACTGATGAACGCTGGGACGTGTCCCGTGATGTTATGCACCACCTGGAAGGAGAAACTACAATCTCAGAGGAAAAAAACTGCTGGATCAGAGTCAACGACTAGGGCGAAATACTCAAAAATTGCACTAACCACATTCTTATATCAGATGGGTACACGATTTGTTGGATTAATGAACGTTTCGTCATTGAAACAGGAAGAGATACCTGACAAGTTCCGAGCAGGATTTGACAGATTGAAGGATTATATTACTCTACATCAAGCTCCAAAGAGATCGTCTGCTTCCAGATCAGGGTTTAAAGACACTCGTTTCTACCATGATTCTTCTGAGTTTGGTGCTACTCTCTTTTTGCAAGACACGGGAGGAGCTGAACCCATGTCACAATGTGAAAGATGGTGTTTTATCTGTGATTCTGTGTTGTAATGTATGTACCGTTCAGTTTTGTTCTCTAACCCATCCAGAGTTTACCAGCTCTGACCAACCCAACTCTCTAAAAGCGAACTAGTCAACCATTACCAGCTGGTTGACTGCAATGCGATGGGCGGTCACACTAGATATGATGAGTATATGATGTTTGAAAAAAATGTTTTTTGAATAAGTAGTATTTTTTTAATAAATAATAAATTTTCTAATATTAAAATATATAATCGCCTCCTGTTTCCAGTGACGATACAACCCATGTATTGGGTTAACACCTCTGTGTAGCTAGCTAGTAACACCCTAGTAATTCCCCCAAAACAACCTTCCAGAACTCCAGAATTGATCCGCAATTCTGCAGCAATAACTTTAAAAATGTTACAACTATCTAGCAAGATTGGGGCAGTCGTGCCCTAACGGTTAGCGAGTCAGACTTGTAACCCTTGTAACACATGTCACTTCACTTCATTTTTTAGGAAACACTTTGACCATAATAGCCACCAACCAAAGTACCATGCAAATTGAATAGTAAAGCAAACAAGTGCATCGCAGCAACAGCTTAGATTTAGCTTCAAGATTTATAAAAACAACCTGGATAGAAACACCATTGCAACGACCTACCAACAATCTACTGTAGCAAAGACCAGAACATCCTAAAACCACCTTGAGCATCGTAACAACCACCTAAAACACCAAAGCAATTGCATAAATAGACCCTAGCAACCTCCTACAACAATCTAATGTAGCAAAGACCAAGAGCATCCTAGCAACTACATAGAAATGTCCTAGCAACTAGCTAAAACTTAAACATACGCCAAGAGCATCCTAGCAACTACATAGAAATGCCCTAGCAACTAGCTAAAACTTAAACATACGCCAAGAGCATCCTAGCAACTACATAGAAATGCCCTAGCAACTAGCTAAAACTTAAACATACGCCAAGAGCATCCTAGCAACTACATAGAAATGCCCTAGCAACTAGCTAAAACTTAAACATACGCCAAGAGCATCCTAGCAACTACATAGAAATGCCCTAGCAACTACCTAAAACTTAAACATACGCCAAGAGCATCCTAGCAACTACATAGAAATGCCCTAGCAACTACCTAAAACGTAAACATACGCCAAGAGCATCCTAGCAACTACATAGAAATGCCCTAGCAACTACCTAAAACGTAAACATACGCCAAGAGCATCCTAGCAACTACATAGAAATGCCCTAGCAACTACCTAAAACGTAAACATACGCCAAGAGCATCCTAGCAACTACATAGAAATGCCCTAGCAACTACCTAAAACTGAAACACACGCCAAGAGCATCCTAGCAACTACAAAGAAATGCCCTAGCAACTACCTAAAACTGAAACACACGCCAAGAGCATCCTAGCAACTACAAAGAAATGCCCTAGCAACTACCTAAAACTGAAACACACGCCAAGAGCATCCTAGCAACTACAAAGAAATGCCCTAGCAACTACCTAAAACTGAAACACACGCCAAGAGCATCCTAGAAACTACATAGAAATGTCCTAGCAACTACCTAAAACTGAAACACACACCAAGAGCATCCTAGCAACTACATAGAAATGCCCTAGCAACTACCTAAAACTGAAACATACGCCAAGAGCATCCTAGCAACTACATAGAAATGCCCTAGCAACTACCTAAAACTGAAACATACGCCAAGAGCATCCTAGCAACTACATAGAAATGCCCTAGCAACTACCTAAAACTGAAACATACGCCAAGAGCATCCTAGCAACTACATAGAAATGCCCTAGCAACTACCTAAAACTGAAACATACGCCAAGAGCATCCTAGCAACTACATAGAAATGCCCTAGCAACTAGCTAAAACTGAAACATACGCCAAGAGCATCCTAGCAACTACATAGAAATGCCCTAGCAACTACCTAAAACTGAAACATACGCCAAGAGCATCCTAGCAACTACATAGAAATGCCCTAGCAACTACCTAAAACTTAAACATACGCCAAGAGCATCCTAGCAACGACATAGAAATGCCCTAGCAACTACCTAAAACGTAAACATACGCCAAGAGCATCCTAGCAACGACATAGAAATGCCCTAGCAACTACCTAAAACGTAAACATACGCCAAGAGCATCCTAGAAACGACATAGAAATGCCCTAGCAACTACCTAAAACTGAAACATACGCCAAGAGCATCCTAGCAACTACATAGAAATGCCCTAGCAACTACCTAAAACTTAAACATACGCCAAGAGCATCCTAGCAACGACATAGAAATGCCCTAGCAACTACCTAAAACGTAAACATACGCCAAGAGCATCCTAGAAACGACATAGAAATTCCCCAGCAACTACCTAAAACTTAAACATACACCAAAAGCATCCTAGCAACTACAAAGCAATGCCCTAGCAACACCGAGGTCTGGACTATCCATCCCAAACTCTATAGGAAAGTATTAATATGGTATCATTTAACAGTGTTCATCCTTCCAAAACAGAAAACATATTTCCCAAACATCTACATCCTTGTCTCTTTTAAAGTGTTCAGCGTATAGAATAACCCATTTTGAACTTTGGTAGAGAGAGGAAGATGAAAGTCCTAGGCTAATTCCCACACACCCCCCGCGATCACATGAGTATGAATGAAAGTGATAGTGTCTAGTGTGGCCGCCCCTCGATCGGATGAAATATCGACTCATTGACTCCTACAGACGGGTCACATGGAGGTCAGGGTTTGCTTAGGTTGAATCTGTGCCTTGGGCCTGGTCTTGAAGCTCCGCTAACAGCTCGGCCCTCCGTTCTTCACCTCCACCGTCACATTACGGAGCAAATAGAGCTGAAACTCAATACTGTGCATTAGGGCCAAGAGACCCCCAGAACAAGCACTTTCCTCTTCAGTGACGCCTCAAGGGCATCGGCTGACCCTTTTCTGCATTGTCTGCATCTGAGGGTCTTTGTCTCCACTCCTGAAGCTATGGGCTAACAGTGCTGAAAAAAAAAAAAAAAAAAAAAAATTCTCCTGTGAATCTTCCATATGGAAGATTGTGGATATTTACAGTGTTTGTGCTCAGCAAACATTCTGGTGTGGATTTGTTTTCAGCCTCTTTTTCTCTGTATTAAACCACTGTTAATTCAGACCGTTTAAACTTTATTTTCTAGATCTTTTCAGTCTTGAGAGTGCTTCTGTATTTGGGTTTTGTAACGTTTATACTTTTTAAGAAAATTAAGATTGAAGTTTAAAACTGTTGCATTGAAAATGACTGTGTTGATATCAAACAGAATTGCAGTTGGTCTTTGTTATTTTTATTTTATTTTTTCGTACTGAATTATGATTGGTGTAAGATTGTGTTATTGACTGGGTTGTTGAGTGAAAAAATGTAGTTACGTTGTTCAGCTGATTAAAGAGTGGTTACACTAGATAATAAGCATGCAAAATTATTACAGAAATATTTTAGAAGGAATATGGGCAACAGGATGTGATGTCATGGTCCAGTGCTTTTGTTTAAAAGAATAAAATATAAATAATATTAATAAATTTAAAATGTTATGATATATTTTGCGTCATCTTGCATATGTACATATTAAATAGTTTTTGTTTCATGCATCTCTATATTATTATTATTATTTTTATTATATTATTATTTTTTTTTTATATAAGTCTCTTCTGCTCACCAAGGCTTTATTTATTTGATCAGAAAAACAGTAAAAATTGTGCAATATTATTACAAATTAAAACAGCTGTTTTCTATTTGAATATCTGTTTTGAATATCTATATCTATTTTATTTCTGTGATGTGCAGCTTTTTTTTTAGCATCATTCCTCCAGTCTTTAGTGTCACATGATCTTCAGAAATCATTTTAATATGCTGATTTACTACACAAGAAACATTTGTAATTATTATCAGTGTTGAAAACAGTCGTGCTGCACAATATTTTTGTAGAAACCTCAATACTTTTGCAGGATTAGAAAATAGAAAAAAAAATTGCTTTTTTTAAATAGAAATGATTGAAACTGTTGACATGTCATTATGAAAACCTCAATAATACATAATTTGGACTGAATTCTATATGATAGTGTCATATATTTCTATGCATGTGTCAAATACCTCTATGTCGCTCAAAGGAAATCATTGTTATTATCTTTTTGCACTCGCTGGGACACTCGTCTGCTGTAATTGCTGCTGATTGGCTGTGTGGGACTGGAAAGACGTTTGTCTCTTCTGACGGGAAATTTGTAGTCTGTGTGTTGCAGCATGTTCTACTTTCCTCTTCTTTTTTCCTTTTTTTTTAGCTGCAGTATGTCACTCTTCTCGAGTTCGCTCTCACTTATATGTGATATTATATTTGCAGTTCTGCTCTTGAGGCATCCCTGAAGCTCATTCAGAAACATTTATATTCCCTTTTCAAAGCATCACAGAAATTATTCTGGAACAGCAATTGTAGTAAAATGGTACAGAATCATAATCATAAACGTGCCATGGCATTTTTAAATACACAGTAGTATTGTATTGCTAGGAGAGTGTCACCTCAAATATTTGGTCTTGGCTGTTTTCATTCGCTCTTTGTAAACCTCCTGGGACGCGTGTGGATGTTCCTGGTAAAAGGTCATTAGCTCATAAACGCCGTTTCATTTTCTAGTGTGGCCTCCAGTGCCCTGTAAAGTCCTGCAGCTCTCCGGGCCGCGTGGTAAAATAAGGGCAGGAGTGTTATGAGAACATCACTCTCAGCTCCTCAGTGTAAATGTTAAAGTGCTCAGAGAGACAGAGGAATCCTTTGGTGTCTCGTCAATGTCATGGTAACAATGTAAACTGACCGGGGTGAGAAACCATGGAGTGGAACGGAGTGAGAGCACAGGCTTACATTGAACATATCAGTCTTCGTGCCAACATATACTATGAATATAATTGCACAACATGCACATATGTATAAAAATAGATTTAATTTCATGTTTTTGGAATAAAAAAAAATCTATCTATCTATCTATCTGTCTGTCTGTCATAAAAAAAATTAAACAATTCAATTTAAATTTATTTGTATAGCCCTTTTTACGATATAAATCATTGCAAGGCAACTTTACGTTTCTACAATATTTAGTAGTAGCTTAATTGCTGATCAGTTTATGTGCATATGATAGGCCTTTTCAGAAAAATTAATACAAGACGTTGTCAACCAGACGATGAACACTATTAACAGCAATTATAATGTGATTGCATAGTAAGTAGCAATATTTGTTAGTTCTGTTGTTGATTCAGGGTTAGCATCATCTGAGGTCCTCTGAGAGTCAGCATCATCTCGTCTCAGGTGTTCTGGATCCAGACTGGAGCTTGTGTAAATCCTAGTTACCCCGTGGCAAAAAAGAGAGAACAAATAGAGACATAATTAGCATAGCAACTGATCCAACCAAGTAAAATTATTTAGTTTAAACCAAGCTAAAGAATAGGAATACGCATCTGATCAGATACAACTGCAGTCACAAATTATGAGATACATTTTCCGAATGCTTGGCGAAAGAGATGCGTTTTTAATCTAGATTTAAACAGAGAGAGTGTGTCTGAACCCCGAACATTATCAGGAAGGCTATTCCAGAGTTTGGGAGCCAAATGTGAAAAAGCTCTACCTCCTTTAGTGGACTTTGCTATCCTAGGAACGACCAAAAGTCCAGCGTTTTGTGACCTTAGGGTGCGTGATGGATTGTAACGTGGTAGAAGGCTAGTTAGGTACGCAGGAGCTAAACCATTTAGGGCCTTATAGGTAAGTAATGATAATTTGTAACTGATATGGAACTTAATAGGCATCCAGTGCAGAGACTGTAAAATTGGGGTAATATGATCATATTTTCTTGACCTGGTAAGGACTCTAGCTGCTGCATTTTGGACGACCTGTAGCTTGTTTATTGACGAAGCAGGACAACCACCTAGAAGTGCATTACAATAGTCCAGTCTAGAGGTCATGAATGCATGAACTAGCTTTTCTGCATCAGAAACAGGTAACATGTTTCTTAGCTTGGCAATGTTTCTAAGATGGAAGAATGCAGTTTTGTAACATGGGAAATATGATTTTCAAAAGACAAGTTGCTGTCTAATATAACACCTAGATTTCTGACTGCAGATGAAGTAACAGTACATCTGTCTAGTTGAAATTTGTAGTCTACTAGATTCTGTGTACTGTTTTTTGCTACAATAAGTAATATGTCTTATCTGAATTTAATAGGAGAAAATTATTTGTCATCCAATCTTTTACATTTTGAACACACTCTGTTAGCTTAGATTATTGAGAAGTTTCATCTGGTCTCGTTGAGATATATAGCTGAGTATCATCAGCATAACAGCGGAAACTAATACCGTATTTTCTAATAAAATTACCAAGGGGCAACATGTATATTGAAAATAGATGAAACCCTAGGACAGATCCTTGAGGCACTCCCTATTTTACTGGTGATAAATGAGATGACTGCCCATTTAAATAAACAAAATGGAAGCGATCGGACAGGTAGGATCTAAAGAATATATTCTAAAGCGTTTCCAAAATATTTCAAAGTATATTAGTTCAGCAGAAAAAAAAATATTCTAAATAATAATAATTCCTTCATATTTGGAACAACTTCAGAGTAAATAATGACAGAATGATTTGCACCTCTTAAAAACATTTTTGGTTGTTTGTTTTTTATGAATGTGGCCCCTGGACATGTTCTTCACATGGAGACTGTAACATCCACAGTTTATATTAGTGGAAAAATACCGTCAGGATCACTGACATTAATTTACACTGACAGTGTAGGATCGATGTGTCTGTGTACAAACAGGTCCAGTTCTCCTTGTAAGGCAGTCTGCTGCTCAGGGCACAAATCCATCCATCATCAACCAGCGATGCCAGCTTCTCAGACGTGGGCTGTGCTCATGTGCTCAGGATTCTCCACAGTCGGTCTGATCCATATGACACTTTCCATGCCAGACTGAAAATGCTGCTTTAACCCTTAAAATTTTGGATTTGCACAATATTGTTTATTGCATACTAAACAGTACAGTATATACTGCTTTCAGAGTATATAATATTTCAGTGATATTGCATGCTATGCTGATGCCACATGCATGTTTAATTAATCAAGTGATATTCACTTATCAACTTTTTTCATACAATTTAGTATCATAATGCATGTAAATATAAAATATTGTAATGGCTTTTCACAGTAAGCTTAATCCTGATTACTATTGTTCTAAACCTACTTTTAACCCTGGATGAAAAAAACATTTCAACATTTCGTGTTTTTGATTTTTTTTTTTTTTATTAGTGCTGTCAAACGATAAATCGCATCTAAAATAAAAGTTTTTGTTTACATAATATATGTGTATTGTGTATATTTATTATGTATATATAAATGCACCCACATAGAGTATGTACATGTATAAACACACACATATATAAACATAACTTATTTTTCTTAAATATATTCATGCATGTCTGTATTTAAATATACATAATAAATATACACAATACACATATATTATGTAAACAAAAACTTTTATTTTGGATGTGATTAATCTGGATTAATCGTTTGACAGCACTAGTTTTTATTCAATTAATGGTGTAGTAAATCATCAAATAATCTACCTTAATTATACAACATTATCATATTTCGATAACAACAATACTTAAATAGCTTTATCATCAATGACAAAAAAATAATTTAATTTATTTCAGCAAATTTATTATACAGATGCATACTCCATTCAAACCTAAATGTTTCTCACAAACACCCCCAACTCAGAAACTCTGAGCTTAAAGAAAGTTCAGTATTTGCCACTCAGAATTGTATTTTCATTCTTTTTCTGATCTATCTACCGTATTTTCCGGACTATAAGTCGCACTATTTTTTCAGAGTTTGGTTGGTCCTGCGACTTATAGTCAGGTACGACTTATTTATAAAAATTAATTTGACATGAACCAAGAGAAATGAACTAAGAGAAATGAACCAAGAGAAGTCATTACCATGTACAGCCGCGAGAGGGCGCTCTATGCTGCTCAGTGCTCCTGTAGTCTATCACTGAAATCATAGAGCGCCCTCTCGCAGCTGTACATGTAATTTTCTCTCTTGGTTCTTGGTTCTAAATAAATGCGACTTATAGTCTGGTGCGACTTACTGTATATATGTTTTTTCCTCATCATGACTTATTTTTGGACTGATGCGACTTATACTCAGGTGCGACTTATAGTCAGAAAAATACAGTACATGTTTTCATTTTATTTATTATATAAGATGAATACCATAATTTTCTATTCTTTTACTGGGCCTATTCTATTGATTTGTTTTCTTTTTATTTATAAAAAAATGAAATTGACCCATTAACACCAGTGTTTTCTCTTCTTTTTCTATTCTATCTACTTGTACTTGCATTAGACTAACCTGGACTAATCCTAGCAGCACTTACATATCGTTGCTCTTTTGTTAGTTTTGATTGCTTCTACTGTCCTCAGTTGTAAGTCGCTTTGGATAAAAGCAACTGTTAAATGATTGTAAATGTAACTGACCCTTGAGCTTGAAATTGAATAATAGTTTGTATTGACGTCTTTCTGCGGTTATAAAATACCTTCTGATGTTCATTCACGTTTATTTCATGTTATGACTAGTTAAGAGGAAGATATGATCAATTTACCTGCTGCTTGAACAGAAATCTGTCACAACACATTTCTTTATTTGTCACGCCGTTTACGTGCATTCAACTCATAAATATGATATTTTTGATATGACTTGAATGCACCATTAGAATGTTATGGGCCAATACAGACTATGACAGACAGTCAATAGCATGCTTTGGACATTTACAGAAACACCATGCATTATATAAACAGTTGTTTCAGCTTTTTAAACGACTGTTTATACAAGGAAAAACTCTATAGTACAGTCTGCAGAATGTAATATGAGGATTCACAATTCTAGATCCATTATATAAACAGGTCAATGGCAAGGACACCGCAAAAATGCTAATAAGACCTGCGGACTCTTTCCACATACTCTAATGACGCATCTCCATAGTTATTAACATCGCTAATCTGGCAAATAAAAATGTAGGCTAAATTCATAACACTATACTGTTATTCACCTTGCCAATAAATGACAGAAAACTAGGGAATGATGGCAGATTGAACATCTTTCTAGCAATATACTCAATCTCACAGTATTTTTTCCCTCTTTTGTAATGAAACGTTATTGTAGATTTGTTTCTTTTGCTATTGGAGCAAATGAGAATGTGGAAATTATATTTGTTGTATAATTACCACTAATAAAAATGCATTCAACTATGATGACTTTCACTTCTGAAAATGCCCAAAATGTAAAAGGGCATATGATCTGTACTAATCTTATGAGATTAATCTCGTGAATCTTGACAGATAGGCACACAAAACTGGATTAAAATCTAGTTTGTTTAAATATCACAGGTAATGTCAATCCCAGTTCATTCGTCTTTGGACATGCAATGCATTGCATTATGGGCTGCAGTATTTCACACAGAGGGATGTGGTTGCTGCATATTTCGGTAAATGCAGAAATCATTGTGCTGCACAAAACATGCATACAGTGAAGCTTTCAGTCTAAAATAAGACAACGCACAGCCTACACCACATTCAAATGAAATATATTAAGCCACTGAAACTACCATAACAGATGAGCAAAATATCGTACAGATTGTGTAGTCGAGTAGAGAGTTTTGGGATCCATTCAAGACAGCAGAAGGATCCTCCACAGAGAACTTCATGCACAAAACCACTCTAAACATCCTTCCTGACAATATACAACACTCAGCGCACAGTGAACTCTTTCCAAACAGACAGGGCAGCCCACACATAAAATCAAGCCATAAACTATTTTCTAAAGGCCAGCCGAGATTCAACATTTGAGTTACAACCGATGGGATTTGTAGATGGTTTCTACAGCATATATCTGTTGAAACATGTCTGCTTATATTTTAATACAAATCATTTCCACGACCCGTCTTAGAATAGAGAAACACTTGAGCAGCATTTGATGACACTAGCTTTGAGATTCTAATGCACTGACGTTCAGACATATTTGAGTGTGTCGTCTCAAGCCGGTGTGTAAATGTCTGTAGCTTCAAATAATGTCAGCAATCATTTTCTAAGATGTTCATTTAAGGATTAAAGTGACTTACGGTTTAAAAGTCCAACTTTAAACATCAATGACATCAACTCTGCATTTATTCGTGGAGTAAACTGACAGTGTCACACATATTTGAAATAAAATGGACCTTTTCTGCATTTTGCTGAATCATTTCATCGGAAAGAAAAAGAACAAGATATCTTTAATATCTGTTTTTTCTCATAGACTGCAATAAAATTAAATGCAAACTGATGTAAGGCCAAAGTAATCTCACATGCTTTTCAACAGTGTATCAAACTGTGCTCAGAATTATCAATATAACCAAAAGACATCACTCAAATATTTCTCATCAAATGATCTCAGCAGCTATGAATATTCATTATATTGCTCTATACTCTTTACTGTATGACAGCTAGTGACTCATTTAGGTCTATTTTTATTAATTTGAGGAGAAATGTTTGAGACAAAAACATAACTGAGACCGTTAGTTATTAATAACTAAAACTATTTAAAAAAGATGTATTATTAAAGCTAAAAAATAAGGCCAAGGTAATCATATTAATAAATGCTTTAATCATATATAAATAACATTGCCGATAAATGACCTGAGCCTTGAAAAAGCGATGTCTGAGCCATAAAATCTGTTGATTTCATACATTGGCATCATGTATTTAATGCATATACGTTTATCTCCTCCACTATGCTTTGAAAGCATTTCTTTATGTATTTTTGTTTCCCAAAATAGTCTGATGAGCTCCATTTGTGTCCAACATGTCCTCCTCTCATCATATAACATATGAACATAGGCGTCCGATCATTAGCGTTCATGATGTGTCTCCTGGAGGCACGTCTTATCAGCACGTTTAGCGCAGAAACTCTTGTGTCATCGCAAAGCAGAGACTGTGCTTTCATCATAACTTGTGTGACTAAAATAGCATGTCCTCATTACTGTAGCGTATGAATGTGTTGCGGTCTGCACCACATGAAGCAAACGCTGTCCTCTGTAACGGCTCACCGGTGCAGGGCGGCTCTAAGGAGGAAGCACTCTTTTATTCAACCGTGTTCACATGTTCAGCCTGTCGAGCTCTAGTGGCTGTCATTGACCTACAAAGAATCAAAGTCATTGTGTTTCCAGCGCTCGCAGCTGAATGAATCCATTTCATCAACCAGCTAGTAAAGAAAATGTTAGTGCTGCTTGTCAGGGGGTCACTATGCAGTTGATAGGGCATTCTCTGTTTGGTTGTCGATATGTTTTGGGATAGAAATGTCCAGATGATTGCCAGGGGTTCGCTGTATTGTTGACAATGCATTGCTGGGTAGTTGCTAAAGTGCTTTAATGGTTGCCAGGATGTTGGTATGAGGTTCCTTTGAAGTTCTGAGTGATTTGTTGTGTGTTGCAATGCAGTTGCTACAGGATCCGGTGTGGTTGCATATATGTTGCTGGGCAGGTGCTAAAAGTGCCTGGATGGATGCTGGGGTGTTGCTATGTGGCTACTATGGTGTTCGGTCACTAATGCATTGCTAAAGTGTTATATTTACCAATGCATTGCAGGGTTGTTGCTAGAATGTTGTGGATAGTTACTAGGGTTGCTGTGTGGTTTTTATCACACTGCTGGGTGTGATTGCCAAAATGTTTCTTGTGTCTTTTAAAGCGGTCACCAGGCTGCGATGTGGTTGCTAATCCATTTCTTGCTATGGTGTTCGACTGGTTGCCAGGGTGTTGTTACGTAGCTATACGGGTATTCTGGGTGTTGCTCTAATGTTGTCACATGTCTACATGTCGCTAGCAACACCAAGGTCATGGGTTTATATCCCGGGAAATGCAAGAATATACTTTTGAATGCAATGCAACTCACCTTATGTAAATGTCCTTTTTCGAGGGATTGCTCATTTGCTGTAGCACAAATGTTATTAATTGTTGAGACCTACATATTTACATTTATATTTATGCATTTAGCAGACTTACAGTAGAGGAAAACAAGCAATTTGTCCTATAGACTACATGCATATCATAATACCAAGTATATTAGACGGCTAGTCTAGGAAACAAGAGCAGAGGTCAAATTAAAAAGGGTGGGAAAGGATTGTGTATGTGTGAGTGTGCAGTTGTGAGGTTAACGTTCTAAACACCGATAATAACATTTCATTAAGGTGTGCATAGATTGAGGAGGGCTCTTCTGTCGTCCTCTACTACACAGTTATTTATGTTCTCAGCTCAGACACAGAATCAGTTCAAGCTAGTGTTGAGACAACCCAAGGGTTAGAGTAACCTATTTTTCTCCTCATTCTATTTGTGTTCAATGGCTGCTGAGGTCTGAAGCTGCGGTCAAAGCCGGATCTGAACTGTCACTACATCATCAACAACAGTAGCTAAACTTTTCTGTCACTTTGAGATCTCTAAATAGCATTTCAAGGTTTTGTGTTTTGTGTTGTGTCAAAATTTTTTATTTATCTCTTTTTTTTTTTCAATCTATATGGTTTTCTTTCTTCGTTGAAACACAAATGCAATTAGGTTCGACTGAATGCATATCCAAGCTGGTCTTTAAAATGAAAGTGAATGGTGATAAAGGCACATATTCCTTCCATTTACTGATCATTTTGCAAATGGAAGGTCAAACCAATTGCATTGCAAGGAGACATTTTGCATACTAGACACAGAATACATTCTAAATGCCAAAAATAGTATAAGTAACATGTTATTATGCTACTGCAAACATAGCCAGGGGGTTTTCACACATCCTCTGACAGCTGCTTTGGTGTTCAAGACGGTGTTTGAGCAATCAGCCGCTTGCTGTCAGCTTTGAGCACTTCTGCCCCCTAGTGCATACTGAAAGAGCCCTGTCAATCACAAAACTACTATGGCGGGGTACTGTATTCAAAAGGTGTCTTTCTAGAAATTTCCACCATTAAAAAATACCGTACCGTATACCGTAGCATGGTACATGTCAAGAAAAAACATTCACATGGCGCCATATGTCCCCTTCAATTTGGGTCATTTGTATTAACATACAGAGCTAGACAGCATTGTTTCATATTTTATAATTGTATAATATGCTAGTTTAGATTATGATAGTCTACACAACAGAGCACTACAAAGACTGCGATGATGAGTTCACTTCAGTGTTGTATTGTAGTCTGTGAACGTTTATGGTTCAGCCTTGACCTACATAGTCACACCTGGCCTCTCTACACTTACAAAAAGATCTTTATCTAGTCAAGTGTCACTCTATCACAAAGCTTCTGGGTGGGTGCTCTTTTGTTGTCTTCTTGCAAACTTGTGAACCGAAAGACGATGTCGCCATCATCTGACCATGATTTGTATTCGCAGTTATAGGCTAAATATAGCAAATCCTTGTTATTGTACTACATGAAGTCTGTAAAATTGTACATTTTACACCCTAGTCTACATAGGCTATTAGAAACATTGATAATAGTAGGCTGTTAGTTAGATGCCAGTATGTTTTAAGCTATGACTCTGGATAATTGAGTTTTAGAATAAAGATCACGGTTCTCCCACGAGTCTGAAAACAAAACATTAGACAAAAACAAAATAATATACAAGCTAATTCACTTGGGTTTCTTACTGATGAGCTTCAAAGGTCAGTTTCTCATTTTGAATGTGTTTGCCATGACATCAACTATATCCAGAACTGATCATACGTGGATTAATTTATCTCTACTGGTTTATGCTTAACATGCTTAACATCTCCTCTTCTTCTCCATCTTTTTTTCTAAATTGGACACCTGATGGCTTTGACCTTTTCCTGTCCATCTCTGTTTTTATGTGGCACTCAACAATCAACAGATTGTCTCTCGCGCACGCTCGCTCTCTTTCGGACGCACTCGGTCTTTCTCGCGCATTTTCGGTCTCTCTCGCGCATCTACTTTTGTCCAGCCCGGCGCATCACACACGGCACCTTCTCAACAAGAAGGGTGAATAAGATGAAGAGATCAAAACGTTTGCATGCTGCTGCTGACTTTGAGTCTGAATTCAGTCATTTCAAATAGGCTATTTACTACAATACCGTATAGTGACTATTTGCTGTAAATCCAAATAAACTGATATTGCGTACAACACTTCTATAGGCTATTCGTTTTTCTATTTAGTTCTCTGCCCCTGCATTGTAAGTCGCATTAGTATATTATTGCGTAATTAAGCATGCAGGGGCAAATTGTAAGCTATAGACTTAAATCTTCTACGCAGCCTTTTTTCATACAAAGTGCATGAAATTCAGTAATCCTACATTCTGACAAAACGCCTCAGACATTTAAGTCATCATAATTCGAATCGCTATTTGCAATGGTACGCCAGGATACAAGCATTTTATTGGACATTTACCATGCGTAGTTACTAGTTAAGTGGAGCACGCTACGTCCATCTGATAGCGTCACTGCACCGTGGTAAAAGCCGCGGGTTGGAGGTTTGATGACGTCATGGGCGCGCGGGGGTGGGGGTCTCTTCACACACCGGTTCAAGTCAAGAGCATAGCATCCCTGCTCTTTAAAGACTTCGGTAAGTATGATGAGTTTTTACCGTTTAGAAATAAGATATCTAGTTTCCCATGTGATTTGGTGATTTGATTTAGCTGTGATTATTATTGTGCAGGTTGTTACTTTGTGCTCATCAAGTATAATTACATGTTTTTAACGTTCATTTGTGCTTTTGCATAACGATGGTACCAAATGAAGATGACAGCTAACTCTGATAATAACTTTTTTTAAACATTAACATTTTCAAATGTGTATTTATAAGTGTAAACACTTACAGTACGTGTACGGTAACCGTTAGATGCACCATTTTTCTTTTTAATTGCTGTTGTTTTTATTATTATTATTAGTTTATTTATTTAGCAGTTCAATTAAATGACTCTCTCTCTCTCTCTCTCTCTCTCTCTCTATCTATCTATATCTATCTATCTATCTATCTATCTATCTATCTATCTATATATATATATATATATATATATATAAAAATCTATATATAAGCAAAAATAAATATTCCATGTAGACAGTCAGTTAGGTCTATTAAGTCCATCAAACTCTTTTTATAATCATTTTGCATGGTTAAAAATAAATGCTTTAAAGTAGTTTTATACACAGTTAAATTAAAATACTTTCTGCTGTTGCCCCACTGAGTCTTTAGATTCTGGAATAACACTTAAAAGATCTGTATTTGTGTTTCTCAAATGTGGCAGGATCAATATTTTCTCTTCACTCACATCACTTTTCATCATTTTTGCTCAGTGTCTTGAATCGGCTTGAATTTTTGGTGACTTTTAGTGGATGTTTTCAAGTCTGAAAAGGAGAAATGCCAGTACAGTGATAAATGAAAAGGACAGTGTTTCATAAATTGTGACACTGTCTGCAGACATTCGACCTAAATAGAAGTACTCTATTTTTTTTTCCTGGCCTGTACCTTGCTTGCCAGCAGCTAAATGTTAGAGAATTGTGATTGCTGTACAAAAGGTTGTGGGTTCAATTACCAGGGAACCCACATACTGAAAAAAAAAACTATAGCCTGAATGCACTATGCTTTGGATAAAAGTGTCTGATAAATGCATAAATGTAAATGGGGTTAATGTTTTCTCAAATCTATTCATCTTCTCTCTTTCAGAATCCATTGCTATATGTGGCCCACTGAGTTGTATATCACATTCCACCAAAAATTAAAAAATGGCATCAACAATGGAAGCAGCAGATATCGTTGTTGTTGCCATGTACTTCATTCTTGTCCTGGCCTTTGGCTTTTTTGCGATGTGGAAAGCAAATCGAGGTACAGTGAGTGGATATTTCCTTGCTGGTCGTTCCATGAACTGGATGATGATCGGTGCATCGCTGTTCGTGAGTAACATCGGCAGTGAGCACTTCATCGGCCTCGCTGGCTCAGGTGCAGCAAGCGGGTTTGCCGTAGGTGCTTGGGAGTTCAATGCCATTCTACTGCTGCAGCTCCTGGGCTGGGTCTTCATACCCGTTTACATCCACTCAGGTGTGTACACCATGCCGGAGTACCTCTCCAAAAGATTCGGCGGGAAGCGGCTGAAGGTTTTCTTCGCGTCCCTAACTCTGCTCCTCTACATTTTCACCAAGCTCTCAGTGGATCTATATTCCGGAGCGCTGTTTATCCAGGAATCTCTGGGCTGGAACCTGTACGTGTCCATAATCCTGCTCATCACCATGACCGCCCTTCTCACGATAACTGGCGGCCTGGTGGCGGTTATATACACGGACACTCTGCAGGCGTTCCTCATGATATCGGGAGCACTGTGCCTGATGGCTATCAGTTTAGTTAAGGTCGGAGGTTTCGAGGGTTTACGCTCCAAGTACATGAACGCCTCTCCAAACATCACTGCCATTGAGTTCGAGAATAACATCACCTACTCCAATTCCTGCCATGTGCATCCTAAGCCAGATTCGTTTAAGATCTTAAGGGGTCCTTTGGACAAAGACCTGCCGTGGCCTGCTTTTCTTCTGGGCCAGACTCCAGCTTCGATCTGGTACTGGTGTGCTGATCAGGTCATAGTCCAGAGAGTCCTGGCAGCTCGAAATATTGCCCACGCAAAAGGGTCAACCCTGATGGCGGGCGTCCTGAAAGTCCTACCAATGTTTATCATTGTGATTCCAGGGATGATCTCCCGTGTGCTCTTTGCTGATGAACTTGCTTGCATCGGTCCAGAGCACTGCATGCGAGTCTGCAACAGCAAAGCCGGTTGCACTAACATTGCATATCCTCGCCTCGTCATGAACGTCATGCCCGTAGGTCTACGAGGCTTGATGATGGCGGTGATGCTCGCCGCTCTCATGAGTGACTTGGACTCGATCTTTAACAGCGCCAGTACTATCTTCACCCTTGATATCTATAAGATGGTACGTCACCAGGCTTCCTCCAAAGAGCTCATGGTGGTGGGACGCATGTTTGTGGTCCTCATAGTGGCCATTAGCATAGCCTGGGTCCCCTTCGTCGTTGAGATGCAAGGTGGTCAGATGTTTCTCTACATTCAGGAGGTGTCGGATTACCTCACGCCACCCATCGCTGCACTCTTCTTGCTTGGTGTCCTTTGGAAACGTTGCAATGAGACTGGTGCATTCTGGGGTGGAATAGTGGGCTTCTTGCTAGGAGCCGTAAGACTCATTCTTGCCTTTGTTTATAGGGAGCCGGATTGTGACACGACCGATGACCGCCCTGCTTTCATCAAGGATGTTCATTTCATGTATGTGGCAGCTGTGTTGTTTTGGGTTTCAGGGCTCGTGACGGTGGTCGTCAGTCTTTGGACGGATCCACCGAGCAAGGAACAGATTGCTACGACTACTTTGTGGGGACTGCGCAGCAGGAATCAAACCGAGAAGAACAAACTTCCTCAGCGTTCTGTAGAATCAAAAAATGAGAAGATAAAGAATAAGGTGGAAATCAAACCACCATCTCAGGTTATTCAAACAGGGCTTGAAATACTTCCAAATGGCCACTTGGAGTCTCAACATACCCACAAACAACAGGACATTGATCATGTAGGTGGAGATAAGGGACGGTGTGTGAAATGTTTGGACTGGTTTTGTGGATATAAACAAAATTTAGAGGATCCAGATTCGTCTTTTGGAGATGAAGACAGGAATTTTACTGAAATGCTCAAAGAACCTCCAAAAACCAAAATTATCCTCAATCTCGGTCTCTTGATAGTGTGCACACTTGGAATGTTCTTGTTTGTATACTTTTCTTTGTAATGCTCAAAATAGTAACCATCGATCTATTTGAGTTGACATTGCAAAAATGTTATATTATTGATATTCTTATAGATTATTTTAAACCTATATATCTAAAGTGGAATTATGGTTGCAATTTATATTTCTCAGTAGTGTTTTGCACTGAAGTATTGCATAATGTACAATTCACAGATTTAATACTACAGATACTATTACAGATTTTTAGTGCTGGTTGCCAATGCACTGCCAATACTGTGCAGTGCAGTAACATGTCAGATGTTCACATTATATATAATTAATACTAACAGGGCTAACATCTAAAAAATAAGAATCAACTAAGTCAAAATGTGTCAAATCTAATCTTTTTAATCTATCTTTTTTTTAAGTCACATGTCACCTCCACATCTAGTGTTGATTATATCAAAACCACATGAATCATAAACCACATGGTATTTCCTTTAAGGAATATTCCTGGTTCAGAACCAGTTCAGCTCATCTGACAGCATTTCCGGCCTATTTATGGCTGTTGATTACTACAGCCATAAATAAACCATAAATCAATTTCCACTTCTACTTATTTCTTACTGTTAAGTCCCTACTTTTTCTAGTAAAATCCTGGTTATGATGGACCATTTAACAGAATAATAGAAGTGAATGTGGCCAAAAGTTTAGCCACCAGTATCCGTGCATGTTAACATAAAAAAAAAATAATAATAATATTAATAATTATAATAAAGCTTGCTAACCCTATTTAGGTAAAAACAATGATTTAAACAGCTTTAAAGAATAATTTTCATGTTTCTGCCTAAATTTGCCTAAATAACTTCCATTATAAGTGCCTTAGAGTAACTTTTATATGCTTTTGTTTCAATTTTGTTTTCACTGAAAAATAAAAATGAGAACAAGTGAGACTCTTTTTTCCACAATTTCCACAAATGCAGGTGATGGAAAGATCCTAGAAAAGGTTTCGCCTATGTGTAATTTTTTTTTTTTTTTTTTGTCTGTGCATTTGTTACTCCATTAGAGCAATGCAGGTTAAAGTCTGAACTGACAGTGTATGTGGTAAGTCTATCTCCCCACTGAAAACATCTCTACCCACCGCTGACCCCATTTAAAAAACTGTTCTGGTTTTGTTTGTTAATGCGTGTTTGTCATTCTTTTAGGTCACTGGAATTATGTGGGCTAATTAAAAACTCTTGTCCAAATAATAAAACATTCAAATATTTAACTCTCCGACCTGAAAATGTACGCTTTCCCGGTCCATGTTAACATTGAGACTGAAATAAAATCATTTCGGCACACTTTTGTATTTACTTGGCTTGGGTTCTTCAAAGTTGGTTAGTTTTTTAGCAGAAAGATGGTGGGTATTTCTGTATTCAGGTCTTTGTGGGGTTTTTTCTTTGGAACCTCACCCATGTAGATTTGTGGGTTGTACTTGTTCAATTGCACTGAGGATGAAAACCACTGGAAACAGATGCAACTGCAGGTTTTCACACAGAGACGGTGAGGGATCCTGGTGATTAGTATAATTTCCTAACAGATTTGAACTGCCATTTATCATCTGACCTAATCAGTTTTTTTATTAATTACTTCCCGTATGTGACCTCACATGACATTTTCATGCCAACAGTTTTTGGATCAAATGCCACACAGTTCTCTTGCTCTATATTTATATAGGTTTGTTGATTTTGCATTTTTAGACAGGTTTCCCCTGTCTGCAGAGCTAGGTTTATTAAGTTCACTTGTGCGACAGTTTGTTAGTCAAGTTGACTTTGGTTAGCACTTTGGCTGAAAACAAGTCAGTTGTGGTTTGGCTGTATCAAGGCCAGTCTGTGTGAAAGTGTGTGCATTTACAGGCAACTCTGAATTCCCAGAAGTAAGAAGGATGTACTTCATTTCAAATCAGAGTAGTGTGAGTATTGCAAATATGCGTGTAGAAACCACTCTTTTAATTAGCCATAACAAAAATGCATTCCATATATATCATTGTTTACATAACTACTCTTAACCCTCTGATGCTCTTCAGTCACTTTTGACCAAAAAATTTTCTGTTGTGAGTTTTTAAAATTCACAGCTTCATTGGAATGGTAAGAAACTTGGTGACATTTATGGCATTTGGAACAAAAACAATTAGGGCATGAATCGAGCAGGCTAAGTGGTTGTAAAAAAATAATATATATATATATATATATATATATATATATATATATATATATATATATATATATTATTTATTTATTTTTTATTTATTTTTTTTACAAATTGGTATTGCCAAAATGAGTCAGAAAACTGAATTAAGAGTCTGAAATCAGATCAGACCCAGAAGGATTAAGCTCTTATAAAACATTCCTGTTAATTTCTGTTACATTTTTTTATAGAAGTTTGATGTGTTTCAGCTTTCTGTGTTTCAGCTGTGACTGTAGTAATAATACAGTAATTCAAAAACTGATGCTTCACATCAGCATTTCAAACCCCCGGAAATCTAAACCTTTACAAAAAGTTATCTTTGGGAATGTCTAAATATATTAAAATCTGCAACCTAATAAAAATGTCTATTTATGTCTAAAATCAACTTGAGAATTGATAGGCCTTTTATATAGAGCTATATAGGAATCTAGAGGCTAAACCAAGGAAATGCAGACGTTTTTCTTATTTTACTCCCACCAGATGGCCCTACTCTGGCTTAAAAAAATGGATTTTAACAGCATTATCTCTAATTTAAAATGAAATACTACCTGAAATTAAAAATAATATAAAAAATGTAAAAAAAAAAAATATATATATATTTTTTTTTTTTTTTTCAATGGGGAAAACAATGATCATTATTATTGCATAAAAATAAATTAGAACCATGAAATTATCTCTAATATTTCAGGTGTCTGGTCACTTTTGACCCTGAAGAGCACAATGTGACTCCCAAATAAGGAGCACCAGACTCCAATGAGAGAAAAAAAAAATTAAAATCGTAGCACTATATTTTTAGTTCCTCCAGGCATCAAATGTCTCCAGTCAATGTTGACTAAATGATCACCGACCTGCTGTGAACTTTCACTAAATTTTAGTTTTGGAATTATACAGTAGGTGACATTTGATAGGAGAGAGCAAATGGGTCTGAAGAGCAGTAATGTGTTTTATTTACTGAAGTACCCAGTGAACCTGTTAGGCCTGTTCTAGTTATCATACATTTTTGCATAGTTTGACATTTTAAGTTGACAACTGGTAAATTGCTATCTGATATTAAAACCTGTAAACAAGGTATATTTTTGGTAATGTTTACGTGTTGCTTAGCATTGTTCCAAAACAGTCTGTGTCACTCTCAATTTCCGCATAGTCTGATAAAGTAACGCCACAATTTTGTGACTTGAAATTCAATTTTAAGCAGTTGTGTGTGTGTGTGTGTTACTGTATAATCATCATAAGGCTCTAAAATAATTCAAGAGATACGCATTGTTATGTTAGCTGGCATTAGACTATTTTAAACTTCTTGTTTGTCTGTTCGGGTTTTTTTTTTCAGTATCATTATTCATGTTTTATTGAACTATACACATATAAACACATTCAAACATTAAGGGTTGTTCAATGTTTTTAAAGGAAGGCTCTCCAAGCCTGCATTTATTTGATCAAGATATAGTAAAAGTGTAAAATATTAAGATAATAATTGTTTTCTATGTGAATATCTGTTAAACTGTAATTTATTTCTGTGATGCATAGCTGTATTTTCAGCATCATGACTCCAGTCTTCAGTGTCACATGATCTTCAGAAATCATTCTTATATGCATTTTACTAAACATTTCTGATTATTATCAATGTTGAAAACAGTCGTGCTGCCCAATATTTGTGTGGAAACTGTGATACATTTTATTTTTATTAGGATTCACAGATGAATGGAAAGTTCAAAAACATCATTTAAAGTAGTTTTTATAACAATGCAAAAGTCTTTTACGGTCCCTTTTGATCAGATCTTCTTCATTCATTGCCAAATCTTACTGTTTCCAATTATCTGCAATTATCTCTTCATGCTGCATAAAAAAAGCAAACTACCCATACAGCTCTGATGTCAATTATTATTCCTTACACCTTTCTAGAAGTGTGTAAACTGGTTTCAGTCCATCGCGTGTCAAATGCACTTGAAACCAGGAAATAAAACAGTAAATGCCAGGGAAATGCAAAATACCACTCTATTGTGTGATGTTATGAAACAGCTTTTGTGATCTTGTTTCCACGTAGCAGTAAATATACAGGGGATTTGTTAACTTGAAGTACAGTTTGGGGTTTTAAAACCTTCAGTGTTGATAAAAGTTATTGGTGATTATCAGTGCATATTGATCAATATATCCTAATAATTCTGATTGTTAATTTGCAGCACATAAGATCTATTTAATATTACAGTTGTTTATCCTATAATGGCATTGATTGGAGAGCAAATAGAGTCTTCTTGATAAAAAATTCTCAATAATCTTACTTTTGTTTTTTGTTTTTCATTTGCCCAAGACACCAAAATAAAAAAGTCTGTATATCTGCATTATTCTTTTTTGCTCAACTGCTAACTAGTTATGTAGTTTTTATGTACTTTTCTAAATGTGTAGTATAAACATCTGAAATCAAGTTGATGTTTAATGAACCTTAATCTCAGAACTGCATACGTCTTCTGAGTTACGAAAGAGAAGGCTTGGTCTAAGAAAGTTCTTTGAAGATAACAGACGTTTCTATTCTTACCTTATTCACAGGTAGATTGAGAAACAGTTGTTTTTGTTGCGTTAATGAGTCACACTCTGAAGCATCAGAAGTCAGCGGTGTGTCAACTTTTACGATGGCTTTTACAGGTTACAAAACTTGTCTGAGATGCAAAAACTAAAGTCATGATGCGCAACCATGTCAAAACAAACCATAAAATTTTGATTTGCAGGTCTAGAGAATGTGATCCTTTAAAATGTATAATTGTATGGTTAGACCACTTTAGACTGTGCATTCAGCTGAATAACATGATTAGCACTAATCATGGTAAAATCACTTCAGCTTATTCGACTTTGAGTGTCTTACTGCTTTTATAATAATGCAGAGTAGTATGATATAAGAAGTTACATAAAAAGTTCTATACAAGAAGTTAAACTGATTAAAAACACAAAAGAGGATATTTAGAAAAATGTATAGTGCTTATAATTAATTTTATTGTAGTTTTTTTGTATGTATAAATATTTAATATATATATATATATATTTTTTTTTCATTTTCAGTTTTCACCCCCCCCCCCCCCCCCCCCACCTGTGAAAGGTGACCATATCCTCGAGAGACCATCGGCGTTTGCGTTGGCCATCCTCGCCCGGTGTTGTAAGGTGAAGTGGAAGTCCTGGAGCGCAAGGAACCATTTAGCCACCCTGGGGTTGGTGTCCTTCGCCCGCACCATCCACTGTAGAGGGGTGTGGTCCGTAATCAGGGTGAACTTGTGGCCTAGGAGGTAATAGCAGAACTCCAGAACTGCCCACTTGATGGCCAGTACCTCCTTCTTGACGGTCGCATACCGTCACTCCGCTGAGGACAGCTTTCGTCTGATATAGATAACCGGGTGTTCCTCACCATCGAGGACCTGGGAGAGGATGACTCCCAACCCGGTATCGGATGCATCCATTTGCAACAGGAAGGGGCGATTGAAGTCAGGGGCCCTGAGCACAGGCTCAGACATAAGGGCGGCCTTCACCTGCTGGAATGCGCTCTCCGTCTCCGGGTTCCACGGGACCTTCTCTGGTTGCCCCTTCCTGGTCAGGTCTGTCAGGGGAGAGGCTAAGGAGGAGAAGTTAGGGATAAAACAGCGGTAATATCCCACCAACCCCACTTGGTAGCTGAGGTACTTGGCTTCAGTGAGGGCCAGGTGACACTTACGGGAATTGGTGGTCAGCCCACCCGGCGAAGTTCCGACAACACCTTCCGTAGCCGCTCCAGGTGATCCTCCCAAGTCTCAGAATGTAAGACGACATTGTCTAGGTAGGCGGCCGCATAGGCTTGGGGGGGGGCCGCAGGAGGACGTCCATTAGACCCATGCAGGCCGAAGGGTAGGACCCGGTACAGCCTGTGGCCAATAAGGGGTCAAGAACGGCGTCTTCGGCTTGGCCTGCTCAGTTAAGGAAAGTAGCCCTTGGTGAGGTCGAGTGTCGAAATGTACTGGGCTCTTTCCAGGCGGTCCAACAGCTCATCGACCCGTGGCATCAGGTAGCCGTCAAACTCAGAGACTTCGTTCAAGCAGCGGAAGTCATTGCTAAAGCAGAAGGTGCCGTCGGGCTTCGGGCTCATGACAATGTGGCTGGACCAGGGGCTGCGTGATGGCTCGATGGTCCCTAACCTAAGAATATCCTGTACCTCTTCCTTGATAGCGTGTCACCGAGCCTCCGGAACACAAAAGGGCCACTGCCGGAAGATCACTCCGGGTGCTGTGTGGATATCATGCTTGAGTATGTGGGTCCGCCCTGGCTGGGGAGAGAACACATCAGTGAAATGACTGACCAGGTGTTGCAGCTCCGACTTTTGGGCGGCAGAGAGATGCGGATCCATGTCAACAGCCACGGGTGGTAGATGAGCGAGGGCCGCAAGCTGGGGC
This sequence comes from Carassius gibelio, assembly GCF_023724105.1. Classification (NCBI taxonomy): domain Eukaryota; kingdom Metazoa; phylum Chordata; class Actinopteri; order Cypriniformes; family Cyprinidae; genus Carassius; species Carassius gibelio. The sequence goes on from NC_068396.1 coordinate 3,517,258, forward strand.
CCGGTCCCAACCCAGTGCTTCAGGAGTTTCACATGGTATATTTGGTCTTCTCTCCGTCTTCCGGGCTGCCAGACTGGGTAGGGGACAGGGCCAATCCTTTCCGTGATGTCACCTGAAAAGGTGGCCAGCTGGCCAAGAATTTACAGTCCAGCTGGCCACGTGTCTTTCAAGAAACATCTCAAGAATCATCTTTTTTGCCTACACTTAACCAACTAACACTAGCACTTTTCCTTTTCTTGTCTTTTCATTTATTTAAAAAAAAACACCTGGCTATGCGTCCTATAATAGACTAACTGAGACTTGTCATGGCACTTGTATATTGTTGTTGTTGTTCTCTTGTTTACCTGACTGCTTCTATTGTTCTCATTTGTAAGTCACTTTGGATAAAAGCGTCTGCTAAATGATTAAATGTAAATGTAAATGTAAATGTACAGGCGGCGGTGGAGACTAGGACTATGAGGTGGTCTCCTGGCTGAAACTCCCGTGGCTGGGCCGCCCTGTTGTAATGCCATTGCCTGGGGTACCTCCCGGATGCTGAACAGGACATAGTGCAGCATCTTACCCCAGTCACGCTTGTCATCAGCAGCCACTCGACGCAGCATCTGCTTCAGTGTTTGGTTAAAGCGCTCAACCACGCTGTCCGTTTGCGGGTGGTATACGGTGGTGCGGAGTGGTTTGATTTGGAGGAGCTTGCAGAGGTCAGCCATAACCTGGGGCATGAAAGGTGTGCCTTGGTCAGTCAGTATCTGGGACGGTAGGCCGACCTGACTATTTGGTAGAAAGCTCTCCTGGGCGATGGCTTTTGCGGTGGCATTGCGGAGGGGGATGGAATCGGGTTAGCGGGTGGTATAGTCCAGGATGACCAGGATGTGTTCGTGTCCCCGGGCGGACTTCGGCAGCGGCCCCACTAGGTCCATTCCGATCAGCTCGTAGGGCACCTCAATGATAGGCAGCGAAATCTGGGGGGCTGGGGGGAGGGGTGCGTGGAGATGTCCGTTGACAGGTGGGACAGGCTTGACAGAAGCGTTTGACTTCGGCCTCCAGGCCTGGCCCGGCCCGTGGAAGCGGTCGCGTATGTGCTGGACGGTGTTCTAGGCCCCCAGGTGGCCATGGGATGGGTATGCGCCAGCTCCATTTCCAGGATGATGAGAGCTCGGGACACGCGTCCCCCCCCCCCCCCACACACACACGAGGATCAAGGTGAGTTCCCAGGAGGGTGGATTTTATTGACCATATATATATATATGTATTTGTATTTGTATTTATATTTCTAAATACTTACATTTAAATGTTAATGAACGTTTTTGTTATGTGCTTGTTATTATTTGTTTTGTTAATATGTCTATTTAGCTTTGTTTTCATTTCAGTTTTAGTTTAATTTTTGTACGTATTTTTCACTTTTCTTCATCTAATATTTATATTTTATTCTATAGCCTATCAGCTATAGTTTTGCTTCGGGCCACAATATATATAAATATATATATATATATATATATATATATATTTTTTTTTTTTTTTTTTTTTTGTATAACTGTGCGTGCCTAGTCTTAATATACTTTCATTGAAGCACACAGCTTTTACAGTTAAACCGGAAACTTGGGAAATCCCTACTGTTCTTTATTCACTAACTTTTTTCTAGAGAGTTAATCGCCTTGGAGGCTGAACCAGTGATTTACAATAAATGTACAGAAGTTGATTCTTCCTTTTGTCCGGGTTTGACGGTTAGTGGAAGTGTTTCCTCATTGTGTGAACAACTGATGAAATCTGACCTGATTTCTGACCTGAGATAATTAATACAAGGTGAAGTTGTTGAGGAACTAATTTGATTTCACTACAGAAAAAAGTTAATCGCTTCCACTAAAGTGATGACTTGCATTATTCAAGGGTTAGATCACCCAAAAAGGAAAATTAGCCCATGATTAACACTCAAGGCATCATACAGTAGGTGTATATCTAATTGATTGGAGTTATTGTAAAAAAAAAAACTGTCCTGTCTTTTCCAAGCTTTAAATTGGCAGTGGGTGCGTTTTTTTTTTTTTTTTCTTGGTGTGTTTTTTTTTCAACAGTCCAAAAGAAGTCCAATAAAGCTCATCCATCCATAATAAAACATGCCACTTACAAAAACATATTGATTCACTACAGGAGGCCTTTTATCACTTCAGAAATGCAGTTATGTTCATGTCCTATGTTGTCATTCTCAGTTGCTGAGAGGTTGATAAACTCTTTTGTCATTCTAGTCATTAACAAACTGCAATATCTACAAAATCCAGGTGCTAGGTTATTTTAGGATTGCTTTAACAATATTATTCATTTTATTTTTGCATGGTTTGTTGTTTATTTATTGTATTTAAAGTTAGCTATTTTCTCTGTTGTTATGTTTGCTTGTAGAACACTTTAAGCAACTTTTAAAGGCACTATATCAAATGTATTATTATTATTATTATTATTATATCATGAGGGTGAGTAATCATAATTTTGGGGTAAACTAACCCTTTCAGTGTTTATTACAAAACAAAACATTATTATGTAAAACACTTTATTTTTCGAAATCTGCCATATAAAACGTGAATGCAACAAAAACCTTTTACGATAATTACACACCCTTACTTGCTTCTCAGTAAGTTTTGAACGAGATTCACATTTCCTCTTTCTTTTCTGTAAAACAATGCATCTAAACAATTAAAAAGCAGGAAACTGGTGCTGTTTTTCCAGGCATGCCTTTTTCTGATGAAATCTGATAAACCAGAACTACATACAGACATACTTATGTAAAACATCACTTGAGCAACTAAAGGCACTGACGTTCTGACTAAAATAGCACTCTGTCGAGTTAATTGTGCAATGCAGATATCATTCAAACTACTTTTTTTTCAATGTTTTTATCTGTTTTGAATGTACAGTATTTAGAAAAGTAAATGCAAATGTAATTTTAGTCACTTTTATTGCTGTCAATCTTGTATGACAAAGAAACATAACACCATAATCAAGTCAAGACTGGCACAAACACAGAGAACATTACATGTACAACAGCAATGAAAGGGCTATTTATTTATGACTTAAGTTGTTTGTTCTGAAATGGCACATTTGTGACCCTGGAGCACAAAAGCAGTCATAAGTAGCACAGGTTTATTTGTAGCAATAGACAACAATATATTGTATGGGTCAAAATTATTAATTTTTCTTTCATGACAAAAATCATTAGGATATTAAGTAAAGATCATGTTCCATTAAGATATTTGGTCAATTTTCTACTGTAAATATATCAAAATTTAATTTTTGATTAGTGATATGCATTGATAAGAACTTAATTTGGACAACTTTAAAGGCAATTTTCTCCATATATCGATTTTTTTGCAGCCTCAGATTCCAGATTTTCAAATAGTTTTATCTCTGCCAAATATTGTCCGATCCTAACAAACCATACATTAATGGACATAGTATTTATTCAGCAGATGATGTATAAATCTCAATTGAAAGATTTGTATGAGTTATTTTTATGGTCCAGACTCCATGGTCACATTTACGTTCATGCATTTGGCAGACATTTTATTTCAAGCGACTTCCATTGCATTCAATATGTACATTTAATTCATTCATACATTATCGGGAATCGAACCCATGACCTCAACACACCTATAAAATACAATGTATAAAGAAAGCCCCTTGAGGCTGAGCATATTGATGTAATATTAAAACAGTTAAAAAGCTTTTAGGTAGGCCTGGTGCGTAGATAATGGAAAAAGCATTGCAACATATGCATTTGCATCTTCTTGCAACAAGAAGTAATATGATCATATTTCATATTTCCATTTAGCTTTCATTACATTTTTCTTTTTTAAAATAAAATATCTGTTATTTAGTCATTTTAATAACCTTATAAAGTTTAAATTATCATCTAATAATTATGTATTCATTTCAGCTTTATTTTAATGAACAAAAGGAATTTTTTGGTTTTAATTTTTAATATGAGTTAACAATAACAAGTGAATAGGGTCCAATGTTGCTTCTTGAGAATATCTTCTTTTTGCATTCAGTCATACAGATCTGGAACAACTTGAGTCAATGATGACAGAAAGTCATTTCATGGTGGAGAACTCCTTCAAATGTCGGCTGTTTCACTGATCCTTTGACTTTGGCTCATCGTTGACTGTACATTTCAAACACCATCATGAATCTCAGCTGCTTTCGTCATGCGTGATCTTAGTTGTGTGTTTGCTGATCACAGCCACTTCAACAATCTCTTTAGTTTTCGACATGAGCCGATCAAATCTGAACATTTCCATGAAGGCCTGCTTGAAACAATCCCCTGATAACGTATAGAGTGGCAGGTTGATAATGATGTTGACTGCAGCGATCGGCCTCGAGATGATATAGGCGGCGTGAGCCCAGCGGTCCAGCATGCAGTTGGTTTCCGGAGTGAGTTTTGTGTAGATCCTCCAAGCCCGTAGCGCATGAAAAGGGAAAAAGCACACAATGAAGCACGTCAGAATCAACACAATGAGCCGCCTCGCTCTAACCCGTTTCCTGCTTTCTTTATGCGGACCCTGCTTTAGCTCCTTCATGATGCGCCAATAGCAAAGACAGACCACGACTAGAGGAACCAGATATCCAAGCACGGTCAGCACCCAACTGTAAGGCCACATGAATTCTGGGTTGTTGCTCGCAAGATCCAAGCAGTAGGTTTTGTTGTCCTGCACCTTCATTTCAATTTGGTTAAAAATGGGACTTATTTCTGCGACCGCCACAGTCCAGCCCAGGATGCATGCCAGCGTTCCCCAGCGCTTCTTCTTGATGCTGTGTGCATGCATTGGATGCACGATTGCCACGTAGCGAAAGATGGCCAGACAGGTGAGGAAGAGGATGCTGCCGTAGAGGTTGAAGTGGAAGATGAAGCGCGTGAAGCGACACATAGTGATGCCCAGCGTCCACGAGTCGTTTTGGCTGTAGTAGTATGTCAGGAAGGGCAAGGAGATCATGAAGAGGAGGTCGGTGACGACAAGGTTCACCATGATGATGGTGCTGCTCTTCCAGGGACGGACTTTAACAACATAGACCAGCAAAGCGGTGATGTTGCCCACCACACCTACGATGAAGATCGCGCCGTAAAACACGGGCAGGTAGTATCGCTTCATCAGATCGTCCACATCAGTGCAGTTGTCAATCGAGCTGTTACTCGGGCCATAGTAAATGTTGCTCATGGTTGTTCCTGCAGCAGGAATGAAGAAAAATTGTTAGAAAGCTTGCATGCAACATTTGTCTAACTGATAATTCCTGGTTCGGTTTGTTAGACCTGATTTCACACAATACCTTCATAAAGGTTATTCAAACACAGCAGTCTGCATGCTGTCTCTATTTAAACAGTGCATTTCAACACTTGTGTAATTCCAAGATGGTTTGAAACTGCTTTGGAGTAATAGTTATTTAACATTTATTTTTATGTGAAATATGTATTAATTTTAACAACTACAATAATAATAGACATTACATTTAATTAAATTTTAAATTATATATATATATATATATATATATATATATATATATATATATATATATATATATATATATATATATATATATATATATATACACATGTATTAACTCCACCAGGAAAACAAAATCTGCAGATTACATTGCAATAATGAAAATATTAACTTAAGTTTTTTTTAGACTATTTAGAATAATTAGTTTTTCACTTGAAATCATGTTATATTTGGATTAAAACTTTTTATTTTCATCAGCATTTTTTTTATATTTCCTGTGGAGTTATCTAGACCACATCATCAGTACATTATTTATATCATTGGTCAACTTAATACTTAAACACAAAATCATGAGAAATGTTTTGAAGAATTAAAACAATATATACTGTATAAATAATGTTTTTTCAATTTAAAGTCTTTGTCCTGCCTTGAAATATTACACTTACGCAAATTGAAATGTGAAGTTGTCTTATAACACTATGCCTTTAGCAAACTGCAGCTTTCCTTTTTTGCATTAATAATTCAGGTAACACTTTAGTTTAGGGTTCAGTTCACACTAATAACTTGTTGCTTATTAGCATGTCTATTATTAACATATTGGCTGTTTATTAGTGCTTATAAAGTACATATAATGCATGACATCCATAATCCTACCCAATACCCTAAACTTAACAACTACCTAATACACTATTAATAAGCAGCAAATAAGGAGTTAATTGAGGCAAAATCATATTTAATGGTTAGTTAATAGTGAGAATTGGACCCTAAAATAAAGTGTGACCAAAATGGAAAATATATTCAACAGCCTATGCAGTTTTGCGTTCAAGTAAATGTATTGTTAGATATGACAGTGACAAAAATACTGAGATCTAAAAACACAGTTGGGAGTAAATGAATGAAGACTTACGATGGGCTCCGATGCTTCACATTCAGCCGGTGGATCCTCAGTGAAAAGGACTGTGGTGATGAGTTGAAGAGTTTAAAACCACCGAGCTGATCCTTCCTCTTCTACGGAAGAGTTCCTGGTAAATATCTTTTGCAGATCTTATTCATTTGCATTCTTGTGTGTCACATCCGAACACCCGCATTGAACCATCTGCCGGCTGACACACAGTAGGTCTGCAATCCGTGAACACATGGGAAAATGGGCGGGATTTACAGTTACTGCCTGACAGGTGTGATCTCATTGTTATGATACTTGACTATGGGAAAGTGTGTCACTGGTAAATTCCTTTGCTGTCAATGCTGTATTAACATGATACACCTAAGAACACCTGTTTGGAGATGTTTTATTACTCATCCAAGACCGCATTTATTCTTGTGCCATGTGTCATCTGGGTTTACATGCCAGTTTTAATAAAATGATCATGTGCGGGAGGCAGCGGTGCAATTATCAGCTTTACAAACACTGTTCCAAGAGAAATAAATAATGCATCGTCTTAACTGGCATTCTATCAATCCTGAACAGGATCTCAACTAACAAAAAATAAGATCTATTTCTCATCAAGTTTCAGAACATCCAGTGTTTTAAAAGTTTTTTTTTTTTTTTTTTTTTTTATGTTTCTTGGTTATGCAAATGATAAGGGAACATTAAGTGAATATAATATTGCACTTTTAAATGTTTTTAGAATGTTCTGATTCTGTTATAAATGCAAACAACCAGACAAATTTGAATGAACATTCTCTATATTACTATAAGAACATTTATTCATAACCTTGCCGGAACATTCCCTCTCAGCAAGATCAGTCTTAGTGAATCCTAATAGTAAACTGAAAATGATACAGCAGAGGTACACATATATTATTTGTAATGGATTTTTGAAGGGTCAAGGGTGCATATTAATTTTCCTTTTATTTTAATATGAAATGTGCTGGCAACATCAAGGTCATGGGATTGATTCCCTCAAAATGGTTCAATAAATTATTAAGACAAGTTATGAAATATGTCCAACTTAAATGTTTCAGAGAAAAAACAAAACAGGAATAATGGATAAATGAGATAAGATAACTTATTTATTTATTTATTTATTTATTTATTTATTTATTTATTTTGAGCTGTGCATACCTTTTCATGTTATGTTAATTTAAAATGGGGCTAGCAACACCAAGGTCATGGGTTTGATTCCCACAGAATGTGTGACCTGATGTACTGTATATGCACTGTAAGTCCCATTGGATAAAAGCATCAGCAAAATGCATACAATGTAAAATTACCCACACTTCACACAGAAAATAATGAATTTTAAACAACCCCATGAAACTGCAATTGAGTTTGTGGTTTTTACCCAGCTAAAAATCAAAAAAAAAAAAAAAAAGATGTTTTTTGAGAACATGTTAGCTGGGTAACTTTTACATCTATTAGCTTTGAGGTTGTCCATAAACTAAATGCTCCTAAATATGATAGAATTTGTTCCCTATACTTTTGAGCAAATACTGATACAGATTGTTTTTTGTCCAATCAAAACTCTTTATGTGAATGTCCTTCTTTGAATAGCACAAGCAAACATCATGGACTGAATTAGCTATAGCTTACTGCTTCTACCACTGATATATCATGGCATTATTTGAAGCAATAAATGAGCAATTTCATGATTTGAGTGTGATGCACTTAGCTAACTGCGGACACTGGGTGATAAAGATGTTAAATAGCGACATGAAGTGAGAGATTGTTACTGTTACTGTAGTAGACAAGCGTTTGTTAACCTCTAGTGGTTGATGATGGAACTGCAGGTCAATAGTGAGAGAAAAGCTAATGCTGGTCAAACTCAAGTTCAAGATATTAGTATAAACATAAACACAGCCACATATACTCACTGTCTTCATTTTCAACATATTGTGTTTGTGTGTGTGTGTGTTTAAATAGAACTTTGTGTCCAAATACATTTTGGGGCAACTCTGTATAATCCGTTCTTTAATACAAAAGGAGTCATTAAATTATTTGTCATTATAATTATTATTATTCTTCATTTACTGAAAGGTTAGAGCAGGGTAAAGCAATGTTGTTTTACTGGACTTCTAGGGTCATGGTGCCTAATTGCACATCTATTTTCATCAATACTATGTTTAAGTTGTCTACTTGTTTTACCCACGTAGCCCTGTCCACAAGGACAGCGCAACATAAATAACGTTGGTTGTTTTACAAGAAATCGTTTCTTGGATCTTACATTTTATCAGAAGAGGGATAATTGAAAGTTTGTGTTTTATATGTCAAATAACATTGTTGACCACACTTGAAATTACCAAAAGGTATATGACTAAATAAATGTATTGGTGGTGGAACTGACAGATCTGCCCTAACCAGCATGTTGTGCAAATTGGGAGGTCTCTAATAGACCAAAAATGTATTGCAACTTGGGATCGATCTCAGCAATGTGCAAATATGGTGATATGAAGATCCTTGTAAGAGCGTATTACAATCAGTAGGTTTATGATTCAAGCTAGTTACAAGTCCAGTTTCTGTGAGAATCACATTAACATCTAAGAAAAGTATTTGATCTAGGAGAGCATCTACAGTAATTGTTAAAGCATCACTGCCTGCATTAACTAATTCATAAAACAATGCAAGCTGAGTTCCTGTGCCACTCCAAATGAAAAAGATGTCATCTATGTAACGTTTCCACAAAACAATATATTTCATAAATGGATTAAATGCTTTATTGAATAGAAACTGTTCTTCAGACACCCCACAAAATAGGGATGCAAAACTTGGAGCCATTTTAGAGCCCCTGCTAATTCCAGAAATCTACAAATAGAAATCCGATCCAAAAAAAAAAGTATCCCATCCCCCCACCCCCCCCCCCCCCCCCCCAAAAAAAGTGCCCAGCGTGGGACAGGACCGTGTCCGACCCCGACATCAGAGGCATCCATCTCAACAATGAATTTCCGTTCAAAATCTGGGAGACACAGAACAGGAGCAGAGATGAAACGGGACTTAATATCAAAGGCCTCCTAACCCGTACATTCCATCTGAACGGTACCTTAGGTGAGGTGAGGTGCTGTTAAGGGTGCAGCAACCAGGCTAAAATTCTTGATGAATTGTCTATAGAAGTTGGTGGCCACTCAGCCATGGCCCTTACCTTAGCTGGATCAGATTTGATCCCATCCGTCGTTATATGCCCCAAGAATGGCATGGACCATTCACTTCTTCGCCTTGATTTTTAAGTGATGTGACATAAAGCCAAGTATGGAGACCCATACTCAGAATTTGTGCTCTGCATTTAACCCATCCAAAGAGTAACAAACACAGCAGTGAACACACACACAAACTGTGAACACACATAACCGGAGCAGTGGGTAGCCATTTATGCTGCGGTGCCTTGCTCAAGGGCACCTAAGGCATGTTATTGTCAGCCCGAGACTCGACCCCACAACCCTAGGAATAGGAGTTAAAGTCTCTAACCTGTAGACCACAACTTCCTCCCAATTGATGAACAGCTGGTTCTCCAGCAACTGTTGTAGCCCCTGACAGACATGTTGACTGTGGACCTAAAAAGAGGGAGAGAAGATAAGAATATCCTCAAGGTACACAAAGACAATCTGTTTACCATGTCTCTCAACACATCATTCACCAGGGATTGGAAGACAGCTGGGGCGTTAGTAAACCCGAAAGGTAGGACACAGAATTCAAAGTGTTGGGGTTTTGAATGCTGTCTTCCACTCATCCCCCTCATGTATACGGATGAAATAGTAGGAATTATGGAGGTCTAGCTTGGTAAAGATCCAGACTCCCTGTAGCAACTCAAAGGCTGACGACATCAAAGGCAGAGAATACCGTTTTTTTATAGTGATGTCATAAAGGCCCAGGTAGTCAATGCAGGGTCGCAGGGAGTCATCCCTCTTAAAGAAAGGAACTAGCCCCAGCAGGTGAGGAAGGGTTCCAGATTAGGCCAGAATTTAAGGATTTATGACGACCCTTAGGTGGAAAAGTGCCTGGGAGGAGATTGATGGCACAGTCATACGGTCGATGAGGAGGCAAGAATGTGGCCTGGGACTTACTGAAAACCAGACAAAGATTGTGCTACCCCTCCAGGACCCTGGGGAGATCTACCTCCTCAACCTGAAAAACAGAAGACACGGAGCCAGGAGACAAGGCAGCACCCAAACAAGACCCAAGACAAGACTGACTCCAAGAGAACACAGAATTGCCAGACCAATCCACATGAGAGTTTCACTCGTTCATTCTGGTGAGTGTTTACATTCCTTCACAAGCGCATGTAAGTCTGGCTTTACAGAAACTCGCTGATCAGATCACAGAGACAGAACAACAACACCCAGACTCCATTGTAATCATTATTGGGGACTTTAATAAAGCCAATCTCTCCCGTGAACTGCCAAAATACAGACAGCATGTTACATGTCCCACAAGAGACAGGAATATATTGGATCACTGTTACACCACAATAAAGGATGCATTTCACTCTGTTCCACAAGCAGCTTTGGGATGTTCTAATCACCTTCTGGTTCATCTTATACTGACCTACAGGCATAAACTAAAATCAGCTAAACCTGTATTAATGACTGTAAAAAGATGGACTAATGAAGCAGAACAGGATTTACAATCATGTTTTGACCTCACTGACTGGAGTATTTTTGAAGCTGCTGCCACCGATCTGGATGAACTCACAGAGACCGTAACATCATATATCAGTTTCTGTGAGGATATATGCATTCCTACCAGGACTCATCTAAATTACAACAATGACAAACTGTGGTTCACTGCAAAACTCAGAAAGCTCCGTCAGGCCAAAGAAGATACTTACATGAAGGGGGATAATGTCTTGTATAAATAGGCTAAATACACACTGGAAAATGGGATAAAAATGGCAAAGAGGAATTATTCTGGAAAAATAAGGACTCAGTTTACTTTGAACGACTCCGCATCAGTGTGGAAAAGTCTAAAGAAGATCACCAATTACAAGTCACCACCCCCCAGCACTGTGGAGAATCAACGACTGGCAGACGATCTGAACGAGTTTTACTGCAGGTTTGAAGAACACCCATCACCTGCCCTGAACGCCTCCCCACACAACCATTCACACCATTCACAACTCCTGCAACCCGCCCTGAACACATCTCCAATCAAGCGCTCTCACCATTCACACCTCCTGCATCCCCCCTCTCCCCCACAACCTGCAATTCAGATCAGTGAGGATGCGGTGCGCCAGGTCTTCCGGAAGCAGAAAAGGAAAAAAGCACCAGGCCCAGATTATGTTACACCAGCCTGTCTGAAATCCTGTGCTGACCAGCTGGCCCCCATCTTCACACAGATCTTCAACAGATTGCTGGAGCTGTGCAAAGTCCCTTCATGCTTCAAACGCTCCATCATCACTATACCAAAGTAATTCAAAATTACAAGACTAAATGACTACAGGCCTGTGGCTCAAACGTCTGTGGTCATGAAGTCATTTGAAAAACTGGTGCTGGCCCATCTGAAGGACATCACTGGACCCTTGCTGGATCCTCTTCAGTGTGCCTACAGAGCAAACAGGTCTGTGGACGATGCAGTAAACATTGGACTGCATTATGTTCTGCAACACCTAGACAGACCGGGGACTTATGTGAGGATCCTGTTTGTGGACTTCAGCTCGGCCTTCAAAACGCTCATCCCAAACCTCCTCCTGCCCAAACTAACTGAGCTCTCCGTGCCCACCTCCATCTGTCAGTGGACCAACAGCTTCCTGACAGACAGGCAGCAGCTAGTGAGGCTGGGAAAATACACATCCAGCACCCGTACAATCAGCACCGGAGCTCCCCAGGGCTGTGTTCTCTCCCCACTGCTCTTCTCCCTGTACACCAATGATTGCACATCTAAGGACCCCTCTGTCAAGCTCCTGAAGTTTGCAAACGACACCACACTCATCTGCCTCATTCAGGACGGTGACGAGACAGATGAGATTAAAGAGCTGGCTGTCTGGTGCACTCTCAACAACCTGGAGCTTAACACACTCAAAACAGTGGAGATGGAGAAACCCCCCTGCACTCCCCCCACTCACCATCATGAACAGCACTGTGACTGCAGTGGAGTCATTCAGGTTCCTTGGCACCACTATCTCTCAGGACCTGAAGTGGGAAATTCACATTGACTCCATTGTGAAAAAGGCCCAGCAGAGGTTGTACTTCCTTCGCCAGCTGAGGAAGTTTAACCTGCCACAGGAGCTGCTGAAACAGTTCTACTCCACCATCATCGAATCCATCCTCTGCACTTCAGTAACTGTCTGGTTCAGCTCAGCCTCTAAAACTGACCTCAGAAGACTACAGAGGGAAGTCCGGACTGCTGAGCGAATCATCGGTACAACCCTCCTTTCTATTCAAGAACTGTACTTATCCAGAAAGAGCCAAAGGGCTGGCAAAATCACTTTGGACCCCTCACATCCAGCACACTCCCTCTTTGAACTGTTGCCATCTGGTCGACGCTACAGAGCACTAAGCACCAGAACGACCAGACACAGGAACAGTTTCTTCCCTCAGGCAATCCATGGAATGAACAATTGATAAAAACTGTGGAACACACTACACTATTTATATTTATATATACATACACTTATTTATCTAACACACATACTTAGCGTACACTTCAATTCTTTGCACATAATATACCTGTACATTCATAATGCTCATTGTAATATACATTGTCAATTTGTATATTGCTGTTTTTTATTCCATTTTGTGATTTTTGTTCTGTCACTGTCATTATGCTGCACTGCCATGGGTGCTCTAGGATAACAGGAGCACCCAGGGAATCTATGAGGTACAGCTCAATCACCTCACGGTGATTGCCAGAGACAATAAGACTTACAGAAGGAGTGGAATGAGTGATGGAGGAGATGAGGAGACCATTAAGGGACTGGACAGAGATAGGCAAAGGAAGTGGAATGGCAGGAATACCCCACAGAGCAGCAACAGAGGCATCCAGGAAGTTGCCTTCGGCACCTGAGTCAACCTGTGCGGAACAGGAATGGAAGGTATCCTTATACTGAACAGAGACCTTTAGCATGGTACATGAGATGGGGGAGTCGAGATACGGAGTAGCGTCCACCAGGATCCCCCAGATTACTGATGGGCTCCAGGTTTTAATGGACACTGAATAGCCTGATGGCATGGCCTCCCACATTACAGGCAAAGACCGAGTCAAATGATCCTGCTTCTCCTTAGGGGTCAGGCTAAGACGCCCCACTTGCATGGGCTCTGGGTCTGTTCAAGGAGACGAGGAGATGGAAGCAGCACTCGAGGCACCCTCTTCCAACATCCAGGGGGATTGAGCTGTCCGTCGCTGACATTGAATACGCCCCTCCACACGAAGTGAGGGCTCCACTAGGGTGTCAAAATCATGAGGCAGCTCGTGAGTTATGATCTCATCCTGGATGTCGACATCTAACCCCTCCTGAAACCTTGCACATAAAGCCGCCTCATTCCAGTAACATGCAGTCGGCAGAATTCTGAACTGGATAGAGTAATCCATAACTGAACATCTGCCCTGACACAGTTGCGCCAACTGGGAGGCTGCCTCATTACCCTGAGCAGAGCAGTCAAATAGCTTGAAAATCTCAGCTTTGAAGTCCTTGAATGTGGCACATAATGGGGAACAAGAGTCCCACACAGCCGTTGCCCAGTCCTGGTCCTTTCCTTTCAGGAAAGACGGAGAATGGCCAAAAGTAGCAGATGATCTGCTGGCTAAAGCTTTCCGCCGGAGCTCTTGTATCTGGACATTGAGATCTGCATCTCAACCTCCCTTGAAATGGTAGTTAACTTACTGGAATGCTGTCCCGGAAGAATGCCTTGTTGACTTACTGCAACACTGACTTGGTCTGCACCTGCTGAATCCATCACTGGTCACGCCGTTCTGTCAGAGAAAACATAGATACAGTTGCAGGTAACAGAAAAAGTTTATTACACTCTCAATGAGCAAATAGGGAAAAATAACTGGAACACAAAATAGTGGAAGTCGAAATCAAAGTCCACAGGACCTAAACAGAGTCTCTCAGCTGGGATCAAACTTAGGCACACAGACACAGACAGCAGACATCAGGGAAGCAAATTCACTTGTGACTTTTAAATCTCTTCTTAAAACATTATATTTTAGGATTGTTTTTAATTAATATTTATTTGATTTTCACATGGTATGTTTCCTTTAAAGTATGCTGTTTTCTCTGTTGTTATGATTGATTGATTTGAGAAAGCAACTTTTAAAGGCGTTATACTGTATCAAATAAATGTATTATTATTTTTATTATACTAGGATGCCTTGAGGGTGAGTAATCATGTGCTAATTTTGAGTTTTCATTAGAAATCAAAACACTACTATGTAGATCATCTGATTGTGAATGTGACAAGATACTTAAGAGACTTAAGATAAATACACACCCTTATTTGAATCTCAATAGGTACATTGACTAAAATAGCACTATGTGTCAATTGTGGAATGCAGATATTATTCAAACTACTTTAGTTTCAATGTTTTTATCTGTTTTGAATGTACAGTACATAGCAAAACTAAATGCAAATGTAATTTTAGTCACTTTTATTGCTGTCAATCTTGTATGACAAAGGAACATAATACCATCATCAAGTTAAGACTGGCACAAACACAGAGACCATTACATGTACAACAGCAATGCAATAACTTGAGCACATGGAACATGCCTTTGCATATTTGTTTGTTTACATTAAGCCTATTTATTTTAGACCAATTGTTGGTTCTGAAATGAAAGTGAAAGAGAAAGTGCACATTTGTGACCCTGGAGCATAAAAGCAGTCATAGGCAGCACAGGTTTATTTGTAGCAATAGCCAACAATAGATCATCGTTTATTGTACATTTCAAACACCAGAGTTAGTCTCAGCTGCTTTGATCATTTGAGATGTTGGTCGTGGGTTTGTTGATCACTGACATGAGCCGATCAAATCTGAACATTTCCATGAAGGCCTGCTTGAAACAATCCCCTGATAACGTATAGAGTGGCAGGTTGATAATGATGTTGACTGCAGCGATCGGCCTCGAGATGATATAGGCGGCGTGAGCCCAGCGGTACAGCATGCAGTTGGTTTCCGGAGTGAGTTTTGTGTAGATCCTCCAAGCTCGTAGTGCATGAAAAGGGAAAAAGCACACAATGAAGCACGTCAAAATCAACACGATGAGCCGCCTCGCTCTAACCCGTTTGCTGGTTTCCTTATGGGGACCCTTCCTGAGCTCCTTAATGATGCGCCAATAGCAAAGACAGACCACGACTAGAGGAACCAGATATCCAAGCACGGTCAGCACCCAACTGTAAGGCCACATGAATTTTGGGTTGTTGCTCGCAAGATCCAAGCAGTAGGTTTTGTTGTTCTTCTCCTTCATATCAAATTTGTTAAAAGTCGGACTTATTTCTGCGACCGCCACAGTCCAGCCCAGGATGCATGCCAGCGTTCCCCAGCGCTTCTTCTTGATGCTGTGTGCATGCATTGGATGCACGATTGCCACGTAGCGAAAGATGGCCAGACAGGTGAGGAAGAGGATGCTGCCGTAGAGGTTGAAGTGGAAGATGAAGTGCGTGAAGCGACACATAGTGATGCCCAGCGTCCACGAGTCGTTTTGGCTGTAGAAGTAGGTCAGAAAGGGCAAGGGGATCATGAAGAGGAGGTCGGTGACGACAAGGTTCACCATGATGATGGTGCTGCTCTTCCAGGGACGGACTTTAACAACATAGACCAGCAAAGCGGTGATGTTGCCCACCACACCTACGATGAAGATCGCGCCGTAAAACACGGGCAGGTAGTATCGCTTCATCAGATCGTCCACATCAGTGCAGTTGTCAATCGATTTGTTACTCGGGCCATAGTAAATGTTGCTCATGGTTGTTCCTGCAGCAGGAATAAAGAAAAAATTGTTAGAAAGCTTGCATGTAACATTTGTCTAACTGATAATTCCAGGAAATTCAGGCATGACTAGGTTCGATTTGTTAGACCTGATTTCACAATAACCTTATTTATTCAAACATAGTAGTCTGCATGCCATCTCTATTTAATCTGTGAATTGTGAAATTCCAATATGGATCTAATCCAATTCAAAGGTGCTGTAGGAAACTTTTGTAAAAAATATTTTTTACATATTTATTAAACCTGTCATTATGTCCTGACAGTAGAATATGAGACAGATAATCTGTGAAAAAATCATGCTCCTCTGGCTCCTCCCAGTGTCCTATTGCAATTTGCAGAAACTCCATCACTCCCGGTTAAGAATCAACCAATCAGAGCTGGGGTCCGTAACTTTGTTTGTCTTCAAAATGCTGAAAAATGTATATAATAAGTGAGTACACCATGAATCCATTTTCCAAACCGTGTTTTTGGCTTGTCCTGAATCACTAGGGTGCACCTATAATAAGTGTTTATATTCAGACTATTTTAGATTGCTCCGGGGGTACCGCGGCGGAGTAACCCAGTACCTTTGTGATTTTTCATAGACATAAACAGAGAGAAGTAGTTCCGGCTACGATGTTCTTCCGCAAGACGCAAGCAGTTCTGTTTATTAACCGCTAGAGCGTCAAAAGTCCCCTTCCGCAGCTTTCAACTCAAATTGTGAAACTCGTGTATTAAATAAATTCAGTGCACACAGACTGAAGTAGTTTAAGTTTATGGCTCTTTTAATTGTGATATTTTCTAGTGAATTATTGGCCTTCTGGAAAGTATATTCATTTACTGTACATGTATTCAATACTTGGTAGCCCACATTTAACAAAAACCCACCAATTCAACTAATTAGAATATGGTTACATGCTAATCAGCTCAGTTTGGTTCACTAGGAAAAACAATCATGGGGAAGACTGCTGATCTGACAGTTGTCCACAAGATAATCATTGACATCCTTCACAAGGAGGGTAAGCCACAAACATTCATCACCAAAGAAGCTGGCTGTTTACAGAGTGCTGTATCTAAGCATGTTAACAAGAAAGTTGAGTGGAAGCAAAAAGATGCACAACCAACCGAGATAACTGCAGCCTTATGAGGATTGTCAAGCAAAATCGGTTCAAGAATTTGAGTGAACTTCCTGAGGAATGGACTGAGGCTGGGGTCAAGGCATTGAGATGTGTCAAGGAATTTGGTTACAGTTGTCGTATTCCTCTTGTTAAGCCACTCCTGAACCACAGACAACGTCAGAGGCGTCTTACCTGGGCTAAGGAGAAGAAGAACTGGACCGTTTCCCAGTGGCCCAAAGTCCTCTTTTCAGATTAGAGCAAGTTTTTTACTTAATTTGGAAATCAAGGTCCTAAAGTCTGGAGGAAGGGTTAAATAACCATGGTGTTGGTGTGCTTGACTGGCCAGCAAACTCACCAGACCTGAACCCCATAGAGAATCTATGAGGTATTGTCAAGAGGAGAATGATACACAACAGACCAAAAAATGCAGATGAGCTGAAGGCCACTGTGAAAGAAACCTGGGCTTCCAGACCACCTCAGCAGTGCCACAAACTGATCACCTCCATGCCACGCTGAATTGAGGCAGTAATTAAAGCAAAGAGTGTATGTATTGAGTACATGTACAGTAAATGAACATACTTTCCAGAAAGCCAACAATTAACTAAAAATCATCACAATTAATCATGGCCGCGGGAAGTGGGGGTGCTGGGGGTGCTGCAGCACCCCCTAGTGACGAGAGGGAGATTAAAAAAAATGTAGGCCTATTAAAATATTTTGCACAATTTATAAATTCCTTATTCCTTAAATTCCTATTACATATATATTGGATTTTAATTTCATATTTTGAGGCCTAATCAACACAGGTTCGGAAGTTACGTTGTCAACGTCAGGCAGGCAGGTTTGGTCCCCGAGTAACGAGGTTTCCCGCTCGTTCCATGCAGAATACATCCATCTTTGGCAGCAGCTGACTAGTAAATTTACATAATTTTCGCTGATGCATACCAACACAGACATTCTGAACTCCCTGGACATTCGTCCCCTCATGAGAGACTTTATGTCCACGACCCCAGAGCGCACCTCGACATTTGGACACCTGTAACCAGGGCACCCCGCCTGCATGTAGCTCAGGTAAGAGCATGGTGCTGCCGCGCTTGTAACATTTATTTTTTTGGCAACAAGTGTGGGATCAGCTTTGACTGGCCAAGCAATTGTAAGTAGTACACTATAGTATTTTTGTAAGGTGGTGGGGATGGAGATGGAGAGTATTATTTCGTTCGTGTGTTCTTTGCGTAATGGTTGTGGAGAACTGTTAAATAAAGTTTAAATAGTCGGAGATTATTTCCTTGTGGTTTGTGTAAAAAGGTTGGAGATGGAGACAGAAAACTTTATACTGTGCATGTGTTCTTTGCGTAATGGATGTGGAGAACTGTTCAATAAACAAATTACTTAAATATTCAGAGATTATTTCCTTGTGGTGTGCGTAAAAAGATTTTGGAGTTAATAGAGTTGCGTGTGACATAAAAGTGCAGTGACTCAAGCCAGCTGACCAAATCGATTGCATTGTTTTAGCGTTATTGTGAAGTTTGATTAATATTATATTTTGATGTAATATTATTTGTTGTATCTAAATTAGTTGCATGTATGTTATAGGTAGGTTTTCTTTCGATTATTAAACTATTATTTCTGCTTCTGCTTCCGATTAATAGCGCATTGCGCATATCTGAGAACTGATGTCTGTGTGTTTCAGACCCTGGCTGGCTGTGCACTGAAGTGTATATGACAAAGTAGTAAATCTCAATGTATTTATTTTTACAATTTATTTTAAATAGGCTCATAGGTTTTTTGTAAAAAAAAAAAAAGAAAGAAAAAAATTCACAGCACCCCCTGTTCAAAATTACTTCCCGCGGCCCTGCAATTAATAGAAACAAAGATTTAAACTACTTCAGTCTGTGTGCATTGAATCTATTTAATACACGAGTTTCACAATTTGAGTTGAATTACTGAAGTAAATGAAATTTTCCACGACATTCTAATTTATTGAGATGCACCTTTATATAAATATATTGTATATTTAATGTTGTTTCAAATTAAAGTGTTTGTGCTGCCTTGAAATATTACCTTTACACACATTCAAATGTGAACTAATTTCATCAGTGCGGCGCTGATCAGTTACAACAGCGCATCGCGAACATTACTCTTCTTCTAATAACATCTTATGGTGGATGGCAAACCAACTTTTGTTGCATTTACCGCCACCTACTGGACTGGAGTCTGAAGCACTAATTGACCAGTCAGCACTGCGTGAACACTTTAATACCGTGCTGTTTCATCCTACTTTTGGTGTGTTTGGCTTCCCATATTAATGTAGTGCTCGCGCTTAGATATTAAACGACTGATTATGATCAGGATCTGTGTGCACCAATACTACCGCTTCTAAACTATAATTTCCATAGATTTAGCACAGCTGCCAGACTTCTCGTGAAAACAATAGCAAACATTTAGACACGATAACGCACAGTATGCTTTTTCTTGTTTAGAAAAATTAATATGAATGCTTTTTTGTTTGCAGATTGGCTGCAGTTGGTTTTAATTATAAATGTTAAGATTTAACTCTTGAAAATATATCCTAATTTATATTTGCGTGCCTTTTTTGCCACTTGGGAACTAATTATAATGATATTTCAAGTCCAGTCAATTAAAATATGTCATGCATGTGTCATGAGATGTGGGATTCAATTATTAGTTGTGTAATATTGTGGGTTGTTATATTTGGGTTAAAAAATGTTTTCTTAAAGTAGGCCTAGGTTATATATTACAAATAAAATATAGCCTACAATATACACCTACATCAATAATAATAATAATAATAATAAAAGGTCAGTAAGATTTTTTAATGGTTTTGAAACAAATCTGCTCTGTTTAGTAAAGTTGTATTTATTTATGTTTGATTTGAGTGAACCACAGATCTGTCAAACTAGCTAATGATGTATAATGTGTGAGTTGATAAAATGCAGTTATATTATGGGCAGTTGTCATTAATTGTGCTTGTGATGGAGTGGTAGTGGAGTGCTCTCTGAGCGACTAAAAGCACTACAATGCTCTGACTTTCTAAAAATCCACTCCTCGTTCTAGTCAAAAATCACGCCACTCCACTCCACATCTTATTTTCAAATGATTTCAGTGTCATTTGATTTTTTCATCAATTCAATGGTTCATTGAATTGAAGTAATTTCTTCAAAAAAAGTAATGACCCCATACATTTGAATGCTACTGTAAATATAACAACAGTCCTTATTATAAACACAAAATGAAGTGAACACATGGGAAATGGGCGGGATTTACAGTTACTGCCTGACAGGTGTGATCTCATTGTTATGATACTTGACTATGGGAAAGTGTGTCACTGGTAAATTCCTTTGCTGTCAATGCTGTATTAACATGATACACCTATGAACACCTGTTTGGAGATGTTTTATCACTCATCCAAGACCGCACTAATTCTTGTGCCATGTGTCATCTGGGTTTACATGCCAGTTTTAATAAAATGATCATGTGCGGGAGGCAGCGGTGCAAATATCAGCTTTACAAACACTGTGCTAAGAGAAATAAATAATGCATAATTTTAACTTGAATTCTATCCACCCTGAACAGAATCTCAACTAACAAAAAAATAAGATTGTGAAAACATTTTTTTTTTTCTTCTGAATGTCCTCCTGAACGTTCAGAACAGGCCAAGCACTCCACTGGCAAATTTAGGGAGCTAAGCATGGCATGGAGGACCACACCAAATGCAACAGTGAGCATTTACAGCAATTTTAGGAAGATTGCTTTTGAAATGGCTGAAAAATGCAACCACTAGTAATATGATTAAAAGGCTTATCACTTTTGACCAACAGGCGGTGTTGTAATCAAATCATGTTGGCGTGTTCTGTGAGAAATGACAATGGCACACACAAAGTTTGGTGTCAATATGCAAAAGCATTTCAGCGATACAGGCTGAAGTGTCATTATGGCAAGATGCCTCAAATTCGTCGCTGTGCTGACAAATTGCTGACACTGGAAAATTGGATATCATTCGACTCAACATGACTCACTGAATTTAAAGAGACCAGTTGTGTGATTTTTGGCCAAACCATTCAGAAGTTATAAGCAAAAATATGAATTTTTTCATCTCCTGACCACTAGGTAGCGCTGCATCGAAATACTGCAGGTAGTCTCAGTTCATGGTTATAACATACACCAAGTTTGGTCTCAATATGCCAAACCGTTGCTGAGATATAGCCTCACATGCTTTTTTGCGTGCTATTCGTCAAATTCGTTCCCGTGTCATTCGAGAATGGTTGGACGAATCAACATAAATTCCATAACTTTTTGCCAGCATTGTCTGAAGATGATCTGAGCCAATTTCTGTGAAAATCGGACTAACCGTCTAGGCAGAGTTCAAAAAAGTAGGTCTTTTGAAAAATTTAAAATAGCGTTTTTAATTTTAGGGTTAATTCAAGGATTCAGAGGGAAAAAAATCATTTTCTGGCTCATGCTTCAAAAGTTATTAGCATAAAAATATTGACATTTTGGACAAGTGGTGGACAAGTTGGAGTTAGAGACTTCAAATTTCCTATAGTTAATGTTGGGACTGCCCTCTATCAGAATGTCAAACCAATCGGTTCTATGGGCTGCCATAGACTTGCGGCAGAAGAAGAATAATAATAACGCCAATGCGAAAATTAAGGGAATGTTTTATTTCATAATGTTGCACTTTTAAATGTTTTCGGAATGTTCTGATTCTGTTATACTGTATATGCAAACAACCAGACAAATTTAAATGAACATTTGTGCATAACTTTGAAAGAACCTTGCCGGAACATTCCCTCTCAGCTATATGCCAGATCAGACTTAGTGAATTCTTAATAGTAAACTTAAAATGATACAGCACAGGTACACATATATTATTTGTATAGGTTTTTTGAAGGTTGCATCCTAATTTTCCTTTTTTTTTTATATGAAATGGAGCTAGCAATATCAAGATCATGGGTTGGATTACCTCAGAATGGTTCAGGAAATTATTATTAATAAAAGTTATGGAAAATGTCCAACTTAAATGTTTCAGGAAATAAAAGAATGGTTTTCATAGAACAGGAATGAATAAATGATTTATAAAGCTATAATTTTGAGATCAGAGAACTTTGAACCAACATTCTATTAACATTACTGGAAGAACATTTGTTTATAACTTTGAGAGAACCTTACCGGAACATGTTGCATACTGCTTCTGCCACTGATATATCATGACATTAATTGTAAACAATATGTTCTATATGGCAGATATAGTGTATTTAATTATTGCTGGCATGCCAATGATTTTAGTATATAGTATAGTCATTAGTGTTTTGATATAATAAGACATATTGGCTGTTTTGCCTGTGATAAATGAGCAATTTCATGTTTTGAGTGCGATGCATTTAGCTAACTGCGAACACTGGGTGATAAAGATGTTTGTAAATAGCGACATGAAGTGAGAGATTGTTACTGTTACTGTTGTAGACAAGCGTTTGTTAACCTCTAGTGGTTGATGATGGAACTGCAGGACAATCGTGAGAGAAAAGCTAATGCTGGTCAAACTCAAGTTCACACAGCCAGATATACATGTCTTCATTCTCAACATATCGTGTGTGTGTGTGTGTGCATGTGCGTGTGCGTGTGCGTGTGCGTGTGCGTGTGCGTGTGCGTGTGCGTGTGTGTGTGTGTGTGTGTGTGTGTGTGTGTGTGTGTGTGTGTGTTCAAACTAAACCAACTTATTTGTTATGATTTTCTAATTAATGCAGTGACATTTTGGGACTTTTAAAAATAGAATGTTCTGTGCAAATACATTTTGGGGAAACTGTATAATCTGTTTTTTTTTTTTTTTTTTTTTTTTTTATACAGAAGGAGTCATTAAATTATTTGTCATTAAAATCATTATTATTCTTCATTTACTGAAAGGTTAGAACATGACTTGAAATTTCAGAGGTCCTTAAGTAAATAATTTAGATCACAGAGGATCAGCTAGAGAAAAGATTAGGAACCCCTGCGGTTAAGAAATCATTAAACAGTTTAAAAGAGACTGCTTTATATCTAAGAGAACGTGCTCTAGTTTAACCACTAGAGGGAGGAATACTCACACTTAAATTAAGAATTTAAAAGTAGATAGATAGATAGATAGATAGATAGATAGATAGATAGATAGATAGATAGATAGATAGATAGATAGATAGATAGATAGATAGATAGATTGTTTGAATATTTAATTTTAATGTGTTTTAATGCATGCTTAAATGAAAAGAAACAAACATTTTATTTTACCTATTTTTTTCATGTATTGTTATTTGATCTGAAGTAACAAACTAAAAAATAATTAAAAACAGCTATACAAATGTAAAAAATAAATAAATAAATAAATAAATTCATAAATAAAATTCAAATGAGAACAGAAAAAAAAACGGATTCAAAATATTACCAAAAATCTTAATGCTACTGCAATAGTGCTGTTTTAATCTGATTCATTGTTTCAAAACACTGGAGATCCAACATGTAAAATTTAACTTATTATGCAACTGGAAGCAAAACAACTGACAGAAAGAAAACTGACTAGTCACATTTAAAACTTAAAAGAATTATTAAAAAATTCAAGCCTTGCATTAAAAAATTCAAATGCCCGTTTATTTTATGCATTAATGGATGCATAAAAACCTGTGCTGTATCACACTGAAAAATCGAGCGATCACTGTGGTGATTTGGCCAAGTGAAATCCTCCGAGCATGATAGACTGTGGTTTGACTAAAATAGGATCCGATGGCCTATTTTAGGGGACTAGAAAACGAGAGCACATTGAAAAGCGGGCCAGACTGAAGGGCAGGCCAGGCTTCTGCATCAGAAGGCGCTGGATCTATATGTGGATCCAGCCTCTGATTGTCATGATCTCAGATCAGAATCAGCTTTCAGATGGGCTCAGGAGGGATCCGTCGAGCGCCGAGGGCCACCTGCTTTGATTTTTAGATTTTCACACTTAGACAGAAGGTGGGGACACCATAAGTGACGAAGCTTGCAGTAAACAGCACTTATCTTGGCACGGCAGCGTATCACCGTCTTGCTGTGCCATTACGCCCACAAATAGTGCACAGCTACCTGCTGTCGAACTGGCCTTTTAGTGCCCTGCATCGCACAAACAACCACAAAACGCTCATCTGCACTGGGGGCTGCGGCCTTGTTATGCATTTAGATTCTTAGTAGCACCGACAAAGAATATGTTTGTTACAGGCTGAACGTATAAATCAGCTGGTGTTTATCAGCCCTGAAACATAATCTACGCAAGTATGTGAGCACTAATGCTATAAGAGAGAATTCACACTGAAATGTGTCAGAATGCAATGCAAACGTGTGATTTGTTGCTAGAAATTGTCTGCATGTTTGTGTATAAATTCCTGAATGATAAAATATTGGTTTTAATGAAAAACATTACGCTAATGCAAATGTATTTTGTTTTGCACGCACCCTTTTTTCTTGTTGTTTATCTTAAGTTTTCTGGCATGGTGTAATAACAATCTGAAGAGAATCTTACTGATAAAGATTAAAGTTAGTTCAAATATAAAAGGGTTGTACAATGACCAAGTGAGAAAAAAAAATCAAAAATTGTCATGTTGTTAAATAAATAAAGGAATAGGTCACCCGAAATGCAAATTTGCTGCAAATGTTCTCACCCTCATCCAAGATGTAGATGAGTTTGTTTCTTCATCAGATGTGAAGAAATGTAGCATTGCATCACTTGCTCACCAATGGTTGCTCAATGGGTGCCGTCAGAACGAGAGTCCAGACAGCTGATAAAAACATTACAATAATCCACAAATAATACACACCACTCCAGTCCATCAGTTACCATCTTGAAAAGGCAAAAGATGCATCTTTGTAAGAAACAAACCCATCATTAAGGTGTTTTTAACTAAAACACGAGTCCATAATCCATAATAATGCTTCCTCCGGTGAAAAAGTGTTCTGGTCTGAATCAGGAGAGAAATCTGCACAGATCAAGCACCATTTACAAGCCAAAAACTGCTCAAAATATGTGTGGATTCTGATGTGAGAGACAACAGGAATTATGGATTATGGACTCGTTATGGATTTTAGCTGAAAGCAACAGTTTGCAGTTAAAAACTTCTTAATGATGGAATTGTTTCTAACAAACACAGCTTTTCTCTTCTCAAGAAGTTAACTGATGGACTGGATTACTCTTGGATTATTGTGATGTTTTTATCAGCTGTTTGGACTCTCCTTCTGACGGCACCCATTCACTGCAGAGCATCCATTGATGAGACACTGATGCAAGGCTACATTTCTCCAAATCTGATGAACAGACACTTCTACATCTTGGATGGGCTGAGAAGGGTGAACACATTTTCACCAAATTAGCATTTTTGTATTCCTTAAAAATTATTACAATTATGAATTTGATATGTGTTACTTTTGAATGGACAGAAATTGTGACAATCGCACAGACACCTGGAACCCTCTCGAGCTGATCGCCACGGTAACATAAAGTGCACTCGTTATATGTCTGTGTAGAACAGTTCGTTAGATAACGGACAAGGAAGTCAGGGGTGGCGAAAAATGCTCTTTATTAATTCAAAATAAAACACGATAAACAAAAGTAAACTGCGGCTCGGCTCTCTGCCTTTAAACATATAACCGCACACAGACTGCTCAGCTCTGCTCTATCCAAGATCCAGCCTCCTCTCGCCGGTCTGCTCGGCGCTTATAAATCCTCTCTCCCCCAATCACTGGAATTACAGACAGGTGTCAATCATTAATCATTTGACCTCCTTATTACCGCTTGTCCCCACATTCTTTCTCCCGCTGCAGTATTTTCGGCTTCCCACGCCCCCCTCGCCACATACCCCCACCGCCCGACTCAGGCCGGGGAGCACTCCGGCCTGCAGCAGCCCCCCCCACCCTCCTGGAGAGGAAGTCGGCCACCGCCATCTGGGCCCCCGGCCTGTGGATCACCTTGAATTTAAAAGGCTGTAAAGCGAGATACCAACGGGTGATCCGCGCGTTGGTATCCTTCATGCGGTGGAGCCACTGGAGGGGCGCGTGGTCCGAACAGAGAGTGAATTCCCGTCCCAGGAGGTAATAGCGCAGAGTGAGGACAGCCCATCGAATGGCTAAACATTCTTTTTCAATGGTGCTGTATCTAGTCTCTCTCTTTGAGAGCTTTCGACTTAGATACAGCACCGGCCGCTCCTCTCCTGCGACCACCTGAGACAGGACTGCACCCAACCCCCTGTCCGACGCGTCCGTCTGCAACAAAAACGGGAGATTAAAGTTAGGAGAGTGCAAGAGCGGCCCGCCGCACAGGGCAGCCTTTACCTTGGTTAAGGCCTGTTGGCACGGCTCCGTCCACTGGACCGGATCTGGTGCTTCCTTTTTGGTGAGATCAGTCAGCGGGCTGGTGAGGTCCGAATAATTAGGAATAAACCTTCTATAATATCCCGCCAGCCCCAGGAACTGTCTCACCTCCTTTTTGGTCTTGGGGCTTGGGCAAGCTGCAATTGCTGCGGTCTTGTCAATTTGGGGACGCACCTGCCCATGACCCAAGTGGAAGCCCAGATACCGTACCTCCACCCGCCCAATTGCACACTTCCGTGGGTTCGCCGTGAGTCCAGCCACCCTTAAGGATCTCAGGACCGCACGCAGATGTTCCATATGCCGCTGCCAATCATTACTGTGTATAATGATGTCGTCGAGATAGGCAGCGGCGTACGCGCAATGGGGCCGGAGAATCTTGTCCATAAGACGCTGAAAGGTGGCGGGAGCCCCGAATAACCCAAACGGAAGGGTGACAAATTGGTGCAACCCAAACGGCGTGGTGAAGGCCGTTTTTTCTTTGGATAATGGCGACAAGGGGATCTGCCAATACCCTTTTGTTAAATCCAGTGTCGAATAAAAGCGAGCCGAACCTAACCGATCAAGCAGCTCGTCAACTCGGGGCATTGGATAAGCGTCAAATTTCGACACTGCATTCACCCTTCGGTAATCAACACAGAAACGGACCGAGCCGTCTGTTTTAGGGACTAAAACTATCGGGCTCGCCCAGTCGCTATGCGATTCTTCTATTACTCCCAACTCTAGCATGGCCGTTAATTCATCTTGAACCACCTTTTTTTTGTGTTCCGGTAAACGATAGGGGCGGCTGCGCGCCACTTCCCCGGGGACCGTTTCGATAAGGTGCTGTATGAGATTGGTGCGACCCGGCAGGGGTGAAAACACGTCCGCGAAATCTGCTTGCAACTTGGCTACCTCGGCAAGCTGCCGTGGCGAGAGGTGATCTCCCCCAGGGACCAGAGCGAGCGGGTTGGTTTTGACAGCTGCTTCTGGCCCGAGATCATCCTCTGCTGAAATTGTCACGGCTAACTCAACCGAGGCCACCTCATTCCACCGTTTTAGCAGGTTGAGATGATAAATCTGACGTGAATTCCCTCTATCCGAACGCACCACCTCATAATCGAGATCCCCCACTCGCCGTGTAACCACAAACGGTCCTTGCCACTTCGCGAGTAATTTAGAACTGGATGTTGGAAGTAACACAAGCACTTTCTCTCCCGGTGTAAATTGACGCGCTCGCGTACCCCTGTTGTACAGCCGACTCTGTCTGTCTTGAGCCTGGAGCAAATTCTCCATAGACAGCCGCCCCAGAGTGTGAAGTTTTGCTCGAAGGTCCATGACATACTGAATTTCACTACGGCTGTTTGAAGGCCCCTCCTCCCAAGCCTCCCTAATGACGTCAAGCACCCCGCGGGGCTGACGACCATAGAGAAGCTCGAATGGGGAAAACCCTGTGGAGGCTTGTGGAACCTCCCGCACTGCGAACAACAGGGGCTCGAGCCATTTATCCCAATTTTTGGCGTCCTCCTTAACGAACTTACGAACCATGGATTTCAATGTGCGATTAAATCGTTCCACCAAGCCATCTGTTTGTGGGTGATAGACGCTGGTGCGAATCGATTTAATGCCCAGTAGTTCGTATAGCTCGCTTACCGTACGTGACATAAACGCCGTGCCCTGGTCTGTGAGGATCTCTTTGGGGATCCCCACTCGGGAGATCACCCGAAACAGTGCGTCCGCCACACTCTTTGCGGAGATTGTGCGTAGCGGCACTGCTTCTGGGTATCGTGTTGCATAGTCCACGAGAACTAATGCAAAACGATGCCCGCGTGCTGAGCGTTCTAATGGCCCGATGAGGTCCATACCAATTCTCTCGAAGGGGACCTCTATCAGTGGTAAGGGACGCAATGGCGCTTTAGAAGTGGCCGGCGGATTTACCAGCTGACATTCCCGACACCCCGCACACCACCGGCGGATGTGCTCGTGAATGCCCGGCCAAAAAAAACGGGCCATGAGCCGCTCACGTGTCTTTGCTTCCCCCAAGTGGCCTGCCATGGGACTACAGTGAGCCGCCTGGAAAAGCATTTCCCGACGGCTTTTTGGGACTAATAATTGGGTTATATTCCTATTTGACTGGGTATCTTGGGTCACCCGATACAACCTATCTTTTATTATGGAAAAATAAGGGAAAGAGAGCGGCTGGTCAGGCTGGAGAAGCCGTCCGTCGATGGTGCGGACCCGGTCATACACGTTTTTAAGCGTCTCATCACGAGACTGCTCCAGTGGAAAGTCATCTAGCTCAGGGGACCTGAAGTCCGCCCTCGCTCTCGTTTCCTCCGAGTCAGCCTGTGAAGGTCCCGCAACTGCATCGCCAGCCTGCGCCACCGCTTCTCCGTTTCCCTGCCCTGTCTCCCAAGAAGCATCCGCACACAAAACCCCCAATAATTGTGTAAAAGCTGGCCAATCTGTCCCCAAAATCAGCGGATGCCTAAGGTGGGAATTAACCGCCACCTTCATTCTATGCGTTTTCCCCCGAAACTGAATACTAACCGGCACTAGAGGGTAGTCCACCACATCCCCGTGCACACACCTCACTTTAACCTTGCGGCTTGTATCCAATGCCCTCTGTTGCATCAGGCTTTGATGGATGGAGGTTTGGTTACAGCCCGAATCCACCAACGCCTGATATGTACCCCCCTCGATACTCACAGGTATTTGGTACAGTCCAGCCTGATCGGGGGCGGCCGCTGGGGAGTCGGGAACCCGGATCAATGCTCCCACTTCCATCATTGGACACCGGTCCAGAAAATGCCCCGGGTCCCCGCATCTCCAGCAGGCCGGCCCAGGCCTTCCCGCCGCCCCAGCGGCAGAAGGATGGCCAAAAGATTGGTGGAGAGAGGAGAAAGGGGCGGAGGGACCAGTAGCCCCTGCGCCCTCCCGTGTCCCTGGTCTGTTCCCCTGGAAGGCCCCACTCCGTTGTGGGACACGAGGGGGCACGTTACTCCGCGACCTGGGAACAGGAATAGGGCGAGAGGGAGAGGGATGGGAAGGAGAAGAGAGAGAGAGGTTAAAAAGGGGCTCGCCACCCCCCGGGCACGCCACCAGATGGTCTTCAGCCAGCTGGATAGCCTGCGTCAGCGATGACGGGCGGTGGCACCGGACCCACTCGGCCGTCCCCCGAGGCAGCCGAGCGATGAACTGTTCCAGTACCACCAGGTCGACCACTGCTTCGACATCGCGATCCTCCGCCAGCAACCACCTGCGGCAAGCATCCCGGAGCTGTTGGGCCATCACGAAAGGCCGGCCGCTGTCCCCCAGCTCCCTTGACCGGAAGCGTTGCCGATGTTGTTCGGGGGTACGGCCGACTCGCTGAAGGACGGCCCGCTTCAGGTCGTCATAGGCCAGGAGGTTCGCTACAGGCAGCTGTTGGGCCGCCACCTGTGCCTCCCCAGTCAGCAGCGGAATGAGGCGCACCGGCCATTGTGTGCGCTCCCAGCCACACGCCTCCGCTGTTCTCTCAAAGAGATCCACAAACGCCTCTGGATCGTCTTGTGGACCCATCTTCATCAGCGGGACGTGCGCTAAGGAGGGGACTGCTGCTGGGGTGCCCTCCCGGCCCAGAAAGCTCCGGAGGACTCGCCGGTCTTCATCCTGGGCTTGGACCAACAGCCGGAAGCGATCCTCCTGCTCCAACTTGAGGTCCATCAGCGCCTGATGTTGGGTTTGGTGAAGACCGGCGAGTGACTTCACCAGCTCCGCAAGTGGCGTTGCTGTCGCTGGCTGCATGGCGGCGTGCCGGCTTCCCTGTCCCGGGTTTCGGCACCAGTGTAGAACAGTTCGTTAGATAACGGACAAGGAAGTCAGGGGTGGCGAAAAATGCTCTTTATTAATTCAAAATAAAACACGATAAACAAAAGTAAACTGCGGCTCGGCTCTCTGCCTTTAAACATATAACCGCACACAGACTGCTCAGCTCTGCTCTATCCAAGATCCAGCCTCCTCTCGCCGGTCTGCTCGGCGCTTATAAATCCTCTCTCCCCCAATCACTGGAATTACAGACAGGTGTCAATCATTAATCATTTGACCTCCTTATTACCGCTTGTCCCCACATTCTTTCTCCCGCTGCAGTATTTTCGGCTTCCCACGCCCCCCTCGCCACAGTCTGCAATGGGACGAATGCAGGGATCATGTGTTCACGTTCAGGTACTTGCATGTGCGGTATAGGAGAATGTAAGTGCACACTTATGTGCGTCTCTCTGGATATCTGTCAGTGTTCATGCGGTATGTGTGTGTGTGTGTGTGCCTGATGGAGGATGTAGGTGTTGCGTGGGTTGGCTTGCCATTGGCTTTCCTCCCCATTTCAGTAAGTCTCCTCTCTCTTTTTTTATTCTCACGCCCTCGCTGTTGCCAACCACAGAAAAATCTCTTCTGCTGTTGTTCTAACCATCTCTTCCCACCTAGAGCTGAGCACTCTGCGCCGAGTCTTCTTGTCTTCGTGTTTATATTTCACTCTCGCCGTGTCTCATACAGAATACATTATGCACAAGAGTAATACATTCAATGGAGGGTCTCTCTCTTACACACACACACACACACACACACACACTCAAACACACACACACACACACACACACACACACACACACACACACACACACACACACAGGGGTGTTTTTGTGAAAAGTGTTTTCATCCCTAAGGTGTAATGGTTTTTATTCTGTACAAACTGTATATTCTATGGCCCCTCACCAACCCTACACCTAAACCTAACCCTCACAGGAAACTTTGTGCATTTTTACTTTCTCAAAAAAACTCATTCTGGATGATTTATAAGTGTTTGGAAAAATGGGGACATGGGTTATGTCCTCATAAGTCACCCTCTCCTTGTAATACCTGTGTCTTACCCATGTCATTATACAGAGTTGTGTCCTGATATGACACAAAAACAAGAGCACACACACACACACACACACACACTCACACACACACATTTGCAGAATCAAACATCATATGAAAGTTTTCAGCCCGGCTCTGGTGTTAGACGTGAGTAAATGTCCCTCTCTGTTTATGTGCATGTGTTTGTGTAGACGGAAATCTCAATTAATTCATCTAAATATAAACAATATGAAATAGTTCCCATAGCAATATAATCGAACTAATCAGAACAGACAGTGAGTGATGGTTTAACTAAGTTTACAAATTCTGTTTTCTATGATTTAGATCTCAGTGTTGTGTTTGCATGTACTGTATATTAAATGTAGCGTGTGATCAATCTATCTGTCTATCTATCTATCTATTTATCTGTCTGTCTATCAGTCTGTAAGGTTAAGTTGTGGCTTAGTGGTTAGAGAGTTTGTCTCCTAACCCTAAGTTTGTGGGTTTGAGTCTCGGGCTGGCAATACCACTACTGAGGTGTCCTTGAGCAAGGCACTGAATACCCAAATAAATGGCTGCCCACTGCTCCGTGCGTGTGTGTGTTCACCATACTTGGCTGTATGTCACTGTCTGACCTCCTTTATTATTAAGTTACCAATGTTTAAAACTAATACAAAAAATGTCAGGTCTCTTAGTAAATTAAGCTTTCTTTTAAAATGCCAAGGAATGATAATTTGCGTTCATACATGTGTTGTGATGCTCTCCTGCAGTGATCTGACGGTGATCATTGGGTCTGCAGTAGCTGCATTAATATTTCACCCTGAAGGAGTCTGAAGACACTGTAGTGAGCTGCACTGGCCAGACATTACAGCTTTTCTCAGTCGCTTTGATGCATTTTTTCAAATCAGAAATTAGATTTTCAGAACTACTCGTACAACCTCCACATCATCTAGTCATCTGTACACATCATAAAACCAGTTCCCCATTCTTTTGAACAAGTTGCACATTTATCTGCGGTTTACTACACTATCAGTTGCTAAATACTTGGTGCTCAAAATGTATACTGTATATAGTTTTCTGTGCAATAGTCTTACCCCTCTAAACATCTAGCATTAGTTCTGATAAATAGTAATAGTAGTAAGTAGTACTTTCCGATTTTTAGTTTATAAGAAGTAATAGCACACTTGAATAAACTTATTTCCGTAAGGGTATGCTTTCCAACTAAAGATTCATGAGATAAACCTTTGAGCTATTTCAGAGAAATGGTTTATCATTGGTTTTTACCATTTATCATTGATCTACATTCTCTTCATTAGTCAAGATTCACTTGCACAATTCATGCCAAATTTACACAAAGACCTAATGTTCCAAAGATTAAATATAGTGTAAAGCCTCTACTTCTGCAACAACAGCAGCTCTAAAAGTAATGAAACAATATCTCTATATAAAATATTGTAACAACTGAGATAAGCATTTTTAAGTAAGAGATCACTCAAATATTTAGAAATAACTGATTCCAGTCTCAGTTGGAGGAATAGTCAGGTGTTGATGCTCTTTATATTACATCAACATAGAGTAATAAATACCTCTTTGAATTGGGTTTGTGGATGCAGAACAATACAAAGAATCAGTGAGAGAGAAAATAATGCATGGGAGAGGAAGAGGAGTTGGATCAGAAGAAGATAGGTAAGAGAGAAGAAGAGGTAAAGAAGGGTGTAAGAATGTGTGCTGGACTGTTTGTTTGTTTGTTTGTTTGTTTGTTTGTTTGTTTGTTTTCGCCTCTTCACGTGTGGAACCTATGAAAGCTTATTTCTGCCATGGAATATTATTGTGTAATTGTGACTTTGATTCATCTCACAGTTCTGACTTTTGACTTTTCTTTTAACTTTTCTGATAAAGTCTGAATTGCAAGATGTAAAATGGGTTTCACTTGAAGGTAACTAAATTACAAAAAACAATGGATTTTTTTTTTAACAATTAACAATTCTTATATTGTCTATGTAAGTAGAACTGAAACAAGTATGTCAAACATGTAGAAGAAAGTAATGCAGTTTTTGTAAAGTCATCAACTGTTAGTATTTTGACAGTCACTGTTCTATGATTGACTGTATGTATGTATGGATAGAAAAGCAGTGCTGATATTTTGTCTAAATTACTCAATTTTGGATTGTGTTTGCTGTGTTTTGATAGAGTTAGTATATGTAGAAAAAAACGTATTCAGCATTTTGAAATGTAGAGTTTGTATTTATTAAACAAAATGTGGTTTTGGCCAAAGTTGTGTTGCTGTATGAAGAGTTTATAAAAAGTACTTTACGTATTGGTAAACGCTTGTAAATATATTTGCGCTATACTCCTAGAATCTGTGTTTTCATTATTATACAGTAGAGGGCGCTATTACACATCTTCTGCACAGAATGTCCGATTAAACACAAGTGAAGAAGATAAAAAAACATGTCAATGGATGAAGAGGTGATAATTACAGTCGAGCTTTGGGGTGTTGATCGACTCCATCTACATTTTGATTATCATTCTGAATCCAATTTATAGTATTTTTTCAGCTTTTTGTTCAAAATGTTATTTCTTTATTTTTTATTAAACTTGCCAATATTAAAGTGTTTTAAAAAAAGAATGCATGAAGCTAGAATAAAATGTTTTTGTTTACAAGCAGATTCCTGTTCTTTCTTTGGATGTTTTGTATGTTCAGATATTCACATAACAAAATATATACAGATTAAGAACTACTGTAAACAGTGATGTGAAGTTCACTTAATATACTTGCAGTATAACACTACTAAACTAGTAGTTTACTGAAACTATACTTCAACGTGTACAAAGTATTTAATTAGTAAACTATTAGTATACATATAAGTTCACTTTTAGTGTAATTGCAGTACAAACTACAAACATAGAGTTCAACTAGTTGTGTACTCAAAGTGTGCTACTGTTATACTTAAAGTGTACTTAAAAGTATACTTTTATATACTAGAATGTGGGCCAATTTAGTCCCAAGGAGTATTGAAACAGTACACTTACAAGTTTACTACTAGAACACTGATATTTGTATACTTGCTACATAAAAAATACTGTACTTAAAAATATACTTGAACTTTACTTAAGTAAACTAAGTAAAATAAACTTGAAGTATACTACCTTTTGGTAAGGGTATAATGTGAAGGCAGAGTACAACACAAGAGTAACAAATTCTGAAAATTTACTTATTTTTTATTTTGTTATATTTGCGCCCATATTTCTTTTTCCTTTTCCTGTTTTTTGTTGTCGTTTTTTTGGTCAGATGGCACAGATGTGTTCATTATAAAGAAAATCTCTAAATACGCACAATCAGAAAAAGTCCAGATCAAAGGGTAAATCAAATAAGAGAAAAAAAGATCTGCACACTGTTACGTTCCCCTACTGATATGTTCATTGACATAAATACTTTCTTTTGAGAGATGAACTATAGATTTTGAGTAAGTTACAGGCTTTCGCAGGTTATCCATTGTGTGGTGCTGTTTGTACGAATTGTTTTGAGAAATGCACATACTTGTTTGCAAATTTTATGGATGATTTGAGAAATGCACCAAAGCGACTGAGAAAAACTGTAAACACTCTCACTTTCTCATCTCAGGAATAATACGACATCTAGTACGTGCATGCATGCACAATCAAACACATATGTTCTGGACTGAAATCTTTCTCACACTGATTCATGTCTACAGCTCATCAATTTTTCAGTGTTTTGGAATGACCTCTGAACTAACAGTGATGCACTGATTACCTCTTAACCAGTGGGCTGTTTTCACAACTCAGTTGCATAAGTGTGTCAAGGGTGGTGTGTGCATTTGGATGTAGTTCTGTGTTAAGGGTGATTCGTTTTAATGATTCTTGCAATATTTAAATATGAATCCACTGCAATAAATATATATGTACTGTTAGTTAACATTTATACATTTAAAGATACATAATTAATATTTTTATTGAAGATGAAATGCATTGCTATGCTTATCATATCCATCTCAGAAACAGACCTGTGACCCATTTCTGGATTGTGACCCACAGACTGAGAAGCACTGGTGTTAAAGTGTTACCCAAGCTCCTCTGGGCCTAATGATTCCCACCTCTGATGCTCAACAGTTCTGTAATATTGCATCGTCTGTTTAGTCTTAATCCAGGTCAGACGGGTCATCGACGGTGACTGGAAATCCTTCCATCCATCAGCAAATGGATGTGTGTAATACTCCAGGGAGGAGACGCAGAGGGGTTAAATGCACAGGTGGAGCGTCTCAATCAATGTAATCGACTGATTTAATTGACAGTGCAGAGAATGATAGAACACTACCTGTTTGCTTCTCTTCTTTCTTTACTCAAATTTACTAGCCTAATAGCTTTTTTTCTATTCACTGTTTGACCTTCTCATTCTGAACATCATCTCAGACCTCAAAAAACAGAAGGTTAGATCAACTCCCTTAATAAACTGCTTTATGGATTTGCACATAATTGCTTTTATTCTTGCCCCGTTGCATTTATGCATTTGGCAGACGCTTTTAAAGCGACTTACAGTGCATGTGTTCCTTGGGAATTGAACCCACAACCTTTTTTGCTGCTAACACAATGCTCTACCACTGAGCGACAGGAAGTTTTGAGTTTTATTTAGCGACTGACAATGATGCCTTCAAAGTAAACTGTTTTCAAAGTCTGGAATCACCATTTTTATTGCTCATATTAGAAACAGGCTACTTTATGTAAAAGTACAAATGTAGGCAATTACAGTTAGTCTGTATTTATGTTTGTACTTGAGTTGATCTAGCTGTTAAAAAAATCATACTAAAGGGGTCAAGAGAGTTACATCAAGCTGTATCTGACTATTAAATTGGATTAAAGACAATAAAAGAAGATATGCATGCATAATTCCCAATATCAGAATATTCTGGCAAGGTTCTCTCAAAGTTATGAGCAAACATTCTTCCAGTAATGTTACAGTTTTTCTCAATCGCTGTGGCACGATTTTTAAAACAGTCGTAACATTGTCTGAATTGTAAAAGCAATTGTCACAACATGTCTGCAAACGGACCCAAGATTTAATTACTGTATGTGTCCATCTACAGTATGTGAGGACGGAAGGAACCAATTACTGCAGAAACTCAATTAGATTCATAGTCATAGGATGAATTGTAATACTGTAGATTGAGAAAAAAAAAGCAGATAGCACAGAAAACCAGCTATAAAGACGTCAATCTCACGTCATGCCATCCCTAAAAAGGAAAAATTATTCAGATGAACGGAAACATCTTTACCCGAGTGACCTGGTCCACAACCAAGCGGATGAGAGTTAGAGGCAAGACGTGTTCATTTGCAAATGATGCAACTCATTAAAAATAGACTTTCTTTGGATAAAATGAATAAGATGACCCTAAGGATGCATATTTACTGTCAATGTGCGTGGGTTACCTCAAGCTTTCAGTTTAGGAGTGCAGAAGTGGTTCTGTCTCAAACGCTGCCAGCTAGATCACAAAGGTCAAGCTGTTTTCCCGAGCAGATGTAAAAAACAATATATATAAGATTCAGATGCAGCCAGCATTAACATGGCTACAAATAAAATAAAAATAAACATATGACCGCCGGGTTCTAGAAGTGGAAATAATACACTGGAGAACAATTGTTTTTTTAACACACTACTTTAGGTTGCGCGGAAATAGAGTCGAGATGTTTAAAGGAATCGTTCATACCAGAATGGAAATTCTGTGATTTATTTGTTCACTCGTATGTGTGAATACGATAATGGTTTTTCTCCCTTTTGAACCTTGGCTGATGTAGTCACCATTGACTGTCACTACAGGAAAAATAACTGCATGAGGATTTCTCCAGGAAATGGGTTTGAAATGACACACGGGTGAGTAAAGGATGATGAGGTGAACTATTCCTTTAATGTTTTCCTGGAGTCTCCGTTCTTCTCCTCTGCAACTCAATCGATCCGTTTGTCTCTTGAGAATCGCCCTGCACACCATGGCTACTAAATCTTTACTGATAAGTGCACTTCACATCCAGAAGAATTTGTGTGTCTACAGTGCACAAAACAAGCACAAGCATATTGGCAGAGTTTGGGGATTTTGTTTTTAATGAATACCATTGGAATTATCATTTTAATGAATACCATTGAGCATCTTGAAACCTCTCAGCCGTCTGTCACGCATTCTGCATCAGCTCCTTGGAAAGGGTAATGTCGACATCGAGGTTCAAGTGAAGCGGTGCCATTTTTCTCTTGGAGACGCTCAGGGTCTCATTTTTGCCATGAGAGGTTACGGAGAGCAGATTGCATGCTGCCTCTTTCCTGGTCTTCCGTATTATTTATACAATTCAGATGGAAATGAGAAAGATTTGGATACAAACTTACCGAATATTACTCCATTATTTACAGTGTGAGAGGCCAACAACATTGAGAATTAATTGAGATCAAATAATAAATACAGTTACGCAAGAAAGCAACATATAATTTAGTTTCATATACTGAGTTCACCAAACTAAAATTTGACTTAAAATAGTTCCTTGCCACAGTTGACACTGATTGTCTAACATGGGATTTATATACTGTATGATGTAACATATTAGAAAACTGATTATAAAAACATGCATCTAAATTTTTGCCAAACTCCAAAAATGTACCTATACTTATATTTTACTGCAGTTTCATGCTGAAATTAACACCAGTAAAACATCAAGTTTTATTCCTTTTCACACCAATTGTGATAACTAGGCAGATTAATGGTGAATAAAGACTTTTTGCATGCTTCAAAAAGCTTTCACCATAGTGCATAATTTGTCATTTTGATGTTTGAATCACATAATCGAGTCCATATATATGGCTTTTCCGTCAAAGTAAACTTGCTTGTTAGTGCACCCGGTGCAGGTTGCTTTGGTGATGCAGAGCACTTGGGTACGAGTGTCGTGAAACACAAATACATGTAGATATAAAAGAGCTTAAAGACTTGTATAGAGGCCAGAAAAAATGCCACTGTTGCTTCACAAGGTGTAAAGGTGTGTCTGTTTTGGGCTTTTGGCACCACTCACTGAATATTTCACTTTGAACGTGTCATGAAATGTGCAAGAAATTTTCAGAGGCACAGTTGAATAAGCTTTAAATTAAAATCTTATACCTCATCACTGCATTATTATTCTGTAAAAGTGGATTTTAGACTGTGCATTGTGTTATTTAAATAAAATTTACTTGTGCAATGTATTTGGCATGAAATGCAGGACAGAGGAACTATGATTTTAAGTAGAATTAATCATAGATTTGACAACGGTGCCCTACTTCTTGAAAGCCAGAAACATTCTTTACACATGCATACTTGAATGCTTTGTTGATAAAGCAGCTCCACCTCTTCTAGCAATGCAACATGTTGCTATATTTACATTTCAAAACATAATGAATGCACAAAATTGAGCTGGAGTAAAAGACACATTCTAAACATATTAGTGTAGATGTTTTCGGTCTTCATTTTTTACCTTTATTTACTATTGGATTAATATAAAAAGCTCAGACTGTGACTGTCACTTAAAATGACAACCACGGGGAGAGTATTAAAAGGTCACTCTATGTTTGAAATGAAATTCACACACAGAGTGTAATGTAGGAGGATTTTTATGATTCGATATGGTGGGGTTTAGTGACCGTTTAAAGCTCAAAGGCACGGACGGTTGACCTTTCAACAGAGAAGCTTAACCAGTGAACCTTCGTTACATCTCGCCGCCAGCGAAGCTTTGACCCACATCAAAACAACTCCCAAAATGGCCATTTGAATCGCATTCTGTGTCTCGTACTAATGACTGTTTTTGGCTTTCCATGTGCTGTGTTGAAATTTAGTCAACCTTAAATTTAGCAACACGATGTTATTCCAGGTCCTGTTGATCATCGAGATGATGCACAAGTCTGGATTCAGCACTCAAGTCTAGAGGTCTATTTAGACTTTTACTCAACATAATACGCAGCAGTTTGTCTCTCCGCACCTCCTTGAATAATGCCGTTTCACATGATGGCGAGAGAACACACTTAGGTCATTACGGCCACATTCATCAGCTCCCTACCAGTGCTGGGCCGAACGGAAGGAATGTTTCTCCAAGAATTGTTTGCAACTTTCTGTTATTTGCAAACCGTACACTTGTGTAACTCGGCTAATCCCGGAGGAGA
This sequence comes from Carassius gibelio, assembly GCF_023724105.1. NCBI lineage: Eukaryota > Metazoa > Chordata > Actinopteri > Cypriniformes > Cyprinidae > Carassius > Carassius gibelio. The sequence continues at coordinate 3,557,095 of NC_068396.1, forward strand.
TCGCGGTGGTGATGTTTATGTTTACGGATGTCTGCCGAATGCTGGGAAGGGTTTGGGAGGAAATCGCTCTCAGCAGTTATGGGTTTGAGGAATGCTGATTGAGATCTTTTGCACAATCGCAATGCTGTTGTTGCTACAGTTTAAAATAAGCATGACATATTTAAAGCCAAACGCAGTGGCACAACGTGCTAATTAGACGGAAGTGAAATATTGGAAGCATGAAAACTGACATGAAGATCCTCCCATGCTGTTTGTGATTTCCCAACCTATATAATAATGAAGTGTTGAATTTCTGTATTACACTCTTAAAAACAAAGGTTTTTTTGGCATTGATGCCATGGAAGAACCATTTCTGGTTTCCCAAAGAAGCTTTCCGTGATCAATTTAGTTTTCTTAGTGTGAAGAACAGCCTAAAAAGCAGCAGATTTAGACATTTTTGCCAAATACTACTTGAATAAGATTGGTTTACCTAAATGTTAGTGTGCTACTTTTCCATTATTTTTCTATGTAAATGCACTAGACGTCTGCTATGACTGTTGTGATCACATCTTTTACAGATGGACCAATCAGAAGACACCAAAGGCAGGGCAAGCCTTGCAAACGTTTGTTTTGTAGTTGCAAGTTGGCATGGCAACTGCTTTATTTTATGGCAACATTGCGGAGGAGGCTTTCTGCGCAGCGCTTAAAAAAAACAACAAACATTTCTGAGCACTGCGTTTTGCATTTTTAAGAGCAAAGATGTGTTCTATGTGAACTGACCCTTTCAAATAAAGGTTCTTTATTGGCACTGTTGGTTCGGTGAAAAAAAGGTTAGTTAAACTCTGAGAAAAACTGAAGCATTCGTTGGGGATCCCAAAATGGTTGACAGTAATTTTCCACAGCACACCACACCCGGAAGCCAGGGATGAGGTGACTGGGTTCTGACTTCGAATAATTTAATTTGCTCATGGCATGTGCACTGGAGAAAATAATAGTATCAGTGAATTCCGGTTCATTCCAGGAATGTTTCGTACACACTACCCATCTTCTGATTACAAGAAGAAAATCCAGACGTGCTCGAACCAGTGACTCGTCATCAGATCAATATCCTTCAGTCCATTAGGTTATTTAGTGTGTTTAGGCATACAATGGCTATATGATAAACGACCATCCTCGTAACACCTATCAATACATTTTTGCAATCATTTATATCTTAAAGGTTGCCATTCAGTCACTTTTAAGTTGACGTTAATTAATGTTCTGCCAACTTAATGACGTTCCTCAGAGACAGAAATGTTGGCACATCAATTATTTTAATGCAGAAAGTCTTGATTAAGGGTTCGACCAAGTGCTAAAACATTAAAATTCCTAGTTCAGATGCCTTAATGAATAACATATTCATCATTTTGGATCGTTTCTGCAGTTTTTTTCTTCTAAAGTGGATTTCTTTCTCAGGTTCCAGCATGGGGAAGTGTTCATTTATCAAATGCAAAACCTCTGAGGTGATTACATGCCTTGTATACTTCATGAGTTGTCCCAATTAAAGTGAGGAATTTCTTACTGTATTTCAAGTGGAAAGAGATAAGCTGGAAAACAAATACATCTTTATAGCTTACATCTATTTGTCATTTATAAACACAATGTCGTAACCATGTTCAATTTAAAGTTATTCATTTTTTTACGCTCAGAAGAGATTACCTTTTATTATGCAGTTCTTGTTTTCCAGTTACGCTTAGGTGATAACATGTAAATTAACCTATTTTAATCTAAAAAATATAAATTATTTTACATTTTATGACTAATCTATGTGCTCCATTTTCTATTACACGTTTACATGTGTATATCTACATTTAAACTTTTATATATTTATATAAATGTACATAAAATACACATTTTCCCTATTTTTTGTACTGCTGCAGCATTATTTAATCGTTTCATGTTTTACATTGTCGTTGTAAAATCTATCCCACATAAACCCGCCCATAACGTCTATAATTTATCATTATGGATTATTCTAACTTTCATAATATCATGGCACAGGGGCCTCTTGGCACACAGGGCTCTCTCTGACTATCTTGACATGTAAACTGTTGTGGATTCATCCGTGTGAAACTAATCGTCATCATCTGAGATGAACAACAGGCCTTCAGCTTGTTGATTTAACAGCACTGTAGCCCACATCCATTGTACCCTCAGGAGATTCACTGTTGTTTCCACGGCAACAAGCAGACCCTTGCCCTTCCCAGGGCTCCTGGCATTCATTTGGGTCAAACCAACTCAGACTGTAAATAGGGGGGAACCAACACAACTGACACGACAAGTCTTCTGACTAGATATCTTAAACTACATTTGACAGCAGCTTTTTAAATTCCTTAATGCATATACATGATCAAATGAGTTGGTATATAAAATACACTTATGGTATAATTATGGTTTCAAAGTATCAACCTCCCCCCTTTCCCAGTCACATGACCTGGTCCCTCCTCCCACGAGCTGTCAGAGCAGCTTGTTGCGCGAGCAGCTTTTTGGTAAACTAACTTGAGTTCGGCGTTAAATTCTAAACCAGTTGCCTGACAAATCCCGCTTGGCGTGGACCGACAAGAATGTTCGCCTCGGTTAAACAACAAGCCTTAATTCCCTTGACTTAACGAGTCATCTGCCGCAGTTCCCATCGAGCTCTTTTGCCGTCTGCGTGATTTGTGGTCCAGAAACGGCGCAGCAGCGGCAGGTCGTGGTAACCAGGTAAGCGGCAGGTTCAGTTCAAGCGTTTTTAGGTGTCGACAAAGTAGCGTGATGTGTTACTTGTAAAGCACAGACGATACAATGTGTCAAGTGTTGATACAATCTGTCATTGCAGAGGAAGCGCGTTTTGCTAGCGTTGCGTTCGTCGCTCAGTGATGTCGACACGCGTAAATGTTCTGTGTTTCCTTGTTGTTTCCGAGCGAGCTTTAATAAAGAGTTACGGATAATAATAATAAAGTAATGTTACGCGATAGAGCGCGAGAAGTTTCCAGGTTTGCGTGAAATGCTACATCGGGAACGCTCGCGTAGTGCTGGGCCGACGTGAGATCACCGTGACATTGAATTTGTTAAAATCGATTAAAAATGCGCGTTGACAGCTCATTCACTAGGATTGCTTTAGTTGACAGCTGTTGCCTTTTTTATCCTCCAGCGTCATCGCTCCGTTACTTCGTGATGGGAATTAATTCGAATATAAATCACGTCGGTTCATAAATCGTCCGCCGAGTTCTGACGCGATTAGAAAGACGTAAGAGTTTGTTTCTGAGCATAAAACAGAATATAAATGATTATAATGGTTGCATTCATTAGCTTGGCTAAAAAAAAAAAGAAGAAGGAAAATCAGCGTTGGCAGCTCGTATTTCACACTTGTTCGTGTTGAAATGAACAACATTCGCGTCATCGTTCCTTGATGTTTATTTATTAGATTTTTTTTCACGTCAGGTTATAAATAATCAGTTTGATATTTAATTTAAAATAATTACTTTTAGAACAGTTTTTTTTCTTGCTTTGACGCACACGCAGATTTAGAGATAACACAATAACACAAATTATGACGATGCGTTTAGAAATATTTGTTACTTTAGACTTCACGTGCTTAATTCTTTTTTTCTTTTCTTTTCTTTTTCTTTTTTTCTTTTACCGCGTCATCGCTGCGTGAGGAGAATGAAATGGATCGTTTCTGTCTGGAACAGGTACTTGATATGCACAGATTGACACGGTGCACCCATCAAGACTAGTCCCGTCATTAAACCGCTCCCAAATCCCGCGCCACACCCGTTGCGCGCGCCGAGCACGTGAGAGCACGACAACTAGTGCACATCATCATCATCATCATCACCAACACGCAACTACTAGAACGCTTTTATCATGAACGCAGCTGTCAATGCGTCACTTCCCTAATTTAGTCGCGTCGCGTCTCATGGTGTCTGTTTAAAAAGCATGAGCTTATGATTGTACAGTGTCTAAACAAGTATTATTAGTTAGCTGAGATATGCAGATGAAAGGTGCTGAGAGACATAGATATGGAAGAGGATATATGCTAAGATGCTTTGCTAAAATCTCAATAAGCATAATGCAAGTATGACCCAAATAGCAATCTAATTCCATGATCTCATTTGTATTTGCCCTCGCAGCAGGTACTGCACCTTTCTCGTTGTTTTAGTAAATGAAGCCTCTGTCTGATAGTCTGCGCATCGTGGTTGTTCAATGCAGGATAATGGTTCGTGCTCAGCGAGGATGTCTAATGGGGATAATTAGTTACCTTTGGGTTTTAGAAAGCTGCGTTATTTAGTTTTGCATCGCAGTGTGATGAACTGTTTACTGTAGACATGTTTTAAAAACACAAAGAGCATAGATCTGCAAGAAATCGTGTAAAAGATTAAAATGTTAATTATTAGTATTGCATTTTAAGGAGCTTAAGTTATGCAAAATTATTAAATGTCTCTCACATATTAACAAGTGTTAAGTATGATTATATTGTAATGGTGTTTACATTGCAAAGCTATTAAAAATAAGTATTGTCGTGCAGACTAATGCATATACTGCAATTGCATTCATTTGGTACAATATATATATATATATATATATATATATATATATATATATATATATATATATATATATATATATATGCTGTTATAGGCCAGTTTTGAAATGCAACCCTCAGAAGATCCCTGACCTACAATTTTGTATGCAAATGTAGTGGAGGTTAAATGCAGATGCATTTGCATCAGGCTTGTCCCATGCAAAAACCTTTAAATGAGTACTTATGTGAATTGTCTTTTTGTATTTCCATTATTAATTTGGCAAATGCTTTTATCTGAATTTACGCAGAGCTGGTTGCAAAAGAGAAATGCAAGCAATGAATTGCAAGGAGCTTTAAGGACAGTTATGTTACTGTTAATACACCAGGCCTTCTTTTGGTTCATCTGTCAAATAGCTTCATCATGACAGATCGGCATGCTGCTAGGAATCGATTATAGTGTGAAACGGGAAGCTCAGAGGTGGCTTACATTTCTGTAGGACATTAGCAATGTGACACATTTGATAAAGTAATCATTAAACAAACTTGAAATGGTGATATGTAATAAAATAGCTATATTAGTCAGAGTTGCCCAAATAAATGAGGAAATCTAGAACTTGTATATCAAATATTTAGGCTTAATGTCTCCATCTGTAAACAGTTAGATAAGCTTAACGTCCTCTCCGAAGGCAATCCATGGGTTTAGGCTTCATATCAGCAATTATGTGTCATGGGTTTGTTGAATTATTTACTAGTGACGGTTAACGATGCTGAACCTTGAATAGGAAATAATGTCAACATTGCACAGTTTAATTTCCTCAAGTTTCCTGAAAGATGCATTAACAAAACTGTTTTTTGTTAAAATAGCATTGCCTAATTGGACCAAAGCAAACACACAAACCCTGTATAATTATCATTTTTTAAAACTTCCTTAGCGAGATGCAGGTGTGTTAATCATTTTACCGAATCATTCAGCCTTGATTCTACATGTCAAATGAGCAATTTGAGCAATAAACCGCATTAAGCCAGTTGGGCTGTTTAGTGTAATCACACAGAGTTGACTGTCAGGGTTATCAGGGTTAGTTGGCAGCCGCATTGAGTGCGAGTGTGTGTCTCGCCTCATTGACGTGTAAGCAGTGCATTGTTTTAACATCGCTTGCCATTGCTTTTGTAAAAGCACTTTGGCTGTCACATAATTGCAGTGTGCCTGCGGGAACGTGAGCCCCTAAAAGCACGAGGCTACAGCTGTTCTATTGATTGGGATGGAAACATTAGTGTGAAGCGGCGTCTGACTCATCACTTCTACCCCACTGCATCATCCCTCACGTGACGCCGAGAGGCTTCCTGTCACGAAGGTAGGGAGGAGAGGACGTGTCCTCGTCGCCCTACGGTAATGATGCTCATTGTCATAGCGATGGGTTGCCAGGGGATGCAGAGACCTTGGAGGCAGGCAGAGCTGCTGTGTTTGACGGAGGTATTAGACGTGCGAGAGAATTCAAAGTGTTTCTTTGTTGCGACATCACAAACCCTTCCTTGAGGGCAGATGCGCTTTGAAACGGCCTTGAAGGAATAGTTCACTCGTAAAAGCAGATTTTGTCATCATTTACTTTCTCCAGTAGCATTCCAAACTGTGTTATTTGCTTTCTTTTGGGAAACACAAAATAAGACTGTGGGAAGAAAGTTCATGCTGCTCTTTTCCATGCAATCAAAATGCATGGTGTAATTGAAGCCGTCAAGCTCAAAATGAAAAATAAGCAGCATAAAAATAGTCCTTTTGATTCCTGCACACTATTTAAAGTCTTCTGAAAGCATACAATAGATTTGCATTTGAAAATGAACAAAATTAATAATGGTGTTCAATGAATGATATTCTTCATCTTCACTGGCTGGAGCTCTTAAGTCTTAATGCTGCTTTAAATATATCACTCATATTTAGTAATATTCGTTTTTATTAATTTTTATTTATGTTTTATTTATTTTCGTATATAAATTTAAACTAAAATGAAATGATAAATGTTGCTTTGGCTGCTGGCTGATTTCTTTTTTTAATAAAGTGTGTAAAAATGACACCTAGCCTTTTCTGACACGATTCTGTAGGACATTAGCAATGTGACACATTTGATACACGATTTTTGATTGTGTATGATTAAAATGTCTCCACAATCTGCTTTTGAAGAAATATCGTTGTATCATGCTTCAGCGTAACATCTATCAGCTGCAGTTCTGGCGTCTTCGCATCAATATTTAGATTTGTTAATTCAGTTTCTCTAATGCCCCTAATACACCTACTGCACCTGGGGAATAAGTCACTGTTTGTTTTATTTGTATATTATGTGTATTTGTTATCTGTATCTTTGTTCTTATTTTTTAATAACAAAGATAAAATAAGAAAAAAGGTTTAAATCTTCACCCACTTTGTCCTAAATATATATATATGTGTGTGTGTGTGTGTGTATATATATATTTATGTATATGTGTGTGTGTGTGTGTATATATATATATATATATATATATATATATATATATGTGTGTGCATATGTGTATATGTGTGTGTGTGTGTGTGTGTGTATATAAATGTTATATACCAATTTAAGGATCCATAAATCCTCTAACTCACATCTTTGCTCCCCACAAGCAGTGGCAATCAACAGAAATGCTCTTACCTCTTGTATTGGTGAAGGTGCAGTCAGAAGTTTAGGAATCCCCCCCACAGGTGTCCGTGCTCACTCAGCCAGGTCCGTGCTGCGATGGGTCTTTGACAGACGTTTTCTTCAAGTTCAGAGAATAGGTTACTAATAATAAAATACTCAGAGACTTGTTTAAAAAGAAGTTTAACGCATCACCATTGGGAATGGGTTTGCTTTATTAAAAACAACTCATAAGTTGTTTAAAAAAATTAAAGTGATAGCGAGAAGTCTTCACTTCGAAGTGCTGCTTGAATGTGTTCCAAACATAGCGCTTTATAGTCGTGCATAAAATTTGCATTAGTACAATAAGTCTCCTCCCTTGCATATGTCATATACCGTAAACACAAACACACACACACACACACAGCTCTCTGCAAGTAGAAGCATAGTTATCTATTCTAGGATACGTGACTTGTCACAAGAAACAAGTTCATAGGAACAGAAGTTCAAATAAAATAATTGCATCATCTTTTTAAAGCAAGCTAATCTATCTCTATTTTAATCTAAACAACCGCAACATCTTAAAAGCATAGGCCAGGCATATAGCAGTTTCTCAACTACATTTGAGACAATTGTTGAGATAAAATAAAATATAATATACCAGTCAGCTAGAAGTTGAGTCGTGCATCTCCTTGCAGAACCGTTGTACAACATGCATGGCAGTTTTAACTGTTGAGCAACACCTGATTTCATCTCTGACAGGATGCACACTTAAAACCGCTTCTAAAACTTGAAAGATATCAGAACAGAAGTCCGTAATCTCAAAGATCATTTGTTTAAAATTGTAAAACCAAATTAAAGTCAAATCAATCATTTACTTTAACAATCTCATATTTTTCTTGTTTAGCACTTCCTGTTTCCTAATTAATTTTATTATTGTCCTTATTTTAAAAATTCTCTGATGTTCTAGCTGCATCTTGTTTCCCTCGGCATCATTCTTTTCATTTTCATTTAACTCTGAGTGTTTAATATGTAATTTACCGGGTTCATTATATATATATTATATATATATATATATTGCATATATATATATATAAATATGATGATACAATAAATATGAAATCCCCCTTCCCCTATACATATCATTTATTTTACCTTGTAAGGCTTTGTTTTTAAAGTAGGGAAATTAGTTTGGCTGTACTGCTCCGAAAACTTGCATAGTAAAACCAACATTACAAAGAATCGTGATAAATTCGTGATATTCCTAAAAAAAAAAAAAAAAAAAAAAAAACTGATATGATATTTTTTGCCATATTACCAATTGTAGTACATTTTTATTACTTTTTTAATGTTTGTGCAGTTTTTTATTAATTATTATGTCTGTTTTAGATTTCTTTTTTTATACGTTTAAGCTATTTTTATATTATTTTTTATATTATTTTTTTTATCTAGCAACTAGTTTAAATAATTAATTGTTTTTCTTTTTATATGTAAAAATATAACGTGTAATATAAAAGTATTTTATATTATATAAATGTTTTTATATAGTTATTTCAGTTATCACTTACATTAAGTTACAAAAATATATATTTTTTATGCTTTTAGGTTTAGTTGACCTTATATAACCTTATATAAAATAACCTTAGTGATATTTTAAGTCAAGTTTCAGCCGTGCAAATTATTATTATTTTTTTGTCCACCACTTGGCATCACATTGCATAGCCTGTCCACACCAAAAATTAACTCAACCAATATCCAGCTTCTCATGCTTATTGCACATTTTAAAGTGCCAATGATTACGATTTTTGGAGCAAACGCTATACATTCAGATTTGTATTCCACTGAAGAATGAAAACCAAGCTTGGAGCAACTATTCCTTCAAAGTGCCAAATGTTTGCACATAGTTTTTCGTTAAATATTTCCAGTCATCTCCAGTGTGGAGTTTGGGAATGGTGGGGAAAATATATCAATCATCAGTTGCCAGGGCATACCTCTAAGTTCAGCATTCAGGAGTCTGTCATCGGAAGCTCTGAGGTCAGCCTGCCAGTTCAGAGACACTCGGCCAACAACAGAGCCTCAGAGAGGGAATGTGGGATGCTATTGGCTAGACTGCGGATGGGCGGCCTCTTTCCGGAGGCACTCTGGCAGGAAGGGGTTGGTTGCAGGAGAGGAGGGGAGGAGTGTGGGAATGGCTGGAAATGTTTCAGCCAGATAGTTGAGCAGCCAGCAGACGCTCTGGTGCTTTCTGCGCTGTTGCTGAGAGAAAATCCCTGTCTCGGCATGGGCCATTCGTGCAGGGATTGACAACGGTTCATGTGGTCGTTATATACCAGGGGAGCGTGAAGTGAAGGAGTCCAATTGTCGCAGCAGGTGAGCAGGAGAGAGAGAGAGAGAGAGAGAGCAAGTGAGACGTGGAGAGGAAAGAGGCTTCGTTATTCTAGCAAGGTGGGAGGAGTTGGGAACATTTTATCCTTTAGAGTTCTGTCTGTTTTTCCCAACACGAGGAATTTTGCTGCAATGTGCTGCATGCGGGCAGGGTGTGGAAAGAGAGGGAGGGAAGTCTGAGAGGAGGTGTGGAGTTGTGTCAGTAAGTTACTCTGCCTTTAACCCATGTGTATCCCAAATCCTAAATCTTTCCGGTTTATTTCAGTCGGAACATATCTAAAGTAGTTTCAGGACTGATGTGTGTCTCAAACCGAAGATATATTTGTGCAGCTTGCAAATATTTAGGTTTTTCTGCAATTCCAAGGAAATTATTCCGAAAGGTAATAGTGCAGTTGGATTAGCAATGGTTTTATGCAAATTTAATGAATGCCAGTATCTTTCATGTTGGCCTGATCAGACCTCCGGTTTAACTACTGTCCAGACTTTAAAAGAGCAGGAACCTACGTCGTGGCAGGAAAAGGCCGCATTTGTGTTAAACATTTGGCAAACGTGTTGGGAGGAAGAGCGTGTTTTTTTTTTTTAAAGAGAGAGACTGACTCTGCCCTTCCCAGTTTTAAAAAAAGTATGAAAACGGTCCACTGACTCTTTATTAGCCAAAGCCTTGAGAGCAACAGCGCCTTTCTGAATCGATTCGAAACACGTTAGACAGACTCCAAAAGGTAATTAGGCTGCACCTTTTAAGACTTAACAACTGCCAGGCGTGTTTCATGAACAAATTACCCTTTATTATGAGTCTATTTTAGCAGGGGCGCCGTATTGCGCACTTGTAAAGAGAACCGAGACTTTGTGCCAACATCTCCACGTCAAGGCGAAAGTTTGTTTTAGAAGGGAGTGAGTATTAAAACTCAAGCTCATGTTGTGTTTTCATAACTGGGGCAAGATTTTATCCTCCTTCACCATCCTTTGAAGGTAGGTTAGTGTCATAATTAGCTTTTTCCTTTGGTAAGTTGTGGGATAGCTAGTTTTTGAAAACACAATGCAAATGTTTGTCAGTCGCTAAGTAGATCAGATCTGTGTCTAAATGATCTTCTTAATTAAACTGCACATCAACTTCACACAGCCAGAGGATATGAGTGCTGTACCAGCCAGGCATGGCTGCCGTCCACGACGCTATAAATAACTAGAGACGATGATCTGGGGGATAAAAGCAGCCTTGGTGTTATGAAGATAATAACTTGGGTCACCAAGATTCAGTTTTGCATTAAGGCTATTATCATATGACAGACGCGTTTTTGCTGAACACATTGAATCAAGGCTGCATCCCTTTCCAAACTGCATGTGCAGCGATTACTGTCTCATATCAAGCCTTGCAGACTTGCGGATTGTTTTAAATATGATCATCTGTTTTTAATTACATTATTGTTTGATTGTTTATCACAAGACTTTCCTATGATCACTTTATATTCATTTAGATGAAACTAATGATGGCAGTGCGTGATCTAATTAATGATTAGATTCATTCGCTCTTGACTATGAAGATATTAAGCTCTTTTAAGTTGAATGATTAAAATGGCTGGTTGTGGTTATTTAAAATAATTTGCAGGTCCAACTGTGGAAAATGTGGCCTCGTTTTATTATTGTGATGAAGCCGCTACTTCCAAAACAGCTATCGTCTTGACTCTGTCCTTGGCCTCTATGATATGTTCATGGCATTGTACAAAATCATCAGCAATGAAAAGCATGTTTTTCCCAAAACAGTTCAGTATATAAACCCTGCAGCTAATTTAATTGTCAAAAAAATCAGATTTTAGAAAAATTAATGGATCCAATCACTACAAACAGTATCTACTGTAGCATATCGTGTGCTACCAATTATATATTTAGGTTAAGGTTGGGGTTCGGGTTAGGCTTTGCATTTAGTATTTGTTCCAGTGTTGGGGTTTGCACTTAACAGGGTTGGTATACTGAATCACGTCAATGAAAACCAATAACTTTAAGCATACTGTAATGGTCAACAGGACAGGAGGCTAATTAGATTTGGTGAAGTCCAAAAATTATGAAAATGTCTAACAATTCAGCATCCACCTCCTGTGCAAATTAAGAGATGACCAGTATTATGTAATGCCAGCTGGCTTAGGCAACCCAAATCCTGATCTGATGCCATGAAGGATTACCCCACATTCATCCTCTGCATTTGGAACCGTTATTATTAAAACAAAAGAGGCTGTTTGAATGGGCAGAACCAGTTTGGAAAAGCCGGCTCTTGTGGCCCCAATGCAAGTTCATTGGTTATACTCTACTTTTTAACTTCTCAACTAACGTTGTAAATGAGATCGTTCATATGTTTCATCATAGATGTGGAATTTATATTAGTTTGCCTGCTTGTTAATTAGCAGATGCCTTGAATCAAATGGTCACGTTTCTTTCTAGAACTCCTTCAGAACACGCTAAATGGTTGGACTAAAGTGGCAGCCTTTGTATTACCAGTTTACCTAATTTATCACAGATTAATTAGCAACCTAGTTATGTCCCACACAAGTATCCCAAAAGGTTACGTTGTTCATAGCCCATTTTACTTTTTTGTTTGAGAGCAGAATTCAATTTGTTCCCCATATGAATTGGATTGGATTGTGAAATGTGGGCTCTGTATAGAGGTTAGAGGGAGAGGGGCTGACATGTTAGAGGACTTGATGATGTCACCTGAAAAGGCAAGTTGTACACCTATTTTACTTTTGTGAGTAAAAAGTAGAGTAAAAAAAGGAGCAGAAATGGATTTTATCCATTTGAAATTTGTGAAAATTAGAGTCCGGTGAGTCCGAAAAGAAGTTAGTATTGTTTAGCTCATTGATTGCTGCCTGTGGAGTGTTGGTCCACTCCTCTTTGATGGCTGTGCGAAGTTGCTGGATATTGGAAGGAACTGGAACACACTGTTGTATACGCCGATCCAGAGCATCCCAAACATGCTCAATGGGTGACAGCACACATAAGTGCTGGCCATGCAAGAACTGGGATGTTTTCTGCTTCCAGGAATTGTGTCCTTGCAACATGGGGCCATGCATTATCATGCTGCAACATCCTCAATAACATGCCATCAATAAAATGCACCTGTGTTCATGTCCATAGCATACGCCTGCCCATACCATAACCCCAGCGCCACCATTGGCCACTCAATCCACAACGCTTTTAAATTGCATGCAACACATTTAATTCATGGGCAACATGGACATGGTGGACATTCCTGCAGTCAGCATGCCTATTGCACGCTCTCTCAAAACTTGTGACATCTGTGGCATTTAGCTGTGTGATAAAACTGCACATTTTAGAGTGGCTTTTTATTGAGGCCAGCCTAAGACACACCTGTGCAATAATCATGCTGTCTAATCAGCATGTTGATATGCCACACCTGTAAAGTGGATGGATTATCTCAATAAAGGAGAAGTGCTCACTAACACAGATTTAGACAGATTTGTGAACAGTATTTGAGAGAAATGGGCATTTTTGTGTACAAAGGAAAAAGTCTTAGATCTTTGAGTTCAGCTCATAAAACATTGGGGCAAAACATAACTGTTGCGTTTATAATTTTGTTCAGTGTAGTAAGAGGACTTGATGTCATCTGAAAAGGAAAGTTGTTTGCAGCCTGCTTTACTTCTGAGTTATATGCAGCAGAAACTGATTATATCTATCTGAAATGGGTTGGATTGTGAAAAGAGGGCTTTTTATGGTGGGCAGAGGCTAAATCGTAAGATGTCTTGATGATGTAATTTTAAAAGGAAAGTTGTTCACAACCCGTTTTACTTCTGTGTTTGAGAGCAAAAAATGGTGCATAAATTAATTGTATTCATCTGAAATGGATTGGACTGTGAAAAGTGGTCTCTATATGGGGAAGTCGTGGTCTAGTGGTTAGAGAGTTTGACTCCTAAAACTAAGGTTATGGGTTCGATTCTCTCGCCGGCAATACATGACTTATGTGCCATTGAGCAAGGCACTGAACCCCTAACTGCTCCCCGGGTGCCGCAGCATAAATGGCTGCACACTGTTCCGTGTGTGTGTGTGTGTGTGTGTGTGTGTGTGTGTGTCCACTTTGGATGGGTTAAAATATAGAGCACGAATTCTGAGTATGGGTCACCATACTTGGCTGTATTTCACTTCACTTTTTCACTTTTTATATGGTGGTTAGAGGGGGAGTGGCTAAAAAAAGGACTTGTTGATGTCATCTGAAAAGGAAAGTTGTCCCCAACCCATTTAACGTATGTGTTACAAAGCAAAATGGAGCAAAAATGTATTTTATCCATCTGAAATGGATTGTGAAAAGTGGGGTTTATATGGTGGATAGAGGGGGATGAGCTAAAAATAAGAGGGCTTTATAATGTCATCTGGAAAAGAAAGTTGTTTTAGAGGCAAACTTATCTGTACAGCTCGTAATGGTGGCTCCCTGTTGACTTAGATTGGTTAACTTTAATTGCTGATATACTCTTCCCTGCAGTGATGTAAGGTCTGATATTTAACTTTTTTCTGCATCTGTGGAATGCCCGGCTTTGCTGTTCAGCCAGGCGTTCTCCTCTGGAGCCACTAATCATTTTGGGGAAGGGCGGGGGCGTATAGACAGCACTAATCTCTGCAGGTCACAACAAGGATAGCGCAGCCACCTTCCTACCTGCACACCATCTGTCCGCCCTCATCAGCCTCTGACTTGCAGCCATTCCTGCTCCGTTACAACTATCTGTCAAAGCTTTCACTTCTCCCAAACCCTGAGTAACTGCAGGGAATCTGGTGACTTGGCAGACTTTAGCACTTTATTGGCCACTGTTCTTTAATTTGATATCTATTCAGTGCCATTTAGACAAAACTAACCATAGCTTTGAACTATCAACTAAAATTCTCTGTTTTCAAAGAGTCAAAATAACCAATCTTGGCCTACTCTTTGATGAGCTTTTTATCTTTTAATTTTTGCACTACTAAATGGAATTAGTTGAGCGAAAGTGTTGTTTTATCAGATGCTCAAGCACTGCAGAACTGCATTGTTTGCTGTTTTCAGATGCATTAATCTACAAAGAGTTGACTCTGCATATTAAACTAAGAGTAGTAGAAGGTATTTTAACATGAAAAAAAAATTACACACTTGAACTTTAAATGCCTTCACTTATAACATCTTGTCATCTGGAGAAACTTATCCAGTGTTTTGTCCTCATTTGAGGCAACAGTGAGACATTTGCATTGATTTTTATTAACCCTGTGTTTGTTGCGCTTCATGAATTGTGTGATTGCAGCTCAAAAAGAGAACCGATCAGGCCTGCGTATCCAAAGACTTTGGTGGCCCATTATGTCAGTTTACAAGCTTTAAGCACTTCTACTAGCTGACAGATTGTATTACTGAAGCACCCTTTAACTGTCATTCACCTCATAAATTAGACCATCGGGTTTCTGAGTTCTAAAAATACAAGAGGATTAATTGCATGAGGTCACATCTGACATGGTTTCTATCCCATTTTATTATGGTTTGACTCCCGAGGGTAAAGCTATGAAATTAAATCGTACCATAGAGACTACGTGTGCGAAGAGTATGGCAGGCCATTTCATTTTATAATCGTAAAATGGAAAGGCACAGCGGGCGCTGGGAGTGAACGATAGTGAAGCGTAGATCCAAATGACTCTTTCTGAATCAACTTCTAACACCAGGGTTTTTGCCTTTCCAGGGCTGGAAATCGGCCTCTCTTAGGTCCCGTTCGAATTGCTGCCAAAAAGGAAGCTTTGCTAATGTGTTTTTCGAGAGCTGAAATAGTGCCGCGCACAAGAATCTCAAATTACAGCTGCACCAGAACACTTTTTTAAAATGACTGCATGACAGTTTGAACCTTTGGACCTGTTATTTGACTGTGGTTTCTTGTCATCTTATCTTATCGTAAATCTGTATGGTGCATTCATTGCTTTTAACTCAAGGCTTCATTGCAAATTTCAACTAAAGGATGTGCAGAACTGTATATAAAAAAAAATCTAACAGTTGGTAGTTTCGTTTTGAGTTTTTCAGGAAAAGCATTGCAGTAGTGTCTTGGAGGTTTGATTTTACTAATTAATTTTATTTTACTTTGGGTTCTTCAAGAAAAAAATAACAGATGATGTTATGAAGGTTTAATTTTTTGCTATTTATTTTATATTGTTATATTTTATCTTGTTACTTCAAAGCTCATATCAAATAGAGGCAGTGCTAGCTTAACTAATACAAGAAGAGAAGATATTATGTTTCCAAGTGGCTATTATTTTTATCTATCACAATTAAATAAAGTGCACGCTTGTTTTAAATGCCCTGTTTGTTGTTTTGTGGTTGCCGTGTTATTATTTCATGATTGCACTGTCTGCATTATGCAGATTAGCATGCATCTCTGTTGCTCTACACCTGTTGCATTCTTCTTAAAGGGTCGATTTCTCTCATTACGCCTCAATTACATTTTTCTTTTTTTGTAGGTGCACTCTTGTGGTTGCTAGGCATTGTGGGAAATAGAAAGAAGAAACAGGCCCTTAGCAACAAGAGTGGAAAATGAAAGAAGCACTCGAGCTCATTAGATTACGCTAATACTCGCTGTGTGTTATTGGTGAAAGACAAAAGAAAGGTCCAGATCACCACCAAATTACTATATGCTTTCACTATGTTTCTTAGTTCAGAGTGTTTCTAGTTATCATCCAGACATTTTATTACTTTATAAAGATTTGTTTAACATTTTTGGCAGTTTGATCAAATAATGATGAGTCAAGAGATGCAGTTGAGGTTTCTTTTAAATATAGGTTCAAGTTTAGTGCATTGCATTGTGGGATATAGTATCACTGCAGTGTGTTTGTAAGCTTCACATTTTATCAAATGTTGTAGCTCATCCTGTTGTTTCATGCATGCCTTGCACACAATATAAGCCTACATATTGCATACAGAAAAAATTAGTATGAGAATGGTGATATTCGATTTAGGGCAAATACAGGCCTTATGTTCCCTCTATAGCACACCTGGCTGAGAACATGTTCAGACTTGTTTATGCACATGATTTAATGCATGCAATCACCCTAAAGAGCTTCAAAGCACTATAGTGTTGGGTTCCATACACACAGTAGTTATTGTTTGGCACTTGTCTGTTGGCTTTGCATTAAGAAGTGGAGGGGACGTGGCCGTCATTACACAGCAAAGGGAAGCTTAAGCAGCAGCTGCAGATTTTTACAGCCTTGTTTCGTCTGGTGCACCATCCCCACCCCTCCTCTTCTTCAGTTTGCACAAGAAAATATTTCCAGATGTTTCAAGAAAAGAGCTCTGTTTCAGTGGTGAGGTTTGTGTGAAGTTCCCGAGTCCTGCCAGAGGCGGCATATTATTGGACGATTGAGTCCTGCAATGGTAGTTAGATTATAAGCTGTTACAAATTCTACAGAAATGACTAGTTTTTCTTCCAGGGGTTAATGATGAATTAATAACGGAAATGATCTGCATCTATCTGTCTGTCTTCACAATTATTGTTCTATTTTTCCTTTTAATTATTGTCTGTCTCTTTCTGTCTGTCTGTCTTTAGTTTTGTCTGTCTTTCTCTGTTTAGTTTTATCTGTCTCTCTGTCTGTCTGTCCTCAGTTTTTCTGCCTGTCTGTCTGTCCTCAGTTTTGTCTGCCTGTCTGTCTGTCTTTAGTTTTGTCTGTCTGTCTGTCCTCAGTTTTGTCTCTGTCTGTCTGTCTGTCTTTAGTTTTGTCTGCTTGTCTGTCTTTAGTTTTGTCTGCCTGCCTGTCTGTCTGTCTGTCTGTCTCTCCTCGGTTTTGTCTGTCTGTCTGTCTGTCTTTAGTTTTGTCTGCTTGTCTGTCTTTAGTTTTGTCTGCCTGCCTGTCTGTCTGTCTGTCCTCAGTTTTGTCTCTGTCTGTCTGTCTGTCTTTAGTTTTATCTGCCTGTCTGTCTATCCTCAGTTTTGTCTGTCTGTCTGTCCTTAGTTTTGTCTGTCTGTTTGTCTTTAGTTTTGTCTGTCTGTCTGTCTGTCTGTCTTTAGTTGTGTCTGTCTGTCTCTATTTGTCTGTACATACGCATCAGTTTCTGTCATTTTCTTTAGGAAGGGGAGGTGTTTTCCTTTGGTTCTTCTGCTCTTCGGTGTTTGACCAAAAATGGCACTCCGATTAATCGATATAATTTTTTTTTGCTCAGCATGCTTTGATGTGACATACAGTACTTCGCTCCTGTGCTTTGCTTGTTAGTTCCCTTATTTGTTAGTCCCTTTGGACAAAACTGTTGCTTAAATGACTAAATGATGGCCTCTGATTAGGGAACACCAATGCTTTCCAGAAACGCACCCATCTGTTGTACCTTTTAGGTGGATATTGTTTGTTTAATATGCAATTAAATGCACTCCTTTATTTAAAACACTTCTGTTCTTACCTAATGTTAATGTTAAGATTTATAATAGGTAGTTTTGAAATATTTTAGCTACATGAACAACATCAGTTCTGTGCCAAGTAGATATGAAAAAGTTTCTGATGTCCATGTTTCTTACCCAAATCTTGTCCATCTTTTCCAGATCCTGGACAGAAGAAAGTGCCTTCTCTGACGACGTTCCTACTTGAAGCTGCTCGCCGCTCCCATCCTTCACTGTAAACATCGCTGGCTTGGGCTCCAAACAGATCTCAGTTCCTCAGAATTGCCATAGTACACAGAAACCACACACTTTTCCCATTCACTGACTTTATTAGATATCTTTCCAAGGACAGCCGTTGCCTTTAGATATTGTCAAGCTCGAGACCTTTTAAAGACCTGGAGCATGTTCTTATTGTCGTGCCATTGTTGTGCACCTGGGACTAAATGACTGATGAACCAGACTGACAGCTTCACTGATAGCAACCATCTCTCATGCGACAGCCAGAAGGGGTCTGAATGTCACGTCTCTATTTAAAGGACCTAGTCAACAAACCTCAAAACTAGACACAAAACAACACAGAAATACGTTTGCTGAATATTTTAACCCGAGGCAAGAATCCCGCAACCGACACCATAGAGCCTGCAGGTTCCCAAACAGCTATGGCTTTAAACATCGCGTCGATGCGAGACACGAAGTGGCTGACCCTCGAGGTGTGCCGACAGTTTCAGAGAGGGACGTGCTCGCGCAGCGACGAGGAATGCAAATTCGCACATCCGCCCAAGAGCTGCCAGGTGGAGAACGGGCGGGTGATCGCCTGCTTCGACTCGCTGAAGGTAAAACCTGCCACTAACTTAATGTGTCTTGTGGGATTACATATGACTTGCTATATGTTTGTTAATTAATTAATTAATGTTTTGAGTTTCATATATGTGACCCTGGACCACAAAACCATATACATATGCTGAAAGCTGAATAAAAAGCTTTCCATTGATGTATGGTTTGTTAGGATCGGACAATATTTGACTGAGATACAACCATTTAAAAATCTGAAATCTGAGGATGCAAAAAAATCTAAATATTGAGGAAATCACCTTTAAAGTTGTCCAAATGACGTTCTTAGCAATGCATATTACTGATCAAAAATTAAGTTTTGATATATTTACGGTAGAAAATTAACTAAATTAGCATTGTTAACAGATGTTTTTGCAGAGAAACTATGGTAAAATCACTCTTTCACTGCCTTTTTACAAAACAGCAGCAATAGCAATAAGTTTAAATGCACCAATTTTCAATAATTTTCAAACTTTTTTTTTTTTTTTCAAACACAGCTTAGCCATAATCTAAAAATTATTTTTCTAATTAGTGTGGGCTGATGAAAAGCATATACCATCGATTAACAACCTTGTAGCTCACAGTAGGTTTATCTTTAACAGTTTATAAGCTATCAATTATTGTTCAAGATCATGTTATGTAATGAAAAAAAAATAAAAATTTTACTTCTGGAAATTTAACGGTTGTTCTCTATTTCGTGAGTGTAACTGTAAGCTATTTATGCGTTTTGCTAGTGTATATTGATGACTTTTAGAGCTGGAATTGCTTGATCTATATGTAATTTCACATTGATCAGTGTGCATAAACACTATTTTTGACTGGTGATAAATCTGTAGGCAATATTTACTAGGTAAGTATGAAGCACAGGAACTCGCTGTGCCCAGTAATTGACAGAGCGAACGTCAACAAAGTTTTTGGAGGATACTTTTTGTGTCGCTGGCAAATAGCTTGCCTTAGTGCAGCGCTCTGAAATTGGAGTGCATGTGTCAGCTCTGCCACACTGCATACTGCACACTTCAAATAAAGCTGACCTGTGGAGAGCGAAAGGGCAGCGCTGTTCTCTCATCCAGCCCGTTTTATATCTTTCCATCTAACATTACCATGCAACGGGGTTTCTGTTTTTAGAAGCTTGATCATGTGCAAAACAAACAAAAGCATAAACGCAGTGACCGATAATTAAAGCATCAGATGTTAGCCCATGCTGTGTGGTTAAATAAACTGCACAAATATTTTATTTTATTTTTTTGGTCTGTAAGTTTTCATTAATGTGAGATATGTTAAAAGCATTTCTGATTACATAAGCACAATGACTCTTGTACTCTTGAACTGATAAAAACAGGATATTATTCCTCCAAACAGGATATTGCTCATGCATTGAAATGTTGTTGTGCACATGCACCTCAACTGAATTCTATCATAATGCCCCAAATCAGTACAGCTAATTAATTTATTGAAGAATAGTCTATAAATGGAGGTTTTGAAGATAAAACACAATGCTTATGGCGATGCACTTAAATAACGTTCAAAAACAGGTTCACGTTTGCTTGTGCATGACCGTTGCAGTGATATAAATGAGGTGAATTTAAAGATGCAACTTTTGAAATCGATATTTAAAAGCATCAGTAAAATATTTCGTCTTGCAGATCTTAACTTTCAGAAAAAAAAATATATATTTTATTATATTAAGCAGTATTTTTAATCAATTAATGTCACTGTATAACGAGTTGCATCAACTGTAAACCACTGTAAATTCTGTAAAAAAAAAAAAGATTCCTCTATACTGTAGTTTTTAATCAGTATTTTAAAATCATTTTTATAATTTCCATTTCCATTTTTTTATTTTAGGTAGTTTCAGTAATTTTCGTGTTTACTTGTTTTGTCCTTGTTTGTTTTTGTTTTGTTAGCTATTTTTTTTATATATATTTATATTTTTTTATTAATTTTATATTGCTTAATATTAGTTTTAGTTTATATTTGTAAATTGACATCAGCTTAAACTAAATGAAAATGAGACATTGCCTTGGTAACTAGCTGGAATAAAATCAGTTTAAGTTTTTTAATGTTTTGTGTAATTGCAGGTAACGATTATTTTATTTCATGCAACACAAGAATAAGATTTTTGTTTCAGTTTAATAACCCTGGCAGTTTTGCATGGGCAAGCACCACTCTTTTTAACAATACAATAAAGTAATGGCAAATATTATTAATAATAACATGAGTTATTTATTGTTTTATCGTACTCTTGCGGAAAACCATGATGGTGATATTTTGGTTTAATCTGGGTCACGTAATGTTTCCCGACACAGATGGTCATGAGGCGAGAGAATACGGTCGCTTGCATGTTTTAATGCAGGAAAACACTGCACCGGTGACATTGACAAATGCACAGTAAAACTGGAGCAGGTCTGAACTCTCACAGGAATAATAGACTTAGACTTAACTTCATGTGCACTGCAGTCCTTCACAAAAAAATACAGTTCACATGCTCTGCCGTTTATGATGCAAATTAGGCAAGGTCACTCTATAGGTCAGAGGATAGTGTTTAAAGGGCTTTAGGACATGAAGCATGAGTTTGGTATCAAGGCAGTCGACCTGTGAGATCATTTCTTCCTCTAGAGTTACTTGTGCATAAATCTGGATGTTTGAGCGATGCATTGCATTATGCACTTTTGGCTGATTGTGCCAGCATTTTGTTGGTTTATGCCAGGCCTAAAGCTGATATGTGACAGTTTAAAAGGATTTAGTGAAGTATTTTAACTTGTATTGTTTTCCTGTCTGCATTTAAATAAGCCAAAGCTTGTGAAATCATTTTAACCCCTTGTTCGTTCATGCTCTGTGTTTCGGTTCGCAGGGCAGAAGTTGATTTCATTTTGGCAACATCAGCTTGTAAAACAGTTTTTAGTGTCATCTCTTCTCTGTTATTCAGAGGTGAGTCAAAGATCTAGTGAATTACTGTAATTTGTCATCGACTTACGGTCTGTTACAGTAGTTGAGGTCTGTCAGAGAGAAGATAGCTGCCTAATGCAATAACAACTGTTTTGTACATCATATTGTTGTTAGGGTTTTCTGGGTGCTTGCTCTGTGGCCTTCATGTGACTGAAACAAATCTGAGCCTTGACCTTTTCTACTCTATTATTTTCTTGAGAAAGTACACCCAGACGTATCGATTCTAAGTCTAAAATTTAAAGGTTTAATATTTAAAGAAAATAATGATAATCTATTCTTTTTAAATTATAATAATGTATAATTTATAGTCATAATATTCATAATTTATTTTCTCATGAATTAACAGGACTGGGTAATGTATTAAATATAAATAATCTTTCTAAAGTTTCCCAAAACATGCCATTTATACCTTTTTATGGTATAAAAGTGTGAAAATGTTAATGTTTTAATTGTGCTTGTTTTGCATTATAGTTTTTTTTATTATTATTATTATTACAGTGCATTGTTATATTGGTGTATATAAATCAAAATAATTAATAATTATTAAATAAATAATTATTAGTATTCATTTAATGGAAAAAAACTATTTGGAATATATACCTTAAATATTGTAACTAAAATCAAAATGTTTTACTGAAAAAAGGGTATTTGCTCCATATATTGTTATAATGGTGCATATAAATCAAAATAATTAATTATTAAATAAATAATTATTAATTATCATTCTCTTTGTTGATTTAATGTAAAACTATTATGTAACTAAATTTAACTATATCAAAATTGTTTTAGTAAAAATATGCATTTTTTTCCCCAGGTGTATTGTTATATTGGTGCATATAAATTACAATAATAATTTTTAATAATCCTTCCTTCCTTTCCATGGAAAATAACAATAGCAATCTTACTCATTTATTTAAATAGTATAAATACATTGATATTGCAAAATAAAAATTTTTGGCAAATCTCAGCCCTATTATTTGAAAGTTTGTAGATGTATTGTACAAACTTTAGAAAACCCAATCATTAGTTTAGTGCTGTTGTGCTTGGTTCGGTCCTCTGACCTCTAAAACTGAGTGTGTGCATCTTGAAGATTGCGTTTTTTGTATTAATTCAATCTCAAACACAGGGGCCCATTGAGCTGCGGTCTCTGTCCCCTGGGAGTCGACGGTCATCAGATTGTGTCATTGACTCACAGCCGGAGGTGCTCCTCCGACTGCGATGACCTTGTGAAGAAGATGCACAAAAGGCCGAGTTGTTTTCCAGTCGGCCATGTGCTCTGCATTAGCTGATAATGAATCTGGTCACTGGCTCATTTGTAGCGTTCACGCTTTCATTGTGACGCCGTCCTGCTGCCCTCAGCATTTGCACAGCGGCGTGAGATTCTGCGCTGTGTCTTGTGGAGGTGCAGGTGTGTGCTGCGAAGTGTCCGCTGCCATCAACTACGCTTTCCATTTTAATAGAAGAACAGCACAGCGAATTTCCAGCTTGACCGCAGCTTGATGTTCAAGCCTGTGACTTTGGAGTCCAAGAACAAAGAATCACTTTTGGGGAGTAACTCGTTAAAACTCTTTTCCAGTTACATCAGTTACATTGTACTGAATAAATAATTATTGCATTAACCAACCCTCTGTGACTATTATATATTTTTTGTTTAATGCATTTATCTGATTACGTTTGTCCTATTTTTCTTTAACCAAAGGTCATTTTAAAAAAACAAATATAACCTTTTGGTAACACCTTTAGAATAGGTAACACTTGTTAACTATTAACTATGACATTTTTCTCAATAAATTATTTTTAAAAAATTGCGTATAAATAGTTAGAAAGGTAGTTGTTAGGTTAAGTTATTGGGAAAGATTAGTCAGGTAGAATAAGGCATTAATATGTTCCTAATTAGCAATAATACATGGCTAATAATATGCATGCTAATAAGCAACTAATAGGTGTTACCTATTCTAAAGTGTTACCAACCTTAGTATTTAGTTTACTTTTTTATTTATTTTTTAGTATATAGAGTATTTATATAAATGTTTTGTGTAGTTTAGGTTAGTCAAATGTATGTATTACGAGTATTTTCATGAATTAATATTAACTTAGATTTTTAATTGCCTTATTTGTCATCCTTTTTTTTTTTTTTTTTTTAGGGGATGCTTGATTTTATGAGTTGCTCGTGACAAACTGCAATTTCAGATCGGTTTCCCAGCGTTGTGCCCGACCTCAATGCGTTTGTCCTCTCTAACCTAGTTACTGAGAAGCCGGTTGAGCTGCAGCTGGTCGACACTATTGACAGAGAAGCAGGAAGTGCTGTGAATTGTGGGGGATGGAAAGGAGCGTCGTTCCCGTCTTCCTAGATAATACACAAATGCCAGAGTCATGTGATGGTGAGCCAGACACTGAATAAGCCATTGTTGTTGTTGTTTCTCGCTCTGGAGTGAAGATGTCTGCGCTTGCAGCCGTCAGCGAGACAGACGTAAAAACAGCTCTCATGTCATCAGCAGAACCGTAGCTGCGTAGCCAACATCAACAGTTTTAACGCTGCTGGATGTGCAGCATCGGTGCCGTCTCTGCTGCATCATCAGCACACACAAGTTTATAGCTCTTTGAAAAGTATCTAGAAGAATTCATTATTTTGCTAAATATATTGCATGTCTTATCCTAGCATGGTGTAACAAAGCGACTAGTAATAAATCTTGTAAATTGTAATGTGACTAGCCGCAGGTATTTATTTACTTATTAGAGCGAACCATTTATTTACAGTATGTATGTATTATGAAGAATTTTACCTTTAGGATAAAAAAAAACCTCTAAAATGTACTTATTCGGCTATTAACCTCTTTATCTACACCGCTTGTATTAGCACTATGTGAATGGTTAAGTTTTATGAATCTACTTTTTTCATTTAGTGTATTCTATTAATTTATAATATGAATTAATTGATTTATAATGTGCATTATATTATACTAATTTAGATTTTCACATTTAGTGCTTCTTACATTCATTTGTCCTGTTGTTTTTATTAGATAAGGTCTTCTCTGTTGTACAGAGTATATATACACATATACATTTGTTGAATATAGTGTTGGAGGTGTTGGAGGTTTCGTGGCTATCTTTTCACATCCTGATGGGCAGTGTTTAATGATTGCATGCTACACCAGTAAGAGCAGAGTGTGAAGGTTGAATTAGCAGAGCAGTAGCACAGCTGTACATAAAATATTGCAATGCACACACAACATAATGAGAGACATATCGGAGTTATAAAGTGGAGAAATTATTTGTGCGCATCTTGTTGGCGTATCTGTGACCAGGACAGCAAGTCTTTCTGGTGTATTAAAGCTGCGGTTGGGAACTTTTGACGCTCTAGCGGTTAATAAACAGAACTGCTTGCATCTTGCGGAAGAACATTGTAGCCGGAACTACTTCTCTCTGTTTATGTCTAAGAATCACAAAGGTACTGGGTTACTCCGCCGCGGTATCCCCGAAGCAATCTAAAATAGTCCGAATATAAACACTTATTATAGGTGCACCCTAGTGATTCAGGACAAGCTAAAAACACGGTTTGGAAAATGGATTCATGGTGTACTCGCTTATTATATACATTTTTCTACATTTTGAACACAAACAAGGTTACGGACCGCAGCTCTGATTGGTTGATTCTTAACCGGGAGCGATGGAGTTTCTGCAAATGGCAATAGGACACTGGGAGGAGCCAGAGGAGCTTGATTTTTACACAGATTATCTGTCTCATATTCTACTGTCAGGAAATAATGACAGGTTTAATAAATATGTAAAAAATATATTTTTACAAAAGTTACCTACTGCAGCTTTAAGAGCCACAGTATCCAAAGTGATGTCAGCATACCAGCATGAAGGACGAACAGGAGTAACTGTTGATGCGAGAGGAAGCTGTCTGAAAGGAATGTCCAGGGGTAAACCTGGATTATATCCAAAAAAAAAACATGAAACCACAGCTGGTCAACTCACTGCAGAATTAAATGTACACCTCAGCTCTCCAGTTTCCACCAAAACTATTCGTCGGGTCTTCGCAGGGTCGATATACATTGTCGGGCTGCTATAGCCAAACCTTTGGACACTCACGCCAGTGCCAAGCATCATTTTCCTAAATATTTGATTATTCTTAATGTTTGGAGTATTTCTACTGTATTTCAACTACAGTTTAAAAAGGCTTGATTTCACAGGCGCTCTTTCGGAGTTGTTTAACTTAATTTGAGAAGGACCTGTTGTATGTTTTCTCGCAGCGCATCGAGCAGCACCCTCGGCAGAGCAATCATGCGGGGGAATGTGTTCGGCGCAGCAGGGTGTCCATCCCCCCGGGTCATTCACAAAACAATGAACTGCTGACTTGAGCTTAACGTCGACTTTGAGTTCTGCAGCCTCTCATTCCTGAGCGCATTTGGTCCGTGTGACTTCACTCCTGCCGGGGGGGTGAAGAGGTGCAATTATCAATATATCGACTTATCGTGCAATATATGCATATGACCTCAATAATTTTTGGTGATGCAATATATCGGCCATTATCTTTACAAAAAATTAAAAGTATGTAGTCATTAGGAAGTGTATAGACCTTGTTGCATCATTATGCTGTTACGATTATATATTCAGTAGCATAAAATGGTTTTTAAAATGACAATAATATCGCTTATCGCTGTTATTTTTGGGGCAATATATCGCACAACATAAATGTGTTATTGTCACAGGCCTAGAGAGGCGTCCACATCAATGTGCTTGCTTTCTGTTCAGCCTCGTGACTAGGGATGTAATGGTATTATCAATATCGTGATATCGCGATAGCAAAACTGTCTCTATATTGAAGACGATAGGTCTTCAGGGCAAAAAATGTAGTTTTTAAAATAAATGTTAACTTATTCTAACATAGAAGTAGTGATATGTAAATTTTCATGTTGCGATTAATTGCTAATGCTTTTATCACGGTATATGGTATTATCACGATATTTTAATTTAGTTGTTGTCATAAAACAGTATAACATGTTTAATAACTTTTTTCTTATAACAAAAATAACTGAACATTTAAATACAATAAAGCAATACCCAAACAATTTATGAAGTTTGAAATTTTACAGAGTAAAGTGAAAAAGACTTCTGAAGACCAATAGATACATACATCATTTTGCAACTAGTTAACCTTATTTAATGTTTTAACATTCACATTGAGCAACACTTATATATTAAATATTCAGTGCAGTTGTTTTACAAGTTTACTATATATGACTATTACTGTCATTTGTTGTTATTATTAGTCTATTCTAATTTGTTTGGCTTCCTAAAACGCTAATGTGAATGTCATTTAGACTGAGACTTCATATCACAATATTATGCTATTGTGAGATTTTGATGTCGTTGCTCACTAGCCAGTAGCCGCTCGCGTCAGCTGCTGCTGGTTAATGCTTCAGTTCACCTGCGTGTGTGTTTCTTTCACATACCGGGATCTGTTGTGGAATATCGGGATATTAGAAACAGACCTCGGAGCGGCTCTTGGCTTCTGTGTCAACATACTTTCAAGTGCTTGGGGACTGTTTCTAATAACACACTACCTTGTTTGCTTGGTGCATGCACTCGTTGTTTTATTTGTCAAACTTCACAAGAGATTTCAGATGGCAAGTTAGACTTTTGAGTGAAATTACAAAGAAATTAGAAAACATAACTTCATAATAAACAGCATTTGTGACTGTTTTTCCACAGAAAATATTGTGGTGTTAAAGCTATAGACCTTAAAATACTCCCTTTTAAAGTAAAGACTGAAAGCATTGATAAAATTAATCTGTTGGCATAGGTATTTGTATAAAAAAAAACTTGTATAATATTGCTTACTGATCATGCTAAAGTTATATCAAATCTTAAAATTTTGGTGTCATTGCAAAGAAGATAAAATAGATAATTTATATTTTAAAAAAGTGTAAACTTAACATTTGTCAAAAGTTGTGACCAAAAAAGTGTTTTTAAAGCAGTACACCTTAAAATAAATACTGTTTTAAAAGTATAGATGCAAGATTCATTACAAAAACGATCAAATAAATAATTTATGGTTAAAAAAAGTTAATATTTATCAACAGCATTTAATGACCATGTTTTACTGCAGAAAATATTGTGTTTTTAAAGCAAGAAAACTTAAAATAAAAATAAACACTCTTAATAGATCCAACATAATATATCTTTGTCATAAGATTTGTATCAAATTTAAAGGTTTTTAAAAGAATAAACATACGAAAAAGACACTTTTAAAGTATAGATTTTAACATAAAAACCCATTGATTTAAGATTTTTATAATATTGCTTACTGATCCAATGTTATATTTAGCTATTTCCAATCTTTCAACTTTGTCATTACAAAGAAAATCAAATAAGTAATTTTTAATTCTAATTTTTTTAATATCAATGCTCAGCATCGTGACCATGTTTTAACACAGTACATGTATTTTTTTTTAAAATCCATTAATATTAAACGACAATCTTTTCACTCCAGTCTTATAAACTTTATTGTAAGAAGACAATGTAACAATATTAAATCATTTTCACACAAAAGATCATAACTAAATAATCTTTAAAAAAAAGAAAGAAAAGTGTTTACATGGAGCTAATAGCAAACGGGAATAATGAAATAATGACTAAATTATATGGATTTAGAAATGATTTAATCCACAATTTATCCACTTGGAAAAGTATAGTGATTTTCTGGGTGCATGATTAATACGGAAACACTTTGCATCAAGTTCTCATTTGTTAACAGTAATGCATTAGCTTGAATAAACTAACAATGAGCAATATTTATTTTCAGCATTTAAAGTTAGTTAATATAAATGCAATTCCTCATTGTTTGTTCATGTTATTTCACTGTACATTAACTAATGCATCAGGAAAGGTTTAAAGTAATTAAGATTAATTGAATATGGTGCTGACTTTGTGTACTTCCATTGCATTAAATGACTTTAATGTAGGATCAAGTAAATTATTCTCTTTGATAATGAGCCAATGCACCAAATGCTGTTGTTAGAGAATAAACTGTACTGCACCTGGACATTCAAAGCGTGTAAAGAGTCAACATCAAGGTTTTCCAGGAAAAACATCCCTTTCATCCACTGAACAATTCAGGGAGTTTCTATATTTATGTTTTTTTTTTTTTTTTTTTTTTTTTTTTTAATAGAAGAAACGATTGCATTGTTAAACTCCATTAAACAAGACAATTCTCAGTCCTTTCTGGACAAAATTGACCTAGTTTGCCAATAAATATCTTCTTTCAACTGGATACAACACCAAAGTTATTTTAAATTTGTTGTTTACATTCAAAAAAAAAAAAAAACAGATAAATGAACTTAGGAAATTATAAGCGAAAGTATTACTGTAGGGTCTCGTTACGGTTTCAACCAGCTTTTTTTAATACTTGCGTGACCTCAAAGCATTACAGCGATTTCCTAGCCATTTCCAAAACACATGAATCTCTGAAATATTCCAGAGCAAAACATATCCTATTCAATCAAGTCTGCAATCACCATTGATTTCCCAGTGTATCCCCTGCCTTACTTAGGAAGCATAATGAGGCGTCGAGCAGATCTGAATGTTCCCGCGATGGATCCGATCCTGTTGTGTGTCTCCCTCGCCAGAGACCAGCAGGGATAGACCACGAGGCCACAGCTGGTGTTGAGAGACCTCGATGCTTTAATGAGCCGAGAGGCTTTGAAATCAGAATCCTCATCTAATTAGGCTGTAACCTTTAAGTTACTGTTGAACTCCTGATTTGAACCTGCTTTATGAATATCGTTTAGCCGAGTGGCAGTATTCCAGCTAATTTGACATGGGATAATGCATCCGCTAGCTCAGGAAGATCAGCATATTTAGCTCACTCGTGATTAGGAAGTGTGCAGTTGTTCACTTGGGGTTAAGGTTTGATTTGGTGCATAACTGAAGATAACCACCTAACAATGGTATCCACAGAAGAATAACATGTATTTTTGGATAAATAATCAAATTTATATGAAATAATAATTATTTAAATTTCAAAGTTAACCATTAGAATAATCTTTTGCGGCGTTCTAAAACTATTGCTATAGCTGTGATAAAACTGGTTTAAAAAAACTCACAGACCTGTTTGGTTTAGTAAGCAACCATGTGCAAGTGGTTAATAATTAGTTTTAAAAAAGTATTTTTTATTAAATTTTTCTATGGATGCCTGTTCCCACCACTAAACTTTTTATTTTGAAATAATTCTGACTTTTTTCAGAATTGTGAGTTTAAGTCAATTTAAACGTGCAATTTTGACTTTACAGCTCGCAATTGCAAATCGAATATGTGAGATAATGTAAAAAGTCACCATTTTTTATTTCATTTTTAGTGGTGGAAATGCAGTTGCATAATGTTGATGATAACAGAAATGCATTAATGTTGCATAAAGATAATGGCTTAAAATAGTAGTAAAGCATATATTTCTTTAATTCATTACACTTTTTGCAAAGTGACATTTATTTTCATCTTTTAAGTGAATAAATAGATGCAATTTTAATCGTATTTTATATTTTTGGTTTTATTTGATATCTTTGTTCTAGAATAATGATCATTTAGTTGTTATTGTGTCAACAGCTAATGAAAATGTACAAATATTCTTTATCCATATCTGTAGTAAAAAAAGAATCCTCAGATTTTTACAGTGTAAAAAAATTCTATTTAATTTTAATTAATTTAAAACTACTTCATCTTAAAAACTAAGATCGGTTGCTGCTTTACATTTGAAATATAATCAGAATAATCTGTACAAGTCGTTTCTACTTTGGTTAAATTCATTTGATTAGTTAAATTTAATTTTCTTAAATTAAACACTTAATTTATTTTCTTCTGAAAGTGTAAATATTTGGTTTTTAGTGTAACGCAGGATCTCTGAACAAGCATCAGCGGCGTGTGTGTGTGTGTGTGTGCATGGCTTCAGCGCAGAAATGAGTTCATGCTCTGATTGCAGGATTGATGGTTCAATATGCCTCACGCTTGTTTTATGATGTCATAACTGAAGGCTTCACGATTGGCTAGTTTGTCAGCCGCGGATATCTGTCGGATGCAATGTTTCGTGCTTGACGTGGCTGAGAAATGTCTCCTTCTCGAAGAAAGGCTGGGAAAACAAGCCTGTCACCTGAACGCCGTGTGAGAGATGCCTTTCTGAGGTTCATTGTCGAAGCGTTCAGACATTTATCGATTGTCTATTTCATGCGATGTTAATGGACAGCCTGAGGTCTTTATAATTTCTCATTCAAGTTCTTTTCATCTAGAAGGAAAAACAAATGTGCAATGATTAAAACACAAAACAGATGCACAAAATACAGCATGACTCGCTTGAAATGGTAATAGAAATTAGTCTTTGCTTTAAAAACAAGCATAAACAAGGTTTGTGTTTTATCGGCTGCTCATTTCATCGATTATACTAAAGACACGGCCACGGAGGAATTATTAGTAACGCAGACAGATGCATTACAGAAATAGCACAAAGTGCTTTCTGGCAGTCATCTTACCTACATAACGTCATCTCATTGAAGATCTGTCTGTTTTTACCCTCAATCTTACATTGATCGAAGAAACACTTGAAATGAGGGCTGCTGCTTATGTTTGTTATGATAGTAATTATTCTGTGTATTATTGATTGGTCAAATAATTGAAGAAAAATACGATAGATAGATACTTTAATTCATCAAGGACACATTCAGTTAATAAAAAGAGTCAGTAAAGATATTTACAGTTTTACAAAATATCAATCCTGTGAATGCTGAAAAATAAAAATGCATCAGTTTCCACAGAAATATTGTGCGGCACAACTGTTTTCAACACTGATAATAATCAGAAAAGTTTCTTAAATCAGCATATTGAAATTATACCTTTATCGTGCAATCACACATTCAGATCAAAAGTGACTGTAAAAAAGAAAATGCATCAGGGTTTCCATAAAAATATCATGCAACACAACTGTTTTCAACATTGATGCAAATCAGAAATGTTTCTTGAGCAGTAAATCATGATCATCATATTTTTGTGATTTCTGAAGATCATGTGACACTGAAGACTGGAGGAATGATGCTGGAAATACAGCGGAGCATCACATAAATAAATTACACTTTAACAGATATTCACATAGAAAACTGTTATTTTAAATTGTAATAATATTACAGATTTTACAGTGTTTTTGATTCTGAATCTGACTGTTTGTTATCAGTTAAAACACTGTGTATGTGGCAGCAGGAGCACCTCAAACACACAGACAGTAAAACGAATATGATTTGAAAATACATACACCATGCATTAAAGCCATGCGCTTCTGATCGCACAGCAGTCTGTACGCAGCATATAACGTTACATCGAAAGAGGTGTGATGGCATCCATCCACGAGCGTCACACCGAACCAAATTAGAAACAATTATTACGCAGAAATTGAAACACTGAAATAAAAAATACAAAGAAAGCAACACTTTTATTCAGCGATTTATTTCTTCTCATTTATTTCGATGTGGTCATATGTTGGTGAGAGTGGATGAGTCATAGCGATGCACATGGCCTGTTGCACGCTTCTTATCATTTCCAGGCACTTCAGTCGTGTTAAGAGACCGCTGTCACCCGCGCTCTGTCTGTGTGACGTGAGACTCATCAGCAGAACACAGCAGAGAGTGATGATGAAGGCCAGAGAATGTCAGGAGACACGTGTTGTATTCATGCTACTCAGGCGTTTGCGTTGATGTACTGTCGTTCCAGTCGTTTGTCAGGGATAAAAGCATTGATTGGGAATGTGTGGGATGGACGTTTTGTGAATGCATTAAAGAGATAGCCCACTTAACTTTATCATCATTTACTCCTCTTCCTGTCATTCCAAACTTGTATGATTTTCTTTCTGTTGTCAAACACAAAAGGAGATACCAGGCAGGATGTTCTGACACCCACCCACCCAAAATGCATCATGTGCATCACAGATTTTCTCACCCAGGTTCTTCATGATCCACGCTGAGAGATGCATAGAGATCAATTCTAGCAATGCACAATTCAGGGATAACCATTTCCGTATTGACGGCATCTCCTGCATCCATCTGAAGCAGATCATTTCTGTAGAGGAAATGCATGTGTGTTTGTGTGTTAAGGTGAGAATGTGTGTTGGATTACTGTGGCTCTCCTGGGTGGGCGTCACGTCTCAGCACTTCACAGATGATCAGATTTACAGAGCTGAAGCAGACGGGAGATCACTTACACTCGCTCACTGTTCATTTACTAATTTGTTCATGATATTTGAAGTTCATTTGTTTATTAATACATTAGTGTGTTCATGCATTAAGTTGTTATTTTCATAGTTTCATTATTTTTGAACTAATTTTATCTTTTTTTGGGGGGGGGGGCATTCATTGATTTATTAATTAATTTATGCAATTAGAATTTGATTAATTTCAGTTAATTGAGTTCATTAAGTTCAAGTGTTATGCATTGGTTAATGGTTTTATTTAAATTATTATTTTTTTTTATGAAATATTTTTTAGTGTTTCATTCTTTCATTTTGTTGAAATAATTTATACATTAATTTACAAATTAATTTATTGATTCATTTCAGTTCATTTATTCATTAATGCATTTTTTTCATGTGTTATGGATGATTTTATGTTATGCATGATTGTTTAATGCTTTTATTATTTTTGAATGATAAATTGCACTCCTTTAATCCGTGCTAATATTGTCTTCTGGTATTCACTCGCTCCGGCTCAACACAAGGTTGACTGTTTTTCCAGACCTTGAGACTTCAGCTTGTGCTTTGATGCATCAGCACACTTAAGAATGAGCGAGTCGAGATACACTAAGCGAGTAGTACAAGAAGCTTTTGCTGTGGAGTGCGATGCATGAATAATCACCTGCAGGAGAAACGGCTTTGAATGCATTTCAGGCGTGTTCACTTGATGTCATAGTCTGTGCATTTTATCGCTTTGTTTATTGCACTCATTTGTATATTTTTTCAAAGCTGCAGGTGCATGCAAAGACAAACGTCACGGCGGTTTGCATTCAGATAAAGAAACTCATGGCATCAATATTTAAAATATAAATATTTTGGTCAAATATTACTGCAAAAAAAAAAAAAAAATCCTGTAAACATTAATGCATTTATTTATTTAGTTATTTAAATGTTTTTTGAATGTTTTTGGAATGTTTTTTTTTTATGTTTTTTTTTAGGTTCAATAATCAAGGTTCAATAAACATCACTGCAAAAAACAAATAACTACACACAAATGACATTATTGAGGTATTTATTTAAATGTTTTTTTAATGTTTTATTTATAAAAAAAAGCTACAAATGTTTTACAAACTCATGACACCATACTATTTAAAATATAAAAAAATACTTTATGAAATATTTAAAATTACATTTAAAATAGTGTTTAGTTGAGCTTTTAGTTTGCATTTTTTATATTTAACATATTAATGTTTTTTTAAGTCTTTATTGTTTAATGTTTAGCTGCACTTATTGTTTATATAATTTTAATAATGTATTTGTTATTTTATTATTAATTTGAATGTTTTTTTTAAATCTGCAGAATCGTATTATTCATGCACTAAACATGTAAAATCCGACCACTTTGTATTGTAAACAGGACTGCAGACAAGTACATTAGTTAGATGTAAGATTGACTTATCTGTGCAATAGTAATATTAACTAAACCATGAGCGTAAGGCTGTTATTTCCCCATAAGTCTCTCTCACCTCATTATTTGTAATTGCATTTTCCGCTAAAGTGAAGCTCACTTTGGGAAAGCAGTGATCTGGAAGCAGCTGATCCAGCATCAAGTCTAATACACTTCACACATCTGCAAATAACTGCAGTAACACAAACACCTCAGCAGAGTCTGAAACAGTTGATGGGATGCTTTTTGTCTCGGCTGGAGAGGGAATTAACAGCCCATACATATTTCCAAATTATCTCTTGCATTTTTTTTTATTTCTCTTTCATTTATTGTTAACATCAAAATAATAACCGATAAAACTATTGTTCCAGTGGTGCATGCAGATATATTGCATATTGCAGACATAACGCATAATGTTGCAGTTGCTTGAAGTTAATTTTTCATCAAAAAAAAAAAAATATATATATGTATATATGTATATGTATATATATATATATGTATATATATATATATATATATATATAAGATTTTTTTTTAAATTATTTTTGTTTTATCTAAAAAATATATTCATTAAATTTTAGCACAATTATATTTAATAGTATTTTAATAGTATTTTTTATTTTATTTTGTTATTTTATAATAATAAACAATTATATTTAATAATGTTTATTTTTTTTATTTGATCAAAATAGTATTTTATCATATACAATACATTTTTAAAATATTTATTAATATTAAGATTATAAAGTACGCTTGCATGGTGGTATTTGTACTGCTTTTTCACTGATTTAAAATAAAAATTAGTTTTTCAATTATAATCTAATGGGAATCAACATTGTGAATTTCAACACATTAGTACTATGAGAATATGAAAACTTTTTATGCCGTATTTAATTTAATGATTACATTATGCTTATATTTATTTTATTTATATAGAAATGAAACTTACGGACCAGTTGTCTCTGTGAGATTGAAGAAATAGTGTAATGTTTCAATTCCTGCATTAGATTGGGTTTCACTCCAGAAGTTCCCCCTCATGTGAAAGCAGGAAGTGATGTCATTGAACGGCACCCGTGTAGGTTGTATTCCATATAATAAGTCGGAAAATGGAGCTGCTGAAATAGATCAGAACTCCGGAAGAGTAACCGGGAAAGTTTATTTCCATTCCTACTTTCTCATCGTCAGCCCTGTTGGTTCTGGTTGCAGGCAGGGTCACTTAGTTCAGTTTCCTTTGACCGCGAGAGCAAACTCATTGGTGGTCTGTGGACGAGCAGCCACCCAAAACATGCCACAGACACAAGACACCGTCATGGGTTCACTGCTCCACCCGTTTCTGAACAGTTCGGAGCTGTTCTTCAGCTGTCTGTGTGCAGGAAGGCATGAGAGGGAAGCTAGACTCCATCAGTTGCTACTGAATCCAATTTTCCCGTTTGCTCTTCAGCAACTTAAACTGACAGATATATTTCCAGGCTGATGGCCAGATTACTAGGGCATGACTTTGGGTCTCTGTTTCTTGTGATGGTCCACTGTGCAGGGCCTTTGTTTTGTGGTTGAGATACCTATGAAAATTCACACTTTAGTTTCAAAAGCCTTGAAATAGTAAGTTCCTGAAGATCTAAAAAAAGTCTTGGTTAGTAAGTTATTTACAGTCAGCGGATGTCTTGTTTGTGGCTGTGAGAAATGTTTGTGTGTGTACAATGAGAGAAACTAGCCTTTATTTAGCTGTAAATACTTGCTGAGCCATCAGGACGGCGTTTGGAGTGCCGCCCTCATCAGAAGCAACGCAGCTCGCCGACTGTGCCGCTGGAATAGAGGCCCATTGAGAGCCGAATGCAAATCCCTGTTTGGGTGTTGAAGGCTATAACTGAGGCTCAATTCTCCTGCTCCTCTGAAAATGGGCTTTGTGTTTGTCTCCCACCCACCAACGCAGTTGGGTTACTTTTGACTGTGAGTCGGCACATCGAGGAAACCGGAGTTCACTGCAGTTCATCGAAAATCCGTTCAATTTGTATTTTCTTTTCTTTTTTTTTTTTTTTCTTTTTTTTTTATTAAATTCAATTTTATTAATAATTAAAAAAAACAGGTCTAATTGATTAAAATGATGAAAATTATACAATTTCACATCGATTTATTAAAAGTTTAACAAAAACTGCATGTTTGGGGGCCCTATTCTTGTTTGATTGTTAACAAATTCTGTGTTTTAACATGTCTAATTATTTGAATGCATAAATTAATTAATTTATTCAAATTGATTCTTACAATAGCCATATTTTTTTTTTTTTCCTTTAGAAATTATGTATTGTGTATTTTTTTTTTTTTTTTTTTGGTTATCAAAAAAATTAAACAAACTTTATTTAAAAAAAAAACAGGGATATTTACTATTACAATTAGAACATGGAAGACATTTTTTGTGATTGTTCCTTAAAAAAATAAAGATGTAATAATTTTAATTGTAGTACATTCTACTTAACAATAGTAGGCTAATATATTTCTTTCACAATGTCTTCAAGTTAAACCGAACTTTTAATTTGGAAGTGACTCTCAGAACTGTTATGTTATGTCCTTGTTTTGTAAGACAGCATTTTGTGTCTGCGCCATTTATTCAAACAGAGATGCAAAGAATATCAAGAATTCATATTGAAGTCTTTTTGTGGATTAAGATTTACAGATACCAGGCCATATTGCAATGTAAGTGTAATGACCTGCTTTTTATAAATTCTTAAAAAGTTAAAAAAAATTATATGACATTAGACACACATGAACCTAAAATAATGCAATGAACACTAATTTTAACAACATTCGATGTAGCATACAAACCTATTGTACACAACTGATAAGAAAAAACAACAACTAAGAAACTCTTATTTCAACAACAACAACAAGAAAAACTATTTTGAAATGTAACGTAATTCTGAAAATGTCAATTTACAGTTATTCACTAAATTATAGGTTAATTTTCACTTCCAAAAATGGTATACTACTGTAAAATTACATGTAATGTCCAATACAGTTTTCCACCGTATATTGTAGGGGAGCTTACCGTTAACCATTTAACAGATTTTTACTGTAGCATTTTTGCAGCAATTTTTTACAGTGTACGGAAAATTAATTTTTTATGACTGGATCCCACTATTCCCCCCGCGTTTTTCACATGGTGGAAATCATAGTGGCCTAGTAAAATAATGGAGTGAACATTTCACCTCCAGAAATCTGCAAGTTGTTAGACGGATGACAGTAAAAACGCTCTGGGAATTTACAGAGATTCTGGGATTTTATTCTGCAGTGGAAAACTATTATTAGAGACATTAATTCCACCAGCCAACTTCTGTTTGACCTCAGTTATACCCTAATTAGCATGTTCACCTAAAAGGTAATTTTCTAAAAAATGCGCTTGATGTATATGGGCGAGGGATGGGAATTGCTTTTCTTGAGTTTGAGGCACGGATATTAAATGGGTTAAATGGTTTTAATCCTAATCTCTCCATGAAATGAGCAGCAGCGTTCCCAATCCTATGTGGGATTGGTGTGAGGAGCATTTGCTGTCACTGATGGTGTTGGTGCTGCATTTGCCATGTTTCAGGTGCGGTGCTTTGAAAGAGCCGAGAGCTTTTAGGGGTTCAGAGCAGTCATTCACAGTAAGTGGAGTTAATCTATCTAAAAGCTTTCTGGTTACCTGATACCCTCCCGCTGCTCACGACTGATTGAAAGACTTTCCCTAATGCACTGAAACAGCTGTGGTGTGACGCGGCACGTGTGTGTGGTGCTCATGTGGGTGACACGGGTTCAAATCTCATCACCATCATCATCAAATCACCATTATTATCTGTTCACAGCTAAACGGATCTCTCGATCTATCTATATATATATTGCTCTATCGTTCTATCTATCTGTCATTCTATCTATATCATTCTGTCTTTCTATCAGTCCATCATCATCATCCATCCATCTATCTATCATATTATAATAATGTCTATCATTTTATAATTCTGTCTGTCTGTTGTTTTGTCTGTATCTGTCTCTTACTGTCTATCATTCTATCTATCTGTCTGTTATTTAGCCTGACTATTATTTATTTTGTCTGTCTGTCTATCTATCTATATTTCTTTCTGTCTGTCTCTCTGTCATTTTGTCTGTATATAATCCTCCAATCATTAGGTTTATTGCTCTACCTGTCATTCTATCCGTCTATTTATTGTTCTTTTAAGTGGTCGACCGATATATTGCCAAGGCCAATAAAAACTTATCGGCCGATGCCAATATTTGAAACATGCCAAATATCGGCAGGTAAGTTTTTCTGCTTGGCCGATGTGTTCAAGGTGGGACTTTTATTTTGGCGGCGCACACAGTGCTCACAGTATTATAATGAAAGTATTATAATGATTGCTTTTATATTAGGCAAGCAGTATAATACGTTCTCGTTTACCGTCAGCATTAAGCAAATACGCATTTATATAATTATACAAATCTTTGAATGAATAGTGAACATTTAATTCTCGAACACATCGGCCAAGCAGAAATACTTACCTGCCGATTTTTGGCATGCTTCAAATATTGGCATCGGCCGATAAGTTTTTATCGGCCTTGGCAATATATCGGTCGTCCACTAAAGTGTGCAGTTTTATCCACCATGATCACGGTTGTTTATTTAATATTTATTTATTTGTGATAAATACATGCTCATCTAAAGTATAAGTATGTTTATTTTACACATTTATTTTTTAATCCATTGTTAAATGATTCAAAATCTCTTAAATATGAAAAAATATATATATATAATTATCATATCGGATTTATATCGGCTATCGGCCCCCATGCTTTCCAAGATTTTGGCATCGGCTGTCAAAATACGCATATCGTTCATTCAAATTGCAATTCTGCATCCTGTTTGCTACCTCAATTCAAATTCTGGAACTGAATCTGAATCCAAAGACATTCTGAATTCAGTTCTGCCACATTCAGGAATAAGACCGGGACAGTCCGACGATAGTCCCAACATGAAGACAAGGACACTCATGTCTTTGTCAGCATTCCCAGGAGCTCATCCCATTAAGCCTCTTTGATCCTGCTCTCTCTCTCACCATACCTTCGTAATCAAGCCTATTTATTTAAGTGCCATGCGGGACAGTGACGGGCCCATCGTGACCCACTGTACTTTCAATCAGCGCTAGCTAGATCACTCACGACGCTTGAATGCTCTACAGTGTAGTTCAGAGAATGGTTCAATATTTGCTTGATTTTCATGTCAATCAGAGAGATTGTATCACCATTTTGAAGTATGTTTGTGTCAAGTACTTCCTTTGAGCCCTGCAGATTGTAGTGTTTTCTACATCCCGCAATAACTAATTTGTTCAGACATGTAGTGTCCAAGGGACCACCGCCCACGAGACTATAAACCAATTTTTCATTATTGTTTGGTAGATAAAACCAAACATTGACTTATATTGTTCGCTAACATTGTTAACAAAGGGGCTTTGGCAATTGTAATATTTGTGTATTTCCTTTGAGGTCAAAATGACTCCAGATGTATTTATTTTTCACTGAATTGGACACAAACAGTAGTTTGAATGCAACCTGAGTAGTAACATCTGGGCTGTGTTTCAATTTCACTTACAGAAGACAGAGGCTGGTCATGTCTTTGAAAGTACATGTGCTAACCAGCTGTGGCATGAGAAGTAAACTTTCGGTCTTTATAAAATGAAAAATACAGCACAAAGTCACAAATTCAGTCAAATCAGAAACCGTTTGACCTTGTACTGTAGTTAAATAGGGCACAGTTTTTAACCAGTTCACTTAAATTCAGATTACAAGTGGTAAAACCTTTTACTTTCAAGATGCTAAATGCTAAAAAGTAAAACTAGTTGGATTGTCTGTTGCTTGTGTAAATAGATGTAAATGGGCATTCAAACTGACAGCAGTTTGCAGCAATAATATATATATATATATATATATATATATATATATATATATATATATATATATATATATATATATATATATATATATATATATAGCAACTATAGAACAATTGCTCAATCCTTCACTGGATGCTGAATGTATGGCATCTTGTCAAATTGAAGCAGTTCAATTCAAATTAAATTATGATGTGGTGTTAGTCTTTTTCATACATTTCATACATTTCAGACATAAAATGGAGCAAAAGAAAGATTGATTGCATGTTGCTTTGCATTGTCAGGTATAGTAAGGACACAGTGTAAATAGATGTCAAGGAGCGTTCACACTGACAACAGTTTGCAGCAAGAAAGCAAAGTGAGTCAGTCATTTACAATTAAGGTTGCTGATTTAAGGCAATATAGAGATTATTGTGCAATCCTTCACTTGATACTGTTGAATACAGTGGTCAAATGGGAGCCGATAATTTAGCATCTTGCCAAACTAATGCAGTTTAGTCACTGACAGTATGAACGTACCTTTGTTTAATCCAGTTTGTATTTGAAGAGTATAGAAATTACATATAAGCCTGTAGAATGCCAATTTATCAAACAAAGTTTTCTGACATTTGTATATGCATAAACTTTACAAATGTATGTATATGTTTAATTGCTGTCAGTGTGAACACACAGAGTAAGATTATGCTACATCTAGAATTCAATTCAGTTTACATTCAGATTCATTTTTTTTCACTCTTAAAAAATAAATAAAAAAATGCAGGACACTAGATGCAGTAAACTAAACTAGATTAATCATTGATGCATGCATGTTTTGAACATTAACCAGAAACCTTGTACTTCTTTTTTTAATGATTCTCAAACTTTTGTCTCCTACAGTATATAATGCTTTTTTCGGCATTATGGATTTCTAAATCTGATTCCTCCATTAACTGCAGCGATGCAGTATTGTGTAGCACATTGAAGATTGGTCATTCGATCCAGAGCTTCTGGTCGTCCTCCATCAGAACCATTCCTGCCCAGTTCGCCAGTAAAAATAGACCTTCATTATTGAATCAGCAGTCTCCTCTCAACACAGCACATCAAACCTCTCATACTTTTTCCAATACGATCCTTTGCACAGCATCCGAAAATCCTGATAGCGGTGAAAGTCCTCTATCGGATGTCTTTCGTTCTCCTCACCATCCATCACTCCGTCAGAGGCCACGAGAGTCCGTTTTTCGGCCCAAAGACTGATTGACTTTGACACCTCTCAGCTTTTGTCAGGATGGCTAAACAACGCTGTTACTCCAGCAGGGAGATACTGATAGCCCCTTTGCAGCAGCACCCTGATCCTGTGGATTACAGTGCTGCATATTTGGGAATTTGAGGGTGTTCGGTGTCTAGACCTGTCTTCAGCTTGGCCTATAATGACTATGTGTTGATAATAAATGATCATTTATAGTTAATCCACAGTTATTTGGTGGAATCACTGAGATGCTCACCTCTATAGATGTTGATGCATTAATGAATAATTGAGCGAAAACACAAAGCTTTGACCTTCAGTCGATAACATATAGCTTTTAAATGATTGCAAATGCATCATATTTTGGATCTGATTAATCACCCGAGGTCTCGGCCGCATTAACTAAAGTCAGATATCTCAGCTCGTGCCGTTGCAGTGCTCATGCTCATGAGCCGCAGTGAGCTGATTCAGCATTGTTTAACTGTTTGGAAATCATTGAAATGACAGCCGTGCTCCGTTTAGATCTAGTTTTGTGTTATTTATAGCACACTATCTCCATTGTAATCCGAGTATGGAAGGATACCTGGACGTCTTGCGGTTTTATCCTTGTTGTCAAAAACCACCGTAAGCAAGCAAGACCTCAGATAAGCTGAGCGTGCACATTCCTGCCAACGCTTCGAAGATGTTTTCAAGGGATTTGTGACCTCCCTGCAACAATGCAGAGAGCACACAAAAGCCTATATGGTTCATGTCTCTGCTTTATACCCTTGATGCAGACATATACTTCATTATAATTAAATGCAAAATTATGGAATTTGGTTATAGTGAAATATGCACAAAATGCATGTGGTTTATACATTTTGCATTTATGAGGCATTGTATCTGGTTAGTAATGAGCTTGTAAAGGTGTCAAGATAGTTTCACAGTAATGATCCGACAGTTAGAGAAAGAGTTTAATGAAGTAAGGCCAGATTTAGTCAAATTTAAAAACGTAAACTTAACCCATACAGAAAAGTAATAAATACAGAAAACTATATTTCTATATAAGAGTAGACTTGCACACAGGTGAGTCATATTAATACTTTTGACAAGTTATTGATGAAACTGCTTATCTTCATACAAAACATGTCAAATTGGCTGTATTTATGTTTTTTAAAGGTATTGGCACTCCAACTAATTATTGGAAAAGATTGAAAACAAAACCTTAAAAAAAAAAAGCCTAAACAATATTAATATTGATCCTGACTTTGCAATCACAACTAAAGACAAAAAATAAATAAAGAGCAAAAAACGGTAGACGGTAGTTTTGTAAAAAAACAAACATTTTTTTTTATTTTGCAGAAGTATTAAAAACAGCAGTATTGAGAGTGCTTGATTTCAAATTCAACTAATGAAAAATAAAACAGTAGAATTTAAAAAAAATATTTAGTGCAATTTGATTTAAATTTGCATTTCTGTTATACCAAGTATAGCAATATTTCAAATATTTTTTTTTATTTAGAAGATATCCTAAATTTCAAATACATTGTATAAAATATTTTAAACATGAAATATTATATTAAAATACATAAATTAGTATTAATTTAAATGTAAAAATATTAATAAAAAAATTAATATACAAACACATTGAATAAAATAAATAAATTAAAAATACATAATTTTGAAATAAAAATGTGTAATTAAAATATATAATTCTAAGCATGTAAATTAAAAATTTTTAAATATTTATTTTAGTATTTCTTAATTTATCCGAAACGTTAAAAACAGAAATAAAACAAGCAAATGTGTGTAATTAAATCATGTAATTACATAATTTGAAAATATAGTTTTTTTTTACATTTTGTAGAGACTTTAAATACAAATAAAAGAAACAATTTAGAAAAAGAAAATTCTAATATATATATATATATATATATATATATATATATATATATATATATATATATATATATATATATATATATATATATATATATATATATATTAGGGGTGTAACGATACGCGTATTCGTATTGAACCGTTCGGTACGAGGCTTTCGGTTCGGTACGCGGTACGCACTATGTACCGAACGGTTCATTGGACTAATTAATTATATTTGGAAAAAAGAATTGTGAAATATAATGATATGCATTCAACAAGGTAGCCCAATAACCCAAACGACGTAACAGGCAACGCCCCTGACACCCCGAAGAAGAAAAAAGCACCAACTTATATGTTTATGTTATGCTGCTCAGTCAGGCGCTTGCTCACTCAGTACGCGCTGAAGGCTCGTTTAAAAAATGGCCAATGCGTTTAAAAGACCAGAAATAGAAAATCCTCCAATAACCAACAGGTCTCGTGTTTGGGTGCACTTTACCAATCGATCGGGGCATCCAAACAAGCACGGAAATCAAAATGGACTAGTACTATACTGTGTCGGAATTTCCTGAGCAGTACGATACAATTAACAGGCCTGCACGTTATTAGATAGAAGAACTGTTATAAATAGAACGTATGCAAGGGCAGTTTTGAAAACTCCACCTACTTTGCTCTTGGTATGGTTCAGCGCAAATCGCGTTGTATCTGAAGGGCAACGCTGAGCCCAGGGTCCAGCACCGCGCATACCGCGTCCTGTGTAAAAGACCCTTTGGCCATTTTCCAACGAGCCTTCAGCGCGTACTGAGTGAGCGAGCGCCTTACTCTGTAGTGGAAAACGCAGGTTTTAAGAACATGCTTAATGTAATTGAGCCCCGTTACAATATTCCTTCACGAGCCTATTTCAGCCAGAGAGTAATTCCTGCTTTGTTCCAAAAAACATAAGCCCTATAGAGAACCAATTGAGTAAAAACACACTCAATATAAAGAGTTATAGAGTTCCATATAAAAGGTTACATCTTTCTATGTGTTCATAACTACTACAACAATATGACATTTTCATTTTTTTAATTTTTTATAAGGAGCTGTTTTTGTTTATACAATATGCTGCTAAGAAAACACCATAGAATATGGGTAAAGAATAGCTCCATCATTGTTCAATGTAAAAAAAAAAAAAAAAAAAAAAAAAAAAAACATACTTTGTTAGTTTTAATAAATAAAACATTTTTTAAAAATCAAGGAAATTTATCTGCCAATTTTTCTTTTTGCTGTATCTAAAACGTACCGAACCGTACCGAACCGAACCGTGACACCAGTGAATCGTATCGAACCGAACCGTGAATTTTGTGAACCGTTACACCCCTAATATATATATATATATATATATATATCTCAATCTGAAAATTAAAAGTTTCAATAAAGCAATTATTATTTTATTTAATGAGATCTGTGGTTGTTTTCTCCAGTTGT
Organism: Carassius gibelio; assembly: GCF_023724105.1. Taxonomy (NCBI): domain Eukaryota; kingdom Metazoa; phylum Chordata; class Actinopteri; order Cypriniformes; family Cyprinidae; genus Carassius; species Carassius gibelio. The sequence continues at coordinate 3,601,874 of NC_068396.1, forward strand.
CTTGTTTTGTGAGTAGCATGAGCGTGTGATATCTGTGCTCAAGGTTACTGTGGAGATCTCACACCTCCAGCGAGCAGCTGATGCTGTAGAGCTCATGCAGGGTGACGCAGCATCTGCAGAGGCAGTGAGATTCTCTTTCTGTGTCTCTGCATGTCCGCAGTATGTGCTACCGCTGCGTTTTTAACCCCTCCTCCACTGTTTCTCACATCCTGGTATCAGTTCGGCCTCCCGTGTCACCGGATATCCTGCAGCGGAGGTTTAATGCAAACACGCGCTTGACCTTGGGCAGAATATTCGTCTAACTTTGGCCTCCTTAATAAATATTGCAGTGCAATGCAGACATCCTCACTGCATTGCTGCTTGTTTTTCATGTATGTTGCATTCTTGTTTCTGTGTTGATAAAAATATTTTTTTCAGGTTATCAACGTTTACTGTAGATAATGCGTCATTATTTGTCAAACAGTAAGAGAATAGAGCGATGAAGTTAATAATGTAAATAGCAGTTCAGATCATTAAGACTTGAGATCTCTGACTTTTGCTGAAGCCGAGACTCTTCTGAGATAAATGCGAGATTACTTAAACCAGGAGAAACTTAATTTTCCTGATTTTTCTGGCCGTAGGGTCGGTGTACGAGAGAAAACTGTAAGTACCTTCACCCACCGGCGCATCTGAAGACGCAGCTGGAAATCAACGGACGCAACAACCTCATCCAGCAGAAGACCGCCGCAGCGATGCTGGCGCAGCAGATGCAGTTCATGATCCCGGGCACCACCATGCAACCAGTGGTGAGAACCGTCTACTCGTCTTTCTGTCTAGATGCATACGAACAGTTTATTTGCAAAAAACGATAACTTTTTTTTATCATGTAATCATGTTTTTGTTGTGTTTTATTGTGTTAATTAGCTGTTCTTTTGTTTAGTTTTTTTATACCTAATCAAAATAACCCAACTGCAGTTCGATTGAGATTAATTTGAATGCACAATGAAAAATGTTTTTATGTAAAATTACTGTTTTTGCAAATGAACTCTTCATATTTACTTTACTTAAAGTAATAGTTATTCAAATTATCAAAAAATGTACTCACTCTTAGGCCATCCAAGATGTAGATTGGTTTGTTTCTTCATCAGGTTCGGCGATATTAAGCATTGCATCACTTGCTCACCAATGGATGCTCTGCAGTGAATGGGTGCCGTCAGAATGAGAGTCCAAACAGATGATAAAAACGTCACAATAATCCAAACCACTCCTTCCCATAAGAAACTACTTTATCATGAAGAATCCATAATCCATAATAATGCTTCCTACAGGGAAAAAGTCTTCTGGTCTGAATCAGGAGAGAAATCTGCACAGATCAAGCACTGTTTACAAGCCAAAGCAGTCCGAGACAAATATGTGGGTGTATTTTGATGTAAGAGACAACAGGAGATGGACTTTTTCACTGGAGGAAGCATTATTAAGGATTATAAACTTGTATTTTAGCTGGAAGCAATGGTTTAATGATAAACGTCTTAATGATGGCTTTGTTTATTACAAACGTGCAGCTCTTGGCTTCACTGAATGGACTGGAGTGGTGTGGATTACTTGTGGATTATTGTGATATTTTTATCAGCTGTTTGGACTCTCATTCTGACGGCACCAATTCACTGCAAGGCATCCATTGCTGAGAAAGAAATGGAATGCTACATTCTCTAAACCTGATGAAGAAACATACTTTTTGGGTTAACTGCTTCTCTTTTTTTCGTCAAATTGCAATTCTTTCATATTAATTGTCTTCTGCACAGCATACATTTCCTGTCAGCCAAGGTCTGGGCTCGAACCCTGGATTGAGTTACGCGCAGTATCTGACTCCCATGAGCCACGGCATGAGTCTGGTCCCCACAGAGATGCTCCCCAGCACCCCGGTCATCGTCCCCGGCAGCCCGCCGGTCAGCATGCAGAGCTCATCCTCCACACAGAAGCTCCTGCGCACGGACAAACTCGAGGTGACGCCTCACACAGAGACATTATGAGGCCCTCATTTCATTCATCCAAAAATATCACCAAGTAAAGGACAGTGTAAGATGTGGAAAAACATTGTACTATGCAAGTATACAGTATGTAACAAAAAAAGTATGTATGTAAAAAAGAAAAAGGACTAATCATAGTAAAGTGTTAAGAAAGGGCCAAAAAAAAGATCAGTAGATCAAGATATAATGCAAAATAATGAAATTACATGTAAGGGAGGAAAGGCCAAGTCATTATGTAATTTTATGTAAAAATGCCATTACATGTGAAAAAAAATTAAAATAAAAGACAAATCATGATTTAAAATAAAGTCTGATCATAATTCAATATGCAAATGTATTCAAGAAAGAATAACAGTCATAATGTCGCATGTAAATCTATATTTAAAAAGTACCTATTGTAATTCAATATAAAAAAAGAAAGAAAATTTAATAATAATTAAGTATGCAATTATATGTAAACAGAACAATGATATACAGTTAAACAATATGCAGTAATTCAGTATGTTATAATATATATAACAAAGTTGTATCATAATTGAAAATAGAAGACCAATCATAATTGAGTTTACATTTAAATGTACAAAATATTTATAAATAAATAAAAATCTGATCCAAATTAAAAATAAAGACAGTCAGTATGCAAATGTATGCAAGAAAGAAGACCAGTCAGAATTAAGTAAGTGAGTATTAGATTAATCATTTTTGGTCAGATTCTGAACATTAAACATTTGAACAAAGCAAAGGTCACTGGGAGATTTTCGAACTTGAAGTAGATTTAAAGTTTGTGAAAACCAAAGACCTGAATTAATTGCGGAAAAGTGTGAGAAGAGGATAGAAACAAGTGCGAGGCATTTCAATGCAGCGCTGCCTCGCAAGATGATCAGCGTGGTTGAAACAATAACAGTTGAAGGTTGTGTGTGTGTGTGTGTGTGTGTGTGTCACTAAATGTGCGATCACTTAGCAACTGACTGATGTCTGTGATAATAAGAGGCTCTGTTCCTCTGCATCCCTCCCACACCGAGAGGCTGTCGCTGCCTTTGTTAATATTCAGCTCGGTGTGTGTTTATTTATGTACCTGTGCTCATACACAGGCCTTGAAACTTCAATGACTCACGTCTCTGTTTGCACATTTCTGTTGTGTTCCCTGTTTGTTTTGTCTGCGGGTGTTGGTTTGCGTCCAGGTGTGTCGCGAGTTTCAGCGAGGCAACTGCGCACGCGGCGAGACCGACTGCCGCTTCGCCCATCCTAGCGATAGCCCTATGATCGACACGAGCGACAACACGGTCACCGTGTGCATGGACTACATCAAGAGCCGCTGCTCACGCGAGAAGTGCAAGTACTTCCACCCTCCGGCGCACCTGCAGGCCAAGATCAAAGCAGCGCAGCATCAGGCCAACCAGACCGCCGTCGCCGCGCAGGCCGCCGCCGCAGCCATGGTGAGCCAATCACGCACAATTGATTTCAAAATGACATGCATACAATTCTACATTAACACAGTCATGTTGTGCAAAACGAGTTTTCAAATTACACCAGCGTGCCTCACCAGCTGCGTTTAATTTACAGCAGAGTTTAATTTACCGCATTGTCACGACACATTGAATCGCAACCAAGGCAGTGCTTAGAATTGTGAAACCGTTTTCGGTTCTGTGCATGATAAAATCAATTGACAACACATGTTGAGACGTGCCCGCGGAGGTTGCGATTTGAGATATCTGATGATGTTAGCACATTAAATGTGGAGCACTGCTTTATTATTATATAGCCATGACCCATCTCTCGATTCTGGGCGGGGATTGCGTGCCAAATCGGTGTCGACTCTCTTATCTCGTCCCTGGAGTATTTTAGTCCTTTTAAACAGAGTGAGTAAAGAGAGAGAGACAAAGAGACAAGCTGCTTGAGAAGACTGTCATGTGATAAAAATCACTCTCACTTCTTATCCATCTAGTATTGTACTGATGCGATCATTATTAGGAACAGGATATTAATATAATAAGCACAATGGCTTAAAAGCTTCTTTGCTGACACTCTTGACTGCACAAGGTCACGGGGCAGCTTACTTGCCCATTTCTCTGCCCAATGGGAGGCCTGCTCTCCTCAGAGCAGTCAAGATTAAATTAAGGAGATGGATGACATCTTCGTGCCAAACTGACGTGAATGCATGAAACAGTGAAACTATCTTGGGCCGCATGCCAGGCTTCTTTCGTTTGCAAGTTCAAACGCATGTCTAGGCTGCAAGCGAGCGACACATTGCAACGGAACTGCAGTTGCGTGCAATGCTGTAAGTAAGAGATGTTGAATTTTGTAATTTGTCTTGCAATTTGTACTGCTTCGATTATAAGTTATTGTTGTCACAATCTCTAAATTCATGCAATTTTTTGCATCACTCGCATCTTTTTGTGTACACTGCAAGCAAATGACGCATGGGGTTTTGTGCAACGTTATTTATTTAGTTATTTTTGTGTTTTGCACCCGATTATAACAGATGCGATTAAGTTTTGTTGTGTTGCTATCTTTGCATGCATCCAATGTTAATTGCATTGCATTACTTGCAAAATATAGGGTTTTTTTTATGCGTATGGCTTTGATAATAACAGCGCTATAAAGTATTGTTTTGTTGCAATCCCTACATGCATGCAATTTTAATGCATAACTCGCTTGCAGACTAGATATTTTTGTTTATTTGTTATGGGAGCATACCAAGTTTTTTCTACACTGCAAGTAAGCAGTGCAAAAAACTGTGGTAAATGAGTTTTGTTGCGTTTTGTCACCATCACAATGTATAGTATATGGATTTGATTAAAGCAGGTGCCATTAAGTTTTGTTGCATCAGAATTTCTGCATGTATGCTATTTGGATTTTGTTGCATTGCTTACTTGCATTGTAGACAGTTTTGGTGATTATGGCAGCATTCTAGTTTTGTCAACACTGCAAATGAGCAATAAACAACAGCGCTCCCTTAAAAACGAATGAAACCCTGAGTTGCTGCAAGTGAGTAATGCATCAAAAGCAGTATTGCACATTTGCAGTGTAGACAGATTTGTTGATTGCATCTTTGTGCTACGCTGCAAGACAGCAATGCAACGCAACACAACAAAACTAGACCGCTCCTGTTATAATCAGCAAACCTGTCCACATCTCCAGTGGTGTGACACAATGAAACTTGGTATTGCATGCTTTTAAATAAACGGAGGAGAGTGGTGAGATGTAAGGAAACTTGCAAGTTAGTGGTACAGATAGCTTTTTTTATTATAATAAAGTCGCAGTGAATTGTTGCATTGCAGCGCAGTTTTTTTTTTATTAGAATGAGAGCAATATAGTTTCTTCTACACTCTTACAAGAACACTAGATTTTCCCCATTAAAATTAATTAAGCTGCAAGATGCAACCAAATGTGACGTGATCTAGTTTTGTCGCATTGAATCACTAGACTGTAAACAGTTCTAGCACTGATTATAAGACGCTGTTCAGATTTATTTACACTGCAATGTGCAAAGCAACACAAGACAACTGTTTTGCTCCTTCTGAAGCTGTTAAAACTGCATGCAACACAATGCAGCATGAAAAAGCTTGACATTGTGTGCATGCAGTGTAGACAGCTTTGTTGATTATAATAAAAGTGAACACTTTGTTCGGCATTACAAGAAATGCAACGCAGGAAACTAGATGTTATAATCAATGAAATTGTCTACTTCGCAATGCGATGCAACAAATGCGACATGCATGAGTTTGCCATTTAATGAAAATGATTGTTTCCTTGCACAGCCACGCTTATTTTATTGATTATAACGGTAAGGATATAGTTTGGTCCTGCAAGCTCACAATGTGATGCAACACATGCAACATGATAAGCTTGCTGTTAAAAATGTGAAACATCTTGCGTCGGGGTGAATATAGTGTGGTCACTTCACTCGGTTGTGGTGTAGACACCGTGATAGGCAGCAAGCTTTCCCGCTTGCACATCTCACACTGGTGTGGTTTTAGTTTGCAGCATTTGCTGTCATGGCATTCACACGCTTGGCCTCATTCGTTTTGCTGTTTACTCCATTTTTGCTTTTGCTTTTGCCCTGAACCTTTTGTCTTTTTCCACTGTAACGTCTGGGTCAGAGGTTGACGCAAGGACAGTATTGGCTCACCAGCCATAACAATAAAACAAGAGTGAAAATAAAGCCAGAGCATTCAGTGACCTGAGATAAACCACCAGCTTTGGCTTCAGGGTAAAACGCTGTTAGCCTTAAGGTGCAATGTCCTTTCCTGATTATGATGTAATGCAGATAACGAAACAGGTTTTTTTCTAGGGTTCAAACCGGGCCAGTTACTGTAGGAATGCTGAAGCAATCGATCCCAAATGTGACCCCAGAGAAGTCAGATGATGCAGTTATAGTTTCTTCATTTTTGTTGCTCTTCAGTTGCTCTTTGCTTTGTTTTGTTTAGTTTTTTTCAGCAGTGGAAGGTTATGTAATTCTGTATGATAAATCCCCGTGGGTGGCATATTTATTTTAATGGTTCTCTATGTTGGCGGAGGGGAGCAAAACATTCAACTCTTGGTTACAAGAAAACCTTCAACATGCACAATTAAAGTGCATCTTATTCTGATGTTTATTAAAAGTTGTACTTGCCAGCTCTGTTCCTAAACCTACTGATCTTTCTTCCTAGACGGCACTAGACTCTCATAAACGTGACGCCAAGACTGTTCCAAAGGATTTGTGCATTATTATGCTGCTTTCCAAGATGCCTTGTTTTGCATAAATTCATGCAGCAGATATCCTTCAGGGAGAATTTAATCCCAGAATTTATTGCGACAAGCTCAGTGAAAAAACCTAAGATGACAAAGAGAGCAATACAGTTCTATTTTAACACCAAAGCTATCACTAAAGTAGTTAAATCATAACAAATACCATTATATTCATTATTTGTGAATGCTGCAATTAAAATACAAACTATTTTGGAATGAATAATTATGACTCCAGTGCACTTTGCGTCAGAAGTACACCTAGTGCACTAAGTTGATGCCTATGTAGAGTGTTTCAAATAAGTCATATATGCTTGAGAAGGTTGCATCCTATGTAGACAACAATGCAGCTCACTAGGTTTTGGAGCAGAGTCCAGACTTGTTTTTCCTTGCAATAAAATGTCTTTAAATGATGCATTATATTTCCCTCGTACCCTTTTGCTGTGACTTTATTATAAAGAAAAACATGCATTTTTTCTTTTCCATTCAACATCCGATTTTTTTGGTGTGTGGCTATTCTGATTTCAAGCATTTCTGCATGGCGTCATCTCATTTCAAGCGTCCTTTTTTTGCTGCCACATCTTTACTTATTACCAGTACTTTTGCATGGCATTTTATTGGCGAGGAATATTGCAATGTGTGCAGTGTTAGTTGCATATAAATATTTAAATGTAAAAAGAAAGACATTAAAATGGGCCACAATAAATAAAAACTCAAATATAAGAATAAACAGAGCTCCACATTCTGTGATCAATCACATCAGTTGTTTTCTTTTGGTTCCGTGACCTTTACGATTTACATGTTGCTAGTTGGTAAGAAATTGCAACACATTGTGACAGAAACAAATGTCAGGGAAGGCGTTTCGGTGTCCTTTTGTTTCCTTTTTGCTAAGTGCTGGTAAATGTCACAGCATTTTCGCCGCACCATGTTAAAATCGCCTGACGAGCGCCGGTCGAATTGGCTAACTTGGCCCATGCGGATTGCACCCAATTCCAGTCTTAATAGACAGCATGCAACCTCACGTTGCATCCGAACAGAGCCAGATGACGTTGATGCCTACCTGACACAACTTGAATTATGCACACAGATATCGGGTGTGTTTTTGATGCAGCGAGCTCTCATAACACTAATATCTACAATCCCATTAGCGTGTTTGACGTTTGATTGGTAAATGGTGAGACTCTTGATTTCTGACGCTTTTAACACAGGTATTGTAGATGCTTTGTGCTTTCGTACTAATTCAGAACGTAGTCAAATGTTTCTTTGAGACAAGTTTTTCCGTTTATGTGCATGCCTATTGTTTTGTATGTGGTATTACTGCATTCAGATTATTTTTGTTTTTGTTTTTTTCCTTCTCACCTATTCCACAATGCAATGCTGTCCCCATGATGCACCTCTGCTTGCTGTTACCTGTATGTTAATACGCTTGAATCCCATTGGCCCACTGCCATCATGTGCTCGCTGCCTGCTATTAAAAGACTCAGTCGACTGCCAAAGCAATGAAGCGACCCCTCGAGGCATCTGTAGATCTGGTACTATGACCTTTCACCTTTTGCTTTGCATGTAGCTTTTTTAATGTACTGTAGCGACTCACAGAAGTTTTTAATTTGGCTTCTTTGTTTTGATATAAACAGTAAAAGTCACATTGTAGTCAATTTTGAAAAAAGAATGTTGTGTCGTCTTTCAAAGTAAAGTAGCTTTATTTAGTAAACGTAAGTGCCTTGCTTAAGTATCTAGCGACGGTTGTCGTCGTCCTTGTGTAAAACAGAGCGATGCAGCTTCCAGTCAACATGTGCATGGATATAGAAGTGGTGCAAGACTGGTTTAACTGGTGCATGTACTGTTTCACGCTCAGGCGTTTCCCCATGGAGTCCTGCAGCCCCTACCAAAGAGACAGGCGCTAGAAAAGAGTAACGGGGCCAGCACGCTCTTCAACCCCAGTGTCTTGCACTACCAACAGGCTTTGGCCAATGCACAGCTCCAGCAGCCCACCGCTGCGTTCTTTCCCACAGGTGAGATCACACACACATGCACACACACAAACACACACACTCCACCAGCACTGCTTTGTATTAATCCCTGGGTCACCCTCTAAACGTTACACCCTTTTCTCTTCCCCGATCCTGGCGTAACGTCATAACCGAGGCTTTTAAACAGCAACGTGTCCCAATTTGCATGCAGTGTGTGTGCACGGAATACTAATGCATAACGGGGTTTTTTTTAGAAGGGAAAATACAGACGTTATTTCGAGAGCACTGCTGACTTTAATTTGGACAGTACTGCTGGGATACTTTGATCTAAAAATGATAGCGGGCCATAGATTAAATTAGAAAATTCACAGAGGCGCTTTGATCTGCATGCTAAAGTGCATTTACAAATGTACTGATACAGCGCAATGATTTTATATATATATATATATATATATATATATATATATATATATATATATATATAGATCGATAACCATCAATACTGGCCAATACATAATGTATTACAGTTTTTGATTGCAATTATTGTCGTTGATTAAAAATTTCGTTTTATCAAAATATTGCTAAAATAATTCAAACTAAAACTGAAATGAAAATTAAAAAATATTAATAGATATACATAAAACACAAAATAATTCAAACAAAAAATGTAAATAAAAAAGTTTAAAGAAATAAAAACTCAATAAAATTCAATAAATAAAATCTCTAATAATATCTCAATGGTACTAAAATAGTATTGCATTTTTTTTGAATTAATTTAAATAAACTTTGACATTTGTCTTTCACTACAAAATTGCAGAAATTACAAACTTGTGTGTAAAAATAAATATATATAATTATTTAAACACAAAAAAATTATACATTAAATTTAAATATTTAAAAATATTCTTTATTTCAAATATTTCAAATATTTCTAATTTATTTTTTTTATCTAAATGAATAATTTGTCTGGCCGATGAAATTGCTGTAACATTTTAATAACCATATTTTATATTTTAAAAATATTTAGTCAATATAAAAATGACTAGAATAAATTAAAATTGTTATAAAACAATTTTTTTTCTGAGATGCCTTGTATATTTTTTTATTATTGCATGTGATCTAAGTTTTAAAATGTGAGAAATGTATTCAGCGTAAAATATATATATATATATATTCCACCTTCTCTGGCTCTGTACCTGTAGGCGAACACGCTGCAGTATTAATAACAGTAAACACAGATGAAGCTCTCTCCGTGTGTAGGGTCTCAGAGCGAGTCCGGCTGTCTAATCCCTCGTAGGTGTATTTTGTCATCACACACCCACATGGTGGTTGTGTTTCCTTTCACCGTCCTCTTGTGCCCCTGTTCCTCCCTCTTCTCCAGCTCTGGGGCTTTTGTAACAGCACTATGTCTATTTTAACCGTAGGAGTGGCTGTTGGCTCACCGCATGACTCTCTTGTGTGTGTGTGTGTGGTTAGTTTTTAGCCCTGTTTCCCTCTTCCTCTTCTCCTACACGGTTTCCCTGCGCTCTAATTTCACAATGCTAAGCTCCTGTCTTCTCATTGCGGCCCTTTGCGAATATTGATCCAGTTTATCTTCCCGGAATCCGCTGAGTTTTTACCGGAATGACGACACGGTGGAGCGAGCGATCTATAATGATTTGTATGGCATGCTGAATACTGAATCTCTGGCTCTGTGTCTAATATGTTTTTCTTCCCTATTAACCTCTCTCCACTCTTCACTGCATGGTCACAGGGTCAGTTCTGTGCATGGCTCCTGCTAGCAGCATTGGTAGGTTCCTCCTCTTCCTGTCTGTGTCTGTCTGTGTCTGTTTTCTCCTGCTCACGTAGAGATCTAGTCGCTCTTGCAGGTGATTTGAAGCTTGAGAGACACTCACGTCACACAAAACACCAAATTAGCATCCGTTTTCTGCTTTATTCTGCTTCTGTTCACCTGCAAGAGCACTCGGTTTGTTTGAAATATTCACATTTCTCTTTCTGGGGTTTTGCTGTTTAAAGTTTGCTTACGTGCATATTTAACATACTTATTATTATTATTATTATTATTGTTATAGTAGTTCTGTATGTTTTCAGTTTGTTCTAATTACTATTTTTATTATTATGTATATGTTATCAGTTTGTTTAGATTTTATTTCTAATTACATTTATTATTAATAATATTGTTTACCGTAGGTCTATATATTTTATTTATTCACGTTAACTAGATTATTTAAAATTATTTTAATAAAAATATTATTATTATTATTATTATTATTATTGGAATTATATATATTTTATACATTATTATTCAGTTTTTTTTATTATTATTTCAAATTCCATTTTTTTAAATCATTATTATAATTATAGGAATTCTCTGTATTTAACATTCATTCATTCTAAATTATTTTTTGTTGATTTTATTTTTATGGTTTAAACATTCATATTATTTTTACATTTTTACTGTAAATTTAAAGTTTATAATTTTTAAATTCATATACATTTTACAGTATTATTTAATTGTTTTAAATTGTAATTCTTTATATTTTATGTATTCTATTCATTCTAAATTAATTTGGGTGGATTTTATTATTATTGTTTAAATATATTTTAAATTTTTACTGTGGTCTTTTTTATATACAATTCATATATATTATAACTTAAATTTTTACAGTCACCATTATTATTCTCATTCTTATGATTATTATCAGTTGATTATTGCGAACAGTCATTGTTTTTTTTAGTGAATGATAGGCTTGTGTAGAGTTGATTGGGAAATTTGATCAGTTTCCTAGAGAAAGAGTGGACTCGATCCTGAACTTGTGTGTAGTTTTCTGTAGACGGCAGGATCAGTGTGAATCCGCTCGTGCACGAACCGCTCGCGCCAGACTTCTCTGGGTACAAACTGATAATGCTGTTAAATTTCCTTGAGGTGATTTATAATCAGCCTTTCTCCTCTTCTTTTGTTGTTTTATGGTTTTGTTTCCCATGCTTCTCTCGCTTTGCATCGTGATTGCATGCCATCCGCTGGTTTAACCTAACGATGGCTCGCTGCTCTGTGATATACACCATTGCTAAACGACCAAAACAAACTACAAAAACCCTACCAAACACCTGTTTCCATAATGCTCCACCTACCTGTTCATTGCTTCCATGGTTCCCTTCCTGAAAAAGTACCCATGATGTACAGTGCTACGCCTGCTACTGTCTCTGCAGCAACAACTCCTGCCACAAGTGTCCCCTACGCAACAACAGCACCAGCCAATCAGGTTTGCTCCTTTTAAAAGCTTTCTTTCATCAATCCCTGAGCTCCGAATAAGCACTTTGCTACAAATTCATTCCGCGGTCGCCATGGCGATCAGTGCACAATCTCCCGGCAAAACCTGGCACTTGCGCTCAGACCGGTGCTTATTCAGAGCTCGCACATTGGCAAATAGTAGTTGTGTTGTGTTGCATTATTTTCTCGTTTTGTTCTGCATGTCCTTGCTTTGTTTTGATGTCAAGGTATCCTTCCTCATCTACACGTACACACACACAAACACACACACACACACCGGCTAAAAATAGACACGCCTCACTCCGTTCTAGTCTGATTTCCATGCACTCGGCCGATCTGTGTCCGTCTCAGGCTTCGGGAAAGCAGGCGTCCAGCTAACAGGCAATTTAACAGTGTTTAATAACTTGATAACAGCAGCATTTTTAATTAATATTAATAAAGGATTATTGACTGTTTAACACTGTTATTATATTCATAAATATATGGAAATAATAATAATAATAATAATTATTATTATTATAATTTGCATAATGATGAATAATTGAATAGCATCAGCATTTTAAATAATATTAATAATATATTATTGACTGTCTAACACTGTTATTAAATTCATAAATATATGTAAAGAATAATTATTATTATTAGTAGTAGTATTTTAATATTGTTGAATAACTGAATAACACACAGCATTTTTTTTTAATTTAAATGATTATATATTTATATAAAAGTTTTTATATAAAAAACACTTTTTAAACAAATTATTACATTTTTAAATAATAATTTATGTTATTCATTTTTGTATTCTTATTGTTAATAGTTTAAAAATACAGTACAATTCAAAATCACAAAAATTAATGTGAATGATTATATTTTTTATAAAAGTTTTTATAAAAAACACTTTTTAAACAAATTATTACATATTTTAAGTAATAATTGTTAATATGTTTTATTAATATTAATAGTTTAAAAATGCAGTACATTTCAAAATCACAGAAATTAATGTGAATGATTATATTTTTAAGTTAAAGGTTTTTAAATAATAATTATTGTTATTATTTTTTGTATTATTATTATTATTATTCATAGTTTAAAAATAAAGTACATTTCAAAATGTGACTGATTATATTTTTAAATAAGTTTTTGTTTTAAAATTTATTAGCATTTTTTAATGTTATAATTTTAATGTTATAAAAATACAGTACATTTCAAAATCACATAAATTAATGTGAATGTGAACATCAGTTTTTGTAATATGTTAACACTATGAGTAGTAATGGTTTTATATATAACATTTTACTTAATAACATTATTTTAAAATCTGGTAATATTAATAATCCCATGACATTTATTTACACTTGCTTATTAACTTCAGCCAAACACACACCCCACATAGCTGCGATGTTAAAAAAGATCATCTTTGGTCCGCTCCCTTTCTTCGAGAATTGTTCATGTAAGGAGACTTCCAGCACTTCCTGTCAGCGAGCAGCATTTCCTGTTGTTCCAGGGCTGCATCAGGAACTGGGACATACGTCCAGGTTATTTGTAGTCTTGTCATGTGAAACTGAACCTGTTTCCTGAGAGGCTCCTGCCAGACACTTCCAGGCTCTTTAGCGCCACCTAGCAGCAGAGAAAACTGAGCAGAGAAGATATATATATATTAATTATAATGCCATTTCATTTATTTTTATTATTTGCCTATTTAAAAACAACAGTATATTTAAATAATTTATGTAGTCATTATTAATATTAATGAATTTAAAATACTGTAAATGACAAAACCTCAGAGAAATAAATTATAAAAATGTAATAATAATAATAATAATAATAGCAAAAATTATGATAATCATAAGAATTAATCTTATTTAATAATAATATATTTTATATATTATTCAATTATATATTGCTCATTCATATTTTATATTCTATTCTATTATATATTATTTGTTGTTTCAAATTATTTGAAATTCAGCTTATTATTTTGAGTCCAGCAGGATTTTCAACAAAAAGAAATGTAAGTAAAAATGTGATAAAACGGTTTAATAGAGAGAAGTGGCTCGATTACAGGTGGCTCAGATGGAAATATTATTTTCTTCAGAATATCATGCACAGCATAGAAACAGTTCAGGAAGTAAATATAGCCCGTTTAAATTTCATGTTGGCTTGAAACATGCTTTGCATGACTTTCAAAATCCAAGCATTAATATTCATATCATACATTTAGCAGATGCTTTCATTCAGAATAGCTTGAGACTCATGATGTTTGTTACACAGAGGCCTTTTCTGTGAGGTTTGTTTGTGTCAGTCTCAGACCCAGACAGACACCCGCTGACTCATCACCGCCAGCACTGACCTCACACACGACTTTAATTAGAGAGAGAGAGAGAGAGGGAGAGAGAGTGAGTGATGGAGGGAGAGAGAGAGAGAGAGAGAGAGAGGGAGAGAGAGAGAGGGAGAGAGAGAGAGAGAGTGTGAGTGATGGAGGGAGAGAGAGAGAGAGAGAGAGGGAGAGAGAGAGAGAGAGGGAGAGAGAGAGAGAGAGAGAGAGAGAGAGAGAGGGAGAGAGAGCAGCAGCGCCTCCTCCTGGACACAAAGAGCAGCGGCTGAGGATTTAGACGCATATTTAAATTGAAATCTTTTAACCACTGTCTACTTATTACTTATTTTGAAATAATGTAATTTAAAATAACACATAGCTGTCAAATATCAAATGTTGTCCTAAAAGTAAAACAAACAAAAAAATTAATATTTATTATAAATGTAATTGAGTATGCTATTGTGCGTGTGTGTGTTTGCATGCATGTGTGTGTGTATATATATATATATATATATATATATATATATATATATATATATATATATATATATATATATATATATATATATATATATATATATATATATATATATATATATGATATTTAAAAAAAAAATAATCATTTTAAATAGTAAAGATTCACAAGATATTCACATTTAAAACTGTAAAGCTGTACAGAATTACTTATTTACTTATTTTATTATAATAAAAATAGAATAATAAAATAGGTAAATTATTTTAAAAAGATAATTATTATATAGTCTTTATATAATGTATTTGCTATTCTAATGTATTTGCTATTTGCTAAAATGTGTTTTAAAATATGTATTTATTATTATGAATTACAACAGTTATTTTGTGTGTGCGTGTGTGTGTGTGTGTGTGTGTGTGTGTGTGTTTGTGTTTGTGTGTGTGTGTAATACATACACACACATACATACAGTAAATATAAATAAACTAAATACATTTAGATTATATTTTGACATCGTCAAAAATACATAATAAAATATTAATTTAAATAATGTGTTTTATTGTTTTTAACGTGTATTTACATTATTAACATGTTTACTGTTGATAAATTATATATCTATAAATTAAAAAGAATAAGAATTCATTCTAATAATATAATTATGTTGAAATGAAATCTACTAAAAATTCCATCTGATTATGAGTAGCATGTCATAGTTTGTCATTATGTCTTAATTAATACTTCATTTATTTGTTGCCCATCTGTCGGAGGCAGCTTTGTGTGTTTTTCTCTGCTAGTGATATACTTCTCCAGATTCCTGATTCAACAGAGAACACATTAAACCAGGACAGAAAACTGAGTCAGATACTTCACGTGTTAATACAGTAGTCTGAAAGAAATGATATATTAGCTGAACCTGATTGACATCACATGCATCCCGATCCAACACATCAGCATCGTCTCATCGGGCTCTGTGTGACCTGCATGACCCCTCTCTGGCCTTGCTTTCCCATCATGCATCAGTGCAGCCGGCTATCAAGCTTCCACACTGTCGCCTCGCCTCAGTGCTCTGCTCACAACGCTGACGGTGTTTCATAGTAACTTTCCACGTTTTGTGACTAAACTAGGGTGCCACGTGCTTCCTGATCACTGCTCTTCTACTGTTTGGCTTGGGCTACTTCTGGAAAACTGGATCCAGGCAAAATATTAGTTATACTGGGAAACAAGACCAGCTTTCATAAAACAGAACTATTTATAAATTATATACGTGACCCTGGACCAGTTGTAAGGGTATTTTATTATTATTATTATTATTTATGCATGCATAAGGTTAACTGAATAAATAAGCTTTCAATTGATGCATAAGACAAAATTTGGTACAACTATTTGAATATCTGGAATCTGAGGGTGAATAAAAGCATCTTTAAAGTTCTACGCAATGCATATTACTAATCAAAAATTAAGTTTTGATATATTTATGGTAGGAAATGTACAAAATATCTTCATGGAACATGATCTTTACTTAATATCCTTATGATTTTTGGCATAAAAGAAAAATGGATCGTTTTGACCCATACAATGTATTTTTGACTACTTGTGCTCCAGGGTCACTTATGATGTTTAGGATGCAATTTGACGGGTGTTTACAACAACATGCGTGCAGAAGAATGAAATCCTGACACTGAATGTGAAAACAATGAAAATATTACGTAATCTACGCACAAAAAGACCATAATATTGTACTGTGACCTGATGCTGTTTGAGAAGCACATTGAATATAAATAGCACACTATACTACCTTAAGTAATAAAGTGATCAGTGTGCTGATTTTCAATATGCATTGAGTGCATTAATTGGGCTGCCAAAAGTTGATATTTTGGCATAAAATTATATTAAAATGATGCAAAAGTTATATATGCAAAAGTTTAGAGTCAGTAATTTAAAGTAAGTACTTTAATTCAGAAAGGATGCATTAAATTGATCAAAAGTGACAGTAAAGACGTTTATAATTTTACAGAGGATTCAAATAAATGCTCTTCTTTTGAACTTTCTGTTCTTTAAACAATCCTCGAAAATAAGATGCACCACGTTTTCCACAAAAATATCGGTCAGCACAACTCTTTTCAACATCAGAAATGTTTCTTAATCTAGAATGTTTTCTGTAGGATCATATTACACTGTAGACTGAAAAAAAATTCAGCTTTGCTCACACCAGTGAATTCCATTTTGACAGATATTCGCATAAAAAATCTATTTTGTATTTTCGATCCAATAAATGCAACTTTTATTACCATAACAGACTTGAAATGCTCTAAACTTAATTTTCGAAGTATTTTTCCACTTTGGCTTGCAAACAAGATGCTTACTTTTTATCCAACTCCTTTGCGTTCGCTGCTTTCCACACCTGAGAACACTAAACAGCACTTTCTAGAGAGCATTTGAGTCACTACCGTACAACTGAGAGCTCATAACCACTACATTAACATGCATACGCTCAGTAATTAGCATGCACATCCCTCGCTCACGCCGTCTACATCCACACACACGCAGACGACACATAGCTGTCAATCAGAGCACTAAAGATCGACTGATGCTTCTTAACGAGCCTTTACTAATATTGCCATGCCGTTTTGTGTGTTTTTCTCCCTTCTGTTTGCGCAGATCATCTTGAAGTAAACCACCGAAGAGGAACAACGGGGTGTCAGGAAGCTGCTTTGAGAAACCCAAAAAGATCCCCGTGTAAATACGACCTGCCCTCCTCCCCTTTAGAACTACAGCAACCTGCATGCTAAAGCGTAACACACAGAACACACAAACACACACCGTATACCTGTTAATGCTCGGAAAGGTGACTCAACCGGTTTCTAACTTAAAAAAACGAGACTAGAAAATATATACGAGTATCTATAAATATATATGTATGTTAATGTACAGCACGTTTCATAGAGGCATAAGTGAGATTTCATCCGAATGATCGGTCACCCGTCAGATAATGTGTATTTTTCTCCCATAGTTGTTTTAAATACAAATGCACAATGAGTGAGCGACGAGCGAGGGGACACACACACACACACACACACACACACACACATGGTTTGCACTGTCAGAAATAGTGCTTAATAATAAGTGCTTGATTGTCTTGAACGGGAGGACGTCTCCTGCAGAGGATGTCTTAAACTAAACCCCATGCACCCTCTAGAGAGGGGAAATAGGGACTTTGTTTCTTATTTTAATTTACAAAAACACAGAATGTCACACGGCGGACACACAGAAGATTGTCTACTGGTCAAAATGCACCTCCCTTCTTGGACTCGAGCTGTCTTTGGAAAGATGTTATTCCCAACTCTTCATCCCCACTGGCCAAAGAAAGGTTTACAAGGACACGAAGCGCACACTGATTTGAAAACCTGTCAGTGTCGCGAGTGCGAATGTGGCAAACCGCGTGCCATGCAACCACGTTTCTGTCTGCGTCTCTCCTAAAGGACTGTGTTTTACTCTTTCCCTTTTTGTTTTAAATGGACGCTGAATGATTTCGATGTGTCTGTGGAAACACTGGCCATCAGGGAGTCGACTCTGGCTTCTATCCCGTGCCAAGGGCTTATTGAACATTAAACTGGAGAGCTGCTGTAAACAAACTCACACACGAGACGGACTTCTTCTCCAAATTGTCTGGGGCCTGTTCGTAGTCCCACTCACACGGTGCCCAGCGAACGGAAACGACGAGGGGGAAACATTGCAGTAGACGATCTTTGAGGCGTTGTGAATGGAGAGCCCTGCGCTCTCGCCGATAATCCTGTTTTATTTGATAAACAGTAGAAGTGCCTAAAAAAAATCTATTTTACACAGCGAGCATCTTGAGAAGATGACTTCATGTGGGGTCTGGGGGTTATAAAAACATTCAGAGTGAAGCTCCCGAAATGATTTTGGCCAGACGAGTGATGAAAACAAAACAAAACAACAAAAAAAAGTTTAAATGCATTTCATGCACATCATGGTCTGTTTCATTACACCATGTCAATGTTGCTAGAATCGGTGTGAGACGGCACAGGCAGAATGTTTGTTTTGTTGTAACGTGTTAGCTTTTATGCTTTCTTGGAGTAGCTGACATTGGAAATGTAAGGAACTTGGAGCTCAATGTCTGTAACACACGTGAAGTTTTGAGTTTGGTAAATGATTGTCATTGCAGTGTGTTCTTAACCAGTTATGTGGACTGTCTGTTTAAAGGGACAGTTCATCCTAAAATTGGCTGGAAATATACTAAACGGAGATTTAGATGACTTTGTTTTCTTCATCAGGTTTGGAGAATGTAGCATTGCATCACTTGCTCACCAATGGATGTGAATGGGTGCCGTCAGAATGAGAGCTGATAAAAACATCACAATTATCCACAGCATCCAGTCCATCAGTTACCATCTGGAGAATTTAAAAGCTGCATGTTTGTAGGAAACTAACTGATCATTATGGCTTTTTTTTTTTTTTATTCAAAGTGAAAAAGTGTTCTGGTCGAATCAGGAGAGAAATCTGCACAGATCAAGCAGCGTTTAAACAGCTCCGAACAAATATCTGGTGGATTTTAATGTGAGGGACAACAGGAGATGGACTTTTTCACTGGAGGAAGTGTTGTTATGGACTATGGGTAAAAATTAGAAAAATGTTGGGCATGATCGAAAGTTTATGTGGGGTTTAAATATACTGATCTAATTTGCATATTATGACATCATCATGGGGCGGCAATCTTGAATTTCATAATATTTAGGAAATAGTAGATATTAAATTAATGTTTGAACTTGTTTGTATGTTTGTTTGTTTTTTGTCTTTTTATCCTCATTCCAAATTTTCAGAAAAGAGCTAATCAACAATTAAGCAGGAGAAAGTACTAAATTATTACTATACTGTATAGTAGTAAAATGCATGTGAACATTTGCCTACTTTTTGATCAGGTCATCCGTAATATTAGGGAAATAATAGATATTGAATGGATGTTTGAATTTATTTGCATGTTTTATTTTTTTTAATCCTCATTACAAATTATCAGAAAAGAGGAAACCAACAATAAAGCAGGAGAAACAGACTGTCTTTATAATGGATTTGGTTCTTCTAAAAACATTAAGTGATAGACGGGAGTGGTGTGGATTATTGTGATGTTTTTGTCAGCTGTTTGGACTCTCATTCTGACGGCACCCATTCACTGCAGAACATCCATTGATAAGACACTGATGCAATGCTACATTTCTCCAAACCTGATGAAGAAACAGTCCCCTCGACATCTCAGATGGCCTGAGGATGAGGACATTTACAGCAATCTTTTGGGGTGAACTGCTTCTTTAACAAACACATTTGTCATTTTCTTACTATAACAAATCATCTAACATCATTGTTTAGTTTTTATTTGGATGGTGTTTTACCTGGAATAGCGCGCTCAGCCTTCTTTCCTCCCTGATTTGTTATGGGTGAAGCATGTGTATCTGCATTGTGCGAGTGTGTTAGCGATCCAATCAGAACCATCATGTATTTTCATGGTGCTCGATTAACACAGACAATCCACGAAGAGACGTTTGGTTTCGCAGGAATATGGCACTGGTCTTAGCATTTTTTTATTTTAAATTCATGTCAATTTTTTTTTTTCCTTTAGGGATTTTTTCTCTGTTGTCTCAAAAGTTACAGTTTTAATGTAATTTTTGACGTGGAAAGTGATTTAAATATATTTTATTGTCATTCTGTTCATTCTTTATTTTGTTTTGTTAAATGCTAGAACACAGAACAATGGTGTAACCTATTTTAAAAATGAATGTAATTTATTAAGCCGGGCTTAGCTACGTGCAGCGGTCCTCGGCCAATCAGGAGCCGCTTCTAAATCTCTCGTTCGGGACGCCGCGTCGTAGCGTAAGCAAGGCTATAGAATTGCTTGTGTTATGTAAAAATGTTTATTGTATAGGTAATGTTTTACCAAAAAAAAAACTAAAATGGAAAAAAACGAAAAAAAAAAAAACTCTGTAGTATCATAGTTATTTCATAATAATATTAATAATATTAAGTTGTTGCTGTGGCAACCTAAAAAGTTGCGAATACTAAATTTTGGTATTTTTGTAAATTATGTAATTGTTAAGTTTTTTTTTTTTCGTTTGTTCTTTTATTTTTTATTTTTTTTTATTGTTTTCCTAGAGCACTGTAAAACAATAGAGTGTAAAACAGATATTGGAACATTTCCTATTTTATGTCGAAATTATATTACCAGGAGATTTTTCGGTAGCATTTAACGGCCTCTTCATTGGTGTAACATTTTAAGATAGTAGTAAATACTCACTGATACAATAGTGTGACGTAACTTAAGAAACGACTCTAGTGTTGGGTTAAACCGAGCCCATTCCCCTTTTAGATTGACAAATAATCTCAAGTACTTGTGAAGATTGTTTTTTTTATATATTATTTATGAACATTGTCCTGGTTTGTTCAGCAACTTAAATGAATTAACGATTGCACTTTGATTTCATGTAACCGTATGATGTTCATTTCTAAAACAGATGCACAATGAATATGGTATGGCGACACGAATCAATGACGGTTGTTTTATTGCTTTCATTAAACCAGATAACTAAATATTCAATAAGCATCTTGCATGGTATTTTATGTCAAATTAAGAAGTTATTTTCAATTTAACCTGAGAAAATAATAATAATTAAAAAAAAAAGAAATCTATTGAATGTTTCTATCTATATTATTAAAAAAAAAAAAAAAAAACTGCACATGTGATGAAAGTAACGGGTGTCCTTAATTTGGGATTTCTTACACCCCAGGCGAAATGTACAATGAGTTGTGGGACAAAACAATTGTTGACTGATTGTGGAAAAGCACTTTGGAATCAGTTGATATACTGAGCAGACACAGCGTATCCAAACACTTTGCCTTACCTTTAGTCTATTGTTTAAGCTTTTTGTGTTTCAGAGCTATTAATATGTGCTAGGGTGTCAACAGGTCTACTGAACTTACTTCTCACCTCCATTTATGTATGAATATATGCTATACCTATAACTAATGTAAGAGTTTTTAATGATTATTATTATTTCGAAGCATTGTCACGGAGAGGCCAAAGGGTTTGAAGGTGTTGATGCTTTTCAGTGCCCTTTCCTGTTTATGACGAGATGCCGTTCTCAAGGGATTGTGGGTATTTACGCTGTGCTGCTTGACTTTCATCAGTAATGCAGTAGCCCATCCACGCACACACACACACACACACACACACACACACAGATAATACGAGAAGAAAATTATAAACCAAGCCCTCTTTGGATAATATTAGTTTTCATGTAACCATTTTAAATGTTTTATTTGTGCATATATATTATGTGCTATTTTATGTCATATAGTCAAATGTTTCCAGAAAAATAGTGTAAAATCTATTGAGACAAAATGAATAAAGGAAGAAAAAAAGGACATGTGTGTTTTTTACTGCTTGATTGAGTTTCATTTGCATGAGCATGTGTGTAACTACGAGTACCTTGGTAATACATAATACATTTTTCTTTTATTTTTATTTTTTTTGGGAATAGCCAAGTTTCCATCCTCTTTTTTTTCTGTTTTATTGTCAATCAATGTTATTGTAATTTTTAGTAATATTTTCAGCCTTTTTTCTCTCTCTTTTATATTTTCCATCTTTATTTATATTTAAGTTAAGCTTTTAGTAATTTTGTCTAATTTAACTTTTTGCTCATTATTTCATTGTCATTTTAGTCAATATATACATATATTTTTATATGTATATATCTAGAGAGAGATTTAGCTGAAATAGTTTTTAATCTATTTTTGTGTTTAGTTAACTATAAAATATAAAACCCTGTGAAAATGCATAAAAAATTAAATTAGCTGTCTCCAAATTTGCTATTTTAACTGATAAAATGCTGTATGTTATGGAGATACTGTGGCATATGAATATGGTTATGGTTTTAAAGCTTAAAACAAGCCTCAGTAGTAATTGCATGCAAAACAAAAACCAGCCAATTCTGATTTGTGTTTCATTGAGGAACAATATACTGAATACTGAAATATATATATATATTCTTCATTTTTGGCTGAACTAGTTCCGAAATCAATGCACTTTGTTGTAGCATCATTTAATTTAATTTTGATTCATTAGGACAATGTATTGTTCTTTGTCCATGCCTCACTTGGATTCATACTCCGTGAACTGCTGATGCATTATAGATATGATATACCACAGATGTAACTCGAGCCAGCTTCATAATGAAAGCTGTAGGCCTGACATGTGGACATGGATAATTTATTAAGAGGTAAGAACTGCACAACCCTGTGTTGCATAAAGACATGCTTAAAAATGTACAGATGTCACTGCATTGGATAACAACATCTAAAAAAAAAAAAACACTAAATGCAACTTCTCTTTGTTAAGAAAGCACACTTTTCAAGTAAAACATTGATCAGTTTGAAAAACTCAAATACTGGATGCAGTGTTGAAGAAAGGCTATGTGACTGTCAAAGTGGAACATGCAGGAGCATCAACTGATCAAAAGAGTGACATTCAAATACTTAAGAAGCACTGCAGTCCTCCAGCCTCCATCAGCGCGCACAATGGCCGCATCGCTGTTGATTTCTATTTCAGGTGCTGATGCAGGCGACGCGCTGTTGCCATAGGAACAGCATCGCCAGCATCATTGATCGTCACGCTCCCTGCCGCCGTCCCTCATTGGTCGCTCAGCTTGCGCTGTAACCATTCGCGTCGCAGTTAAGAGCGGAAGTCCCGCCCACCACATTGCCTTATTAAGACAAGCAGGCGTGGCTTACTGCGCTCCTCCGCGCCCATTGATCGCCCAGCGCATCAATCCCGCCACAAAACTCCTATCCTCGAACCGAGACGGAGTGCTCTGGCTTCAGAAGGTCTCCACCCGAGAGTATGGCGGTTGAGGATGCTGGACGATACAGAAGAATAGCTATTCTGGAATGCAGCAGCGTCCCTAACGATTTCCAAATGACGCTCGGAGGTGACGCGTGATGCCTTGCATGCTCGCTCTGACGGGGCGCAACGCGCTTTTATAACCTAAAATGCATGCAAATACGTGTTAAACGATTCATTCTCTAAGCAGCTGTCGGGTTCTGGGTATTCGAGGTAGCTAGAGATGCCATGAAGTCCGCGCATTGGCTCTTTGTGCGCCTTTGTTATTTGTCTCTATGGTGAGTGTTGCAATACAGCCAGCCATGGCTCCGCGTCTGCTCGACTTCTGCGATATTCAAAGCAAGTTTCCCGTCGCGTCTGATCGGTTTGGACACTGTTAGCTGGCTCCATTACGCGCGTCACGTCGCAATGCGCGAGTACAAGGTGGTGGTGCTGGGCAGCGGAGGGGTCGGGAAATCCGCGCTCACGGTCCAGTTCGTGACCGGGACCTTCATCGAGAAGTACGACCCGACCATCGAAGACTTCTACCGCAAGGAGATCGAGGTGGACTCGTCGCCGTCGGTGCTGGAGATCCTGGACACGGCGGGGACGGAGCAGTTCGCGTCCATGCGGGATCTCTACATCAAGAACGGCCAGGGCTTCATCCTGGTCTACAGCCTGGTCAACCAGCAGAGCTTCCAAGATATAAAGCCCATGAGAGACCAGATCATCAGGGTGAAGAGGTGAGACGCATAACACATGGTAAACATGGTAAAACCATCTGGTGCAATCATTTGAGCAGGCTGAACCATAGCATACCATCATTTTACAATGATGTTGTTACCAGAGTGTCTTGTCACTTATGCGAAAACCATTAAACTTACAGAAATGTAACCCTTTTTTGGCATGCACCATGGGTAGAGTGGGGGAAACACCTCCCTTAATGAGTTAATTGTGACCATGGATCACAGACCTGGTCATAAGGTTCAGTTTTTGAAATTTATTAGGATCAGAAAATATTTGGCTGTGATACAACTTTGAACATCTGGAAAATGAGGGTGCAAAAAAAAAAAAAAAAAAAAAAAAAAAAAAATATATATATATATATATATATATATATATATATATATGTATATATATATATATATATATATATATATATATATATGTATATATATATATATACAGTGAAAATCTCCTTTAAAGTTGTCCAAATGAAGTTCTTAGCAATGCATGTTACTGATCAAAAATTATGTTTTGATATATTTACAGTAAAAAATTTGCAAAATATCTTCATGGGACATGATCTTTACTTAATATCCGAATGATTTTTGACATTATAGAAAAATCGATCATTTTGACCCATACAATGTATTTTTGGCTACTGCTACACATATACTCCAGCGACTGCTTTTGTACAGCCACACTACTTTTTTATAATAACTTTTTGAAAGTATTATATAATTTGATAATCATTCAGTACACACTGTGTTAAATAACCATGGCATTACCATAGTTTTTACCATGCTGCTGACACAGTATGTTTTAGAGATGTTCCGATACCCTTTTTCTCTTCCCGATACCGATTCCGATACCTGGGCTCAGGGTATCGGCCGATACCGAGTACTGATCCGATACCTGGGTGTATATCTGTATATACAGCTGTATATACTACTAGCCCTGTGTAAATTGCTAGAATTTTTTTATGGTGTGCTTCAGACAGATCCCTCAATAAAACATTAACAAATACATGGTGAACTACTTTATTTATTACAGTATTTTTATTATCTAACATGAATTTGACAGTATTATTTATTTTCTTATGCAAAAAAGAACTTCAAATGCAGCCAAAAATCTAACACCGCAAACTAAAAAAGGTATTTAAGTTTTACAATATAACTGTATAAAAAAACTGCAACAAATAAGTCTAGGAATATAAAAAAAGATCTATTAATCAGATAATCTCTAACAAGTAAAAAACAAGTAAAAAACAAGCAACCATCTAGGCATAATTATTATTATTATAGAGATGTATTATTATTACTGTAGGCTACAACAGTAGCTTTATATATTGTCAATTTACTCATGTAAACCAAACATTTATTTTAATGGGCTGCCATGAAGATCTTTGAGTGTCTGTGTTTATGATATGACAGTATTCTCAAATGAAACGGTAAATTCTCATGAAGTGACGGTTTATGCGTTCGTGTCCTCATGACACACAGCAGAGACTACAAAACAGCGAGCTCTCGCGCATCTGTGCCAGTCACCCACAGAGATGTAGATTTTGCGGGAGTAATATTTAAATAGTATTTTGCAGTTTAATATTCACAGACACTAGTATATATTCGGCTACTGTCTGGAGCCCTGCGTTTTGACTTACACGGAAGCGACTGAACGCAGTTGCCGGTACTGAATATACTTGAGAGTCTGTAACTACCGGTACTACAGAGACATACTGCTAACCACTGATCTATAATATAGTAGCGGCTTCACTGTCTTTTGGCAGTTTAGAATGTGATGAGTGATCCAGTCATATATAGATAAGGGCTGCTAACGCGTTTTCATTTCTTCTTCGCTGCTCTAAACAGGGGTTGCTTGTGGCAACACAGCACAACTTCCTGTGTTTTCAATGCATTTTGAGCAGCGAAGAAGAACCGTGCAGCGGTTAGGCAAAGCTTGCGGTCATAACTAGGTCTTTTTTAAGAAAATGGTATCGGATCGGTATATGGGTTCATGTACTCGCCGATGCCGATGCCAGAATTTGTTGTGGTATCGGAGATATTTCCGATACTAGTATCGGAATCGGAACAACTCTAGTATGTTTATTGTAAGGAAAAAAATAAACATAGAGAAAATAGTGGTATTGCAATGTTTTTGGACATGAAGCATGGTAAACTTTGAAGTACCTAGGTGTTAACATCTGATACCATCATTTTACCGTAGTACTACCACAGTACCAGATAGTAATGAAGACATCTGACTCCATGATCAACACATCATAGTATTCTTAGAAGCATTACCTTATGGCACCACACTTTTATCATGGTGCTACCAAATCACTAATTTACACAATAAACTTATAGAAAACGTATAAAAACACAATAAACTTAAAAAACAAAAAAACAATGATATTAGCATATTTTGGTAATGTTCCATGGTAATTTTTAAAATACAATGGTCAAGGTGAAAAGCAAACATGCAGGAAATTATGACATTACCATGTTTGTGGACATGTACCACGGTAAATATTAAAGTCCCATGGTATACCATCATTTTACCATGGTACTGCCACTGCACTTTTAGTAAATTCAAGGCAAAATTAAATTTATTAGCTTACAGAAATCAATGATATTACCATGTTTTGGTTGTGTACCATGATATTAACATCTGATACCATCATTTTACTCTGGGACTACCACAGTACTTTTATAAATTCAAGGTGAAAGAAAGCGTATGGAAAATGATTATTTTTTGAACATGCACCAGCATCTGATATGATAGCTGTACCAGGGTACTGTCACAGTGCTTTATTAGTAAGCGTTATATGAATATGGTAATCATTCGATATCGCTGATACAGTACAACAGTAACTACTATTAAAGAACCATGGCATTATCATAATTTTAGCATGGTACTGCTCGATCTGGCAAGCAGGTAGTTTGTTTTCTAAAGCAGATGGAAAGACTTGAGCGTGTGTGAAATCATATAATGCTGTGTCTTTATTGTGCGGTTAATAACAAGTCCAATGGGAGACCGCTTCTGGTCTAATCTTTCCATAATTTAACCTAAGGCCTGGAAACAGATGCTGTATTGTTTGTGTTTTTCCAGATCAACTCTTAAAAGAGGTTTAAACACACTGCTTTCATAAACGACACGTACAGAACAATAAAAACAGTCTGTGAGGTGAAGCATACAGACAAAAGATTGATCGCTGCTGCCTGAGTTATCATGTCAAAACTTTTAGCTATTAAACGCTCTTATTCATGCACTTTTCTCTTATTGTCTTGGTGACCAGTGCAGGAACTGTTGCATGTCTGTATTGTGTGGTGATGTGTTTCTGAACAGTAGAGCTGCTGAAGAGCTAATCAGCCGCTTTACCACGGTAATCAAGTCACAACACATCAATGCAATGGCTTTCATGACAAAATGACATCTAGAGTTTCTGCATATTTAAATTCAGTAATTTGATCATTTTTCATGCAGAACAGCCTCTTGTTAAAGGCTTTTGTAATGTGGCTTTGGACTGATTTGGTGCTAAATAGTTTGCGTGCATGTTTAGTTGTTTGTGTGCACACGTTAGGTCTATTTAGACATTATGGCAACTGTGCATTTATCTCTTATTTTTATGTAACAAATTTATAGAAGCTTGTTTCCGTAAAAGTATAATTTTTATTAGTATTTTATTTTATTTTTTTGAATTGCATTACAATTCTGAGATATAAACAGATAATTGTCAAATATAAACTCGACATTCTTAATTTTATTCCCAATTCTGAGTTTACATCTTAAAAATTCTCCTTTTTCTCGCTTAACTTTGTGTTTATATCTCACAATTATGACTTTTTTTTTTTTTTAAATTCAATCCTTTTTTGAGTTTATGCTCTGAGTTTATATCTCACAGTTATGACTTTCCCCAGTTCTATACCTCAACTCTAAAAATTCTAACTTTTATCTCTATTCCTAGTAATTAGTTTATATCTTACAATTCTGACTTTTTCCCCACAGTTAATTTTATATTTTTAAATTCTGACTTGAATTGTCAATACTGTGAGATAAAAGTCACGAAAAGTCATTTATTAATTTATTTTATCCTGTGGCAAACACAAGCTTCCAGCTTCAAGATATAAATAAACAAATGAATATTGATTGGAGTTTAACTTATTTTAGTGTATGTGAAGTTAAATGAGCTTTGAATTACGAGACAAAAAAATCTACAATCTAGAAAATGGATTAAAAAAAAGGAAAATCACTTAAATAAAATGCATTAAATGAACTGATAAAAATCGAAGGTAATTCCTGTAGAAATTCCCAGCACTAAACACACTCAGGATGGACACATTATATTTTGTGCAGCTTGAACTGAATTGGCACAGCTTCATGCCAGAACCTGTGAAACGTCTCTGAAGCTCTAGCACAGGATGTTCATCGGCAGGAGAAGACAGATGCATGCTGGGCCAGCGATGATAATACAGTAACACACTCACCACAATATAAAAGAGACGGTGTGCCACTGGAAGCCAAAGAAACATCACTACTGCATTAGTGCACACTAACCCAAAGACACACTGGACTTCTGGCAGCGAGAGCCTGGGAAGAGGAAATGTGGACGCATCCTGCTTTATATCGAATGCTAAACACGCTTTAATCGATTTAGCTAATTCAGTTTAGCTACAGTAGGTGTTTGAAACACACACAGAGCGGCCCACACACAGTCTGTCTGAGAGTGGACTTCTGTGAACAGCATTTACATATTGTAAAATGTGTTAATTTATGATAATTGATATCCAAAAGCATTCATTTGAAAGGAGATGCGTGAATATGAAAGACGGGCGTTCAGAGTTCATGCAGACGCAACTGAATGCCCCATAAATGAAGCATATTTTTGTGTGCAAATCATTCGAAATCATTTTTTTTTTTTGTAGTTCAAATGAATCTTGATGAATCTCACTATAGTGAAAACTACCCAGACATCATTCCTCCAGTCTTCAGTGTCACATCATCTTCAGAAATCAGAATAACATGATGATTCACTGCTCAAGAAATATTTCTGATTATTACCAGTGTTGAACACAGTCGTGCTGCTCAATATTTTTGTTGAAACTGATACATTTTATTGATCAGGATTCTTTGATGAGTTTAAAAAAACAGCATTTCTTTGAAATAGAAATCTTTTGTGACATTGTAACATTTGATCAATTTAATGCAATCATCTGAAAGCTGAATAAATAATCTTTCCATTGATGTGTGATTTCTCAAAATATTGTTATAATAAGTAACAAATAAGTTGTCCAAATTAATTCTTAGCAATGCATATTACTGCATAATTAAGAAATTACGAAATATCTGCATGGAACATGAT
The DNA here is from genome assembly GCF_023724105.1 of Carassius gibelio. NCBI lineage: Eukaryota > Metazoa > Chordata > Actinopteri > Cypriniformes > Cyprinidae > Carassius > Carassius gibelio. The sequence goes on from NC_068396.1 coordinate 3,631,598, forward strand.
CTTTACTTAATATCCTAATGATTTTTGGCAGAGAAAAGAGAAAAATCTATAATTTTGACCCATTCAATGTATTTGTTGGCTATTGCTACAAATATACTCCAGCGACTTAAGACTGCTTTTGTCCTGCAGGGTCATGTGTGTGTGTGTGTGTGTGTGTGTGTGTGTGTGTGTGTTACCGACATCTGGTGAAAATGTCATGTCAACAGCACCTTTAGAAATATATTCACTGAGAAAACTGGTTCTGTGTTCAACACGTATTTTACCCGCTGAAGTATGTTGTTAACACCTGTAAATAGCTATAGTCATCACAATTCATTTTCATAACTAACTGAATGTAGGATCATTTAATGCAGCACACACGGTGTCTCATGCGGGCCGGGGGGACCGGGGGGTGTATCTTGGTGGAAGATGAGATTGGGTTCTTGAGGGTTTATTGTGAGAAACCTGCTGTTTGTGTTGCCAGATATTGACATTTCACACTCTTCTCAAATCCCTCTCTTGCTGATACAGGAGGGACTGAAGAGACGGATCTTAGATTAGTGTCGAAACATCCTCATATCTCTGAGATACATGGTGTGTGTGTGTGTGTGTGTGTGTGTGTGTGTGTGTGTGGAGTGCTACTGAAGACGATGATTGCTGTTTAACATGGTTCAGTTCTCTGTCCGTTCTGCTACATCGCTTTTGTAAGGTGTATTTATAGCGATAGTTCATCACCAAAAGCACAGTTCTGTCCTCATTTGTACATGCATGACAATATATTAGATCTATTCATTAATGAACAAAAATTTTATATTAGGCAAAATAATGCTATTATTTATTTGGTTTAATATTAAATATTACAATTAAATATAATTATTATTGCTGTAGCATTTTTTGTTAGTTTTATTTGTTCTTAATAATATCATCATTGTTAAATGTTAAATATATTATTATTATTATTATTATTATTATTGTAGTGCCTTTTAGGTTCCATTTTTTCCATTTAGTTTTCATTATGTCAGTTTTTTTATGAATGAATAATATTATTAATTATTAAAAATGATTTATTATTATTTTTGTTACTCCCTTTAGTTTCTTTTTTTGGTTTTATTTATGATTTCTTATTTTTTAAAAATATATTAAATGTGATAAATTATTATTAAATAATAATTTAAATTTTTCACATTTGGTTTCCATTTTTCTAATATAATGAAAAATAATATTTGAATATGAAATCATTGTAATTTTAATGTATTATTTTCATGTATGCAAGGCATGCAGCTCAAAGTTCTTTACAATAAACAAAGCATGACATTTCAGCACATTACACAGTACTTAAGTAAAATATTTATTATCTCTCATGTCATTCCAAACAATGATTTTAATGTTTGTGTAAACTTTGTTCTTAATATTGAATGTTATTCTGGTCCTATCTAGTTTAGTTTCTGAAGGCCGTGTTGTGTTCAGTGTTTCTGGACTTTATTCATCCAACTCTGCTTTTAATTTCTGACAGACCTTTTTATTTTGGGAAACTTTGGAAGAAAAAAAAACATTCCCCTTTTTGTTTTCATTAACAACTAGGTTCCTTTGTTTCTCTGTGAGTCAGCGTGTGGCCAACCAGCATTTACTGCCAAAGCGTCCCAGCATGCACTGCTTCCAGCAGCGTCTCTGGAGACTTCACATCTGTTTTTGTGTTGGAAAGCGGCGGGGGTCGCGGGGTTACTGGGAAACAGAGCCGGCGAGGCCTTCAATGCACCGGACGTCACTCTCTGACGGACGGACAGAGAAACCACAGAGCTTCAACATTTACAACAATCACACTCAATAAACTACATCAGCATCACTTCACTCTTACACTAGAATCATTGTTTCCATGATTATCATGTAACTATTTTCAGATAATACATTAAAATCATATACGTCTACAATATTATAGTCAATTCATTTTGACTTATTTTAATCAAATACTTATTTTCAAATAATTACAATTATATATGATATAAACTTTTGAGTTTGTAATTGCATTAGCAGTTTCTATTATTATTATTTTCTATTATATATAATTATTGTTTATATTACAGAATAATTGAAATTAAAATTGTGTGTTTGTGTGTGATTAGTTAACTACAATTACAATATAAATTTCAGATTCTTAATTATTTTGCTTTTTCTATCATAATTTTTTATTATAAATAATTATTGTCATATTATTAAATAAGTGTAATTAAAAATGATATGTCTGTGATTAAAATTATAATATATAATAAAATATTTTTTTTAATTCTTTTTTAATTTTTGGCATTATTTTTATCATATATAATTATTTTCATATTATTAAATTCTTATATATTTAATAATTTTAATAAAAAAATATATGTCTGTGATTTAAATTCAAATATATACTATAGTAATATGTTTTTATTCTTCTTATATTTTTTTCATTATTTTTTATCATATATAATTATTTTCATATTTATTAAATTATTATAATCAATACTTATTAAAATAGTAAAATGTTCAAAAAAAATGGCATATAAATATTATAATTTTAACTTATTTTTAACATTTTTGAATTCTTTTGTTATTTTTCCATTAAATATAATTATTTATAATATAAATATAATTCCAACTAAAGTTGATTGAATTTTCTTTTAATTGAAAAATAAAAAAAATGAAGTATATAATATAATTTGTGTGGGTGTATACACACACACAGTAAAACAACACTCCTAATAACCGTTGTCAGGTTCTGTGGTTAGGGTGCATTATTAATCCCAGGGTGGATCTGTAGTCTGATAGATCTGATGGATTGGTGATTTCAGCCGTGTGGATTCGCTCTGGGACTCATGAAAGCGTGTGCTGTGGCGTATGGTTTCAGGCAATAAGGAAAGCATTCATGCGGCAGCATAAAAGAATAATGAGTTATTGAGCTGGACGGGTCCTGTGTGTTACATCAGCATCAGTCAGACGCTCTAATAACGGCTTGTGCTTCGTTACACTCCAGGGTAATTACATTCACTTAACTACTGCTGCTCTGTGTCTTATCTTGCAACTGGATTCAATTCTTTTAATCAGAGACATTAAGATGATAATGAAAGGCATGACATTTTGGAAAATGTCACCAAGATGCTTTAGATGAACTGAAGGAGAACCTGGTGAAACATAACGACCGGTTTCAATCTGAATTATGTTATGTCTTTTATATAATATTTATTATGTATGCTTGTATTTATTTTTATATATTTTTGTAGTGGTGGTAAATATATTTTTTTATGTTTTATTAGGTTATTTTACAAAATATATTTTAATATCATGAAATATTTAATTATTTAGATGTATATGTTCTTTAATATATTTGAAAATATTTGTTATTATATATTTATATTATTTTTACATTTTTAATTATAATATGTAATTTTACAAGATAGATAGATAGACAGATTTAAATGTATATACATAGATATAATATTATTTAGATATATATTTTACATTTGTATTATTATACATAAAACTGTACACAAAAAATAAAAATTTTAATAGATAATTTAATGAATTAAATAATATGCTTATTTAAGCACTTACAACACAAAATGAAGTGTAAAAGGCACACATTAGAAGTGTGGTCAATGGCTGCATAGCCAGTATTTTTCCAGCCTGCTTTATTGCTTTTCTTTATCAGCGGCACATAAAACGTGTCCAAACTGAATGTACGACATGTCACAAAAACAGTGCACTCTTGTAAACGGTGTGATGTACATGAGCTGAAGCATATGAATATATGACAGAACTGATCCCAGACCTGCTCAAACAGCTTTAACTTCCCTGGAGTCGGTCTGGTTATAAATAGTGTTTCTCCTGCTCGCCACGATACATGACATTTCATCTGAGCGCCGCTTTACTCCCACTCAGAGCGTTCACAGCCGCTGTTAGATGAGGAACATGATGTCTCTGCCTCTTCATCAATAACGCTGAGCATAGTCACACAGGTGCTCTATTCTTTATCTACACTGACCAAAAGTGACAGGGAAGACATTTATAATGGTACTAAAGATTTCGTTTCAAATGAATGCTGTTCTTTTGAACCGTGAAAATATTGTGTATCATGCCTTCCACAAAAATATTGTGCAGCACAACTGTTTTTAACATTGATAATAATCAGAAATGTTTCTTGAGCAGTAAATCATGATATCAGAATGATTTCTGAAGATCATGTGACACTGAAGACTGGAGGAATGATGCTGAAAATACAGCTGTGCATCATAGAAATATATTTTTTTATTATATGTTAAATAATATATATTTTTTTTAATAAACTAAAGGGAGTTACAGAAATAATAATAGGCAATATTTTAATACTTATTATTATTATTATTATTATTATTATTATTATTATTATTATTATTGTTATTATTATTATTAGGGAAAAAACTGAAACAAAATTAAATAATAATAGGCAATATTTTATTTAATACTTAATAATAATATTATTATTATTAGGAAAAAAACTGAAACAAAATGAAAACTAAATGGAAAAAATTGGAACCTAAAAGGCACTACAGATAATAATAATAATAATGATAATATATTTAATATTTAACAATGACACTATTATTAAGAAAAATAAATGTAGACATTAAAACATTAAAATATTCTATATATATATATATGTGTGTGTGTGTGTGTGTGTGTGTGTGTGTGTGTTACTTATCAGACAAAAACAAACAAACGATATATAAATATTACAATTTTAAAATTAAATAAGAATATAAATAATACATATAGAAAACTAAATTTATATTCAATACATACGAGATACAAGTCATATTTTTTCTTAAGTTGAAAGATGGTTAAAACATTATTCAAGATATCTTCTTTTGTGCTGCACAGAAGAAAGAAAGGCAGCTGTCACTTTAATGTCTGTTCAATGAGCTATTCAAAAGAGCAGTGGTGTTTTCCTCTGGCTGTCATTGAGATGTTCATCATCAGTCTCTCCAGTCGTCCTCCTTTAATTCGAGCTGATCCTCCTCCGCTCTCACGATGAGCGCTGGACACACACTCGTCTGAAGAGCTTCGGCTGACCGATCAATAGCTCTGACTCAGAGTGTGTGGAGGGAATGATTCACAGCGGGTCGGGGACACACCGCTAACGCCAAATACATTTGAGTCGTCTTTCATGATTGTGACCTCAGGTATCGGATGGAGGTTCGAGAACTGGAGCCAAGTCGATCTTGGCAAAGAAAACACATTGAACTGTTGCATCTTGAGCGAATTATTCATTAGTTGTTGATCGTTGACATATTTTATCGATAATAATTTAACTTTTTTTTTTTTTTTTGGTATGTAATTCACATAACATATTAACATAATTAACTAAAAGCATTAAGTTATGTTGAAAATGGTGTCAGATATATAATTTAGCTGATTTGTTTTCAGCATAATGTTAAAAACAAACATTATATTTCTTGCTTGAAGCAATTTATTTGTAGCTTTATAGATGATTATAAAATCTATAGCATTAATTGTGAGTAGATTTTAAATTTTGAGCATATGTGCTTGGTCATTGTATTTCTAAAATGTTCTTAGTACACATGCATGTATATATTTAGGAAAAATATGTTAAGTTTATAGAGGTAAAATATTTATAAACTATAATATAAATTATGTGATTATAAATATATACATGGAAAAGTTTACAAAATATATACTGTATGTTTGTGTATTTATATATACGGAATAAATATACACAGTATACACACATACTTTTATTACAAACTTTTATTTTGAATGCGATTAATCGTTTGACAGCATTATTGTATGTGTGTGTGTGTATATATATATATATATATATATATATATATATATATATATATATATATATATATAATGAATGAACATTAAAATATTCATTTAAATACTTTAATAAATATTTTATTAACATTCTAATATTTTTTATGTGTAATGTCCACAGTCACTTTAAGTGAGTCAGTTTTTCTGAAGAGTGAAACATTGTTACTCTTTTAAAACATTGTTCAGTTTTTTTCTGTTGACTCAACCAATGACATGACTTTGGAGGCGGGACTATCTGTTTGCCTGACCAATTGCAGACAAGGGCAATGGATGCAGTAAAACTATTAGGGAAACCTGTTCGGAAACAACTGCAGTTAATGCCGAAATGTCACATTTCATCGTGGACTTGTCATTTAATGCTGCAGCTTTCACTGATTCTCTTGTCACGTATGTTCACAGGTACGAGCGTGTGCCCGTGATACTCGTGGGAAACAAGGTGGACCTGGACAACGAGCGTGAGGTTTCGTCGAGCGAGGGTCAAGCTCTAGCTGAAGAATGGGGCTGCCCGTTCATGGAGACGTCGGCCAAGAGCAAAACCATGGTGGACGAACTGTTCTCTGAGATAGTCAGACAGATGGACTACGCCTCTCAGCCGGATAAAGAAGACCCGTGCTGCTCCTCCTGCAATATACAATAACCCCTCACAATCACACCAGGTTCTGAGAGCGTTTCAACATAGAGATCATCACTCAAGTGGTGTTCATACACGTCATGCCCACGTGAACGGCGTCTACACACTAGAGAATGCTGCAGATGCATTGGGTTGAATGGGAATGATGCATTGCAAGGACATACACAGCCAACAGGGAAGGTTTCCTCAACGTTATGAACAAACGTTCTTCCAGTAACATAAACAGAATGTTCGTTCAAAGTTTAAAAGTGTTCTCAGAATGTTTGCACAAAAACATTATTTACACATCATTCATGGGATGTTTATTTCTACAATGTTATTTTTAAATGCCACCATTTGTTTTAGAATGTTAGAGAGCATGTAATAGTAACGTTCCTCTAATGTTTGCAAAATGGAATGTTCGCGTAACCATGAAAGAATAGTTTTAAAGCATGAAAAAATAAGAATGTTTTGAATCTTCAGAGATCATTGAGAAAACGTGTAATGGAAACTTTAGTGAAACATTCTAAAACTTTTTTTGTTAGCTGCCAGTTTCTTCTTTGTTATGCGAATGTTACAGATATTGAGAAATAATGAATATTCAGAATATTCCAAAAATTATGTTTTCACAATGTGATGGGAAAGAACATATTTGTGTTAGCTGCCCATTTGTTCTTGGTTATGCGAATGTAACAGAAAACATTAAATGAATGTTTAATTTGATCATTTTACAAACTTTGTTTAACTAACTTTCGGAAATAACTTTTCCAAAAAATGTTTACAAAACATTCTTGGAAATTTTTTGTTAGCTGCCCACTTTTTCTGGCTTATGCGAACATTACAGAAAACATTAAGGGAAAGTTCCATTTTTATCATTTTGGGAACAATATTTTTAAATGTTCTCTGAACGTTCTGAAAACGCAAAAGGTTATATTTAAAAATGTATCAAAATGTTCCATGAGCCATGTATCAATAACGATTTTGTGATTGTTATTATAGGCCAAGCAAATTTAAATGAACATTCTATTAATGTTACTGGAAAGAACATTTATTCAACTTTGAGAGAACCTTACTGAGGGTTTGCGAAAGGGATTTCTAGCATCCGTTCAGCTCCTGGAATCTCGAGTGAGGCGAAATCCAGTTCACTGTTTTCCCGCTTATGACCCGACGTTTCCCTCCACGACGGATCGTAAAAAGTGCAAAGCTTCGTCTAGTGTGTAAATGCTTTAATTCAACACAATTATGATTAATAAATTAACAAGAAACTGTAAAAAAGGTCAAAGGGGTTAAAAATGCACCAAACTTGAGTCTTTCTTTTCCCCGCATGTTTTCATTCTAAGTTTGACGCTGTTCGAGACTCAATCGCGTTGATTTTGCCGTTTAGTTTGCACATATAGAACCTGATGTCTTAAACTGCCATTACTTTATTAAAGAGCCAGAATGAGCTAGATTTGTTCTTCCAAACGTCAGCGAAAATGGGACTCTCAGACGTCACGGTTTAAAATGTTCATGAGGGGATCGATTAGTGCGCGGGTGTCCCATGCAGCGATGAGGCGCTTTACTTTGAGGGACATTTTCTTTGAGGAAGCCAAATAGGATGCTGAGAAGCACTTTTATTTTGTAATCTCGTGTCTGTTTTGATTCATGAAACTGCTGGGAATATTCAGCTGATTATGTTGTGGTTTCTAATTAGCACTTCTATATAAAATGTTGCAATTATGTATTTTGTAATAATGTAGTAAAACAATCATGGGATTCGCTTTAGAATAGCTTTGAATTGGGCGGGAAAAGTATTTGTCATGAAACGCTATCGGCACTTTCCACAAAAAGAGTCCAGGTGCCCTGTTACTTTTATTTGAAGCAATAAAGACGTAAATAGTAAACTGTTAAATTAACCTAGCAATCAAAGTAGATAGTTTTTAAAATGTCTGGAAGAACCCTTGAAAATTATGTTTTATTATATTTTTATTTTATATATTTTTCTATATTCATATTAAATCTGTTGAATTACTATTTAAAATTATTCATTATTTTTTATTAATAAATATTATTTTAAAATATTTAAATTAATAAAATAAACAATTTAAAGCAATTTATAAAGCAAATATTTTATTTTATTTGAATTAATTAATTTAATTTCAATTATTAAATATAAATTTTTCAATTTACATTTCATCATTTTTATTATAGTTGTTAAATAACTAAAATACACCTAAATTATAATATTTAAAATAATCTTGAGTTTGACCTCCCGAGGTGGAGAAAACATGATTCTTCAACATTTCAAACTCTTATTTTGTACTCTATTTGTGGAAAGTGCCTTTAATCTTGAAGCCTTTACTAGATGTGATTATTAATTTAACTATAGGCCTACTTTGGAACAGGAATAATAATAATAATGCAGTCAAACACATGAATGTTGTACAGAAACACATGGAGGAAAATCAAATATAGTTTGTACGGGGCACTTTCAATCGAAGCGTCCCTTGATTCATCTGCTTGAGCAAAAATGACAAGAAATAATAATAAGCAAAATCATTTCATCATACCTTTCTCAGGAGAGTTCCAGGCTACCAAATCTGTTATTAAAGTTTATGAGTCATTTTATTCCTGTTTATTTAATCATAGAGTACAAGATAATAATGTTTCTTTATCTATATTGTCATTTTAGTATTATGGTCATCTGTGGTTCACGAATCCAGAAATGTACAAAGGGGTAAAAAAAAAAAAATGTTACAAAAATGATTCAAGATGGGTAGTTTATATAAAAGATGCCAAACTTACAGTATGTTGATTTAGCGGTCATATGCATGGCTAAAACATCCTCGTTTGTGAATATTACAGCAGATGAGACTGAACAAGAGGAATAGACACACACACAAAAATACACGATCACTCAAGGATCCTCCAGACGATCATTCATGGGTGAATTTGCCTTGCCATGCGAACTAAGGGTTTGCCTTTTTAACTTTCATCATTGATCTTATATTTTTTTAAGTGAACATTTACCCTCTTCCACATGGTAAATGGATTGTGAATGTGGGTTCATTCAGCACTACAATAAAGACATCTTATTCACAGCTGAAGATGCATGTTTGAGTTTGTCTGGCTGTTAGAGCCTATGCTTTTCATGGAAATGCATGTGCATTATATGAGTGGGATTTCAGCTGAGGTTGCACAGTTTGTGAGTACATTGTTGCCAGATTTAAGTATTTTATTATAATATTGACAAACAGTTTCTGAGATTTTAGTATTTTCCTGTTCAACTAGACGAAGCTACTGTACCACTTTGTCCGTGGTACAGTAGTCTATATATAACTCAGTCCAATCTAATGAATCTCTTTCTGTCAACCAATCAGAATCGAGATTCATATATCGGTTTAATTTTAGTATTATTTATATACTCAAAGTATTTATTAATATTTGGAATTAGAATTTTTTTACTGTATATTTATCAGGCTTCAATTAAATTTTAGTTAACATTTCAGTAATTTTATGTCCTTTTGTCATATTTATTATGTTTTTTTTTATAATTGTAAAAGTTTCTATTTAGCTTTAGTTTTTAATTTATATAATTTATTATTTTATTTTATTAACTTATGTACTTAATTAAAATATATTATTTTAAAGTTTTAGTTAACTAACCATAACATCTTTTTTTTTAATTAACAATTTTATTCATTTATTAGTAATTTTAATACTTATTGTTTCATTTCTAATTTTAATTTTGGTTTTGTTTTTCATCCAGTATTTCTATTTCATATTACACACACACACACACACACACACACACACACACATATATATATATATATATATATATATTGTAATATCAGAATTTTATATCATAATTATCAAAAAAAAAAATAATTCAATAGTTTTAGTTTTAGTTAGCAATAATAATGCTGTGTGTCATAAGTGAATATACTTCACACATTTCCCTCCTAATAGAGTTAAGGTGTTGAATTTCTCCAGAGCTGAACGTAAAGCATGACTTTACAGCGTTTGGAGTGAGTGCGCTGTTATCTTGTGGAGTGAGTGAGACGTTTGACAGGAGATTTCACACCACCCACGACAGCAGGCTTTCATCCTCCTCTGACATCCTGCAATGATGGAACAGCGTGTGAAGAGCAGGCTATAGAGGATGAGATTCGCCCGAGGCCGCATCGCTGGGTGTCATAGCAACAGAGTGATAACATAACATGATGTCGTTGTCTCTGTTTATGGTAAATTGAGTTTTTGTATAGAACAAGGAGCTATAGGATGTGTTTTTAGCGGCTCTGCATTCTCTTTAATGTCTCAGTTGTTTCTCCCACACAGCAGTGGCATTAAACGGAGTCTCAGACTTCCAAGTATTTCTTCATATCTAATTCACATGATCTAAAATGATGAAGACAAACATTGCACTGGTGAAGCGCTCAATAAAACAAGCATGAGAAAGTACAATGAGTCAGTTCTGATTTCATGTTGGCTTTAAGTCTCACGGGTTTTGAAAAAGGAGTCGCGGATATATTTGATTTGGATAGGTTGGACATTTCTTTTGCTCTTGCAGTTGTTGTTTTGAATGGTCTCTGTAATTGCTTGTAATAGTGATGTGATCTGGAGATGCCATTCAGTAAATCAGAGATGTTGGTACAGTAATGACGGGACGGAGGCAGAGACACAGGAGATGCTTGTGTGTGTGTGTGTGTGTGTGTGTGTGTGTGTCTGATGGGAGAAGAACTGTTTATTCAATCACAGCAAAAGATGAATGATTCACACAGAGTACAAGACTTTATGAGAACATCCATCTTCCTCAAAGAAAAGTGTTTTGTTTATTTATTTATTTATTGTGTTTCCACTCTATGTAAACATGCAATAGATGGACATATTTGACTGTTGCACTCACGTCTCACGTTTTTCCCAAAAACATGGTGCTTTTTAATGTTTTTTCTAGCCTGCAATTCGTACAGTGGCCGAGAGAGCTCAACGCACTGCAAATAGAAAAAACACCTGCAGATTTAGAAAACAACTCCATCAATTTGACATCACACACATCGCAAATACTCGCAACACAACCAAATAAAGCACTGCAAAATGCACTTCAAATAAAACATTTTATTTTGGTTATGTTGTGAGCATTTGCAGCACGTGTTGTCAAATTGATGTATATGATTTCTATTTACATGTGTTTTCTGAAGTTGCACAACATTGAGCTCTCTCGGCCACCGTAATTTCGGTGGTTTTAAACACAAAATGCATTCTGTGTGAATGTCCCTTTAAAATAATGCAGCACTGCGCTGGGCTCAGAAAAACATGTCTGAATTTTCACTATTCCCGGTAAATGCTATAGTTTATGATATCACATGGACTAATGCTGATTGGTCATACAGTAGGCCTCACTGATTCCACCGACACCATTTAATGAGTACATATTACCAAAATTATACACTGATAATGACTTTTCACTCAAATACAGAGGTGCATATGCTCAGGTTAATGAGGTCTCTGACCAATCAGTTACACTGAATCAGAAATGTTAAATCTTTGCTGATTTTAAATTAAACAAGTTGACTAAAGGATTGTCGATTGGTGATAATGTATGATAATGACATACTGTAAGGCTGGTTTTAAGTACAGCACAAGAGTTAAACTAGATTTCTAACTAAGGGGTTAAAAAAGCTCTTCAGAACTTTCTATCATATAACAAATGGCTTCAGAATAGTGTCGTTTTTTTAGAAACAAGCAGCAAGGTCACATCTGGAAACACCTTCCCATGATTCATCATTCGAGGCTCGCAGCGCTCTTTAAAAGGCATTATTTGCACTAACGAGGGCCAAAATATCCCGCTGATTCTGCTAGTGTGGTACAACATCCATCACTAATGCTTCATTAGAGGCAGAGTGTTTTTGGGATGTTGTCAAGCTAATTATGACCATTACCTCCACACTAGAGAAGTTTAAAGTTACCATCAAATATAACCGCAATGAAAAGAGCATTGTTCATGCTTACAGCACCAAATGTGAAGTGATTTTTTTATTGTGCAACTAAACAAATACCCAGATGTTAACATGCTGTGTTTAGTGTTTTCCACCAACTGGCAACATGTGGTGTCAAAATACTATTGGGTAAATGGTCAGTGGGCGGAGTCACACAGACCAAAACAAAAACAGATTCTAACACCGAGCACACACTTCAAAGTAGATTAACTGGCTGTAGTGTTTGTTTTCGGAGAAATAAGTCTGTGAACTTTATTTTTTATTTATGATTATGAGTTAGTACAGTCAGAAAAATGACATACACAACCTTTACATTTTGTTACTTTTAAACTAACCTTCATGAGAAAAATCTGAGACAAAGTTCAACATTTCAAACTGATAACTCAATTATGTCTTCAAAACAAAACTAAATCCTAGAGAAGTGCAGATTTTTGAGGAGTGCTGGTCCGGATCATCATTTGGGCAAAGCCATCTGAAGCTGGTGGTGGGTGGGGATGAGGAAAGCTGTGAAGTCAAGGCTTTCAAAGGGTCTCCGTGCTGAGAGTCACTCTGTCGGGAGGCTCTTGGATGAGAGGTTTCGATCCTGTTCCTGGAGATTATCTCCAGTTCTGCTCCAAACACACCTGTCTGTGATTTATAAGTGAACTCAAAAGACATTGCAGAACTGGTTCAGCTGTGTTTGACACCAACTGAAAGTAATGCTAGAAGATTAGGAAGTACCAACTTTCTTTTTCGCAAAATTGCTATAAAGTCAATAGATTACGTTTATTATGGTTTCCTATTGGCTAGATATCGTAACGGTCACGTGGAGGTTAGGATGAACTCAGGCGCAGACAGGATGCATTACACACAGGGTTAATTTTAGGAAAAGGGGAAAACAAAACCCACAAGGGGAAAACAACGACTAGGGCAAGGACAGATAATTTAACAAGACTAGGTTGACACGATAAACAAAAGACTCTTAACACAGGAACTCTGACTACAGGTAAACACTCACGGGTAATACAACATCTCTTCAAACTGAAACAATGTAACAATGAACCGCACAGGACAGTGAACACAAGGGGATAGATATAGGGAGACTAATCATAACAAAACAGGTGGCACAGGTAAAGCAATAATGACCAAACTAGGATAACAAGGTGGCGGGGCAAGGAAACGAGACAACACAAGCACATGGCCCAAAGACAAGGCCATGTGCTTGTACACAAAACATGGGCCTGCCATGATCCTGCCTCAAGACTAGAGGGAAATCAAGGACACGAAGGCAGAATCATGACAGTAACTACAATATGCATCTTCCATTCTGTTTTGGTCTGTTGCCAGGGTGTTGCTATGTGGTTGACAGTGTTGTTATTTATTAGGATGTTTTGGTCAGTTTCCAGGGTGTTGCTGTGCAGTTGCTTAGGTATTGTGAGTTGTTTTTGGCATATTTCTATGTGGTTGCTAGGATGCTTTGTGTTGTTGCCTGGGTGTTGCTATGCTGTTACTAGGATGTTTTGTTTGCATACATTTTGCATTTTCTGTGCTATTGATTGTATGTTTTGGCTTGTTGTCAGGGTGTTGCTATGCAGGGTGTTGTTGTGTGTTTGCTAGAGTCCTGTGTTGTTATTCTGTTACTAACATGTTTTGGTTGGTTGCCAGGGTGATATGTCTGGTTGCTAGAGGGCTGTATGCATGTTGCGTTTCCATTCTGTTGCTAGGATGTTTTGAATTTAGGGTGTTGCTATGTGTTTACTAGGGTGTCTTGTGTGGTTGCTAGGGTGTTCCCATGCTGTTACTGGGAGGTTTCGGCTGGTTGCCATGGTAATATGTCTGGTTGCTAGGGGTTGCATGCATGTTGCATATTTATGCTGTTAATAGGATGTTTGAGTTGTATCCAGGGTGTTGCTATGTGTTTACTTGGGTGTCCTGTGTGGTTGCTAGGGTGTTCCTATACTGTTACTGGGATGTTTCGGATGGTTGCCAGGGTGTTGTGGGTGGTTGCCCAGGTGTTGTGAGTGGGGTGTTAACATGTTTGAATCTGGTAACTAGGGTGTTCAGCTTTGTTGCCAGGGTGTTGCTAAGCTGTTGCTATGGTACTCCAATGTTCTATTTAGTGGTAGCTAAGGCAATGTTCTTAGCATGTTAACACATTTTATTAAAGCACATTACACACTTTTTGTATAGATTTGAGCTCATTAACATATAACCGCCCACATGTATATATCATCACCTATTGAGAATATTTAAACTGTGCCTTTAAGCAAAGTTTGGTGAATCATAACAGGTCGTTTATTTCTTTTAAACAAACAGCCCATTTAAGGAAGTGGAAAATTGACATAAAAAAAACTACATTTTGACAGTTTGTGGTGCCAGAACCCTTGACTAACATTATAAGTGGAAAAATAAAGTGCCACTGCCCTCGGTGAACTCCACATCAGGCCTAGTGATGTTCACACACCGCATTCTCCTCCGAATCTTCTGTTTTCCACACACACACACACACACACACACACACACACACGCTTTGATCTGTCACATCTAACAAGCATCCAGAGTTGTGTGCCATCTGGAGACACAATCTGCATCAGATTTTGCAGAGCTTGTGTTTCCTCAAACATCATACTTCTCATGCATATCAAAACGTTGTGCTTGGGTTATTTCACAAAGGATCCAGTAGCTTTAAATTTGACTTTTATTATTGCCTATATTTTGAATATCATATTGCTATACCACAACTCATGCAGTATATGCATAGTGTGGACATTTTTAGTATGCTTCTAAGTGTGCAGTGAAATGACTTAGTCTGAAACCATCTGAAATGATCAGTATCTGAGGGTAACGGTATAGATTTAGAGAACATGATTCAAATTAATATTTTTATTCTATCTGCTGCACACCTCCATGAATACTTTCCCTCCTGTTAGTCCTGTTCTCCCAAACACACCCACGTACATTACACACACTTTACATAATACCCATGAGCCCCTCTGTTCTGGGCAGCTGTGGAGGACGAGGGCTGAAGACGTCTCTGAAGGACACATGTACGATCAGACATCAGACCACAATGCAGATACCAAATCATGAACTGAACTCAAAGAAAATGTCACTGATGTTCATAGATAGAAAACTTGCTCGGGCATTGCTGAATTATAATTTTCTGTATAGTGCATTTCTATGCTGTTGTCTATGTTGGATGTTTTTCTGTGGTTGTTGGTATACAGCTGCTAGGATGTTTTGGGTTGAGTTTTTGAATTTTTATTATTTTTTAACTCAACTGTACATACAGCAATTTTTTTTTTCTTCTCTTCACTAACCTATATTCAGCTGCAAAGGCTTGACGGGTAGTTTAACTCCACAGAACGCATGTCTCTTTCTTTTCCAGCGTCTATTTCTTCTCCGCTTTGGGCGCTGTCCAAACTTCCAGAGAGATTCGACTGCTGCCAAAATGCAGAGTGCTATTTCCACATCTCCATCCCACATCACAAAAGGTCATGGGAGACCCTGCTTTCCCCGTCTGTCAGTTGATGTGGCCTGGCTCAGAAACATTTCACTTGCCATTACAGCTCCTGGCTCCAGAGAGTGTATCTATTTTCTATCAATCACACTCAGATCTATAGCAAACGATCTGTGAATTTGATTCAAACTGCAGGTTGTTAGAATGAGACTAAATATGGGATGCACTAGAGCGAACACTCTTTTAACAAATCACATTCTTAACAACCATTTAGAACATGCATAGAAAATACTGGAAAAGATGGGAACATGCAATGGTGAGTTTTTTCGTATTCTCTTCAGAAAATATTCTCTTAGTTTGTTTTTCAAGTGTGTGCACTGGCTCAAAGAGTGTGTTATGGAAGAGGATGGACACTTTCCAGAAGTCAGCCCATGCATCCCTTAACAGACTGTGAGCTTGACAATAAAAGCTGTTGACAAAATAATGAAGCCATAAAAATATGTATAAACAATAATAGAACATAAACATTTATGGTGTAGGACTAATTCACTTGTGCACAAGGGTAAACAGACATTGTGTCATGTCAAAAATGTCTGTGTGAGCCAGGGTTGATTGATGATTCCTAAATATATTCAAATATCGAATTGTGTGCATGATCTTTGACCAAAAGAGTTTGAAATTCCAAAACAATAGATGCTGACATTGAAGACAGACAGCATTGTGTGACTTGTGTTTGTTAGTGCTTTGACTTCATAAAGTCATAAAGAAAATTGAAGTTGAAAAGAAAAGATCCTGGAGCATTGGAGAACAGATGAGAGTTTGACATTTTGTTCTCTAGTGTAATGACATTCAGTGTGACTGAAGAGAGCAAATCGTTTTTGAAGGCTCTGCATGTGTCTGGAGATTGACAGAGGGGTTCTCTCGCGCCCTCTTGTGGCCAATTAAAGGTAACTTTATTCATTTAAAAGTTTGGCCTTTTTTATCCGATTCATCAGAGCAAAATCATTCTCAGATCCCCAAAGTTCAAGATTTACATTCCTGTAAAGCACTTGCATTGCAAATTGATGGATATAAGACATGTTTATTTGTTAAAAGTTTAATAAAACAAACATCACAGTCCAAAGCATGGACACACACACCTGTTTTTATACAGTCTATGACACACACACACACACACACACACACACACACACACACACACACACACACACACACACACAGAGAGAGCGCACTGTTTACATACTTTTCTTTACATATATATAATAAACATTTTCATTTTTTGTACTGCCTTAATGGAGCTAACTGATGTATGTATGAACATGTATTTAATTTTCCTTTCAAACAATGCACAATGGACTTCAAAATAAAAGTTATTCAAGATATAAAGAGAGAAGCTGAACAGCAGAAAAGACAAATACAAACAAATATATAATATAATATAATATAATATAATATAATATAATATAATATAATATAATATAATAGAAAAGAATGACAGGAAAACAAGACTTATTTATGATAAATTATATATATATATATATATATATATATATATATATATATATATATATATATATATATATATATATATATATATATATATATTTGGATTGCATTTGTCTGAAAGAAGAAAGTCATATACACCTAGGATGGTTCGAGGGTGAGTCAAACACAGGCTAATTTTAATTTTGGGTGAACTAACCCTTTAACGTTTTTCACAAGATAATTTCCCGCGTTTACGGTCGCACTTATTTTGCAATTACGTCATTGCGTCTGCCTAGACACCGCCCACTTCGACTTTACCCGGGTTCCGTAGCCAACGGGATGGTCAGCAGCTGAATTATATGTGCGTGACGATGACTGACACCCCAACGCACCAACCACGCCAATAATTTAATCTCATTCACAAACGTTAGCCAATCAGCGGCGTTGAGACGGCGCGTCAGTAGCCAATCACGTCCCTCCGTTCATGCCGTCCGGTGTCAGAGGTCGCTTCCCCCGCCGGCTTTCATTCGCTCGTCTCTCTTTCTGATTTCAGCAACGATGGCGGCGGAGCAGCAGCAGTTCTACCTCTTACTGAGCAACCTGATGAGCCCTGACAACACCGTCAGGAAGCAATCCGAGGTATGGAAGTCTTTGTGTGGATGTATGTGAGGAAATCTAACGCAGGTTTAGCGCGGGCTTCGCTGTGGCCCAGCACATGTGTGAAGCGCGCGCTGCTGCTGCTTTGCGGCTCCGAATCACTTCAGAGAGTCGATTCGCTTCAACGAACCAACTCCACAAACAAATTCCTCTGGGTTTTTTTTTTTGTCCTCAACACAACTTTTCGATTATCTTATATTGTGATATTTTGTTTTTGTTATGTGGATTTAAATTGCTTTTATATGATTTTAATGTGTTTGGTTAGACTGTAAAGATTACATTTTAAAAGGTACATTTGAGACTGAATTCGGTTTAGTTTACACATTTGAATCTTACTTTATCTGTCATACGTGGATTTCAGGCTGAAAGAGATGTAATTTCGAAATCAATCCAACCCTCAGTTCGAATTCGAATTGTTTAAATGAATCGATTCAGATGAGCCATTCGTTCGCGAATCGGACATCACTGTCGTGGGTTGCGTATCAGCGTGGCCTAACCAGCATTACAAACATGATGTGTATTACGTTTTGTGTCCCGTCTCGTTCAAAACTCTTATAAAACAGATGTTTTGTTTTTACCCCTAATTTAATCTTTGAACGTCGTCTTCCTTTTCTTGCCTCCTGTGACGCTCCAAACCGGTCGTTAAATCTGTATTTCAAACAGGTGAAGGTTTTAAACGAGTCACATTCCGAGAACTATCCATCAAAGTGACCACACAGACAAAATCGCAGTCTGTTTGTAACCCTATGCGGTTTACTTGATTTGTATCTCCCCTCAACAAGCAACACGGTAATGAAACGACGTTTCTTAGAAGAATGATGAATATTTAAAAACTGTTTATCGTCGCTATTGTGGCAAGGCTTGTATTTCACTCATTAAACCGTAACTTTACACCTATCTTCACGCCGTGAGATGAGTTTATCACAAAAGATGTCCATGTATACTGTCATGTTATGGAAACACTTTGGATTTGGGTCAGGGATGTGAAGTCAAGCGCATAGACCTTTTAAATTTCTAATTATATTTAATATAAACTTATAAACCCACTTTTGCATGGACGGTCACCAGCGTCGCAGATTTCTCGGCAAATTCGAATTTCCCCCTCTAAACCTGGTTCCCCATTGGCACGTGTTCAGACTAGTCTTTTGTTAGGCTCTTCTTTTATCAGTGGAGAGCTCAGATCGGGGCTCATGTGGATCGGATTGGGTCTAATCGCTCATCTCTGCCATTGGTCAGCACTTTCCTTCAGCACAGAGAATGCTTGACCAGGGTGTAGCTAATGCTGAGCGGAAACAGAGTCAGACTGGACCCCAGAAATTAACTGGGATGCCACTTATGTCTGACACAGTCCTGTGAAATTATTGGCAAGAAGTTTCCGAAAGCTTTAAGGTGTGTGATATCCTTGTTTCGGTCACATTCCCATTGCAACATTCATTCCAGACATTCTGCGCATAACCATGTCCATTTATCACTGACTCCTAGAATCTGTTTGACTCATGCAAAATGAACATCTTGAGAGGCTTAGTTGATCTCTTTCCTCCTCCTGCATGAACAGAATTAACTTTTGCTTTTAAAACCATAATAATCAACAAATGAGGCATTAAAAGTCTAAAATTAGAGCAAGGCATTAAATGATGGATGCTTCTCAAATTAATGTCTTCCTCCGTGCTTTTGTTTTGCAATATGAGTATCTAAGCATCCTCGTATCATGCATTTGCTTGAGATGCAAATATAAGAAGTCTTGAAAAACTGAACCATTACCGGTAAATTTGTTTAAAATTAGAACAAATATGACAATTGAGGAATGCAAATGTTCCCATTTGAATGAAGTTCGGATATATGTTGTTTTTCTGCGGACTTTTGCATCACTTAAATACAGTTATGTATGTATTAAGAATCTTTAGAAATTGTGCACTGGACAACAAGACAAATCTCAAATTAATCAAAGTCTAACCAAACATATTGGAATCTGATAAGGGTCGTTTAATCCAAATAAGAAATTATAGTTTTATTTGAAAAAATACAAGACAGAAGTGCCACATCCACATTTCTGTGATGACTCAACAAACAAAAAAACTTTTTTTGTAAACGCTATTTCTACGGGTGTTCAAGCCTGTTTTGTGTGTGCGAAGTGAATTAAGAAGTAATGGAGATTTGTTTGCGTTTTATAAACCTGAAATGTTAATGGAAATGCAACTTTTACAAATATAATGCAACAATTTTTCCACCCTCATGCTATTCCTAACCTGTGTGAGGATTATTTTCTTCTGTTCTGATATTTTGAAGAATGTTGGTAACCAAAAAGTTACTGGTAGCCATTGATTCCCATACTAGGGAAATCATTTCATGGTTAGCAGCATTCTTCACAATGTTGTTGTTGTTGTTGTTGTTTGTCTTCAATGGAGGAAAGAAATGCATACAGGTTTAGAGCAACATGAGTTGGTGAATGATTTTAATTATTGAGGGAACTATCCCTTTAAGAAAGCTCTGCTGATTCCTTGTATTCGGTCTTAAAGTTCTTATAACCATCTATATGTATAAACTCTGATAGCACTCATTAACTTCTTCATTTGTTCTTGTAGGAGACGTATGAGACCATCCCTGGTCAGACGAAGATCACATTCTTGCTGCAGGCCATCCGTGATGCATCCGCTGCCGAGGAGGTGCGTGAGAGTCCGTGTGCTGTCATCAGAGCCGGAATATTTATTCCAGGCATCCGTTTAGACTCTATGCATGGCCTTTAACCGTATAAATGGCAGGAAGTGCTTTGTTTTACTGTTCGTTATGCCTCATACCTGCTCTCTCAGGGTCAGATGGTGTGCTTTTTCTTTTTTTTTTACATGATTGTTTAATTGTTTAAATCAATTTAAGGTTGAGCTTTAAAAAAAACTGTACTGTGTGTTTCAGAGGGAAGCGTATCAACTAGTTCAGCTATAAAGCACTATTCGAAACTCGATCATTTGTACTAATTTTTTTTTTAATTGTTTAAATTTTTAGTAGCGATCACAAACAAAACAATGTAGTTATTAATTTATAATGTAATTTAAAATGTCTAAATTGTGCAGCCGTGCAAAAAAGCACAGCAAACCTGGTTAAATAATTGTTGGTGTTATTTTAGTATATGTTTTTAAAATTGATTTATTTTGTGTGTAAGATAAATAATGCAAGTAATTTTAACATAATATATATATTTTATTTATTTTTTTTACGTCAGTTTTGGTTTATTACTTCAGCTTAAATTACTTCAGAATCTTTTATTTCTTTTCCTTTTTTTTTCAGCTTTGTCAGTACTTTTTATTTATTTTTTTATCTGTAATGGTTCATCACAAATTGCAGTTTTTTTTTTTTTTTTTTTCATGCATTGTCATGTCAAACAAAGCGTTGCACATTTTGTGAAGATCTACTAACCCAGAAAGTCCAAGCATTGTGAGAAGTAGAACTAGACCCATCTCTTAAATCAATGATTACTCAACAATGACATTGTGCAAAGCCCACCTTCAAACATCTCTAACCATTTTAACCCCCCGAATGCCAAGATGACCGTGCGGTTAAACATGCCTCTCATCGTCTAGTTGTCCTCTCAACACATTTTAAGTCTTTGCTTCACCTACTGTCTCATTTCACTCTCCTGACCTCAGATATTTATAGATGTGTGAAACTAGAGTGCCACAGACAGTCAGCCTTAAAAAGTCCTCGTGCATCCTTGTTTTCTCATGCTCTTTAAATGTGATCAATACTAGTTGGTCACAGCATGTTTCTAGAGTTGTGTGACTCTCGAATGTGTCTCCGCAGGTCAAGCAGATGGCAGCCGTGCTTCTGCGGCGACTGCTGTCCTCGTCTTTCGAGGAGGTCTATCCCAGCCTGGCCCTCGACGTTCAGACGGCCATCAGGACCGAGCTTCTCGCAGGAATCCAGTCTGAAGCCTCCTCAAACATCCGCAAGAAGGTGTGCGACATCGCCGCCGAGCTCTCTCGCAATCTCATCGGTGAGTTGACTCCTACATCTACCGAATTAAATGGCGTCCGTGTGAACTAATGCCTTGTGTTTTTAACCCCAGATGATGACGGGAACAATCAGTGGCCAGAAATCCTCAAGTTTCTGTTTGATTCGGTGAACTCTCAAGACGTCAGCCTCCGGGAAGCAGCGCTGCACATCTTCTGGTGCGTCAACTTCAAGCTTCTTCGGTTTCGGTTACTTCGCTCAGAACTGATTCAGAGTTCGTTCGTGCGGTGATATTGTCTTTCTGAACGGTTTCCCCGTGTACAGGAACTTCCCAGGTATCTTTGGCAATCAGCAGCAGCATTACCTGGACGTGATCAAGCGCATGCTGGTTCAGTGCATGCAGGATCAGGAAAACCCACAGGTCAGTGTCCCCCCCCCCCCCCCCCCGTCACACACCTGATAAACAGACGTTTTTGAAATAGTTCCAAAATAATTCAAAAAATGAAGAGTTTACTGAGAATTTAAGTTGATGTGTTTGTTTACAGATGTAATGTACAGTATTTATTAATCTTTGTTATTGTAAGTTCATTAATTTGTTCACTGTTAGCGCATGTAACAGTGCATTAAGTAATGTTAACAAGCACAACTTTTGAATTTAATAATATATTGGTAAACTTGGATTAATAATGCTGTAGAACTACTGTTCGTTCATTGTTCATGTTCACTAAAGTAGTTAACTAATGAATCTTATTGTAAAGTGTTACCATGTTTTTTATTAAAGTACTTTAAAATGCAGATTTTTTTTTTAGTTGTTTTTTTTTGTTAATTCAAGGTTGGTAAATAAGAGTCGTTATGAAGCATATTATCCTAAATCTTGATCAGAATATACAGTAAAAATACATATGATCCTAAATAATCCAACCTTTACAAATAATCTGACATCTTTGATTTCCTCATCGGTTGGTAGCAAGTTTGAACTTGCTCTGTTTAATTACGTTTTTTTCTTTTGTCCCCTCATATGTTGTCTTTTAACCCTGATGAAAGTATTTGAACATGACGCACAGTAAATAACTTTATTCATTGATTCCTCTCCACCTTGTTGGTGTTGTGACATTGCAGCCGAATAAAGCTGCCAGAGTGACTCCTTTTAAACTGCTTTCACTTTCAGATTCGAACCCTGGCTGCGCGTGCGGCTGCGTCCTTCGTCCTGTCCAATGAGAGCAACACAGCCTTGCTGAAACACTTTTCAGACCTTCTTGCAGGCATCCTACAGGTGAAGAGATGTTTTATGAGTCAGAAAGTGCTAACTAGTTCCCCTTTATGTGCTTTTAAATCTATCCTTTTGTCAAGTTTACAGTGGAGAACTGAAAGGGCGGAGGCTGGCTTGTGTATTAACACTTGTATAGTTTGATAATGCTCCCTTGTGTTCATCTTAATTATAGTGTCTGCGTTCATGCTTTGAGGTAAACTGAAGCATAAAATCAAAGATATTAGTCAAAACATTAAATACCGAATCAGAAACTAATAAATATTGAATTGTGCGTTAGGTCTTAAAGTGACAGCAGCCTATTATACCATTAATTATTATTTTTTTGTTAACTGATTTAGTCACTGCTGTTGACTAAATAACTGTTGTAGCTTGAATGATATAATTTATACAGACTCAAATACTTAAATACTACTGTTATACCTACCTGTTTTCTAATTTAAAGCAGTGTTTCTTTAGTTTATGTCTTTGTTCTATCGTAATGAGTTAGTCTAGTTAGTTTTGTTGTACAATCAAGAATTGTTTAAGTGTTGGTGTTTGTCCATTATATATTTGCATGTATAATTATGGGTTAAAAACAACAAACTATATATATATATATATATATATATATATTATACATTGCCATGGATAGAAAAAATCTGAAACTCTAGGAAGTCCTTATTGTTGAGCACTGCAAAAAAGAGAAAAGTGCACTAACGAGAATCTTTCTTTCTCCAATCAGGCGGTGAATGAATCCTGTTACCGTGGTGATGACTCTGTGCTGAAGTCATTGGTGGAGATTGCAGACACGGCCCCCAAATACTTGAGACCAAACCTGGAAGCCACGCTCCAGCTGAGCCTAAAGGTGAGCGAAGCTGGGACCGGATGCATTTATTTAATCAGAATATACAGTAAAAATACAGTTGTGTTTTCAGCATCATTATCCACACGCTTCACTGTCACATGATCTGCAGAAATCATTCTGATATGATGATTGATTTTAACGATGTACTACTGTTCAAAAGTTTGGGGACAGTCTTTTTTTTTCTTTTTTTTTTAAAGCAAGGATGTTACATTAATGTGAATCAAGATTTGTATTTATTTCTAAATGCTTGTTTTACTTTTAATTTTTTTAAATTCTTTTTAACTTTTATTCATCAAGGAAACCTGAAGTATCATATGTTCCAAAAAAAAAAAAAAGTGTTTTCAACATTGATAATTAAAAATGTTTCTTGAGCAGTAAATCAGCATATCAGAATGATTTCTGAAGATCATGTGACACTGATTCAAAAAAATGCAGCCTTGATGAGCGAAGAAACTTTTTTTACATTTATTTTTAAGTTCTTGTATGCATCTCTCGCATTATTACGCTCTCAGTTGTGCCTGGTGGTTCCTCGAGGCAGCTCGTCTGTGCTGATCCATGGGGTTTTATTTAACAGGCACATATCGATCTCTGCGATTTAATGCTTGGAAGTTGCCGTTCCCATGCAGCTTCCACAGCCCGGTTGCAGAAACATGTTTTCATGGATGTGTGAGCATATCTTAAACCATGTACTGCTTTCAGAGTGAGAATGATGCACAGCGAACACAGTAAACCATGTGACCGTATAATAGATCCAGACCAATGCAGAACAACAATCATTCTAATCTGATTAATGTGTTCGACTCCAGTTGTGTGCAGACACCAACCTCACAAACATGCAGCGACAGCTCGCGCTGGAAGTCATCGTCACACTGTCTGAGACCGCTGCTGCGATGCTGAGAAAACACACCAACATCATTGCTCAGAGCGGTAAGAGAGGGACATTTAACGCTCCATACGTCACAATACTAATTACCAGAGTCACAGCTGATGAAAGAGACACTTGTCTAGCTTAAAGCTATTAGAAGTGCACCGTACCATGCAACTTAACGTGCATTTGGACATTCTTCATCAAGTAAAAAATGATTGCAGTTCTGAAGCAACTGATCCGTTGTCACGCATCAGAAAAATGAAGCTGATAGCGATGCTGTTTACTCTCCCAGCACTGTTAATGACTTAATCATGTTTGCTCTTAAATGTTTAGTGCCTCAGATGTTGAGTATGATGGTGGATCTGGAGGAGGACGAGGAGTGGGCCATGGCTGATGAACTAGAAGATGATGATTTTGACAGGTGAGATTAATATTTGCATGGTTTTTTGTTTGTTTGTTATTGTTTGCAAAGTATTCAGGGTCACTGGGTAATTGGCATACAGTTACTAAAAATAGTTTGTTTCCGCAGCTCGCTGGGATTCGATCTCTGTGGAATTTTGTGGATGTTAAGACCGTAGTACAAATTGATATTAAAAGCAGATGAAAGTCCTAAATTCATGAAGTTATGGCACTAAATTTAGCATGTACTGCGAAAAATTTCTTTAAAAAAAAAAAAAAAAAAAAAAGAAAGCTAAACTTTCCTAAAATCAAGGTACATTTACTTAATGCAAAATTAAGAAGTCTTGTTTTAAAAAAACACACACACACACACAAAAAAAAACAAACATTACTTGAAAAGCTTGCATTAAAAAAATCTATAGACTTCATATATATTTTAGTTGACAACGTAAAAATTTGCTATTTATTTTAACTAGTTTAACTTAAACTGAGTTTTTTTTTAAACTGTAGACATTAATAAACAATGCTTTCAAACACTTATAACAAAAGTATTAATTTAACAAAAATGTAAATAATAAAAAAAAAATCAAATGATAGTCAACTAAACTTGAATATAATATAAACAAATATATATGTAGCCAAGAGACTTTTTAAATTTGTAAATTTAGCTTAGCTTGTAGTACAGTAAACTGGAAAATATTAATAAAAACCATGTGTGTTCTATATAACCATTAAATAACCCAAAACTGCCATAAACGCTACAGAATTATTAAAATGAAAAGTGGGTATGAATATAAAAACTAAAAATGTTCACTCTCTCACTATAACTTGATTTTTTTTTTTTTTTATCCTTGAAGTGTTGCTAACTCAACTATATTTGTAGACATTTATAAGTAATGATCATTGATGCATCGTTTTTTACTCCATACCTTTTTATAATTTCATTTTTAAGTCTGAAGTGTTTTTTCAGGAGCCCTGCTGTATCTGCAGCGTCTCTGCTTTGAAGCAGCGGTCACTAAAGCTGTGTTCCTGCTGATGTTTGAGTGTGATCTGACTCTGCGTCTCTCTTCAGTAATGCTGTTGCTGGAGAAAGCGCTCTGGACAGGATTGCGTGTGGCCTCGGAGGAAAGATCGTCCTTCCCATGATCAAACAGCACATCATGCAGATGCTGCAGAACCGTGAGCAGATGCCTCAGGATCTATTATTGTGATTTGCTTTTAGTAGAAGTGAGATTTCTGATGTTTATTTCCCCGCTCAGCCGACTGGAAGTACAGACACGCCGGTCTGATGGCGCTCTCTGCCATCGGCGAGGGCTGTCACCAACAGATGGAGGCCATTCTGAGCGAGATCGTCAGCTTCGTTCTGCTCTTCTGTCAGGATCCTGTAAGAACCATCACAGCACTTCACTTCTGATGTGTGTTAGCGAGAACAGACGCTAAACCTGAGCCTCTGACCCCTGCAGCACCCCAGGGTTCGTTACGCCGCCTGCAACGCTGTTGGACAGATGGCCACAGACTTCGCTCCCACCTTCCAGAAGAAGTTCCACGACAAGGTGTCGCTTTCATACGTTTACGCTTCATTTGTTACCGTTTTTTTTTCTCTCTAAACTTGTTTGATTAAAACTACTGTATTAATGGTCAGTCATTTAACTTTATAGGTTAAATATAATATAGTCACTTACATTAAGTTACTATTTGTAGTAGATGTACAATGTAATATAAGTATAATAATAATAATGGTCATAAACGATAACATTTATAACTGTAGCAGTAAATATAAATTGTTACTTTGATATAATGTATCGATTTGATATAATGTATCACAATAACATTTGTATTAAAGATATAGGGTATAATTAAAAATTACTGTAAATAAAAAAATCAATATTTTTTAAATATATAGTAATTATGTAAACTACTACTAAAAATAACAATAATAAACAGCAGTTGTGATCATTTAAATCAATGTTTCTAATTAACAATTATAGTGATATTATTATTATTATTATTATTATTATTAGGTGGTTATAAAATACAGTAATTGCTATTACATTTACTGTACAATTATAATTAATAATTAATAGAAAATGATTTATTATTGTTAGTGGTTATAAAATATGGTAATATTGATAGTATACAAATACTATAAACAAATGAATACATTTATATTTTGTAATTCTAGTAGTAAAAGAAATAACAGATAAGAATAATTATTATTTAATGGTAAAATAACGGTTTTGGTCCTTTATTTAAAGTGAAATCTGAAGTGAGCGGTGCTGGTGGTGTTCGGTCGAGTCGTCCTCTCGGAGGATGGTTTTCTCATCGATCGATGCTCTGTGTGTGTGTGTGTGCAGGTGATCTCTGCGCTCCTGCAGACGATGGAGGACCAGTCGAACCCTCGTGTCCAGGCCCACGCTGCCGCTGCGCTCATCAACTTCACCGAGGACTGTCCCAAATCCCTGCTCGCCCCTTACCTGGACAGCCTTGTCCAGCACCTGCACGTCATCATGGTGGCCAAACTCCAGGAGGTGCGTCCCGTCCTTCCTTCATCGCAGCGTTTACACAGAGATTGCATCCCAAGCTGCTGCTTTAAATGAGTTTTAGACTTCAATCTCTCTTCTTCTGTTAGGTGCACGAAGCTAACGCGGTGAGATGTAGTTTGATCTGGATCAGGGTCCGTTCAGCTTCAATTCAGAAATCAGTGTGGTTTCTTTTACGCTTGCTGAATTGGAATTGAATTGAACCTCGATTCGGATGTTGTGTGATCACACATGTGTCCCTGGAGCACAAAACCAGTCTTAAGTCTCTCGGGTATATTTTTAGCAATAGCCAAAAAAAATATTGCATGGGTAAAACCTATTGATTTCTTTAAATCAGTAGGATATTAAGTAAAGATCATGTTCCGTGAAGATATTTGGTATGTTTCCTACTGTAAATATATCAAAACTTTATTTTCTGTTAGTAAAATGCATTGCTAAGAATTTATTTGGACAACTTTTAAAGGACTTTTTCTTAGTATTTAGATTTTTTTTTTTTTTTTTGCACCCTCAGATTCCAGATTTTCAAATACAATAGTTGCATCTCGGCCAAATATTGTCCTCCTAACAAACCATACATCAATGGAAAGATTATTAATTCAGCTCTCAGCATCATAATGACTGGTTCTGTGGTCCTGGGTCTTCTGGTGCTTGTGGTGTGTGTTTAATGGCAGCGAGTCATGACTGAATGTTGTCTTTGGTTCTTCCAGCTGATCCAGAAAGGCACTAAACTGGTTCTGGAGCAGGTTGTGACGTCCATCGCTTCGGTGGCTGATACCGCGGAGGAGAAGTTTGTGCCGTACTACGATCTGTTCATGCCCTCGCTCAAACACATCGTGGAGAACGCCGTTCAGAAGGAGCTTCGTCTGCTCCGAGGGAAGACCATCGAGTGCATCAGTCTCATCGGTCTGGCTGTGGGCAAAGAGAAGGTTTGATTGTGCAAAACTAACTCTTTTATTTACATTTTTTTTTATGCACCTTTTTTTTAATTTATTTTTTTATTTTTTTACAAATTATTTAAATGCATTTTATCAAATTTATTTTATATGAATGTAATTTCTTTCAAATTGCGTTTCCCATTAAAGTAAAAAATATTGAATGGATAAAGAGATCAAAATAAATAATAAAATCAATTTATGCTCATTTAAACATTAAATGTGCCAACTTCTCTTTTGAATGGAAGTTTTTTTTTTTTTTTTTTAGGTAAAATAGCCCAAAATTAATGGATCTAGTTTAACTAATTTATTTATACCTTGACAAGTGGATTCATCTGGCTCAAGCCAACTACACTTTCGATTTATGTATTTTTTTATTTTATTTAGTTTTATTTTTTAATTATTTTATCTTTAGTTATTTTAATCTTTCCTCTTTTTTTCTATTGCACTTTTTTTTTTTTTTACTTATCCATTAAAGTAAAAAATATTGAATCTGATAAAGATCAAAGTGAAATTTCACTTTTTTTTTTGTTTATTTAAAAATTAAACTTGCCAACGTTTTAGTTTTTAACTTGATCTATTTTATTATTTCATACAATTTTTAATTGCTTTAATTTAAGTTTATTTGAATCTAAATATTTTAGTTTATTTATTTGAATAAACCTAATTTATTTCTTATATTTATTTTTATTTAATAACCTTTTTATTTTAATTTTTCCTTTTAGGTACAATAAATAACTTAAGTCATGCATCCATTTTTATTTATTTATACCTTGACATGTGAATTTATCTGGCTTAAGCGAACTACACTTTCCAATAGAAAAGTGAAGATCCTGAAAAAAACTTGGTCCACTTTATTATTTACACTAAATTACATTTTAATAATGCTCAACATACATTGCATTCATGCCATCTACTCGCTCTCTTCACCTGTGTGATTGCATCTGAACGATGTGCTTGTGTTTGTGATTTCTCTGGTAGTTCATGCCGGATGCTTCAGCAGTGATGCAGCTCCTTCTGAAGACACAGACTGATTTTAGTGATCTGGAGGATGACGATCCACAGGTCAGTGAACACCAGCCGAGCCTGATCTCTGATCTCATCTCGTGTGTGTGTGTGTTTGAGCTGCGGTCTCGTGTCTGCAGATCTCCTACATGATCTCGGCCTGGGCACGCATGTGTAAGATCCTGGGCAAGGAGTTCCAGCAGTACCTTCCTGTGGTGATGGGTCCACTGATGAAGACGGCCTCCATCAAACCTGAGGTGGCTCTGCTTGACAGTGAGTGAGCCGTCCACACTAACATAGACACTCTTATGGTTTAAATCCATCTATCTGTGTTGAAGAAATGTATTGTACTTGTTTTAAAACGGAAATTAACTCTAATTTAAGAACTAAATAATAATAATAAAAAAAATTACTCAACAAAATATTACTAAAATATTAAAATTAAAAAGAATTAAGAGCTCATTAAAAAAAATTGGATTACAACTATAAAAAAAAAACTTTATTGTAAATTGTTACCGAAAAAATAGATTTTCAACTATATTAATATTTCTGATAGTCTACAATATATAAAATATATAAGTATTGAATTAAATTTACAACTACTGTAGTAATTAGTAACACGATAAAAGACAGTTGCAATATTTTGAATCAATTCTATATTAGCTATTAATATTTTAAAATTTTTAAAATAAAACAATAGGTTAAATTAACCTATTTTTTTATTTAAAAAAAAAAAAAATCAGCATTACTGTATTTCATCAACTTTTAAAATGTAGAAATATTGATGTATACAACATTTATTGTTATACGTAGGTGATAAAGAAAATCAGTATTACTATATTTTACCTTTATTTAAATTCTACATTAACAAAGAAAACTGTTTCTTAGTGAAAAAGTGTAGATTTAGTTGTTAAATACTGATTTATTTAAATTATGGATGTTGTTGAGTTTCATTTAAATCTATTTATTATTGATAATCGTATTGAACCCAAAATGTTTCTTCAGATTTCGCTTAATGCAAGTGTTAGATTAGTAGCCTTTGACTCTTTTGGAGTTTGTGGTAACACGTCTTGGTGCGACTCGTTCAGCTCAGGACATGGAGAACATGACTGAAGACGACGGCTGGGAGTTTGTGAATCTGGGGGACCAGCAGAGTTTTGGGATAAAGACGGCAGGACTGGAGGAGAAAGCCACCGCGTGTCAGATGCTGGTGAGACGAAGATCATTACCATTAAACCAGTGAGCACTAACTGAGCCTCCAGAACCAACGCTCGAGGAACCTAAAGGAGGTTTTGTTTTCAATCGAGTCTGGAAATGTAACAGCCACTATATTTCCTAATTCAAAATTCATTTGAACAAAATAATGCATTTCAAATTGTATAATAAATGTATGCATTTTAATGAAATGATGCATGCAAGTGTGAGTAGATTCATCTGCTTTTAACAGTTCAAGTCCATGTTGGGTCCTGTAACTTGCCTAATCTCTGGTGTGTTGCAACACAAGAGGTTTGTGTTGAATGTCTGGGGTGATATTTAATGTTGTCTTGTGTTATTCCTCAGGTGTGCTACGCTAAAGAGCTGAAGGAAGGGTTCGTCGAGTACACGGAGCAAGTGGTCAAGCTGATGGTTCCTCTGCTGAAGTTCTACTTCCATGATGATATCCTTCATGAGATCACGGTCACTTTACTGGATCTTCTGCAGCGGAATGATCCAGAATGGTCTTCTTTAATCTGGAGTGCAGGACGGGTTTATTATCATTTAACTCAAAGTGCTGAAACAACTAAAACCAAGAGCTGCGTATAAATAAACACATGAAAATGACAAATGCACAAAGAAATTACTGAAACATTAAAATGGTAAATATAAAAAATTTGGAATACAACGAAATATTTATGTATATATAAATAAAATTAATTGCATTACTAAAACATGAAAATGGAAAATATTAAGAACTAATAAAACAATTGGAATACAACTATAAAATAAATATATATGCATGTATGTTTATGTAAATAAAATGAACTGCTTTTAAAAAAACTAAATGACAAACGTGCAACAAAATAACTTAAACATGAAAACGGAAAATATAAACCTTTTTTTAACGTTCGTGATTGTAGTTATTTTTAAAAAATGTTTAAATGGTCCTTGTTCTGTTTATGTAGTAAAAAAAAAAAATTCAGTTCACACATTTCCAAGGCACCATTTCTCACTTTATTTTTAATTTCACTTGAAGTACTTAAAACTAATAAAATTAGACGCATTAAAATAAAACAATGCAGTTTAGCCTTCACAAATAAGTGCACAATTTTAAACTTTCAGAAATAACTGGAAATGTGTATTTTTACATTTTTGTCTATAGCTATTCCCGTTTTAGTCTTTTATTTCATCAACTGTAACTACATTTGTTTTGCAACTTTAGTTTTTTTTTTTTCCCAGAGTAATGACTAAGTTTTGTTTGTAAGCTGGACTTATCCTGAAGCTTCTCAGTTCCTGTTGTTCAGAGATGATTGTTCGTGCACCTGAGACTCTGTTAGCATCCTTAGCGTGTGTTTGACGTGTGCGTGTGGCGGCGTCCGAGTCCATGCCTCTCCTGCTGGAGTGCGCTCGCGTCCGAGGCCCAGAATACCTGACGCAGATGTGGCACTTCATGTGTGACGCCCTCATCAAAGCCATCGGCACCGAGCCTGACTCTGACGTGCTGTCGGAAATCATGCACTCGTTTGCGAAGGTAACGGGTTGAAGAAGCTCTGTTCAGCAGTGTTTGTGTTTGTTTTAATAAGTGAATGTGTTGTCATTAGTGCATCGAGCTGATGGGAGACGGATGCCTGAACAACGAGCACTTCGAGGAGCTGAGCGGCATTTTAAAAGGAAAACTAGAGGAGCACTTTAAGAACCAGGAGGTCAGACAAGGTAAGTCGCACAGGAATTAAGTGCTAACAGAGGCTGGTTATTGGATTAAAATACAGGAAAAATCATTTCTGTGTGAATCTGTTCAAATGTTTTATTCCCATGATGCAAAGATGAGTTTTAAGCATCATTGCTCCAGTCTTCAGTGTCACATGGTTCTTCAGAAATCATTCTGATATGATGATTTACTGCTTAAGAAACATTTCTGATTTGACTGTTGCTGAAGATTTTTTTTTATTTTTTTTTTATTTTTTTTTTATATTTTGATTTTTTTCAGGTTTCCCTGATTTCTAGAAAGTTTCAAAAGAACAGTGATTTGAAATAGAAATATTTTGTAGCATAAGTTTCTGTACTGACACTTTTGATCAGTTTAGTTCATCATTCGTGGATGAAATGATACATTTTTCAAAAACTAATCTTACTGAGTTTTGAATTTATTTGAATTTTCAAATATATTTTTAGGCCCTTGTAAAATCCTTTTTCCTTATTCTTTTACTTTCTCTTGCGCTTACAATTTTTTATTTTTTTTTCTGGATTCTGTTTTAATTATTAGATTTAACATTTTTAGAAACCAGAAAATGTATATAATTGATATGAAACTTCAATTTTACAATAAAGCCTCAAACTAATGACAGCTGGCAAAAAAGATTTACTATGCAATGTTTTGAGAATTATCTGTAAATTAAAGGATTAAATTATTTTGATTGGCCATTATCAGCATTCATTAAGGCCTTATTCCCATTGATTTCCTATGTTTACGTGGCGTAATCAGTTTTCATATGAAAAGTCATACAGGTTTGTGAAGTTTTACTAATGGTATCTGTTCTCCGCAGCCAAACGACAAGATGAAGACTATGACGAGCAGGTGGAGGAGACGTTACAAGACGAGGTGCGCAGCTCATCTAACATGCGTTGCTTCGGAGCAGTTAATTGGTTTAGGTGACTAATCGTGAAGCGCCTCTTGATCTGTGTTCAGGATGACAATGACGTGTACATCCTGACCAAGGTTTCGGACATCCTGCACTCCATCTTCAGCAGCTACAGAGAGAAGGTTCTCCCGTGGTTCGAGCAGCTGCTGCAGCTCTTCGTCAATCTGATCGTGAGTCCGCGTTTCTGTCCCTAGCCTTTACAGAAATATCACACTTGAAAAACACTTTAGGGATGCAATTTATTTATAGTCGAAGTTAAAATTAAATGTCTTAGATTTTGGACACAATATTGACCGTTTCCGCTTGGTTTGCTGATGAAATTGGCTCCAGTCAAAGCCACAGCAGAACCGTTTCGAACGAATCAAATGAGTCAATGATTCATTAACCCCTTCATGCAGTAGTCACTTGCCTCATTTCTGAATGAATCATCTGTCTGAACAAATCTAATGAATGAATAAATGACTCATTCAAACAGTCATTTGCTGCCACCTACTGGTGGTGGTTTCATATTTAAAACCATTGCATTTTTTCCTCCGATATTTTCTTTACTTTTTTTTTTTTTTTTATAACACTAATTTTATAAAATTCTTCATGCATTTTAAATTTTACAGTGTAAATGCATTTATGGCACCTCAGCTTCATCAAACTGTGTAAATACTTTAAGGCTGATGCAGTGGAAACATGGAGTTTGATACTGAATTAATTGAAACAATGTAAAAATATGTGGTGAAAGATGACCCATTTTAATACGATTAGTCAGAAAAATGACCATTTATGATGCATGGTGGGAAATGACATCTGTATGTTATATACAGCAACTGCTTTTCAGTTAACTGTTATTTCGATCTCTTTTCTAGTCGCAGAGCACTTTATTTTTTGAGAGCGGTTTAACTGATAGAACATCTCTAACTTCGTCCAGATTGGGGGAATTGTAATATTTAATAAATTATTTGCATTAAAGTATAGATTTTTGTTTAAGCTGTCAATTATAGTTTTTAGAAAGAAAATCTGTCAAAGAATTGACTAAGAACATTGCATGTTTCTTTTGAAATAAAAACCTGAAGATATGAGAAGAAAGGCCTGTAAGTCTTCAGTTATCAGAAATGTTTTAATTTATCTCATGCAAAGCTTTTAGTTGAACTCACTGGTGTGACCTGCTTTGTTACTACTTAATTACTTAAACTATTTAATTTAGTGAATATACCATGATTGCATTTTTCATGAAAATTGTCACTAGTGTCACATTCATTATGGGTAAATAAATGCACAAAAAAAAAATCTTTAAACTGTCATTTGTGCTTTTGTAAAATCAAGAGGTAATCTAATATTGAAAAATTGTTAGAAAAAAATCTTGTCATACCAAAAGTGGAGATATCTGTAGAATGTTATAGTGTTTATGGTGTTGTGTTCGTGACAGTGTCCTCACAGACCCTGGGCGGACAGACAGTGGGGTCTGTGTATATTCGATGATGTCATCGAACACTGCAGCCCGTCTTCCTTCAAATACGCGGAGTACTTCCTGCGGCCCATGATGCAGGCGCTGTGTGACAGCAGTCCCGAGGTGCGGCAGGCGGCGGCGTACGGCGTCGGGGTCATGGCTCAGTTTGGAGGAGAGAGCTACAGGCCTGCATTCACAGGTGAGACATCCTCGGTGACTTCCAGCATTATTAGCATCAGTAGGGCTCTATGAAATGGGTGCTGTTTGTTCCCAAATTCGTTTCTTTTTCTGGATTCTGCTTTTTTGTTTTTTGGGAATGGTTTTATTTTTTTCTCCCCCTAATAGTTTAATTTTAGTAATCAAAAAGCATGTCCCTTTTTTTTTTTTTTTTTTTTTTTTTTTTTATTTATTTATTTTTTATACTAATTATCTGATGCAGTTTATTTTTGGTTTAAGTTAAACAAATTACATCTTTAAGGCCCTTTTTGAATTATTATTTTATTTTTTTACTATTCATTAAGTTTTTATTTTCCGAAGTTCTTTTTTTTTTTTTTTCTGGATTCGGTTAACTGTTTTTAGTAATCCTAAAACGCATCCAATTAATTGAAATCATGAAACTTGTATGGTTTAAAAAAAAAATTTTAAAAATAAAAGCATGTGTAATTAATTGAAGTCATGAAAGAAATTAGTTGAAGTATGAAATTTGACTTGAGTCTATGTATTTATTTATAGTGTTTTTTTTTTTTTTTTTTTTTTTTGTCCTTTACCCCCAAAACTTTAGTTTTCATTTAGAATTTTTTTTTTCTAAGTTAGTTTGAATTTGGATTGTTTTAAGTAAATTTTAGTTATTAAAAACCATCTAATTAACTGATTTTATGATGCCTGTTAATTGAAATTTATTGAAAGTATAATAACCGTTCCTCTCTTTTCAGACTACATTTTAATGATCTTATTAAAAAAAAAAAGAATTTGATTTTAGTATTTATTTTTTATTTGCCAGATGCCTTGACACTGTGCTGTTGGTTTTGTTTAACTAGAGGATTCTGTGTGTTAATGTTTTTCTGCTTCATGGACATCATCTTCGATTCGTTGTTCTTCCAGAGGCCGTTCCTCTTCTCGTGGGTGTGATCCAGTCTCCAGACTCCAGAGCTAAAGAAAACGCCAACGCCACGGAGAACTGCATCTCTGCTGTGGCCAAAGTCATGAAGTACCGCCCCGAGTGCGTCAACGTGACCGAGCTCCTCCCTCATTGGCTGTCCTGGCTGCCACTCAACGAGGATAAAGAGGAGGCCGTCCACACCTTCAACTATCTCTGTGACCTCATCGAAAGGTGCGTGTCTGTCACCCGACGTCAACTCTGAGACTCTTAGAAACAGATTTGAGTTGAACCTTTGTTTTCCTCCGACAGTAACAATCCCATCGTTCTTGGACCTGATAATACGAACCTTCCCAAGATTTTCATCATCATCGCTGACGGTGTTGTGAATGAATCGATTAAAGGGGAAGACGGTTGCAGCAAACGATTGGCCAACGTGATTCGTCAAGTACAAGTGAGTTTGATGTCATGTGAACGGACTGCTTTATCACATTCACCTGTAGACAACCTCTGATGCAGGATTGCAAAATTAAATCAATTCTATTTATTCCCCTTTTAATATAAAAACATATAACACATAAATGACTTGGTGAATATTATTGTTTGTAATTGTTATATTGGTGCATATATAGACTTAAATAGCAGCCATGCCTTATTAATTTACAATAAAAGGGCATGTTTATCAAATATAAATCTCTTTATGCACGTTGATGTAGTGTTAGCATTCAGAATTCCTGGCCTAGCATTGATTTAAATGAATGTAGATATTTCTAATTGTTATATCGGTGACTATAAATATTTAATAGTTTATCCTTGTTCTTTAATGATCTTGTGAAATACAAATATTCAGTATGTGTTGATCTAAATATTGCAAATTGTAATGTTTTAAAATTTTATCTGATTTGTCATCCTAGTCATGTACCGGAAATTATTTCTATTTCTTTTATATACACACGTAGTATATATGCAATATCATATTCAAATGTATGCATTTAAATATTGCATGCACTTGCTTTTTAATTGAATTAATTTCAGTTGTATATATAGTTAAATATTTGTATTTGATATCTATATAGTGTAAATCTAGAAATGTTCAAGAAATGTTTCTTGCATGTTTATGCATGCTTTTAAATGTTTGTTTTGCTATATGCATATGTTGAATTGTTTATTCTTGTTCTTTAAAAATCCATGTTTTCCTAATAAATGCTCTAAGATATATTTTTAGTATGCATGATGATAGATTTTTAGATCATTTCCGAGCACCGGCAGGATGTAGCATGTATTGATTACGATGCATGCTACCTCTCTCCAGGTTTCTGGGGGACTCTGGACGCAGTGTGTATCGGCGCTCAACGAGGCGCAGCAGAAGGCCATCCAGGACCTCCTGAACACGGCCTGAGTGAACGAGCGAAGCCTTAACCCTGTAAAACAGCCCATCGATTGAGGATTCAAAACTGTGCACCTGGAATTCCAACATCTAGATTTTTGGCCCTTTCCCAGTTTCGAGTTAACGTCATGTGACTTGAGTTTGTGTTGGGCCTCTGAGCCGTCTGGACCTGATCTCTCGAAGGCTTGGGGCAGAGTGTGACCAACG
Source organism: Carassius gibelio (assembly GCF_023724105.1). Classification (NCBI taxonomy): domain Eukaryota; kingdom Metazoa; phylum Chordata; class Actinopteri; order Cypriniformes; family Cyprinidae; genus Carassius; species Carassius gibelio. The sequence continues at coordinate 3,669,357 of NC_068396.1, forward strand.
GCTTCAGAAACCCTCGTCTTGAGCGGACATTGGGGGGGGGGTTAGGGGTATGAAACTAACAGTCATCCATCGTAGATCTTTAAGAATCTCTGGTGTAGAAATTGTGCTTTTCTCCCTTCTGAGATCAGTTCTAGTGTCTGTGGATCCTTGCCGAAGCTGATTTAAGGCTTGGTCCGACTCTTCTCCGACGGATCGGACTCATGTTGGTTGAGCTCGAATGCAGTAGAGCGATGATGCAGCGGTGAAGTCATCAACTTTTTGGTTTTCTTTTAGGCTTTTGTTTTTCTTCTCTTGGACGCCGGTGCTGATGTTTGGGAGAAACGCTGATGATCTCTGTGTTACGGCTAATATTTTCTCACTTAATCCACGCACTGAAATAAACACCATTGGGAAACCAGGACTCTTGGTTCGGGCTTCTGATATATTATGAAGGAAATGCACAAATCTGAGCCCGGTTGGCTTAATAGTGGTCACGTGTCCATGCAACATTTGTATGATATGCAATTTCTCCTGGTTAATCATTTTACAACACTTTCAGTATTAAAACTGCAAGACATGATCAACTCCGTGTCAGCGTTTCATTGCAAACTGAATGCTCTCAATATGAACTGAATTCAGTTCAAATGTTTCGTTCCTCAGGTTCTGATTCTTAACTAGTAAACTTTTGATTTTAAATAGTTTTACTTTCTCGAGTGCTCCTCAACCATTGTTTAGGAGAGGCTACAGCTTATGGAGTCTATATAATGCCACATTTTGCAAAGGAAAATAGTTTTGCAAATGAAAGTATTGAGAAAAATGTGCTTTTTGAAAACAAAAATAAAGATTTGCAAAATATAAATGAAACTGTGAAAGCAATGATTTTGCAATATATATCTTCCATGGCCATATGCTATTTTCTTTTGCAATTCTTTATTTTTGTTGGCAAAAATCAATTTCTTTTTCTCAATACTTTCATTTTCGTTTGCAAAACTTTAAAATGTTGCATCATAATTGACATTATATTGACTCTGTAGAAGCTAACATTAAGGAAGCTGTTTATGGTTTTACAGCAGTAACCACAGATGAACTTGATTGGGAGCTTATATATAAGGTTTGTCAATAGCAACATTAGTAAAATCTCGTGAAAAAAAAAAAAGAATAGCACTCAATATCTATTTGTTCAGTTTTTAAATTAGTTCTAGTCAAAACAAACATGCACAGGATGCAAATTAACATTGATTTAAGATGCTACTGGCCTGGGTTTATCATCTGTCAGCGAGCGTTTTGCTGAATTTAACTTTTGGCGGGAGTGAAAATGAGGCTGTGAAAGGATGAAGTATGGCGCCTCCAGTGGATTGTGTTTAATGAGTTGGTGCTTGTTCAGCTAAAGAAAAAACAGATGTCATTTAAATTCGTTACTAAATTAAATTAGTTACTAATTGCATCTTAAAGTGGTATTCGATTACTAATTATCAGCTCTAGAACTATTGCGTTATTTATTAACTTCTATATCCCAGATCAACCTAGACCAAATGAAAAAATTAAAGGCACAAAACTCGTTTTTTTTTTTAAAGACTTTAAACATAAAATTGCATCATTAACTCTTGAACTGACCAAAAAGGAGGACTCATTAAAAACCTACGTTTTAACTCCATTAAATCCACTGTTTTATACAGAATTATTTAATAGTCTGTGTACTGTAGTATTTTATGAATTACATAACTACTAAATTAGATTAAAGATATGCCTTTACCTTTTTAAGGAAAAAGTAATTTAGTAATATATTAGACTTTACACTGGCACCAGTTGAAGGAACTATATTTTGGTAGCAATTAAAATGGTATTTATTGGGAACCATAGAAGTCAACATTGAAAGTGGATCAAAAAACGTTGAGACAAGAACACATTTTTGGTTTCAGGACAGCTTTGGTAAAAGGTTTTGATCCACATCTGCTTCAGATGTTGACTTGTTGTAAATTGTAGCTTATGTTGTAATATCTTGGACTGATTTCATCTGAATCGATCGATCAGGATTCCTTTAAATGTTATTAGAGAATCCCGTAATAGTAATTACTGAGCCCCTCCCCCTTATTTATTAATTTATTTATTTGAAGGGAAGTGACGCATCCACAGCATGGTGGCGCTGTTACTCATCACAGTTCTTTATAAGACAGTATAAATTGTAGATTATCAAAAGAATCACTTGTGATTTTATACTCCTTGAATTGTAAAAATGTAATGTGGCTTTTTACCTTGGTAAAATGAAATGAGGTACCACTTGACTTGACTTTAATGTTCTTCCAAGTGTACTATGGTACTGGGGTGTCTCCCAAAAACGTACAGCCTCGAGGACTCGAGCAGGTGTAGTTCGACTCCGCCGCCAGGGGGCGCTGTTCTCACGAGGCTGTAGTGCTGAGGCTGGAGGCGGTGTTTTATTGTATGAAAACTGTTTGGGATCAGTTCAGTCATGGCGTCTGGGAAGACGGTGGATTGCAGCGCTTCCCGCGGATAACCGTGAACGAACCGATTTAACGCGACTCCATCCGCTGCTCTGCGCGCTGCTCCCGCGGAATATCGTTTAACGACACCGTGACGGAGCTATCCGGACGCTAGGAGGATTCATTCAGCAGTAAAGGTGAGATTCTGCGCTGTTTCATTGGCTCGCAGTAAACCGGCGGCTGCGAGCAAAAGTAACTATTAATCTTACGATCGCTGGATACATTGTAGCGGTTCCCATGGCTACACGATTAGATCAATCGCGCCGCAGCTGTTGCCACGCGTCATATCGTTTGATTCTACTCCTCAAAGATTTACTATAGTGCTTTACCATAGTGCTTTTACACTACTCTGTTGTACTTTCACGTCTAGCAAAAAATACTATGGTGATACCATGTTTTATTTGATTCTACAAAAGTACATTTGAAGTATGCATCGTACAGTGATGCTAGTTTATTTAAATGCACTCTGAGGTAGTTCCAAGAATGCATTGACCCTTGTCCAAATACATAGCATTACCATAGTAAATGTTTTATGGTGTTATTGGATAACATCATCCATACAATGGCGTTAGCACAGCATGGTCACATTGCTTTATCCTCAGCCTGCTTTTTAACTAATGCAACGCATCACATTGATGTATGGGTATATGAATAGATGAAGCACATGCATAGACATGCCTTTTCTTAATTGCATTATTTTTTAACGTAATGTGGTATTTTAAGTGGCTGTACTGGACAATATGGAATTTCCCTGTCAACTGAATTCTTGATTCGGCTAAACCACACACACACACACAAACACAGTCAACACAGCTTAACCTAGTAACATCTGAACCTCAGGGATTACTTGAATAACCTACATCTGCTGGCCCACTGTAAACACACGCATTGGCATGGATTTCCAAAGTCTTTTAGCAAAATTACCACTTAATCATAATTTCTACAGTTTAGCTTCATATTTCCCGTTTTTAAAAATCAAAACAATATTTCATGCAGTAATTATAGACATTTAATACGAAATTTACTCATTATTGTTATTTCTGTTAAAAATGTGTGTGTGTGTGTGTGTGTGTGTGTAGGGGGTTGTGGGCAATTACTAGATGGTTAGTCAAAAGAACCTCATTACACGACATGCACAGTAAAGTGTGTACTTGTCACTTAAAACCAAAGCTGCACAACCAACTCCAACAAAAAATGGAAAACTTGATGCACTGTAGCTGTTCATTTACACGACAACGTTTTGGGGGCCTTAAACTTTGGAAATGGGTTTCAAAAGTGCAAGTTTTTGGAAAAATTACTGTTATTGTCTCCATGAAAATTTGTGAAAATGGTGATATCATGTGTAAGCTTGTTATGTGTTCAGTCTGTAGGAATTCATATGTGTGCATGCCTTGATAATACTACGGTGGCCCTGTGGTGCACAACACAACTAAAACTCTACAACACTTAGGATTGATTTGGTTGTTTTGTGCTATTTTAGCTCTGTTGCGACTTGTTTCTATTATGTTGCTACTTTCTTCTGTTCCCATGTGACTTTTTTATGTTATGTTGCGAGTTTTGTTTCCACTCCGTTGAGGCTTGTTTCTGTTGTGTTGTGCTAATTTTGTTGTGTTGAGGCTTGTTTTCTTTGTGATCTTGTTGTGTTGTGCACTACTTGGCCGTGGTTTAATGTAGCACTTTTAGTCATTTATTTGAATCCATGTGAATGCAAAGAAAAACTTGCCTGTCTGTTTTGAGTACAATCATTGTCATGCATGTTAATCCCAATAGGAATTTTAAGTATTGCTTTGCAAACATTAGTATTTAGACATTATGATCAGGGTCGCACTAGGCGATAGAATGAGTCCTCCTCAAAGTCTGCTTCACAGAGTTTCTCTTCCCATCAGGCCCTGAGCCTGCGGTGTTGATCCATGCGCTCAGATGTGTATGTTGAGTCTGTCTCACACTGAAGCCTCTGTTTCACTCCGTGCGCCTCAATGAACACTGGGAACTTTCAGGCAAACAAGTTGAAAGGCAGGTTAACTAGCCGAGCGAGAGTCTGGGAACGAACCCACGCTGCACGCACTGTGTTCCTCGTTCGCTGTTTTCTGTGATGGGTGTGTGTGTGTTTGTATAGGATGGATAAAGAAAGCTTGTTTGCGTGAGAGTGTTTAAATAAAGTAAAAGTTTGGGAAGCCATCACATACCCTGTTTTACCCTCCATGAGATCATTGACTAGCAACTTGCTACTGAAATAGGTTTGCACTTTGGTTTTAATGACACATGATAGCTTTCGCTCCCGGAGAACTTCCTGTTTCTTGTCTCAGACGAGCTGTTTATCTGTGTGTGACCTTCCTTCTGTGGTTCCTTCTTTGTGTAAAACTTTCCCATTTGTGGCCTGCTTGCAGAGGTTTCTGTTTCACTCATTTGTCAGAGTTTACTGTGATGGTTTAGCATGAGACACTTCCTGCTAATGGACAGCTATAGAAAGATGTGCTGCACTGTATCAGGATGCTCTTATATAATAACACTTTAGTAAACACACTTTTTAAGCATTTTGGCTGTGCTGTTACTCGTCAATGGCGTCTGGGAACTTAAAATTTTTTTTTTTTTTAAACTGGTTTCAAAGTGCATGTTTTTATTTTTTATTATGCAAATTATCATCTCCATATAAACAACCAAAATGCACATTATTGTGAAGGTTGAAGTCGTGCACATGCATGTTACATGCTCAGTCTGTAGGGATGTATATGTGTGTATTCAGAGTGATTTTAGTCGATTCACTTGAACAGGGATCATATGTAGCGCTGCAACAAATGATTATTAAAACGATTAATCGACTTGTTGCTCACACAAATTAATCAGTAGACTTTGATCAATTATTCAGCTTTTGCAGTTCGTTAAAATATAGTTATGCATATTCATTTCATACATATAGAGCTGCTTTAAAGTAGAAAATCAAGTTGTAATTTTTACTGAAACTGACGATGCTTTTTCATGTTTAATACTGTAGAGCTGTTTGGTGTTAGCCTATATAAATAAATGTCAAGTGACATCCACATTCACATCACTCTGCTCTGATGCTTTCTTCACTGCTGTTTTCTTCATATTAGGGTTGTGCAAAAAACAACCGCAGACTTGGCAACACTGGTTCAGGTGGAGCGGCATTTACGACACAGAGCCGTAGTTCATGGACCAGCTACACAAAATCACTTTTAAAATCTGCAATGAATCGTCTGCGATTTTGAAATCGGTTTGTGTAGATTGTCAATGAACTTCGGCTCTGTGTAGTAAAGGCCAACCAGTGTTGCCAAGTCTGCAGTAGTTTTTCATCCCTTCGGGTCCTAGTTGCCTGTACGCAAAACATTTAAAAAAAACATTTTGGTACATTTTTGTTATGTAAATTCACTTACAACCTCTGAACAACTAATTGAAAATATAAAAATTAAAAATGTAATTTGTAGTATTGCGTTTCAGTGATTGTCCATCTCTCAGTGCAGCTGAAATGAGAAACACTGCTATGGGAACGTGATTCCTCATCTTTATGTTTGTCCGATCTCCTTTGGGAGAGATTATGAGCTCTGAGAAAACATAAACGAAGCTCCTCTGAGATGATCTGAGCAGAAGCTGGAGTGTGAGAAAGTCTTGGTGAAGCAGAAGAAGCTCGGTCAACCTGTTGAACCAGTAACCGGTGCGCTTCTTGTCAAGTGTGTTTCTAACCAGCGCATGGTTAAAACAAAATCTTTACCCAACAACAGAGGAGTTTCTTCTGCAAATGGCCTGTTAAAAATGGGTGAACTAAAGATAGCACGAGGAAGATTAAGGATAATGAAAGTGCATTTGTCATCATGTTTCTGTAAGTGGGTTTTAATGGCTCTGGTTTGAATGGAAATCCAGCTCTTTCGAGGTCTTTGTTCGCTGCCGTTTGTGTTTGGATTGTTCTCGTGATCGGTCTGTCTGTAATTACCGGGCCGCTCCGGTACAGTGAGGCTTTGCTAATAAAGCGGCAGAGGTTCATTGGTTTATGCATAAATTAGACCCTCAAGTCTCTGTCCCGAACGAGTGGGTTTTGGGCGGGTAATGAAACTTGCAGCCGGGGGGGATTAATGGTCCCCGAGGAGCCGCTTCTCAATTACTCATTCAGTTTAAATGTGTGTAACCAGTAACTTCGGCCTGGGACAGGAAAGAATGGGCCCCTTTATTGCGGTGTTTGTGCTTGTGGACCGGCCCCTGAAGACTTCATGGGAGCCTGTTGGTCTTTCTCTCTCTGTCCCGTTCACTCTCTTCATCATCTAGTCCTCTTTGTCACACAGAAGATCAAGTCAACTCAAGCTCCTGTTACAGTGAACATCTCCCTCGCTCTCTTGTTCTCTCGATGAACAAAGCTCTATTGGTCAGCTCTGACCTCATTAACATCACATCCTCTGGATCTACTCGTATCATCATGCCACAGATGGACTCAGCGGGTCTTTGGGATGGTGGTTCGTGTAGGTTGAATCAAATGGGTTTTCTAACGGTGTAGATGTGTAACCCCCCTCATGTCTGTTAATCTGTCCAGACTCGTCTCTCTATCACACGTCTAAGTGCTGGTGAGGAATGTGATTCTTTGGTAATCAAATTAGAGTTGAGTGTGTGGATCTGAGAGTCAGTCAGTGCGGTTTCGTGTTAGAGAAGTCACGGAGTTTGTTCAGTCTGTGCAGTCTGTTGCTCTGCAGTCTTTGCCCATTTTCATTGGGAATTAGTTACACTGCAAGGTAAAAAAAAAAAAAAAAGATTAATATTATTTCCATTTTTTGTGTGTGTGTGTTATTTTTTTTCTGAAATCTGTGAAATGTATTTTTTCTGAGTAAATTCAACATCAATAGTTTTTCAATGTGTCTTGTATTTTCTTTCTGGCACTGTTTGCTTTCAGCTTTTAATTTTATATTATTGCATTTTATTTTATTTTATTGCATTTAATGGCATTTCATTGCATTTTGTTTTGCTTGATTGTATGTTTTATTTTTTGCATTGCTTTGCATTTTTATTTTTATTAATTTTTTATAACATTGCATTGCATTTTATTTTGTTTCATTGCATTGCACTTTATTTTGCTTTATTGCATTTTGCTTTATTTTTTGCATTGCATTTCATTTTGTAAAGATTGGAGTATAAGAACATACTATTTCAGTCTTTCTACTTCAAATTTCATGTAAAGTTCAATGGTACTTGGTGGTACTTGTTTATTTACTTGCAATTTCGGATTAAATATACGTCAGTTTTCTTTTTTTTCTTTTTTTTCCTGACCTAATGTTCCTGTCACTTGCATGTTTTGTATGTAGAATTGAATCCTGATGCTTTGTTATGCAGCAGTGTCATGTTTGCTTAGTGTGCAGATCCTCATGGCAGTGTGTGTGTGTGTGTGTGTGTGTGTGTGTGTGTGTTGTAAACAGCAGGAAGCCCTACTGTACATGTTCCTGTTATGTTATGTTTGTAGTGTACTTCTGAGGTTCCTGATGAAGAATTGAAAGTGGCGTCTCCATAGAAACCTCTTCAGGTTATCATAGGAGACTCTTTTCAGTGCTAGGAGCGGATAAACGGCCTCTCATCTCTCTTTGATACAAACGCACCGTTTGAGAGTTTGATTATCTGCTGAGCTGTGTGTGCGGTTTGGCTCATTTTCCATCTGTGATTCCTGTAACTCATTACATGCAGCCACATGTGTTTTTATCTTGTGTTTTTGATTGGCTGATGTCTAGAGAACAGGCTGGCAGATGAATGATACGATACGTCTCTCCCAAGCACGAGGGGTGCTGCACTGAATATTGATATTGTTTTTATTCAGGAATTCAATAAGCAAGACGGCTATATCAAGTAACTGACATTTTAGAAACAATATGACCAGATGTTTGCTTTTATTGTGCTTTGTCAAAGAAATAGACGACGAAATGAGTGTAAATGGATTGAGCGTGTGAGGTAGACAAAATCTGAAAAATATTATATACATTTTATTTTTATTTTTTTCCTGTTTATACTCAACATCATTGTCAGAACATTTGCCAAATTGCCGACAAGCAAAGACTGTAAATCTGTGGTTTATTGTTGCTGTTGATAGATTGATGTTCACTGAAATACTCTATTAAAATTTTATTGTATAACCCTTTATTTGAGGGTGAATGACGATTCCTAACGGAGGAGGCAGCGCTCCAGTTACTTCAAATAGAAGTGCTGTTTACTTTACAGTCAAATATAATTCTGTATAATTTAGACCCTTCAAACATAGTCATTTAAAACAGCATGCTTTGAAATATTTTGGAGGACATCTGTAACAGGGTTTAGATGTAAGTGGGCAGATTTCTTTAAGTCTCATAAAGACAGGCTAGCATGAGGACAGTTCTGGTTTTAGTGTCTTATTTGAAGGAATATCCCATCTTTAATGAACATTTCTGCTTCTTGATGTTTCCAAAACAAGTGGAAGGTTAAAATGATTGCCCATTCAACCACGCTAGCTTATAATCCAGTCATTATCTTGGAGGTACAGTGTGTGATCTAGTTCTTTAGGGTTAGAAATCCCTGGATTTAATGCCTCTAAACCCTTCCTAATGATTTCCTAAACCCATAAACACTGATTTTTCAGTGGTGAGAGATGATGGGCCTATTGTTTGACTTTAAGCTGTCACTACAGTATTAAAAACCTTGTTGAGTTCAAGGTTTTCTAAAAGTATAATAGTTCAGTCACAAACATGTATACAACACATTTCATTGCATTTTAATTTTATTACATTTAAAAAAAATGTATTGCAGTGCATTTTGCTACACTGAATTGCATTACATTTCTTTTTATTGCATTTTTTACTTTGAAATGCATACAATTTAATTCATTAAATTGGATTTTTTTTTTATTGCATTGTATTTTGTTGTATTGAATTACATCTCATTATTACATGAAGTTGCATTAAATTGCATACTGTTATATTACATTGACTTGCATTGCACTTTATTGCATTGCAATGCATTTTAATGCAGTGAATCGCATTGCATGTTATTGCATTGAAATGCATCACATTTTACTGCACTGAATTGCATTTTTATTGCATTGCATTCTGTTGCATTAAATTACATCTTTTATTACATGAAATTCCATTAAATTTAAATAACATAACATTGCATTGCATTGCATTGCATTGAAATGCTTTGCATATTGTTGCATTTTATTGCATTCATTTTTTTATTACATTGCATCAATTACAATGCAGAGGTTAAAATGGGATTGAAATCACCAAGTATGTCTACAAAATTTGCCTGACCTGTTGGTTCCAGGTTGATTTGAATGGTTCACTTCTTTACCAATGGTTTTTTGAGCTGGTCATAACTAACATCTGTGTTTATTTGGATAACTAGCAGTCAGGCAGAGTGAGGAGAATGTGAGAATTTGCTATAGCAGCACAAGTAGTTTACTGCAGAAATACACATTTCAGGAATCATAAATCATTCCATGCTCCTTTGGCATTTTCCAGGGCAGCGCATGGTTTAAATTCCAGCTGTAAAAAGGAAAACTTTGTAAACGTCTGTAGCGATCACTAGACCAGCTTTAGAGGAAAGTATAGAGTCTGTGTGTTCTGGACCTTGTATAAACGTTTCAATAATTTGTGTTGTCAGGTAGGTTTGCAGCAGTATGGTGGAGCCAGAGGAGCGTCCCTCAGTGGCGGGCCAGAGGCTTGGGGCCCCTGAGAGCATGGGCATCAGTACGCTGGAGCCTGGTCAGCGGCCCCCCACCATGCCCCCCGGCAGACAGGTCTCCATCCGGGTCCAGATGCTGGATGACACTCAGGAAGTCTTTGAAATCTCAGTAAGGCATTATTTACTTTCTGTGTTTTTTTTGTTTTTGTTTTTTCTATTGCATTGCATGACATTATATTGCATTGCATTTTGATTTACTTTGTTTGAACTATTGCATTTTTAATTTCAACTATTTTATTGCATTCGATTACATTTTATTTTCAATGCATTGCCTTCAGTTTTATTGATTTGCATTGTGTTTTATTTATTGCATTTAATGCATATAAGACAGGACAACAGTGGACAATGTAAGGAAATCATGTGACAACAGTGCTGCATACTACTATTTGAATGACTTGTTATTGCATCATTTGTATTATGTTTCTTACAAATTGTTGGCAGGAAGCAAGTAATTTATTATTATTTTTGGTTTAATTGTGTGAAAAAGCTCATAAGTGTTTAGATCTGGCCGTGTACCTCAGCAGGCCAGCAAAAACATGCTAAAGCGTCTGATGCTTTCCACCTCAAGTTTAGCCTCTTTTGTGTTCACTTGCCCTCCTGTTTCGTCACTTAAGCTCCCTAGGGAATGTTAATGATGTTGAAAAGCTCAGTCTGGTTCTTCAATGAGAAAATGCCCTCATTGATCGCCACCAAGGGAGCCATAAGCTCCTCAGGCATGTTGCGGAAGTGAAAAAGAATGGATGGCAGCTCATTCTGTTACCTGACTCTTTGTTTCTGGGCTTTGTGAAATGTATATTGGTGGCTGGAGGCACACCCAGCTCTCCGGTGATGCCCTGAGGGCCGGTTATTGACAGTCAGGATCCACCTGATGCTGTTTAACAGCGAGATAAGGCATATAAAACACTGAGCTCCTGTTCTATGGCAGTTCCTGTTTTGAAACGCTGTAAGTCTAACTGAATTGATTTTTGGTTTCCTGAGGCGATTCACAATCAGTCTCCGTCCAGACGTGACACCTGACGCGTGGAGAAACGGATCACCTCCAGTCTGGTTTCATTTGTTTTCAGTGTGCAGGGATTTTGACCGCTCTTTTGGATTTGTTTGATTTAGGCGTACTTGGTTTTAGCCTGTTGTTGGAATCAATCAGTGGATTAATTAGTTTTTAATGATTGTAGCCTTTACTTCATTTAGCATTCTTTTCTATTCTACTCTTTAGGTCATTTTAAGATCAGCATCAGTCAATAAACCTCCTGCTAACCATGGCTGTTTAAGTGTTATAACTAACTGTTGAATGAACAGTAAAATCTACTGTACCAACAATCTTATAAATAATCATTATATTTCTAGCGAATTTTTTGAAACTTTTGTGCTTTTTTTTTAAATTTGTTTTATTTCACCGTTTGTTCATATTTAATATCATATTTTCATATAATATTTTTGAAAAGAGCATGAATTGAACTTGTGAGCTAGTATTATTTTGGTTTTCTTTAGTTTTATTAATATGCTGCATTATTTTATTGTGGTTTTAACTGATATTTAGATATCAGATATATTATTTTGTAATTATTTTATTATTTTTTTGGTGGGTGATATAAAAAATGTTAAAAAAAACTATAGATGAAGCAATTACACACAGCATACTTTCTTCACAAAATGCAAACGTATAGTTAAAAAAAGTTTATTATTATAATGTCAATCCTGGACTCAAGGTGTTATACATTCATAGCTGATCCGAGGGAAGAATGCTGCTCTTTTCTTCTTTTTCCCAGAAATCTCCTGGAACAGCTACTTTCCTACTGAGCCATTGAAAGCCACGGTGTTTTCCTCCAGATTTCTAAAGTGAATCTGAAACACCCTCCACAGCATAGATCCTCTCTGGCAAGAATTCAGAATCAAAAGGATAAAAAAAAGGATGAAAGACTTTATCAGTCCTCTAAAGGCCAGAGGTGTGAAATCATAAATATGTATCGTAAGCTTGTGGCTCTGAGGAATCAGGGATGGAGGGTTTCATATTTCACACACATTGAGGTTGTTATTTTTATTAAAACAATTTATGGGGAATAAATTAAAATAATAAATCAACATAAACGAATGATCACAACTAGAAGTAGATTAAGTTTTTCACCAATAACTGGGTTGGACCAGACTGGCCGATAAACCGATTAAGTAACCGATTAAAGTGGATAATAAATGAAAAAATACATAACACTCTAAATAAAATGGTTATGAACTTTTATAATATATATAATGTGTAAATGTGTGTTAAAAGCAGTACTGACCCATGAAAATGTAACATATGGATTTTACAGATAACCGATCGTTCCCACATTATCGGTGCCGATAAATCTGCAAAACCGATCAATCTATTGACCTCTAATCATAATCCACTTATTATAGGTTTAAATTTGGTATTTCTGTTTTTGTATTCATGTGAAAGCACAGTATATTTGATGACTTTGGGAGAAATACAGGTTTTGCTATTGAGCGAGACGGCTGAGGCGAAGCACACTTCTTATCTGCTCATGTCAGTCTAATGACATACAACATGCAATAGAAGCTCCCGCAGTCATGTAGATAAGACGGCCTGACGCTTGAGATGTTTGATATGTGCTGTGAGGATGCTTTTGGCTGGCCTTCGTTAGTCTCAACGACAGAAGCATGCTGGGATTGGAAAGGCTGATTTCCTGTGGGAACTAGTTTATACTAGTTTCATACTTATCTATCATACTTATCTTGACTAGATTTGACAGTGCTAACTGCTTTAGATCTGGGCTGGTAGGTTAATGTTTGACTAAAAAAAGCTGTATAAAGTACAGTATATATATATTTAAGCCAGAAATGTTAGTAAAAGTGAATGAAGTTAAAGTGATCAGACCATGTAATTCTCTCATCTGTACTGACGACACAACTGTGAGGTTATTCTTTGAATAAAATATGAATTCTTTGAATAAGAAATAAACCTTGACAAAAGAGGCGAGGTGAAGTGAAGCCTCAGAGCTTCTGAAAGGACGTCGCTCCAGAAATTCAAATTGAAAGGCAGTGAAGTGAAACATCAGCTATACGCTCGCTGGAGGTAAATAATGCAGGTTCAGATAGCGCCACAATCTGTATATGCAAATACACAAGAACTCATTTGGGCCCAATGTGAGCCGAGGCCGTGTCTGTGTCATGCAGTGGCTGCGTTTCCTATAGTCTAGTCAAGATCATTTATTATTCTAGAATTTGGTGCTAAATCCTCAGTAAGGCTACAGCGCAAAAACATAATGCTTCCTTTTTATGCAAATACATTTTTTCTTGTATATTTTGGGGTTAAATATGTTGTTCACATGTTTGTGAGATTCTTCCATACGTTTAAAAATACCAGATAGCAATGTTGTTTAAAAATACAGACCACCATACTTCTTCTTTTTCTCTTTTTTTGGTTGATTTCTAAATGACAGTCTTGCATGGAGAAGCAAACCACAGACGCCAAGCATCCAATAACTTCCCCAAACATCACGACACACCCTCCATTACACAAATACTTGGCGTTTCTTTCTTTTTCATCAAACCAGAGAATATAGATACCCGATGAAACTGCACATCACCCATGTGACTCTGGTAAAAAGAGCGATGCGGTGCACGCTAACCAAAACAAACTAGCTGACTTTAGACCAACTCAGAAAGAGTTGTGCAAGCAGACTGAATGTTTATGTCTCTGTAAAAGCTGCAGTTTAGTTTTACACTTTAATTAAACCTATTTAGACAATGAGCAGCTGCCGAACGTGGGCTCGTAATTGCAGACTAGCAGAATTAAATGAGTTATTCCATATCCAGATGGCTTAAAATATTATAAATGCAGAATAATTATAAATGGTTTTCTAGGAAAATAGAAAATAGCTTTTTTGCAGTCTAATCTCTCTCTGCTGATTTGCTATGTTATATAGCATTTTCAAAGATACTGAATAAAAACCGTGGTGTTTATTTACAAAAAAGAAATATTTATTTATTTTATAAAATTAAGTCTATATTAAATTAGATTTTAATAAAAATGTAATAAAACATTGCATGATTAAAAGCTGTAGATTTGTGACTTCTGTGAACTTGGAAACAGGAACTGTGCCAAGACCATTGGGATTTCCTCACTGAGATCCCATCAGACAGGATATCCTGAGTGCTGTAGCGAAGCACTGTGATGATGACTAAAGCTTGGAGTCAGTAAGATTTGTTTTTTGATTGTGTAGCAGCAGCCAGTAACCGCTAAGAGACTGAGTAGAGGGAGTAAATGATGACACGTTTCCACTGCAAATCCTGGTGATTTATTGTTGCATTGAATAATAGTAAAGTAAACAAAACATGAAATGAAATGAAATGAAATGAAAACGGTCAACAGAGTACTCTGACGGTCAACAGTCCCAGCTACTCGCTCCCTTCCTAACCTCCTAACTACACACAAACTAACAGATAATATGCACCTGTGTCAAGTGACATCACAGATTGAAAGTGAATTTCAAAATAAAAGGCATCAATCCAAACCTGGCACCTACAGATTGAAATTAATATTTTTATTAAGCAAGGACACATTAATTTGATCAGAAGTCACAATTAAGACATTTATAATGTTACAAAAGATTCCATTTGAATTGAGAATCCCAAAAAATTAAACGTGTCATAGTTTTAGCAAAAAATATTGGGCGGCACGATTGTGTTTCTTGAGCAGTAAATCATCATATTATTCTGATTTCTGAAGATCATGTGACACTGGAGACTGGAGGAATGATGCTGACACATCACAGAAACGAATTTTAACTATATATTCAAACCGCTATTTTAAAATGTAATAATGTTTCACATTTTTAGTGTACTTTTATCAAATACATCCAGCCTTGGTGAGCAGAAAATCCCTAAACTTGTGTAAATGCTACTGTAAAAGCTTATAATTTACTGTTGAAGAGAAGTCTGATGTTCGCTAGAACGGGGTCAGATCTACTGCATCTGGGAGTGATTCTCTGTTTGTGTGGTATCAGGTGTTTTGTGTGTGTGTGTGTGTGTGTGTTCTCTGAAACTGGATGCCTGTGTGATTTGCTGTAGCCAGTAAATGTGGCTGTCGCTGTGAGCCTGTAACATCAGATGTACTTTGCCCCTGTCACTTATTCAGATGTGAGATGATGCGACTGCAGAGGTTTTCTGTCTCACAGGTCAACATCAGCGCTAACACACACACACGCACACACACACACACACAGATGCCGTGACAGATGACCTTACTACATAAACAATCCATTTTACCCGCTCCTTATATTAATGATATTTAACATAAATTCAACAATGGCCATCTTTAAATATCTACACGAGGCTATAGCATTAAAATGACATAAATATGTTATTGATATTGTATGTGTACTCTCTCACTTCATTAGCTTCTTTTTTTAGAACACTGCATCATTATCTACATTTACATTGAAGTTATTTAGCAGACACTTTTATCCAAATCGACTTATAAATGAGAACAAAGAAGCAGTCAGGTCAACAAGAGAACAACAACAGTATACAAGTGCCATGACAATCTCAGTTAGTCTAGTACAGAACACATAACCAGGATGTTTTCTTTTTTTTCCAAGAATATGATAGACAAGAAAAGAAAAGGTAAGTGCTAGTGTTAGGTGGTTAAGTGCTGGCGAAAAAGATGAGTCTTTAGAGGTTTCTTGAAAATGAGTTGAGATTGGGAGGTCATTCCACCAGCTGGACACAGTCCAGGAAAAGGTCCGTGAGAGTGATTTTGAATTTCTTTGGGATGGCACCACAAGGCTTCGTTCACTTGCAGAGAGCAAACTTCTGGAGGGCACATAGGATTTAACCAGTGAGTTTAGGTAAGTTGGTGCCGTGCCAGTGGTCATCTTGTAGGCATGCATCAGACGTTGAATTTGATGCGAGCGGCTATTGGTAGCCAGTGTAACCTGATGAGGAGAGGAGTAACATGAGCTTTTTTTGGCTCATTGAAGACAACCCTCGCTGCTGCATTCTGGATCATTTGCAGAGGCTTGATAGTACATGCAGAAAGAGCCAGGAGAGCATTACAATAGTCCAGTCTGGAGAGAACAAGAGCTTGGACAAAAAGTTGTGTGGCTTGCTCTGATAGGGAGGGTCTAATCTTCCTAATGTTGTATAAGGCAAACCTGCAGGACCGGGTCGTTGTAGCAATGTGGTCAGTGAAGCTTAATTGATGATCCATCACAACTCCTAGGTTTCTGGCTGTCCTCAAATAAATAAATAAACAAGTTAACTAACAGCAACGCATTAAACTAAACATTTACATTTCTAGCTACTGTTTTTTTTCTGTTAAAAATGTACTTCAATGATCTTTCACTTACAACTTCAAAAATATATATTTCACAGCGTATTGTTTAAAAGCATGACTGATCCTAATAATACTGTACAGCGCGTCACGCTCCCGTTTAGCTCTGAATGAAGCTGTGTGTAAGGACTAGCCGCTAGCATGACTGAGCCCCCGCTGTGACCCCCTCGAGAGAAAGCGTCGACCCGCGGGACACAACCTCCTCCTCCTCCTCCTAAATCTTCTCCTGAAGATCTCTGGAAACAGCTCCTCAAGCGTAGCGTCGATTAAGCTGGTGGCAGAGTAAAGGACAGATAATCTCTCATCTGTTTGTTCAACACGTTCATCCTTCATTCCTGACCTCTGACATTGTGAAGGGAGGATCTAACAGATCGTTAATTCATCAAACGCTATAAACTCTTCATATAAGTTCAACATCTAGCAAAGATGCTCCACAAACAAGATGATGTCTTTCTCAAAGCACTCCTTAAGTTTCTCAAATCCTGTTACTGAGAGAAATGACAGGGGCTCAATTATTTGCATGTTTTTAAGAATTGTCTTCTGCTCATCAAGGCTGAATTTATTCGATCAAAAATGCAGTAAAATTTGAGATGTTACAATTTAGAGTAGGTGTTTTCTGTGTGAATCTCTGTTAAAGTGTAATTTTTTTCTGTGATGCTCTGCTGTATTTTCAGCATCGTTCCTCCATTCTTCAGTGTCACATGATCTTCAGAAATCATTCTGATATGGTGATTTACTGCTTAATAAACCTTGCTGATTAGATTAGACATAGTTTATTTCAAATAAATATATTTTGTAACAATTGTCTTTTACTGTCACTTTTGATCAATTACAATATACATATATTTATAAAATTTAATTTATAAACTTTTATTTGTAAAATAAAGAAGTTAAAAGTGAGTTTAGAACTTAATGCATTAAATAATGTTAACTAATTAAACCTTATTGTAACGTGTTTTTTTTACAAGCGATTTACCACTTTTTTAAATAATAATACCTTTTTAAAAATTGATGCAACAATTTGCTTAATGTTTCATTTTATTTGCACCTTAATTTGATCATTCACTTGCTTCAAAAATGAGACTGCAATATATATATGTCACACGACCTTATTACACCATATGCAACTGGGATTCAGTTATCATTTCAGAAATAAATATGTCTACTTTGCATTTTTTAAGTTCATTTTTGTTGGGACGGATATTGGGTCAAGAATTTGATATAACGTCTAGTTCATATGTTGCACAGGAAATGGATGGTTTAGTGCATTGCATTTTGGGAAATGGTATTACAGTGTGTTTTTGATTGCATACACACCTTATCAAATGTAGTATTGGTTTTGCAGTGCATACAAAAAAATCATATTATAATCTGTATGGCACAGAAATGGTCTTATTGACTTTCCGTTTATGGCTTTTATCCATAGGAGAGATGAGAAATAAATGGGATGAGTGGTTGTGCGCAAACTTCTAAGCCATCTGTTTGTTTAAGAGCTATGAAATGTTTGCACTTAAGTACATTTTGCCTGTCATGGATCATCATAATAGCTGTTTTGACACACATTCCCATCTTAATGCACCAAACCCTGCCATCTTGTACACCAAAGCTAGAATAATGCATGTGGCTAATGATGGAGAAGCTGGTTTTTGGGTGGATCATTGATGAATAATGCAGCAGTGTGCTCTCATGAATGTGTTAATCATCTCTGGAAGCGAAGGGAAGCCCGAGGCCTGGGTTGTCGCCGGTTAATCCCCTCAGTATCCCACTATCCCGTCTGGTTCCTGCCCCTCCGATCCGCCGCAATTCCTGCTAATGGGATCATGTTGACACTGGATGGAATGTGCTCAAATCGTGCCGATGTCTTTCTGATTACACATAATCCTCATGAAGAGCTGGGATTGTTTCAGTGTTTGAAGAGCAGTTTTCTTCAGGTGTCTGTGTCAGGTGTGTTATTGCTCAGATATCTACATATAAAAAAACTAACCTCATTCTGTTCATAATAGCGGTGTTGTTATGGTTTCCCCCAAGCGCTTGCGTTATTGCATTTTAATTTGCACATGAAATCAAGACTGCATTGCAAGCAGCAAATTACCAGATATTTTTACATGAAGTTGATGTTTTCCAGATCATACAGTCTTTTAATTATTTTGAGTAGCATAACATTTTGGTAATATCTATTAAATCTCAGTTGCATGTTTGTTTATATCACACAGCTCTCTATACAAGTGTATATCCAACTTTATACTTATATGTGACCCAGGAGCACAAAACCAGTCTTAAGTGTCAATTTTTCAAAATTGAGATTTATACATCATCTGAAAGCTGAATAAATAAGCTTTCCATTGATGTATGGCTTATTACTTGGCTGATGTACAATTATTTGAAAATCAGGAATCAGAGGGTGCAAAAAAAATCTAAATACTGAGAAAATCGAAGACAAATGAAGATCTTAGCAATGCATGTTGCTAATAAGAAGTTTTCATATATTTATGGTAGGAAATGTATAACATTTCTTCATGGAACATGATCTTCACTTAATATCTTAATATCTATTTTTTTTTTTCTCTCGTTTTCAAGCCCCGTTTCCTTTTATTAACAATTTCCCTTTGTTTATATTTAAACTCCGCTCAGCTATCAGTATTTCCTGAGCGTTTGATTCGTGAGCAGTCGAAGGAGCAGTGTTTGTGATCCTGTGGTGATTGTGACGTGCTGGTAATTGGTGTTTTCCGGCAGTAATCATCGCAGGCTGACCGCAGCGGCTCCACTCCTCTTCGCTGCTTTCATCTTTGATTTAGCACCACCGGAAAAATCAAGCCACCTATTAAACGCTGCTGCCGGTCCAGCCCAGATCCTCAAGCCCTTTATTTCTGAGCAGGAGCTCCATAAGAGCTTTCTAGGGTGAAAAGTCTTCGGTCTCGATGTCTACAGGATAATTTCACCTGTTGTAAAGGGTTTTATCGGTCGACCAAAAATGAAAATGCGCTGTTGATTTACTCACTCTCAGGCTATCCAAGATATAGGTACATTTATTCTTTAGTACAGTAAAGAAGGTTTTTAGCTGAAACTGTTGTCCTTTGGTGATTCATTAAATGCAAGTCAATGGCTACCAGCACTTTGAGACTCCTAACAATATATCGAGGTCTTATGAAGCGAAACAACCGGTCTGTGCAAGAAACTGAACATTATTTACAACATTTTAACCTGAAATCTGATTCTTTTCTGCAAACTGATTCTTTCGGACAGTTCATTTTAATGAACTGTTTCAAATAACTGATTCGCTCTTTTACACAATCACGCAATGACATAATATAAGCATTTATATTATTAAAACACTCTATAAAGATATGAAATGTGAATGTTTTTCAAAGGATATATAAAGTGAATGCACTAGTCTTCATCAAATCACCTTTTTGCATAAACCTGCTGCTTTTTCAGCTCATTTTCAGCTGGAGTGACTGTCCTGAATTTTCTCACAATCACAATTTAATTATCTCAATTTTGTAATTGTTTGAGTTTTGAGTGAGTTTTGATTGAGAACTGATTCAGACGCTTCAGTCTGAATTGTTGAACTGGTTCACTAAAGAGAACCGATAATAAATAATGTTCAGTTTCTTGCACCGACTGATTGTTTCGCTTCATAAGAACTCATTATATCCTCAAGAGCTCTTAATCTCGTCTTTCCTTTAAATTATTTATTTTTTTACTCTCAAACTGCTGGCATCCATCGACTTGCATTTAATAAATCCCCAAGGACAAAGATTCATCTACAAATCTTTTTTGTTCTTTTAAAGAATCTTGGATGGCCTGAGGCTGAGTAGCAAATGTAAATTTTCCAGGGAGTTATTCCTCAAACATTTTTTTTTTCTAGAAGTAAGTTTGAAAACGTCCTCCACATAGGAGAGTGTTTCTTTTTGGAAAATGTGACCTCAAGGAACATTTCTAACCACAAAAATCTGTTCCCACCCAAAGAGACGTGTCTTTAAGTGGTCAGGGGCAGGGCTGGTCATCTCATGCCTCTGAATACATTGGGTCCATTCAGTGGTTTTTATTTATGAGCAGGAAATTGCGTCCCCGCTGGATTGGTGTTATCTGTTTGTATGCATGAATGTGTTTGGGTGGTGCTCTGACTTCATTATCATTCTTTCCTCTTAGAAAGAGACCTGGAGCTTTTGGATAAAGACGTGACATTTGGAGAATAATTGGTATCTGACTTGGAAATGATGACAATATAAAATTAAAATAGGCTTTTGTATTGTCTTAAAACATGTTCTTGTCTTACTGTGAGTGCTTCATAAGTGCACATTATTCCTACAAATGTCTTAAAGTCATGTTAATGGTGGGTGTGAACTGAATAAACGTGTTGCATACTAATTTCTCGTTATTAAAACAGACATTCGTGTCTGCTACGGAAACTGAAGAGAAGTTCTTGTGGTGTTGAGGAAGCTCAGACTTCTGCTGTGAGAGTTTACCTGTGTGCGCTCGGCTCGGAGGGAAGGTTATTAATATTCATGTGTAGGGCACATTTCTGCGAGACGCGTCTGGGAGAGTTTGGCGAGCGCTGGGCTCCGGAGGGCTCTTGTCCTCTCAGACGGACACTAATGAGCAGAAATCACTGCTGTATGTCAGACCACGAGGGGAAACAGAAAACAGCTTGGTGTTAAGCAGTGCGCTGGTGTACTGCTGTCTTCAGCATGATTAGACACTTAACCCAGGAGTGAGTCTGTGCTACCTGTAATTATTTACTCACGGTCTAATGGTACAGCTAATTTAATTTAATTTTTTATTTCATTTATTTGAATTTATTTTATTAATTTATTAGAATTTAATTTATTTAAATTTAAATTAAATTTTAAATTGTTTATTTGAATTAATTTAAATTAAATTTAAATTATATTTAAACTTAAATTGTTTATATTTAAACTTAAATAAATAAATTATTTTTTATTTTATGCTCTTAAAATAATACATAGATTTAGTAAATATATTAATATTATAAGTAATGCAACTAATATTATTTTTAAAAACAAAATAATATTATATTGATATTTTAAAAACTTATTTATATACTTGTGCATATAATCTAAACTATTTTTGTTAAAATAATTATCTATTTTTAATATGCTAAATGAAACTCATAATTATCATTTTAAATACCTGTTACAGTTAGCACAAAACATTTTATTTTAAAAAACATAATTCTATTTCTTATGTATTTTATTGTTATTTATGATCTCTTAAATTAATATATATTTAGTTAATATATAAATATTATAAATAATGTAACTACTATTTAAATGTTAAAAACTAAATAATATAATGTTGTTGTTGTTGTTTATTATTATTATTATTATTATTATTATTAATATTATTATAAATACTTATTTATATACTTATCTCATATACGTATCATACTTAATAGCTCAGTAACATTTAGCATGAAATGAAATTTGCAAAACACAAACCTTAATTTACATTTTTTAATTTTAATTTTTGCTTAAAACCAAAATGCATTCTTGTTTTAGGACTGCTCTAAGTCCATGTATGGGACAGGACCCAGAACACAAGCTCTCATCGCAGGCCGATTCATTGAGAAAACGCAGAGGATTTGGCTGAAGCGCGGGATAAAGAGGCCAAATAAGCATCTTCTGTTTGACTGGTTTCACAGCTTCACACAATCAGTCATTGGTCTGATGTAATCCTGCTGTTTCCTGTGCTTTAAACCAGAACACTTCACCCTGCTGCAGATCATCCAGGGACTTTAAGTGCATTGACTCATTATATACTGCAGGATGCATACATATGTTTTATAGAGAATATGCTGCATATAAAAATGCTGTGATTGCATTCATTTGGTGAGCACAGAAATGTCTACATTTTTGACCCTTAATCAAATTATGGCTGATATTACTTCTGGTTCATAATGATCATGTGGAGTGCATTGCTTTCTGGGATACAGTACTCCAGTGTTTTCTGGTTGCGTGTTCAAAATAATGCCATATGCACATTTTCTGTATGTGTTAATACAGTACATTTGCTGAAATGTACAAAACAAGTGCGCTCTGTGTGGTATAATGTGTCCCATAATGCAGTGCACTCAACTTGACCTTCCATTTCCTGTGTGCCAAATGAAGCAGAAGTGATAACGGCATATTTTAACATCACATCATCAGGGTCGAGACATATTTCACACTACATTTACAGATATTCTCTCCAGATAACTGGAAGCAATATGCTGAATTACAAATACAAAATAATAACAATATAGTACACAGATTGAATGCTTATCACTGCACAATGTCTACTTATATATATATTATTATTATTTTGTGTGTGCAATTTTTTTTTGGTATTAATTACAGAGTAAATAATAGGAAAATAAAATGTTATGTGCAGTGTACAGAATGCATACTGCAGAAATAACAATAGGACCCTCTTATATTAACTATCCTGAGTATATCCAGATTCAACTTTGACGTTCCCCTTGGTTTGAGTATTTTGCTTTAATAACTGAAGTGTTTGTGCAGCTCTTTCACGCTCCAGTGTTTGCTTTGGGAAGTGTTTGAGCGGCCGGTAATGAGTGACAGACGCTTCACACACTGATGCTCAACAGATCACTAGCCTGCCGTGTGACCCAATGAATTCCTTATGAAAGAGAATCTCAAGACAGAACTTCACCTCACTGCTGGCCTTTATCAGAGACGCTTGTGGAGTGTGTGTGTGTGTGTGTGTGTGTGTGTGTGTGTTTACATTTCTAAACCGCTTAACGGAGTATCAGTGCACACTCTTTCAGCACCATTGCTTCTGGAAAACTGCAGGATGCATACTGTTTTATAAAGAATATGCTGCATATAAAAATGTTTTAATTGCATTCCTTTGGTTAGTGCAGAATTGTCTCAATTTCTGACCCTTGAAATAATATTCCCATTCATTTTCTCCATTGTGATTTTTATAATAATGATTATAAAAAAATAAAATATATTGTATTACATTAAACACATTTGAAATATTTACATTAGCAATATAAACCAAAAGTAAACTGAAAAACTAAAAACAAATGAAAACCCAAAGTGCATAATTTTTTTAAAGACTACAAAAAATAAATTATATATATATATATATATATATATATATATATATATATATATAATATAATATAATATAATATATACTTTTTTGTTGTATTTTTTTTTGCATGATTCCATACATAATCCATATAAAAGTATAATACAAAATTTTTATTTTAACATTTATGTAATATTAAATATATTATTGTATATACAATTAATATTTAATTATAATATTATTAAATATCAATCATGGTTCAAAACATTAGTTTTTAGTTTTTGTGTGTAAATTAAATGAAAGGTAGCAGGTCCATATAGCGAGCAGAAAACACGTCTAATTGACTGTTTCTAATGTGTTTCTAGTTTATATATTGTGAATATGAGTTGGTTTGAGTGTTTTCCTGCTGTTATCTTGGACCACTGATATCATTCATATCTGGCCTTCAGTGGTGAGGTCCTCACGAGTCTCACAGGCTTTAGTTTTGTCAGTGTTGTGATTCACATTTAACAGCATCTTCAGCTCTGAACCCATCATTTCTCCCAGTTTGATCCGTCTTCTGAAAGTCTTCCCTTGACTTACTCAAAGCTTTTCAATCCAGATGCACTGAAATGCACATGAATATAAGACCAAATCAGGATAATGATATATGATATTAATCTCTTCTGGTTTGAATAGCGCCTCTCTGAATTTATTAGAGATCTGTTGATATATGACCGTTAGATGAGCTGTAATTGCCTTTTCCTCAGATGCCGTCTGTTGTTGAATATCCAGTTACTCCTGGAATCTGCTGCTGAATTTCTGAAGGTTTCCCGTTTGTCTTCTTCTCTGGTGTCAGGATCCACACTGACAGGGTTTCACAGGCTGGGTGTTGGGGATGAGAGAGTAACTGGATCTCTGGAGCTGTAGGTTAAGACGTTTAACTGAATCCTGTGGAGAGGTCAGCGAGTGATCTCAAACATCATCAGACCTGACCTTTTGATTGTTTTTTTTTCATTAAACCTTCTGGTTTGTTTAAAATGAGCTGTAACTCTCTCTAAAGAACAGACGTGTGTCTCTGTTTCTCTGTATGAAGAGCTTGTGTTTGTTGGTTGTAGTTTTATATTGAGTTGAACTATGCGAGCACCTTTTCTTGGCTTGTAATCGTTGGGGCATTTGTCAGGCAGTTTTATATTAATACTGCATATTGATGTAATTTATTTAAGCTGAAGGTAATCATATCTGGAAACATTTGTAACTCCAATGGAAACGATGCAGTGTGAGAATGTAATTTAATGTTATTTATGTACTGTTATAGCATCTGTAAATATTTAGAATTAAATTTTTTCTGTTTTTATTTTAATTTTGTTTATATCAGTAGTTTTTTTTTGTTTGTTTTACTATTATTTGTTTAGCTGTAATTGTTTTAGGTTTTCATTTTTAGTAATTTTAATGCTTAAACTTATTTCACTTCTAGTGTTTTTTTTTAATTGTTCCCTATTTAATTTTATTGTATATTTTTAAACTTTCATTTAGTTATTAATTTCTTTTAAAATTAATTTCTTTTTTCTTTAAAGCTTTGATTTATTTATTTTTTTATTTAAAAAAATATATTATTTATTTTAGTACTTATTTCAGGTAGCTGTGAATGCAAAATCCATATTTTTGTATTTTATAACATTATTTTTTTATATGTATATATGTATATTTTTATATGTATATATTGCTTTGGATAAAAGTGTCTGCTAAATGCATAAATTTAATATTTAAATTTAATTTATATATTTTTTGGCTACCCACACTGAGGGACAAATGTAATCATTAGAATGGAATGATGAACTCTTCACTTCAGAAGCTGCGCTCCTTCGCTGGTTCCACATTTGTCCATCTTTGGTAATGATGGGCCCATAATGTGCGATTTACCCACAGGCTTTTCCCTGTCTAGTCCACTATCTCCACTTTAGTTGAGAGCGTGACTTGCTGTGTTTTCATTAGTTTTCATTTGTGCACAACATGATTAACATAACCTTAGAGACTCACTGATGTGCGCTGCATTTTAATGATGGGACCGTGGCTTTAAATAACGCATGGGCTTCGATTGTAATCATACGCCGCTCATCCACACACACACACACACACACACACCCGTCATAGACTGAAGGCTTTGTCAGATCCTATTAGAGCTTTCTTCATTACCTCGATACGGCTGTTTGTGGACGACAGCTGAGTAAATCTTGTTATTTTTAGTTTTGTAGTGTGGCTTCATCAGCTGTAGTTTGAAATGTTTCTGCCCCATCATTCTGCCTCATTTACCCCGATTTACTCTAAGCTGTTAGAGCTCAGATGTTTATGTTGGATTTCAGTAATGGTGTTTGTCTGGTCATTTGTTCAGTCGTGTATGAAAATATTAATGTAGTTTCCACAAATAGTTTGTGCATTTTCTACAAAGCCTAAACAGCTGCATAGAAACACATTTAGAATACCTCATAGCAACACACTGGCAACTAAACGGTACCCTAGCAACCACTGGAAATAGGCTAACAACCACTCAAGACTGCATTCACAGTTGCATAGCAACACCATGGCAACCAAACAATACCCTAGCAACCAGCCACACTCCCTAGCAACCAGTAAAACACATAGAAACCACACTGGAAATGGGCTAACAACCAATCAGACTGCAGTAACTGTTACATAGCAACACCCTGGTGATCAAACAATATCATAGCAACTAGCAACTGTTCCAAAAACCTCTTAGCAAAAGCCACTTAGCAACACTTCAGCAACCATACAGAAGACCATAGCAAGGAACCACATAGCAAAATCTCAGATTATCATAGCATATTTTTGCCAAATGCTAATATTTTCTTTTGAAAAAAAAAGAAAAAATTAATAAACGGAGTTATTGTATTTAGGGTCCATAAAAATATGACACTATTTTCAACTAAAAACTGCAAACCTTTTATGCATTTTGGCCATTCATTTACATGACAACAACCTTTCGGGGGCCTTAAACTGCAAACTTTTGTAAATGGGTTTCAATGGGTTTCAAAGTACACCTTTTGGAAACGATACCATTATCGCCAACTACTGGCCTGGCATGGTAATACAGTGTTTTTAGTCGTTTTCACAGATCCAGGTGACTTGTTTTGACGTTGTCATCTGTTGTGTAAACAAACTCTTGTTTTGATGTATGGTGATGCTCTCGTGTGTTAAATTCTAGGCCTGTTTTTCGGTTCGGACACAAACCTTCTCTTTCAGTAAGGTTTTGGCAGCACCAATCACAAGATTGAGTGTTTTTCTCTTTGTGAGCGATCAGCGGTTGTCAGATCTTGTGCGTCTGGTTAGATACCAGCGCCGGTGAAAGAAAAGAGTGCTGCGGGAGAAGAGCTCTTTCACAGCGGCGGATGAATGGAGGATTGTTGTTTGGCTAGCGTATGCTGCCAGACACCCAGAGCCTGCTAACCAGATCCTTCAGTGAGGGCCGGCGTTTGTGTGACGCTGCCAGATATTTGGCTGATCTCTGAAAGCTGATGAATGCAGCTCTGTCATGATGTCAGCAGCTCATGAATGTCCAATGCAGAAAGGTTTTTCATTTTACCTGCAGAGCAGCGCATTTGTGCATTCAAGTCTTTATCATCTGTGCATGGGTTTAAATTTGAATATTTTTGTGCAATAATACATGCAAACGTCACTAGTTGTAAAAACTGTCAGATGGATTTACATTTCATCCAGTTAATATCACAAATTTAATCGTGCATTCATTGTCTATTTCATCTGAAACAACACAATATTTTCACCTTTAATTTGACAAAAATACAAAAGTTGTAAAATAACTCCTAACCAGGTTACAGTCTTTCTTTAATAGTGTCTGTTTGCTAAGCAGTGCAATTTGAATTGCATTATGGGTAATGAATCGGTGTTAAAGATTGATTGATGGATTTCAATTTTATTTCAATATATATAATACATTTTAAGATTTTTTTTTTTAATTGTTTCAGTACATTTACTACATTATTTTTTTTTACATTTATAATATTGATTTCATATTATTACAATTTACAGCATTTACAATTTTTATAGAAATTATTTTTTTTAATTATATATATAAAATATTTATATATAATATTTATTTATTTTGGTTAAATAAGCTTATAGGATTTCATTTTCATCCATTTAATAATTTTGCGTAATTGTGTGTGATCATTTGACATAAAAAAAAAATGTTTGGTTATTTATTTATCTATTTTTATATATTGTACATGTATAATGTTGAATTTAAAATATAAAATATTTTTGTTTTTTTAATATAAAATGATTTTATTTAGTATTTTATTGTTAATTTAGGGTTTAAATTTGGTAAATAATATATAATATATGTGTATATATATATATATATATACACACACACACACACACACACACACACACACACACACACCATGTTTAACCAGATCTATATGTGCAATTCATCATCCTGCTAGAAGCTCAGATTTTTAAGCATTTCATGCATATCCAGCCAAAACAGTTTAATTTGGTAGTGAACATGATTGATTTATTTAAGGCATTGAGTTTGTTGCTCTTGACCTTTGTATTTGTTGAACTCTGGTCACTGAGGTCAGTGTGATGGACTTCAAGTGAAGCTCCTTCATCTTTAAAATGATCCACACAATCCTAGATGAACTGTGGTCAGTCCTTCAGTGTGTGGATCTGCGTTCTCTCTCATGAATCTGGATCTGTTGCTGTAGTCGGATCTTTCCCGCTCAAGCTGAGCAGAATTTCAATGAGAGTGTGTCTGACTCCCGCTGACTGGAATTCTGTTCTGCCCAAGATTAATGGCTGGATTACATTTTATGTTAATTTGGAGTCTTATTTTGTTTCTCGTGAAAGACATGGTTTACATATTCTGCGAGTTTCCAATGTGCTTTTTTCTTTCACACATTTGTGACGCTGGACCACAAAACAGTCAGAAGGGTCAGTGAGATTTATACAATCTGAAAGCTGAATAAATAAGCTTTCCATTGATGTGTGGTTTGTTAGGATCACAGAATATTTGGCAGAGATGCAATTGTTTAATTCGAAAATCTGGAGTCTGAGGATGCAAAAAAATCTAAATATTGAGAAAATCACCTTTAAAGTTTTCCAAATAAAGTTCTTCTTAGCAATGCATATTACTAATTAAAAAAGTTTTGATATATTTACTGTAGGATATTTACAAATTTTCTTCATGGAACATGATCTTAATATTCTAATGATTTTTGGCATAAAATAAAAATGAATGATTTTGACCCTAGTGGATATTGCTCCAAAAATAGTGCTTTTTTTTTTTTATCGTTTATTTATTGTAGAACAAAGCCAGCATACATGGCTTGGCTTACAATAACTATATTCAAGTCAGGGTTTGCATTAAAGGAAAATAGGAGATAAAATAAAATCTATGAAATGTTTTCATTTGGAATACTAAAATAACTAAAACTAAATAAAGTAGTGTAAATCTAACACATGAAAATGAATAAAAACTCTGTAGGCATATTTAAAGAATAATAAAAACAATACCAAAAAACTAAACCCAACACAAAATTACTTAAAAATTACTTAAAATTAAAGTAAAAAAAAAAAAAAAAAAAAACTAATTTAAAATATATATATTTTAAGCTTTGGTGAACTTGAAATGCTAAAATAAACTAAAATTAATAAGTAAAAAGTAATAACTGTAAATAAACTGTGGATATTTAAAAACAAACCAAAAATGGACAAACAAAAAAGTGGCTTAAAATTTTAAAACAATCAAAATGAAACCAGAAAATATTAAATAATCTAGTGAATAATTCACAATATTTTCACATTTTAAAGCATTTAATGTCTTAAAGGGGGGGTGAAATGCTCGTTTTCACTCAATCTCCTGTTAATCTTGAGTACCTATAGAGTAGTACTGCATCCTTCATAACTCCAAAAAGTCTTTATTTTTATTATATTTATAAGAGAAAGATAGTCTGTACCGATTTTTCCCGGAAAAACACGAGCGCCTAGAGGCGTGACGTGTGGGCGGAGCTAAAGAATCACGAGCGCCAGTAGGCTTTTGAGATGAGAGCATGTGGAAGCTGTGACACAGATCCAGAGGCTGAACTTTAACAAGAGCAGCATCAGCAAAGGCTTCTCTATGTGGTATGTACTGAAACTGTATATATTTGCTTAGCGGTTTTGGAAAATGACTAAGTTCCACTTTATGTCGTCTTTTTTTTTCTTTTCTTTTTTTTAAAGCTGTATATGTGGAAAGTGCAGTTTGATGACAACATCGCATGTTGTTTACTTGATGTGCTTACGCGCTGATAGCTAAGTTAACAACACAGAGATATTTGAAGCAGTTTTACTCACCGCCTGCGGTTCCAACACACAATCGTGACCCTTTTACGTTGGGACTGCATTATCCTTAAGAAATAAACGATGTGCAATCCAAAATGCAGGGAACACACAAAAACACTTGCACAACTCCGTTGATGCTCTGTAAAAATAAACTCCATCCACTGGTCCCTTAATGCTGTTTCTCTTTTGGTAATCTGTGCAGGGTTGTCTTGCCCTGGCAACCAAAAACACACTTCTTTTGTGACTTTTCGCGATGCTCTCGCTCTGATCAGTGAATCGCTCTGATCAGTGAACTGTCTGTGCTGCTCAGCCTCGCTGTACGGGAGCGCGCGCTCTTCCGGCAGAAGTGCGTCAGGACCATATAAGGAAATTCCGCTCCATCTAACGTCACACAGAGCCATACTCAAAAAAAACTTTCCGAAACTTGTGACAAACTGAAGAGGTTTTTTGGAACAAAAATACTCCTTCAAACGTACAACTTAATTTTTGAAACTTTGTCCATGTTTAGCATGGGAATCCAACTCTTTAACAGTGTAAAAAACTCAGTATGCATGAAATAGCATTTCACCCCCCCTTTAATAAAAATGCAATCTAGCTCTGTTTTGTGACACTGTGTGTTGCATTGTGGGTAAGAGTGTTTACATTTATTATACACCGTTAGTCAGAGTCCATTGTAACTGTTTGGGCAATAAATAGTAGTAATATAAATCTTTATTTGTCCCTTTACAGGGCAACTTATACAGCATCAGACCTCACAAACATACAATTATAGGGAATGAAATTGAACGCTAGGCCTGTGGATTGTTTTTGGGACAAGTAGAGAATAAACAGAAGGTTGGATTTGAACTTTTCTCTGATGCAGAAGTCATTCTGAGTCATGCAAGCACTTTGTAAAAATGCATCTTATAAACAATAGTGCAGTGAAAAGCGTCCAGTTGTGTTGTGTCCGGATGAGGAGGAGTTTCTGTTTCTGAAGCTCTCGTTTAGAGGTTTAATTGCATTTCAGCAGAATCAGCATCTGGACATCTACAAACATCTGGATCCAATGAAAGCAACACGTGGAAGCCCAGAAAAGGGAGGGACACAGCTACTGTACCTCATCCACCGCTGGAGCCACACCGTCCCATAATGCCTCTGTTTTGCTCTTTATCATCCGCCTGCACTGATAAACAGTTTACTGAGATGGGACTCTTTCAGCATCACTCATACTCCGTGTTAGTGACTCACACACAGGGATTCATTCAGCTTCGGATCTTTAATATCATTTAGTTGTTAACTTCACCGTCTGCTAACCACAGGCACATGTGTCTCATCGCAGGCACGTCTGGATTCATTCACGCCTGCCTTCACAATAGAGAGGAATTAGGACGCATCCTGACTGTACAGCTGTCTGCGGCTGAATCAGGATCGGTTACGATCGTGTCGGCATTCACGGCTGTTTCTTCAGCTTTAGGCACAAAGGTGTTTGTGTTTGGAGAGTCAGTGTGAAGTCGGGTTCACGGCGTGTTGTGCTTCAGTAATGTGCTTATTTATTTTTAGCCACTCAAGCTAACACTAGTGTATATTTAACAGTGTGATTAAATCAGTAAGGCTGCATTTATTTGATCAAAGATAGGGTAAAATGAGTGAAATATTATTAAACTGGCTGATATCTGTGTGTGAATATATTGTAAAATGTAATTTATTTCTGTGATGCACAAGAAACATTTCTGATTATGATCAGTGTTGAAAACAGTTGTGATGCACAATATTTTTTGTTGAAACTGATGCATTTGATTTTTCAGGATTCACAGATGAATAGAACATTCAATAGAAATCTGTTGTATTTTTATAAATGTCTTTAGTGTCACTTTTGATCAATTTTATGCATCCTGATGGATAAAAAGAGTATTAATCATATAGTTTAATCTTTAGGAAGTCTTGCCTGTGCATTGGCTATAGTGTTGTGATGATGTCTAAATTCACAACCACAGATTTTTTTTTTTGTGGGTTTTATTTTAAATTCTTTTAGAAAAAGTACGATAGGCTTTTAATATCTGACATTTAATGATTGATTATAAGCCACTATGAAAATATGAATCACCATATTTCAGACAGCACTATTTATTCAAATTATTCAGTATTTCGGGATGTAAAAGTCATTTTAGAGAAATTAATTATTGATTGATTTTTTTTTTTTAGAATAACCTTGTTGTGTAAAGGGGTGGTTTACCCCAAAATGAAACTTCACTCTTGTTCTTAATATGGGTTTATTTTTCTGTTAAAGTCAAAAGAAGAGATTTTGAATAATGTTAACCAAACAGTTGCCGGTAGCCATTGACTTCCATAGTATGCAAAAAAAAAAAAAAATACTATGGAAGTCAATGGCTACCGTCAAGTGTTTGGTTAGCAGCATCAAAAATGAAAATCTCTTCTTGTGTGTTTAACAAAAGAAAGAAACTCATATAGGGTCAGATCACTGGCTTGAGGTGAACGTCACGGTTTCGATTCATATTGTCTCTCTCTCTGATCACAATGGTGTTTGTTTAAGGGATGTGTATTTCTGCTCTGTTCTTATCAGAGCTTGTGTTTCAAAGCAAACACTTCCTGTCGGTCTCAGATCTCACATGACTTCAGCTGTGTGACCCGTCTCGGCCCATGAGAGGGTGCTGGGTTCGACGGCTCCGGGGACGTGTGTTTGTACCGCGGTAAACCGCTGCTGCAGGATATCCTCAGTGAACCTCTCGAGCATGAATTGCAGTTTCTGTTTTTATTTGATGTGCCTCTTTTAAACTGCTGTTGAGTCTTTTATGTGGTTTTGTGGTGAGACAGATTCAGCATTGGTGCACCGCCTTCATGTTTGATTATAATGTACAAAGTGGATCCATTGGGAATTTTGTACTTTTTGCTCTCTTTTTAATCTCTTTTTAATCTCACGTGATGCGCAAAATCTGATGGACTTTATTAGTAATATATGATTTATTCTCATTAAAAATAATATTTAATAATACAACTAATAATGTTAATTTATATGAGTGTTTTTTTGTTCTTTTGTCATTTATTTTTTTTAGCTTGAATTTGAAACTAACCCTATTTTTGTTTTATATACAATAATATATTGATATTCATGTATACTTATTATTTAGTTTCCATTTTTGTTGTATTTAAATTAAATGCGTTTAGTTTTCTTAATTAAATTTAACAACTTTATTTCAGTTTCAGTGGTTTTGATGTTGTTTGTAATACTTTATACACATCTTTCTTATTTCTCATGCCAGTTAATTTATTTATGTACAATCAGTTTTATTTATTTATTTATTAATAATCTGAAGTAGCTTTTATTTATATGTTTAGAATTTTATTATATATTTTTGGTTTTGTTATCCAGTTTTCATGATTAATTTAATTCTCATTCTAATTCTCATAAAATATTTATATTTGGCTTTATACTGATTGAACTAGGCTTTACCTGTTTTTTTTTTATTTCAGATAGATTTTGTCTAATATTTATATTTGTAATTATTTCAGCTTCAGCAGTGAAAGTGATGTAGTGAATGATGACATCACTGGTTGTTAAGTAGCTACTTCGACTGTAATTGATTCTGTATTTAAAATAATAATTGTATTCTGAAATGTATAGTTTTATTAAGTACTGCCACCGGGAATGATGGGAAATGTAGTTTTGAGCCCTTAAAATATCTAAATATTTATTATTGGTATAAGTATACATAAAATGTATCAACAGTAATCTTTCACAATTAAACGGTGATTATGAGCAGATTCTTTAGTTGATGTCTGTAGTGGTTTC